>NC_135350.1:25620925-26231994 GCF_023851605.1 Tamandua tetradactyla
TATGGTGGGAATGGCCAAGTGGAAGCCACTAGAACTGCCCCTACCTAGCAAAATAGTATATCAGAAGAAATACCAGATTCCTTGAGGGATTGTAGAGATTACTGCCATGCTTAAGGACTTGAAGGATGCAGGGGTGGTGATTCATACCACATCCCCATTCAACTCTCCTATTTGGCCTGTGCAAAAAACAGCTGGGTCTTGGAAGATGTCAGTGAATTATTGTAAGCTCAACCAGGTGGTAACTCCAATTGCAGCTACTGTTCCAGATGTGGTGTCATTGTTTAAGCAAATTAGTACATTTCCTGTTACCTGGTATGCAGCTATTGATCTGGCAAATGCTTTTCTCTCAATAGCTATTAGTAAGGACCACCAGAAACAGTTTTCTTTCAGCTGGCAAGGTCAGTAATAGACTTTCACTGTCCTACCTCAGAGGTATAGCAATTCTCCAGGCCTATGTTATAATCTTGTCTGCAAGGACCTTGATCATCCTCCCTCCCACAAGACATCACACTGGCCCATTATATTGATGACATCATGTTGATTGGACCTAGTGAGCAAGAAATCTACTACTCTAGACTTGCAAGTAAGGTATTTGTGTGCCAGAAGATGGGAGATAAATCCAACAAAAATACAGGGGCCCTCCACCACAGTGAAATTTTTAAGTGTCCAGTGGTGTGGGGCATATTGAGATATCCCTTCTAAGGTGAAGGATAAGTTTCTGCATCTGGCCCCTCCTACGACCGAAAAGAGGCACTATGCCTAATTGGTCTTTTTGGATTTGGCGACAATATATTCCTCATTTGGGTGTACTACTCTGGCTCAGGTATCAAGTGACCAGAAAAGCTGCTAATTTTGAGTGGGGACCTGAACAAGAGGAGGTTCTGCGACAGGTCCAGGTTGTTGTAGAAGCTGCTCTGCCACTTGGGCTATATGATCCAGCAGATCCAATGTTGCTGGAAGTGTCAGTGACAAATAGAGATGCTGTCTAGAGCCTTTGGCAGGCCCCTGTAGGAGAATCACAATGCAGACCCTTAGGATTTTGGAGCAAAGCCTTACCATCTGCTGCACATAACTACTCTCTGATTGTGAAAGAGCTTTTGGCCTGCTATTGAGCCTTAGTAGAAGCTGTATGTTTAACCATGGTCCACCAAGTTACTATGAGACCCGACTTGCCTATCATGAGCTGGGTGTTGTCTGACCCACCAAGCCATAAAGTTGGGTGTGCACAGCAGCACTCTATTGTAAAATTGAAATGGTATATACGAGACAGGGCCAGAGCAGGTCCTGAAGGCATAAGTAAGTTACATGAGGGAGTAGCCAAAATAGCCATGGTCTTCACTCCTGTCACATCGTCTTCTCTTAACCAGACCAGATTATGGCCTCTGAGGAGTTCTTAAGAGTAAATTGACTGTGAAACAGAAAATTCAGTCCTGGTTTACAGATGGTTCAGCATGATATGGAGGTACCACCCGAAAGTGGACAGCAGCAGCATTACAACCTCTTTCTGTGGTGTCCTTGAAGGACAGTGGTGAGGGGAAATCCCCCCAGTGGGCAGAACTTCAAGCAGTGCACCTGGCTGTTCATTTTGCTTGGAAGGAAAACTGGCCAGAGGTGCATTTGTATACTGACTCGTGGGCTGTTGCTAATGGTTTGGCTGGATGGTCAGGGACTTGGAAAGACCATAATTGGAAAATTGGTGACAAAGAGGTCTGGGGAAGAAGTATGTGGATAGACCTTTCTGAGTGGGCTAAAAGCATGAAGATATTTGTGTCCCATGTGAATGCACACCAGACGGTGACTTCAGCAGAGAAAGGTTTCAATAACCAAGTGGATAAGATGAACTATTCTGTGAATACCAGTCAGTCTCTTTCCCCAGAAACTCCTGTTATTGCCCAATGGGCTCATGAACAATGTGGTCATGGTGGTAGGGGTGGAGGTTATGCATGGGCTCAACCACATGGACTTCCACTCACCAAGGTTGACTTGGCTACAGCCGCTGCTGAGTGCCCAATCTGCCAGCAGCAGAGACCCACACAAAGCCCCTGCTATGGCACCATTCCCTGAGGTGACCAGCCAGCTACATGGTGGCATGTTGATTACATTGGGCCACTCCCTTCATGGAAAGGGCAGCAATTTCTTCTACCTGGAATAGAGACATATGGGTTTGCTTTCCCTGCACACAATGCTTCTGCCAAAACTACCATCCATGAGCTTACAGAATGCTTTATCCGTCGTCGTGGTATTCTACACAGCATTGCTTCTGATGAAGGAACACACGTTACAGAAAATGAAGTGTGGGAATGGGCACATGCTCATGGAATTCTCTGGTCTTACCATGTTCCCCATCATCCAGAAGCAGCCGGATTGATAGAAAGGTGCAATAGCCTTTTGAAAGCTCAATTACAATGCAAGCTAGGTGACAATACCTTGAAAGACTGGGGTAATGTTCTCCAGGAAGCTGTATATGCTGTGAATCATTGTTCACTTTATGGTGCTGTTTCTCCCATAGCCAGAACCCATGGGTCCAGGAACCAAAGGGTGGAAATGGCAGTGGTACCACTCAGTATTATCCCTAGTGATCCAGTAGGAAAATTTTTGCTTCCTGTCCCTGTGGCCCTGAGCTCTGCTGGTCTACAGGTTTTAGTTCCAAAACAGGGCATGCTTCCTCCAGGAGAAATAACAATGATTCCACTGAACTGGAACTTAAGAATGCCAACTGGTAACTTTGGGCTACTTATACCACTGGAACAACAAACCAAGAAGGGGATTACATTATTGTCTGAGGTGATTGACCCTGACTATCAGGAGAAATAGCACTGCAACTACATAGCAAGGGTAAAGAAGAGTTTTCTTGGAATATAGGAGATCCCCTAGAGCATCTCTTAGTACTACCATGCCCTGTGAGTAAAATCAATGGAAAACTGCAATAACCTAATCCAGGCAGAACTACGAATGGCTCTGAAAGTTCTGGAATGAAGGTTTGTGTCACCCCACCAGGCAAAGAACCACGGCTAGCTGAAGTGCTTGCTGAGGGTAAAGGGAATATGGAATGGGTAGTGGAAGAAGGTAGTAATAAATATGAGCTTTGACCATGTGATTAGTTACAGAAACGAGAACTGTAATGTTGTTTTGTTCATGATATACTATTTAAGTTGTAAGATACCAAGTTTAAGAATGAATATTACCCAAAGATTTGCACCCTATTCTGGAGAGATTTAATGTGTTTTCAGTTATATGGAGAACAGTTGAGTATTGTTAGGTGAAAGACAAATTGTGTTTTATTGTTTTTTAATTTAGAAATTTGGTATGGTTTAAGGTGGTATGTATAGCTGCCAAATCAACAAGGATTGGACTGTCATGGTTAGGTTTATGTGTCAACTTGGCCAAGTGATGGTACCTGTTTGTCTGGTTGGGCAAGTGCTGGCCTGTCTGTTGCAATGAGGACATTTCACAGAATTGAATCCTAATCATGTCAGCTACATCCACAGCTGATTCCATTTGTAATCAGCCAAAGGGGAGTGTCTTCTGCAATGAGTAATGCTTAGTCTGATTGCTGGAAGCCTGTTAAGGAGGATTCAGAAAAGACAGGTCCCTCCTGTGGAGTATGTCCAGAACCTCCATCAGAATTGTCATGTCACAGCCTGCCCTGCGGATTTTGGACTCACGGTCACATGACACACTTTTATAAATTTTGTATTTGTGGGTGTTCCCTGTTGATTCTGTTTCTCTAGAGAACCCTAACTAATACACGGGGAATCAAAGAGATGAAGAAAAGCTTTCTTAGGAAGGAAACAATAGTATCTGGTATCACAAATTCAGATTCTTTCACTTAAGGAAAAATTTGAGCAAGAGTGCACTAGGTTTGGCTAAAATGGCCAATCTTCTGGTCAAAATTAATGAAATTACAGTAACAGGGGTTTTCATCTACCAGCCAACAGTGGTGGGTCAACAATACATTGCGGATATGTGCACACTGGTGTTTATGGCAATAGTATTCAGGATTTGTAATGAATGGAGGTGATCTAAGGGAATACTAACTCATGAATGGAGGGGCAAAATGTGGTGTATACATAAAATGGGATATTAAGCACCGACAGGAATGAATGAAGCTGAGGTAAGCAACTAATTGAATGAAGTTTGAGGACAGTATGTTGGGTGAAATGAGCCAGAAATGAAGAGATGAGCATTATACCACCTCACTAAAATAGACTAACTATAAGGTGCAAACTTTGAGAATTGAATTTGAGAGCATAGGTTACCAGCCGTAGGTTTATTATAAATGTTACTAGATCGTAGGCTCTTACAGCAGTTATGTTTATTCCCAAGTTGTAATGGTTACTTCTAAATTCTGAGATGTTGAGCTCTTTGTGTAAAACCCGGTCATTCCCTGGAACCTCAGTTATCTGTGTGACACCTGAGATGAAGAGCTAGAGTACTGCAGCTGTGTAAGTCAGCATTACCCCATACAGCAACTGTTTAAAAGCTGAAAAAAAGAACAGACTTCAATTAGAGATATGAATAGAGCTGATCTGGTTATTGCTAGATCTTACTAGTCCTACTTACTTCTGCAAAGGAGAAGGTAAGCATACGTATAATTATGCCAGAGTCACCCAGAGACCCTCTCTTTTTGCTCAGATGTGGACTCTCTCTCTCTAAGTAAAATAGAGTACAACGTAAAGGATTATATTCACTGCATTTTAAACTTCAACTTCCATGTAAGACTAAAGGAAGAGATATGTATTTGGTGAAAAATTATTATTTTCTGTAGCACACTATCAAATTTAACTTGTATGTCCAGTTTATTTGAACATTATAATTACATGGAAACTTGAATAGGGAGGGAAACGTAGTTAATTTGCACTCTGGTACATCCCAGAGTAATCTGAGTAGAAAATAAGAAACTATGTGCAAAGTTCCCCGAGGGACTGGGAAAAAAAGGTGGAAATATTAAACTTTTCCCACTTGGGGAAACCCTAATATCCTCACAAGCATTGTGGACTACCGATTTAACAGGCCAAGGCCTCGATCTTGGGACTTGCCACTATGAAACTTATTTCTACAAAGGAGAAGCTAAGCATACATACAATTATGCCAGAGTCACACAGAGACCCTCTCTTTTTGCTCAGATGTGAATTCTCTCTCTCTCTAAGTCAGCTCTTCAGGTAAACTCCCTGCTCTCTTCCCTATGAGAGTCATGATTCCCAGAAGTGTAAATCTCCCTGGCATTGTGGTGCATAACTCCAGGGACAAGCCTGGACCTGGCATCACAGGATTGAGAAACCCCTCTTGATGAAAGAGGGAAGAGAAATGAAACAGAATAAGATTCAGTGACTGAGAGATTTCAAATAAAATTGAGAGGTATTCTGGAGTTTATTCCTAAAAATTATATAGATATCCTTTTTTATTTTTTAGTATATTAGAAGAGGTAGAAGGAAATACCTGAAACTATTGAACTGTAGTCAGGTAGCCTTGATTCTTGAACATGATGACATTACTATAGTGCTTTGATGGTCTGATCATGTAATTGTGAAAACCCTGTGACTAACACTCCCTTTATCCAGTGTGTGGATAGATGAGTAAGAAATAAACACTAAAAATAAATTTAAAATGGGTGAGGGGTGAATAAGAGGAATGCAATGGTGTCGGTGTTCTGTGTTTTTTAATTTTATTATTTTTAGATTTTTGTAGTAATGAAAATGTTCACAAACTGATTGTGGTGATGAATGTACGACTATATGATGATATCGTGAACCACTGATTTTATGCTTTGAAGGATTATATGGTATGTGAGATCATATTGAGATATATTAAGCATATACTTCAAATAAAATTACATTTAAAAAAACACAATTTATTGCAGGAGAGCATTAGAATGTATCAATAATAAATATCCTTAGAGGGAAAAAAAGATACGTAAAAATGACTTGGAAAAATGTATTCAGCTTTATCTCAAGTTCTCATATTGTCTAATTCTGCTTCAATTTCTCTATGTTATTGCTTTCCAGGCTTTTAAAAAATATTTTACTGTTTTCCAAACCAGAGTTTTTTCAATTCAATGTAGCAGTTGTCTGTGCTAGCTAAGGACTAATTGTTTCAATGCAAAGATGGAAAAAAAATCCTGATTTCAAGATTATGAAACCATGTATTGTCTCGGTTTGATTGTCCAGGTAATAAAATGCAAAGCAGCTGTGCTTTGGGACCTAAAGAAACCCTTTTCCATTGAGGAGGTGGAGGTCGCACCCCCCAAGGCCTATGAAGTTCGCATTAAGGTGAAAATTGTTTCTACTATTATTTCATTTTGGTTTTACAAATCAAATATTAAAAAGTCGCAATCACCAAAAATCCACTAAAAGAAGCTTTTAACATAAAGTATGGTAATAAATACAATTTAATTACATTGTTTGTGAAGAAAAGTATGAATGGCATTCATTGTTAAATTTTGTAAAGTGATCAAAGTAAGCCCAGTAAATCATGGTGTGAAATCCCAAGAAGTAAAAAAATACATATGTGTTTGTACAGAAATACAATGCAAAAGGAAATTTATCAAGACTTCAAATGTAATTACCAGTTGATGTTAGAATATTTAACCTTATGGTTGTTAATGAACCATTTTTATTTCTACAGAGGGCATGCGTTACTGTATTTTATATAAGATTTGCCTGTTACAGAAAGAATTGCCTTGCAGATTATTCCAGATTGTATAATTATGGAAAGGAAATTGCAGGAAGATTTTAAACTGAATACTACCAGGAGTAAACAAATTTTTTTATTCAGGAAGAACAGGAATTAGAGACATTTTTTACAACTCTTTAGAAGCCTGACTTTCAGGAATTGAATGCATTAAGTCTATCTGGGGCCATAATTTTTTGGAATGTGATTGTTACCCCTTCCGCTCATAGATGGTGGTCGCAGGAATATGTCGCACAGATGAACATACAGTTAATGGGGAATTTCTCGCAACACTTCCTGTGATCTTGGGCCATGAGGGAGCTGGCATCGTGGAGAGCATTGGCGAGGGGGTGACTGCAGTCAAACCAGGTACAAGATTCAATCAGGGAATGTATCTCCATTCAGGCCTCCTAAGGTCAAGCAGCCTAGAGAAGGAAACTGAGGCAGAGAGACATGAAATACCTGCACAGGTCCCAGCAGTAGCCAATGGTGTAACTGGAACTAGATAGGGGATGTCCTTGTTTCCTCTCTCCCTGCCTGACTTTCTTCACATGTCCAGGCAGTTTGCCAGGACAGACCTCACAATTCTCCCCTTCAACAGTGACTCATGGAGCCCCTCCTGGATGTCAGGCTACTTTAGATCCTGGGACACTGGAAGACCAAGGAGACAGAGTGACTGCCATCCTGGGGTTCACACTCGAATAATGCCACTTTAGAATTCTGAGCATTGTCTTCCTTTGGGGCCTAAAACAGAACTATAAATGGGACAAAGAACAAACTATATGAGTTGAGGAACAAAAAGATGTCTATATCCTGAGACTCTGGGTAATATAGTAATTGTGGTTTGCTGAGTTCTCAGCATGGGGCTGTGAGGCTATGGCTAAATCACCCAAAACCTTTTATATCCAGCAGTGAATTCCTCTTCCTATATGGTCTCCCTTCTTGAACATGGATCATTGAACATACAAATTCTTCTTGAGTGCACATGGGTCACTCTCCAGGACAGATCATGTATTAAGACACAAAACAAAAATATTGAAGTCATAAAACATATACACTCTGAACATGTCAAAAACATGCTAGAAATCAATTACAAAGGCAGAAATGGAAAACTCACAAATATGAGGAAATTAAACAATGTACTCTAAAATAGTCGTTGAGTTATAGTAGAAATCACAAACAAATTAGGAAATATCTTGAGGTGAAAGGTGAATGAAAATGAAAATAAAATATACCAAAACTTCTGGCATACAGAGAATACAAGACTGAGGTAAAATTTATAGCTCTAAATGCTTACATTAAGGAAACAAGACAGTCATGTTTGACCAATGGATTTGAATTGAGAACTCAGAAATCAAACCTAATTTGTGGTCTGTTGGGTTTTTTATTTATTTATTTATTTTTTGAATAGGCAGGGTCCAGGAATCAAACCTAGGTTTCTGGCATGGCAGGCTAAAACTCTTCCAGTGAGCCATCATGGCCCACTCTGGTCTGTTTAGTTTTGACAAGCAAGCAAAAACCACTCAGTGGGAATGAATAGTCTCTTCAGCAAAAGGAGATGGGAAAACGGTATCCCAAATTGCAAAAAAAAGATGGAGGAGCCCCTAACTCATACTTTATATAAAAACCATCTCAACATGGACCCAACCTAAATACAAGAGCTATAACTATCACACTCCTAGTAGAAAACATAGGAAAGCATCATCAGAACCTTATGCTAGACAATAGTTTCTTACACTTTACACCCAAAGAACATGCAACAAAAGAAAAAATAGAGCAATGAGACTCCATCAAAATTTTAAAATTTTGTGCCTAAAAGGAATTTATTATGAATGTAAAACAACAACCTACATAATGGACGAAAATACTTATCGCATTTCTGATAAAGATAATATCCAGAAAATATAAAGAAATCCTTCAACTTATAAACAAAAGACAAACAACAGAATCAAAATAAGAGCAAAGATTTAGAAAGCCATCTCTCCAAATAAGATATACAGATGGCCAGAAAGCATATGAAAAGAAGTGAAACATCAATAACAATCAGGAAAATGCAAATCAAAACCACAATGATACACCTCTT
Source organism: Tamandua tetradactyla (assembly GCF_023851605.1). Taxonomy (NCBI): domain Eukaryota; kingdom Metazoa; phylum Chordata; class Mammalia; order Pilosa; family Myrmecophagidae; genus Tamandua; species Tamandua tetradactyla. The sequence continues at coordinate 25,629,678 of NC_135350.1, forward strand.
CACACACATTAGAATGGCTGATATTCAGAAAAAAGAAAGTAAGTGTTGGAGAGGATATGGAGAAACAGGAACACTCATTCCCTGCTAGTGGCAATGTAAAATGCTATAGCTCTATGGAGAACAGTTGGGCATTTCTTTCAGAAAGTAAATTATAGAAATATTAACTAATCTGACAGTCCCACTAATAGGTTTATATCCAAAATAATTGAAAGCAGGGGCTTGAACAGATATTTGCACACTAATGTTCACAGTGGCATTATACACAATTGCCAAAAAATGGGCGCAACCCAAGTGTCCATTAACTGATGAATGGATAAAAAACATAGTATACACATACAATGGAATATTATTCAGTTGTAAAAAGGAATGAATTCATCATATATGCAATAATGTGGGTGAACCTTGAAAACTTTATACTTAATGAAATAAGTCAGACACAAAAGGAAAAATATTGTATTAACTCACTGATTTGAAATAACTAGAACAAGCAAATTTAAGGAGTCAGAATCTAGAATATAGGTTACCAGGAGACAAGATGGGATAGAGAATGGAAAGGTAAGATTTATAATATATAGGGCAATTCTTAGCTGCCATGTGGTAGACATAGGTTCATTTTCTGGCCCATGTCATTCCCCCACATGCAGACACAAAAATCAACAAATGTGCTGCAATAATGAGATAGTCACATTAAAAGTAATGCAGTGTGACCCCCACCATGCTGCCTAAAAATAAAACGTACAGGACTTCCTCTTTGAAATGATGGAAATGCTTTGGTGATGGATCATTATGATATAGCACAACATTGTAATTTTCAAAGTCCATGGAGCTATGGTATGCATAAAGGGAACATAATTTAAGCCATGGATTTTAGTCAATGGTAAAATTATAAAAAATGTGCGATCATCAATTGTAACAAATGTTCCACCTTATACCAAGTGTATTAAGAACTCTGTATTTTATGCACGAGTATTCGGTATACCTGTAACTTCTTTAATAAAGAAAAAAAATAAAATTAGTTTTTTTTTCTAATTCTAAAACTTCTCCTTAGCTGGTGGGTACAATTTACCAAATGTTTAGTGACATGTCATCAAAATAAAAACGACTTCTGTTTTGAAATTGAAGTTTTAGTATTTCTCTTTACAACTGATAAAATTACACAGTAATAACACATACTTTACATATCTGCTTCCTCCATGATAGGGGAAAAATACATACTCACAAGTTAACTGCCTAAATTTACTTAAGTGAGGATTTCTTATACTAAACGAAGTGCCTACCTTCAGAATATTTGAGTATTCAGAAAAATTTTTAAAATTTCTCTTCTTTCTCCCATTCTACTCAGTTTTTCTTTAACAGAGCTACATAAATATAAGCATTAATTTCATAGTAAAGACGAGAAAGAGATTTTGTAAGTCATGATAATCAAATTTCTCATTATTGTAACTCTATCGATTATCAATTATGACATGTCCATTATGAAGGTCTGCTTCAACTAAAGTGTATATTAATGACTAAAGTGAGAAATCTTATATTTAATGGACTACGGATTAAATAAAACAGTATCTAAAGCACCAGTAAAAATGTAAACATGATAAAAGGTAATTATTAATACAGTAGAAATAACACAAATTTATGTTGTTTCCATGTTTGCATTTCTTCCTTGGAAGTCTTCAGGCCTGTAAAAAATTAAACTGATCATGTGGATAGGCAGTCACCAATGACATAGGGGTGACTGCACTCTATTTCTTGGGAGAACTTTCCAAGACCTATGCCTCTTATATATACACCTAATATCTTAGTTCTTGCTCTATTAATTTTTGTATAGAAATTTAAAAAGAATTTCAATTGTCCTCTTCCAGGTGATAAAGTCATCCCACTGAGTCTTCCCCAGTGTGGGGAATGTATTGTTTGTAAACACCCAGAAGCCAACAACTGTGTGAAACTGGGGTAGGTTTCTCATACTTTGCAGATGAAGCGAATGTGTTTGCACAACAGGTGAGCTCCTGCCTCATGCCCTTCTGTTTCTGTCTCTGTTACACTGACCAGTCTGGACAACCCTCGGTGGACCATGCAGGATGGCACCACCAGGTTCACCTGCAAAGGGAAGCCCATCTACCACTTCATCCACACCAGCACCTACTCTGAGTACACAGTGGTGGATGAGATCTCAGTGGTCAAGATCAATGCAGCAGCACCACTGGAGAAAGTCTGCCCTGTTGGCTGTGCATTGTCAACTGGTTATGGGTCTGCAGTCAAAGTTGCCAAGGTAGGAATGACCACAGGCAAAACTCCAGATGCACTTCGACTGTAAGAAAACTTTTTCCCCTAGAATCATGAATCATTCCTCTAAATTAAGTGATAACTTTCCCCTGCTACCATAATAGCCCTGAGATACTCGGATGTTGGGTGAGTATGGGTAGAATATGGCCACAGAAATAATTGAAAGCATGTGCTATAGAAATTCATCAGCTTATCAGAGTGAACTTAAGCAGTTTGGGGAAAGAAATCCAAATAATTCTTTATGATGATCAACAGCTACCACTTTGTGCAAGTTGGACTGTTCCTAACAATCATTAATTAATCCATCTTGTCTTTTCTGAAATGCAGGTCACCCCAGGTTCCACCTGTGCTGTGTTTGGCCTTGGAGGAGTCGGGTTGTCTGTCGTCATTGGCTGTAAGGCAGCTGGAGCAGCCAGGATCATTGGGGTGGATATCAACAAGGACAAATTTGCAAAGGCCAAAGAGCTGGGGGCCACTGAGTGCATCAACCCTCAGGACTTCCAGAAACCCATCCATGAGGTGCTGAAGGAAATGACTGGAGGTGGGGTGGACTTTTCGTTTGAAGTCATTGGTCGGATCGACACCGTGGTATGTACCATGACATGCCCTGATTCATGCTTCTTTAATGAGGGTATCTTTTAAAAGTAGGATGTAAATGTCATATATAAGGACTATTTGTAATGAATTATGATATTCTATATCTTGTTTCTTACTTAGGATTATTTTATACATTATTGTAAAGAAACTTTCATTCCATTAGTTCAGCAAAAATATCTCAAGATACAGATCCCCATTAGAGGCTGCTTAATATTAGGCACTTATAAATTAATTTGATCTCTTTTAGTACAAAATTCAAGCTGAAGGACATACAAATAATGCAATTTCTATTCTCAAACTGGGAAAATTTTATTTTTCCAACATTTTTAGCAAATATTTTAACAATTTTTATTATGTTTAATGAGTTCAGATTTCTTTTCACATGTAATTCTTTGATTAAAAAAAAATCATCATTAAGTCCAAAAATCTTTTTATCAAAAACTTTTCCTAAAGAAAGTACTGTTTTAACGTTTTACTAGAATTCCTCACAGCATGCAGCCTAGTGCCTGGTAATTAATAGCCTGTGAAGGATTGACTGATTTTACTGTCACATGAATTTAAGGCAATGCATCTTGAAGCATTCCATGAATATAAAATGTATTAAAGAGTATCCATGTCATATAGCATTTGAAGCATAAAAGTGTATTATACACTATTATACGTATGCAAAATATTTAGCATTGTGCCACCTGGTAGTAACAAACACATGAACTTTAGCTGGTTATTATGTTATAATAAAACACTATTTCCAATCATGAAGTGCCCTCATATCTTTGGGATATCCATGATGTTACTTTCAAATAAACACAAATATCATCAATTGGCATGACTAACAAACAAAGCTCCAGATACATTCCCCTTAAATAGAATTCTGTAAAACAATACTGAAAAAGTCCCCAGAACAATAAATTTCCATTTGGGAAATTCCCCAGGATGTCCAAGCTTCATTGGTAGTACGCAGCAGCACCCTCAGAGCAATGAGCTTTCCAGCCTTGCACTGGGACCATATCCAAAAGACCGACAATCCAAGAGATTTTTAACTTTTTACAAGGTCAGTTATTGCTTAAATTCTTTTGTGTTATTTTTCTCCTGTTTTTTCACATAGACTGGATTGTTACTTTATTTATTGACTTTAAAACACAAATTCTGTGGATATTGGTTTGTCCAATCAGACTCTGAACACAAATGATTAATAATTATATAATCCTTTGGAATCCTACTTCATTTTCTTATCTTTCAAAACCTGACTGGAAGACAAAGCTTCTGGGGTGTCTTTTCAGATTCCAGAAAAGAGGTATAGATAAACTAATGTTCTTTTTTCGTGAGATAAAAGTAACATCTATGTCATGTACAATTTAAAGATGAATAATAAGTTCAGATCTATTAAATGAAAGAGCATCAAGAGGACAAGATACAATTTTTGATGATGTAATCTCCATTACAGCATTTTTGCCAACAAATACCTGGTCAAATATGATATTCAGGTACTTGCCAAATAAATAAAAGAGAAACAATTCACCCGCGCACGGATTGTTAAAATTCATGTGATATGAAACATTTTCATCTATTGAGGAGCCAATATCTATTTTTAATGATGTTTCTCTCTTTAATATTTTATTAAAAAATATGTACATGCAACTACATATATCCATTCTCTCAAACATCCTAAAATGTTTTCTGAACCTTCCTTAATGCCATAGCCCTCATGTATACACAAAGAAGAACAAAGAAGAAAAATCAAATTTCTACCCTATAAATGCTCACAATCTAAACTTATGGTATATGAATTCTGAGAGTTTATCATGAGGGGCAACTATGAGAGTGCTTATTTTTAAATGCAAAATATTCATTCCATTCCAGCTTCAGGCGCTGTCATGCTGTCATGAGGCATTTGGTGTAAGTGTCGTGGTAGGGGTGCCTCCAAGTTCTGAAAACCTCTCGGTGAACCCTATGCTGCTATTGACTGGTCGCACATGGAAAGGGGCATTTTTTGGTGGTATGTACTTGAAGATCAAATTCTCATTAACCTCAGGATTTGTTTCACTGTAAAATAATAAGGCCAGGTGTTGCTGAGAGATAGAGTCAAAGATAAGTTAAAAGTTTAATTGATCTTTAGTGTCAAATTCCACTAGATGTGTAACTAATACAGAGGGAAACTACTTAAACACATTTCTTTATGACACAGTAGACTAGCTAAGACATATAGCAAAAGCTCTTTTGGTACTGGTGATGGAATAAGACATTGAAACACCCAGTAGGTGCCAGACAATCCATCAAAATTGTTCACATCTGCCCTCATTACCCACATTTAGACAACTTTTCAATTGCCTACATGATTTGGCCAGAATACAGACACTACAATGTCTCTAGAAGACAGCTGATAATGAAAGGCCCTAGTTTATTGGGGAGGGGTGTGTGAGGTGAACAAAACTGCAAAGAAAAAAAACAGACAAATTGTTGAAAAAGGATATTAAACCCATTACCTCTTATTAACCCCAGTAATGGCAGCCTGTAGAATGTAGCTCATTTTATGTACTTTAATTTTAATTCTATTTGAAAAGTCTTCTCTTCAATTCTGTTACTTGCCTCTTCCTGAATCTACCAGTGATGTCTTCTTTTTTCTAGGCTTTAGGAGTAAAGATGCTGTCCCAAAACTTGTGACTGATATTATGGCCAACAAGATTCCAGTGGATCTGTTAATAACCCATGTTTTGCCTTTTGAGAAAATTAATGAAGGATTTGACCTGCTTCGCCATGGGAAAGGGTAGATTTTTTCATCTCTGTAAAATGTAGGGTTTAGGCTTGCAAAGAAAAATATTTTTTACTAGGAAATTTGATATATTTATGGGAGATAGACAAATGAGAAACATATTGGAGTGCTTGGTTTTCCCTTACCAGTTCATTTACATGTAGAATATTTTCATCTATCATGAGAAGCTGAGAACAATTACTTTGCATTTCCTATTCTGCTGAACAGAAATTTGTGAACTTTGTCACAAATCTGAAATCATCAGCAATTCAGTCTCTTGACAGGTGGACACTCACCCTTGAAAGGCAAGGGTGATCAGAGTCACATGGTCATCATAGGACCATGGAGCCCCTAAGCCTCTACCTGCCCCATAATACAGGCTGAGCATTGATCGATGGAAATTTAGATAATATTCAGGTTATCCCAAAACTTTCGTCGTAGGTGTAGGTAGAGCTCTATGGTGATTGTTGCAGTTACACGTCTTAGAAACCATTTATCATAAAAATACTGACTTAATTTCACCGTTGAAGGGTAGAGAACATGAGACTCAGAGAGGACATGCACTTGGTAAGCAGCAGAGCCAGAATTCTAACTTAGACATCTTTGTAAGCAAGCTTTTTTATTTTCTATTATACTGCTCTGCTTTGAAAGAACTTAAACATACTAACATGCCTATAAATATGCATGTATGTAAAAGATATAAACAAATATCCAATCTTAACCAATCATCTCACAGTGTTTTTTGGTTTGTGTGGAAGTCTAAATGACATAATGCATGAAACGTATCTAAAACTTGAATGGCAGATACCAAGAATTTATTACAAGTAATTATCCATTTTGCTTCATGTTATTACTAGGAAAAGCACTAGGAATTAAAAAAATTCTTTTCTGAAGAAGTCAAGATAGAATGAAATCTAAGGAGTACCCATATTGTTTTGTAATCATGAGCTTAACTTTGAAGTGAACATGAGAAAGAATCACTAAAATTGATCATCCTTTTCACTTGTTTGTGCTTAAATAGGTAGGGATAGGAATGCATTGGCTGGATACAAAACTGAGTTTCCACTGAGGCACATCCTATCTTCCTTGGACTCTAAAAAGAAGAATATCAAATTTCTTGTGTTAAGATTATTAATATGTTTCATTTTCACTTTCAGCATCCGTACTGTACTCAAATTTTGAGACACTGTGACACCCTCACTTATACCATCTTCTGACTGTTTCGTGCCCTCCTCATCCAGAACACCAGGAAAACAACAGCATTGAGTTTTCCCTTACCAGATGCCATCAAAATATATACATAAACATTCCATAAGAAGCAGAAATTTCTGTGAATACTGTTTTCTGACTATCTACATAGAATTTACTTTGTACAACAATCAGTTTTTCTGAAAATTGCACAGAAACTTCTTTCCATTTACTGATTCACTCCCAACACTATGGAAAATTTTACCTATTAATAATAACTTGCATTAATGATGCATTTCAATAAACTATGACTCAATATTGATACCTTATTGTTATATCCTTATCATTAATCAAAGTTCATAGGTTACTGTAGCTTCACTCTGTGTTTGTCAAAGAATGATAGGCCTTTACTAATGCATAATTTCATGTATCTACCATACAGTCAAAGAGAATGGTTTCACTGTCCTAAAATGCCCTGCAAAATATATTCACAAGCAAATGTTAAATGCCAAGTGTGAGAAAGATGAAAAGGTGAACATCAGCTGAATATTTGAGGCCAGTGAATTTTCATTCATTGTCATTTCATACGTTATGTCTTTTCCTTTGAACAAAGGTATTTCCTATGACTTCATACCCTTTTTTGTGCCTTTGCTTCCCTTAGTTATTGAAGCCTGGTGAAATGATCCGTTATTATTTATGTCCCCAACTCACACAGGATGGGCCATTTTGCTTGCAGTCATGGGCTTCTGTGTTGTCATTACCTGTATCCCCTTCTGATAAAATGTTCAAAGTTTTAGGGGAAAACTACAGATGACACAGAGTACACTTAGGTTTACAAGCAGAGAAGATCCAGATCTTATAAATGAACGAAATTCTAAGTAACTCAAGGGATATGCCACCCATTTTCATGATTGAAGGGAATTGTTTTTAATTTTTATACTTGTAGTGAATATAGAATTTTCACTTAAAATAAGAACAGTTTTTCTTCAACACGTGATAAAATGAGGTTCAGATATTAAAGGAAGAACTAAGCTATTAACACCAGACTCAAAATAATAATATGCTTTACTCATTAAGGGATTAATTGATTAAGTAGTCTTTCTGAATAAAAGTAGCTAAGAACTGGGGATGGCTTGAAGTACAGGGATAATACTGAAACCTCTGTAAATTCATCATGAAAAATGAGTTACCAAGAAATGACAAAACATCCGATGGACATAATATAAATCATACACAGATGCATATTTTTACAATTTCAATCTATAGACTACCATGTCTTATATCATTCTATAACCTTGGAGTTAGTTGGCTGATTTAAATATATAGAACCTGTGGTCATTTTTTGACATTGTTTACCCACTATCAGTGATGATGTGCATTTTGAACTTTACCTTTACGATGTCATGAAAGCTTATTTATAGCTATGTATTTGTTTCCAAATGTACCACTTGTTGCCTTATCTCCTATGTGATGTTGTTGAGTGGACTTCAGACTTCGAAAAAATAATATACTACTTACTGAGAGAACATCAATAAGTCACTCAACCATTCTCAGCCTGTTTTAGCCTTCAACTCCCTCCCCCAGCCTTGTGGCCGACAGCAGTGCTGACTGGACATCTGGCTCCTGGCTCATCTTCTTGGTGCCAGGTCGGGACTTAAAGATCTAGTCATCCAAACACTGGGGATGTTGTGTCTGTACTTTCATCAGCTACTTCAGATTACTGGGGGCTGTTTCTGAGTGGGGCCATTATTCAGAACCCACTTTAGCAAAAGCTACAGAGAAATTCTAAAGACAGTAACCTTCCTAAAACTGCAGAAAAAAAGTAAAAGGTCTGCATTGACAGGGCACATGGTCAGTTAAGAAAATTGAGCTGCAAAAGCTATAGAAATTCCTGGGACAACTTTTGGCCCCCTTCTCACCTCCTCTACCACACGGGTCTGTGCAACATGTGGTTGCCTTGTGGGTGTCTGACGTTGTGCACAGGGAGCCAAATGGCCCTTGTGTGTACACTGGGGGTATCTGGGAGACTGAGCCATCAATCCTGACTCTGATAGCCTTCCTAGAGTTTGACATGAGGGCAGTGAAGCTGCGTGCCAAGTGCTGCCACAGTGTGAGCGACAGTTAAGTTGAAAAAGGCATGGGTCAAAGGACTGACTGCATTAAGTCAATGCAAACAGCATCCAGGAGGGGTAGGAATTCTTTTCAAAATGTAGTAAAGAGAATGTCACCTGTATTCTTATGAGCTATCCATGAGGAATTCCTGGGCATCTATCAAGCACTGGTCCAGGATAAGAATCAGCCCCAACAGCTCCCACTCCAAGCAAATTCAGATAAGACCTTGAGAGGAACCTGCACATCCTATTTACCTTGGGCTGATCTGCTTGGTAAGAGGGCTAAGCTGTGAGGGGAACACCAGCCAAAACAGGGGCAATTTTCAGAGAGTAAAAGAATCTTCTTACCTTGTATTTTTTTCTTTTGGATATCTCAGTTAATCTAGTTGGATACAAACATAAGGGATAGCCCAGCAACTTAGTTTCAGAGTTGACACTGTAAAATTGTAAATGTACATTGTGCAGCAACAGAGTATAAGACAAAGAAACATGAAATGATGGCCCATTCAAAGGAAGAAGATAGTAATCCAGAATCCATCACAAAAGACCTGATTGGAGAGGATGTGGAGAAATACCTAGAGTTATTTACTATTGGTGAGAATGTAAAATGATGCAGCTACTATGGAGGACAGTTTGTAAGTTCTTCAGAAATTAATATATAGAATTATCATACGACCGGGCAATTCCACTTCTAAGTATATGCCCCAAAGGCTTCTAAGTACTCCAATAGATATTTGCATTTCCAATATCCATAGCTGCATTATTCACAATTGCCAAAAGGCTGAGGCAGCCCAACTCTCCATCAAGTAATGAAAGGATAAATAAAACATTGTATGTAAGTACAATTAAATATTATCCAGCCTGAATAAGAAATGAACTTTTGATGCATGCAATAAAATGGGTGAATCTTGAAGACATCATTCATAATGTCATAAGCCAGACAGAAACGGACAAATATTGCATGATTTCATGAAAATGAAATGATTGGAATAAGTGAACTCATAGAGTCACAATCTAGAATATAGCTTCCCCGGTGACAAGGTGTGGTTACAGAAAGCAGAGTAAGGCTTACTCTACATGGTTTCTACTTGACTTGATTGTAACTTTTGATAATAAATAGATGGAAATTTTACTACACATATTTTAGCAAAGTAGAGCTGCATGCAGAGGACTCAAGGCTTTACCCTCTGTAGGAAGAGACCACCTGAGGCAGGGCAAGCATCTCTCAATTGGGACACTGTTGCTAGACTGTGGATATGCAAAGTACGATTGTGTGAATGTAATGAACAGTACTAGATTATACATATGAATGGGATTAAGTGAATTTTTTTGTTTTATTTATGATTCTAAAATCAAACAGAATGAAAACATAGGGCTGAACAACATAACTAAAAATCCCACTATAAAAGATGGATTATAGTTGATAGTATAATTATTAAAATATTCTTTCATGAATTTACAAATATACCTCAGAGATGCAAGGTATTGACAATAAGATGGTATGTTGAAACACTGTATTTTATGCCTGATTTTCCTATAAATCTATGTCTCTAATAATAACAGTCTTCGTCTTCAATATTCTTAGAAGAAATGGTAATGAGGAGGCAGGAGAAAAATTAACAATTATATCCAAATTTAACAACCGAAGGGGACAATCTAAATTTTTACCTGAAATTCTGTGATTATGTTGATTGCTACCTATAAATGGAGATTTATGCTTAATTTTGTAAGTTGAGGAGGAGTCTGACAGAAGTAAATTTGGAGAGGATATACTAGGCCCCTCAAGAAGGCATAGACTGTGTTTAGAAAATTGCCAGCATTTAGTACTGGTGCTCCATAAACCATATGATGAGAAATTTCTCTGCTAAGGTACAATGATTCCTGAATTCCATGCACATGATTGAGATTTTATCCCCTGGGGAATGGGAGTACTCTTAATTTTTTTTTTTGAGCAAATTAGTAGTATCATCAAATTGTTAACTTTCATACACATTCTTTCAGCATGGGTGGTTGTGCTCTAGAGGTGAGGGAACAAACACAGAGAGTGATGAGGCATTAGCTCAGTAAGGCAGGAGAGAATTCAGTCCGAATTAGAGCAATGTTGATGAGCAAGAAGACCAGTAGATCTATGAGGCATTCTTGAAATGCACAAATTTGATTTAGCATAAAGATCACATGAGTGACATGGGCAAGGAGGAGTTGGAGGAAATGAGTCTTATTCTTCTAAGTTTGTCCAAACCACTGGGGCAAGATGATAGATTCATTTACCAATTTGGAAGCTAAATGAGAATGAATATGTTAATCTAAACATAAAAAATGACAAATTTGAAATCACTTTAAAATATTTAAATGAGCTTTCTATACAAAGTATAGAGCCAAGCAATACTTTTTTATCAAATATATAGATTTTGAATCATTCTGACACTGATAATTCTGCATAGTGTAAATCCTGTTTTCCTAAAAGTGAAGTGCAAAACAAAAGTTCCCAAGACCAAAGGGCCATTTAAATCCTCTCATCAAATACACTCATGAGAGAACATGATGCAGAACCACTTTTGTCAGGAATAGGTGGGGGATAGAGCCTCCATTCTGCTGAGACAGATACTATCAAGAGCAGTCCAGTAATCAATTTGAGGCACAGGTCACTCAGCATACCAGGTGCTGACTTCTATTCTTCAAAGTTCAGTTCAGAGTATTATATCAACTCTCTCAGAGATTCTGTGAGCTACGTATATGTTCTAGTTTGCTAGCTGCCAGAATGCAACATACCAGAAATGGAATGGTTTTTAAAAGGGAAATTTAATATTTCCTCATTTACAGTTCTAAGGATGAAACAATGTCCCAATTAAACCAAGTCTGTAGAAACATCCAACCAAAGGCATCCTTGGAAAGATACCTTGGTTCAGGAAGGCAGATGAAGTTCAGTGTTTCTCTCTCAAGCAAGAAGGCACATGGCGAACATAGTCAGGACTTCTCTCTCAACTGTAAGGGCACAGGACAAAAACAGTCCCAACTGCTAGCTTTCTCTCCTGGCTTCTGGTTTCATGAAGTTCCCAGGGATGCATTTTCCTTCTTCATCTCCAAAGTGCTGCTTGGTGGACTCTCTCCTTCGACATGCTGCAGCATTCTCTGCTATCTCTGAATCTCTCATTCTCCAAAATGTCTCCTCTTTTATTGGACACCAGAAACTAATCAAGACCCGCCCAAATGGGTGGAGACATGCCTCTTCCTAATCCATTTTAACAACTACCTTTGATTAAATCACATCTCCAAGGAGATGATCTAGTTACAGTTTCAAACATACAATACTGAATAGAGATTAGGAGAAATGGCTGCCTTAAGAAAATGGGATTAAGATTAAAACATGGCTTTTCTAGGGTACATACATCATTTCAAACCAGCACAACATACATCCCTCAGTAAATCCCTTTTGGGCAAATCAGTTTGGAAGACTATGTTCTTTGTAATAGTGAACTTTGAACACTACCAGGTGTCACTGAAAACCTGGGCATTCATAAATTGTCCAAGGTGAGAGTATTTTAGCTTGGAAGAAGAATTCAGAAGATAGATTGGAATAGTTGCAGGACATCTCATCAAAAAGAATGGGGAAATTCAACTTCCCCAAGTAGAATTCTTGATATTCTCACAAGCAGTGCAGACAACCAAAGCTATAGGCTGAGCCCCCATCTCGGGGTATGTTCATGTGAAAATTAACCCTACAAAGGATAGGTCAAGGCTACCTAAAATTAGGGGTGAGAATCACCCCCAGGAGGACGTCTTTTGTTGCACAGATGTGGCCTCTCTCTCCAGCCAACACAACCAGCAAATTCACCACCTTTCCCCTGTCTACAAGGGACATGATTCCCAGGGGTGTGGACCTTCCTGGCAACATGGGACAGAAATCTTAGAACGAGCTGAGACTCAGAATCAAGGATTGAGAAAACCTTCTCAACCAAAAGGGGGAAGAGAGAAATGGGACAAAATAAAGTGTCAATGGCTGGGAGATTCCAAATAGAATTGAGGGGTTATCCTGGAGGTTATTCTTATGCATTAAATAGATATGACATTGTTAGCCAAGATGTAATGAAGAGGCTGGAGGGAACTGCCTGAAAATGTAGAATGTGTTCCAGTAGCCATGTTTCTTGAAGATGATTTTATAATGATATACCTTTTACAATGTGACTGTGTGATTGTGAAAACCTTGTGTCTGATGCTCATTTTATCTACCTTATGAACAGATGAGTAAAACATACGGATTAAAAATAAATAATAGGGGGAAAATGATAAATTTAGATTGAAATGCTTGTGATCAACGAAAGGGAGGGGTAAGTGATATGGTATGTACGAATCTTTTTCTGCTTTCTTTTTCTGACTAGAGGCAAATGTCCCAAGAAATTATCTTGATGATGAATATGCAACTATGTGATGACATTGTGAATTACTGATTATACATGTAGAAGAGAGTGATCAAAAGTTAAGAACATTTGTGGTTGGTGTTTTTTTGATATTTAAAAAAATTAAAATAAAAAAAGAGAGATAAGGAAATGTAAATGATCTAAAAAGTAATAGGAGAAGAAAGAGAGATGACACTCAAGGACAAGTATTTTCAAAATGAAACTATATTCATCAGGGACAAACACTTCACAGAAGTATGTTGAGAACAAAAATAAAATTTGCTGAGTTTGGGAACAAAATATTAATGATAACTTTAACAAGAAAAATATGCATGGAGATTTCATTTTGTATTCTAGATGAAATTATATTGCAAGTATTATTTTTCCCTTAATGATTGTACTTTCCCGTTTAATAGTCTAAAATGATGCTGAGATTGCCACAATAGTCTAGAAATATGGCCATGCAAAATATGTTTGAAATAAGATTGAAATAAGATTATTTTCAGCCATTCTTCCTCACTGCCTAATAACATAATGATCATTGATAAATATTTAAGTAATTTATGTATATACAAAGTACATTTCTCATTCCTATGGAATAAAAAGATGTATGACAAGATAACTGGTTTCACAGAGATTGCAATCTATTGGGATAACAATCAACCAAGGACTATAGTGGTAAGAATAGAAGATTATGAGGAGTGTAAGAAAGGAGATCCACGGTTTGGTCGGAGAGACTCTAAGCGGAAGAAAAACTGTGATAAGACTTTGAGAAAAATTTAGAATATAAATAAAGTAGAAAAAGTAGGGGCATTTCAGTGATGGAGATGGCAATGGCTAAAATCCTAAGGAAGAAGTGTTCACACTATTATCTGTGGAACCATGAGTAAAGTTCCTTGAAAAAGAGGAGATGTGATTGAAAAGGAGAGTTGCCAGACTTGGGAGAATTTCAGTTCAGGATATTGTTCTTTCCTCCACACAAGACCATAGAGGATGTAGCATATGTGCCTACTCAGAAAATTAATATAAAAGTGAAGGTTTATAAACTGGCTGGGTAGAGTCCAACAAGGAAAAAAATTCCCATGAGACATCAGTTAAAGGAATGTCCAGACCTAACACCAAAATAAAAAGTAAAAAGCCATCAAGTAAGAATCATCAACATTGGTGCCTGTCACATGAGAAGAGTTGAAGATGTCCATAGTTCTGCAGGTCATTGAAGAATTGAGGAAGAAAACAGTATTGACATATGCACATCAAAAGAAAATTTTTTGGAAAAGAAAGCAAGTTGGTCAGGTATTCGAAACATGGATTTTTAACAAGACACGGTCATTGAACAGATATCCATCAAGCAACCGTGGGACTTCAGGTCTGAGATGTCAGAGGAGATTCTTGATCATTCCAAGCTGGCATACCAGAAGAAACTATGAAAATGAAGTATACATAGGATTAGTTTTCTATCGCTGCATACAAATTACTACAAAATTAGCAGCTTAGACATTAGCCATTTATTGTCTCTCAGTACTCAGGTCAAAGTCCAGGTATGGCTGAACTTGTTCCAAGTTCAGTTTTCCAAGACTTAAACCAAAGTTACCACTGCTCCTTATCTTGGGATACTCTTCAGAGAATTGAGTTCCCTGAAGTTTTAGACATGAAGCCTAATCTGTTGCTGACTATTGATGAGAGGTCAATCTCAGAGCATATATTTTTATTTAAAAAGATATTCCAGCACCCAAATTATTGGCT
The DNA here is from genome assembly GCF_023851605.1 of Tamandua tetradactyla. NCBI lineage: Eukaryota > Metazoa > Chordata > Mammalia > Pilosa > Myrmecophagidae > Tamandua > Tamandua tetradactyla. The sequence continues at coordinate 25,644,740 of NC_135350.1, forward strand.
ATGTTGGTAATCATTAATTTCCAAAGCTAAAGGGCAGAGCTGGACAAATGTCATAAATGTTGAAAAAAGAATTACGGGAGCAAGAGACCAAGGTGAAGTGACAAGGTTCAAAATGTTCATAGTGTGTGAAAATCTGTTGCTTTTCTTCCTTACTTCTCATGAAATATTTAAATCAAATGTCTTAAAGAGGGATATAGAGTTTAACAATATACTGAAAGTATTTTTTGAAATATTGGGCAGACATATTATTAAGAAAGAAAGTTTTCTTAATATGAATACAATAAACAAACATTTTTAAAAATGGTCAATAAGCAGAGCCGAGGAACTGAGAGGCTGAAAGCTGGAGCCTGTGCAGAGTCATGGAGCCCATGGGAGTGCATGGAAGGGAGCTGGGGACAAGGAATTGAGCCAGGCCAAGTCCCTTGGGCATGCTGCCCTCACCAGCACAGCCCAGTGACCAACGACTCATCCCACACCCCATGCACCTGAACCACATCACCTGCTCCCACTCCCCATGCTCGGGCACCCCTGCCCCACCAACCACAGTGCATGTAACTGCCCCACACACCCACCCCAAATGCAGCTCAACTCACCTCTTCTGTACCCTTTCTGAGCACTAGTTCCCCCTCCCTGTTTCCTGCAGGCTGCTGCCAGTGTATAAAGGCTGCAGACACTGACCTCCATTACCCGGCTACCCTGGAGTGTCGCACAGCCACACTCTGTCCCACCCTCTGCTCTGCCTATCAGTTTACGACTTTCCTAGTCCTGCACATGCCCACTACCCCCAGTCTTGTCCTTCAGCTCTGGCCACCTCAGTTTACAACACACCTAGAGCCGTGCATGCACTCAGGCATCTAATCACTTCATTCAGCTCTGGGAATTTCCATTTATAGCAGTCCGAGAACTGTGTGTGTGTACAGCCCTCAGCCACATTTTTTAGCTCTGAAAAAGTGCTGAAGTGTTATCAACCTTTGCTGCTGGATAACATCGGCCACCAACCTATGAAGGTAAATGCCAACCTGCTGCCACAGCTCTAAACATACACACAGAGTGCCCCACACTTTAGACCAGTGCACACCAGGGTTACACCACCCAGACCAGTGTACTCACATAGCTATATTCTCCCTGGCCATGGGCACCCATGTTCACAAGCATCAGCATAACATCCTCAACCTGGGCCTGTATTTACCCTAAAACAAATCACTTCACTGAGCGCCCACCCAGTATTCTGCTATATGCAACACAACCATCCCACAAAATACAAGGCCTTAGATTACTGAAAGAAATCAACCCCCAATGTAAATCAATCAGGATATTTACATGCAATGAAAACAACAGAAGATAACTAATCATATCACAATGCCGACAGATATAGCCCTGATTAATGACCAAATTATAACACCAGAGGAGGTACAGATTTTGGAGCAATTAATCAAAGATGTTCAGACAAATATACTTAATAAATCAAGTGGATGGCAAATCACATAAAGGAGATTAAGAAGACAGAAGAAGAGCATAAAGAAGAATTTGAAACTATAAATAGAAAAATAGCAGATATAATAGAGATTTATGACTCTATGGACCAAATAAAAACACATTAAAGGCACACAGCACCAGATTTGAAGAGACAGAAGAAAGAACAAGCAATACAGAGGACAGGATAACAGACTTCGAAGACTCAAAACAGCAAATGGTAAAAAAAAGATTGAAAAATTTGAACTGGATCTCAGAGAAATGATAAACAAAACAAACTGCACAAGTTAACAATCACTGGTGTTCAGAAGGAGAATAGAGGAGAAAAGTGCTAGGAAGAGCAGTTGAGGACATAATGGGGGGAAACTTCCCAACCCTCATAAAGGATATAAATATACAAGCCAAAGAAACCCAATGAACTCCAAACAGAATAAATCCAAATAGGCCTTCCCCAAGGCACATACTAATTAGTTTGTCAAATGTTGAAGAGAAGCAGAAAAACCTGAAAGTTGCAAGAGAAAAACAATCTACTACATACAAGGGAGACCAAAAAAGACTGAGCTCTGATAACTCAACTAGCACCATGGAGATGAGAAGACAGTGGAATGATATAATCAAGACCCTGAAAGAGAAAAACTTCCAGGCGGGAATTCTGTACCCAGCCAAACAGTCCTTCAAAACTGAGGGAGAGATTATAAGTTCTCACAGACAAATAAGTTCTGAAAGAATTTGTCAAAAAGAGACTGGCCCTACAAGAAACACTAAAAGGAGTTCTGCCAGCTGAAAAAAATGACAGGAGAGGGAGTTATGGAGGAGGGCCAATAAGGGCAATTTAAAGGATAAAAAGAGAAGAAGGAAAAGAATATATAGTTTTGACAAACAAAATTCAAAAAGAAATAAGATGGTGGATTCAAGAAATGCCTGTTCAGTAATAACTTTGAATGTTAATGGACTGAAATTACCAATTAAAAGGTACAGATTAGAGAGTGGATTAAGAAACATAAACAGATATACATTATTTACAAAAGACTCATCTTAGATACATGTATATTAATAGATTGAAAGTGAAAAATGGAAAAAGATTTTCCATACAAGTTGTAACCCAAAGAAAGTAGGAGTAGCAACACTAATATCTTACAAAATAGACTTTAAATGTTAAGTCATCATAAGAGACAAGAAGGACACTATACACTAATTAAAGGCTCAATTCATCAAGAACATGTAGACATCATAAAGATTTATGCTCACAATGAAGGACTTCCAAAATACACAGGACGGACATCGGCAGAACTGAAGGGAATGACAGATGTTTCAACAGTAATAGTAGAAGACTTCAGTACACCACTTCCTTCTATAGGTAGAACAACCAGACAGAAAATCAACAAAGAAATATAGAAGTTAAATAACTGCATAAATCAGACCTAAAAGACATATGTAGGTCATTACTCCCAAAAGCACCAGAATATACCTTCTTCTCTAGTGCTCATGGAACATTCTCCAGGATAGGTCATATGTTGAGACACAAAACAGGTCTTTATAAATTTAAAAACATTGAAATTATTCAAAGCATATTCTCTGATCACAATAGCATGAACCTGGATTTCAATAACCACCAAAAAATGAGAACATTCACAAATATAGGGAGATTAAATAGCACACTCTTAAACAACTAGTAGGTCAAAGAAGATATTGCTAGAAAAATCAGTAGCTCTCTGGAGAGGAATGAAAATGAGAATACAACTCATCAAAATTTACGGGATGTGTGCTGAGAGGGAAATTTATTGCCCTAAATGCCTATATTAAAAAAAAGAAAAAGCAAAGATCGAGTATTTAAAAGCACACCTGTAGGAACTTGAGAAAGAACAACAAAGTAACTCCGAAGCAAATAGAAGAAGAGAAATAACAAAGATTAAAGCAGAGGTAAATGAATGGGACAACAAAAGAACAATAGAAAGAATCAATAAAATCAAAGGTGGGTTATTTGAGAAAATAGTAAAATTGATGGGCCATTAGCAAGACTGAAAAAGAGAAAAAGGGAGAAGATGCAAATCAATGAATCAAAAATGAGAAGGGGTGCATTACCTCAGACCCAGAAAGAATGAAAGAAATCATAAGAGGATACTATGAACAACTATATACCAACAAATGAGAGAACTTACATGAAATGCACAAATTCTTGGAAACACAAAACAAGATACACTGACTCACGAAGAAACGGAAGAGTTCAACAAACCAGTCACAAGTAGAGATTGAATCAGTCTTCAAAAATCTTCCTACAAAGAAAAGCCCAGGGCCAGATAGCTTCACAGGGGAACTTTATCAAGCATTCCAAAAAGAATTAACACTAATTCCGCTCAAATTTTTCCTAAAATTGAGCAAAAAGGAACTGTAACTCATTTTATGAAGCTAATACCATTTTAATACCAAAACCAATAAAACAAAGGAAAACTTCAGACCATCTCCTTGTCATGGTTAGGGACATGTGTCAATTTGGCCAAGTTGTGGTACCTGCTTATCTGAGTGGGCAAGTGCTGGCCTGTCTGTTGCAATGAGGACATTTCATAGGATTAGGTCATGATCACATCAGCTGCATCCACAGCTGATTCCATTTGTAATCATCCAAAGGAGAGTGTCTTCTGCAATTAATGATCCTAAATCTAATCACGGGAAGCCTTTTAAAAAGGATTCAGAGGAGACAGGTTCCATTCCTGCTTCAGCTGGTGAGCCTCTCCTGTGGAGTTCTTCCAGACCCTCCATCGGAGTCGTCAGCTTTGCAGCCTGCGCTGTGGATTTCAGACTCTGCATTCCTGCAGTCATGTGAGACACTTTTATAAATTTTAGATTTGCAAGTGTTCCCTGTTGATTCTGTTTCTCTAGAGAACCCTGACTAATACACTCCTTAATGAATATAGATGCAAAAATTCTCAACAAAATATTAGCAAATTGAATACAAGAACTCATGAAAAGAATTAGATACCACACCCAGGTGGGTTTTATACCAGGAATGCAAGGGTGGTTCAACGTAAAAAAATCAATTAACGTATTGCAGCACTTTAACAAATCAAAAGGGAAAAACTGCAACACTTAGACACTGCTGGTTGTAATGTGTAATGGTGCAGCCACCATGGAAGACTGTTTGCCATTCCTTAGGAAACTAATTATCAAGTTGCCCTATGGCCAAGCAATAGCACTACTTGTTATATACTCAGGAAAGTTGAAAGCAATGACACAAGCAGACATTTACCCACTGATGTTCATAGCAGCATGATTCACAATCTCAAAAAGATGGAAACAAACCAAAAGCCCATCAACAGATGAGTAGATCAACAAAATGTGCTATATATGTATGATGGAATTTCATGCAGCAGTAAGAAAAACTGATGTTGTGAAGCACATGACAAGATGGATGAGTCTTGAGGACAAAATGCTGAGTGAAATAAGCCAGACACAAAAGGATAGCTACTGTATGATTGCACTTTTATGATTATACCACCAGTAAAGTGGTATAATCAGAGGCCTATAACACAGAATATAGGAGACTTAGAGATACATAAATGTTAACGATGGGTGAACCAATAGCTCAAGAGGTTGAACTCCAATGTAAGGAAATAGATAGGAGTGAAGGTGGTTCTCTAGTGCGTCTGTAAATAATATTAACATATTGAAGGTGAACAAGAATCAAGGGGGTTGTATGAATCTACATGTCACACTGATTAACACTAGAAATATGAATTAGTTCTTGCAAGAATTACATTGAAGATATGATTTGTGAACAAAGAGAGTTTAAGTTCAGGATACAGGGGTAAAAGTGCTATTCCATGCTATGAGCTATGTTCAACAGGAAACTATCAGCACCACCACAGCAACAGCACACGTAAATAATGGGGTAGGGACAAGAGTTAAGAGGAGGTTTAGATTTCCTATTTGGCAAGGGTGTGTTTATTGGTGTTTTTTCTCTTGGGAACAATGAAATTATCTAAAATTGAGAGTGTGGATGGACTGTGGACTTTGGGTATTATACATGATGCCCGATGAAGGCAGGTGGTTGAAGGATGCACTGACTCAGAAGTAGATTGACTAAATGATGGTACATACTTATGAATGAAAGTTGTGCTGCTACAAAAAGGAACAAAGTCGTAAGGCTTGTAATGTTGTGAATGAACATGTGGGACATATGATGAGACAAAATAAGCCAGAAACAAACCAACAATGGTATGGTCACCTTCAGAAAAATATTTAAAAGAAAACAGGGGTTAGATTGTAAGCTTTAATAGCAGATGCATTAAGTCCAGAGTGGTAATTATTTTTTCTGGATTTGAGAGGCTGCTTTATATATATAATGTGATATTTACAGGTAAGAACAAAGCAGAACAGGTTGAGGTTAAAGCAATTCAGAACACAGGGCTAAGGAAGACCATGTCTTATATTAGAAATACACATATGTTTTGAGAGCAATGGAAGAAAGATTTTTTGGTCTGTAGCTGAAATTTTCTGCAGTGCATAATCTAACTCAGGCCATCTCTATAACTCATTTGAACAATTGAAATACAGGGAACACAGAATAAGAAAGAGGTCTTTAATGCTATATAAATTACTGCAATTCCTGGAAATATCCTAGAGTACATTAACCAGATAATCGAAAACTATTGGCAAGGTCCCTTAAAGGATGGGGAAAAGAATATGGAGCTATTAAACCTTATCATCAGGGAATCCCCTAAAACTGTGTCAAACTTTAGCGACAGCCAAATCAATAGGCCATGCCCTTGATCAGGAGGATTACTCTTGTGAAGCTTATGTAGGTAGTGAAGAAACTTAGACAACCTATAGGCATACCTCAGAATTACTTCTGGAAGCCTTCTTTGTTGCTCAGATTTATCCTCATTCTCTCTAATGCTAACTCTGCAAGTGAAATCATTGCCATCCCCCCTATGTGGGACATGACATCCAGGGGTGAAAGCTTCCCTAGAGATGTGGGAGATGACTCCCAGGAATGAATCAAGATTTGGCATAGTGGAATCATAATTCCATTGTGACCAAAAGGGGGAAAAGAAGTGTAACTAAAAAAGTATCAGTGGCAGAGGGAGCTCAAATAGAGTCAAAAGACTACTCTGGAGGTTGCTCTTACTCAAGCTTAGACCTTGCTACCTATTATAATCTGCCAACCCCCAATCAGGACCATTCCAATCCTAAAGAACCTGTAGGGCAGTATATAAGATTCCACAAGGGTTCCATGCACTAGAGTAACTTTACAGAAACACACAACCTCCAGATGGTTCCTTGATGAAATCTAGTCCAGCCTCTCCAGAACATCAGACTGTTTCATCTCCCTACCCCATATTAGTGGCAGACCCTTCCAATATGAAGAATGCAAAAGTTAGAGAGGGTTGGAAAGATCAAAGTTGAGGGTGGATTTATAGATAGAATATTGGATTTAACAAATGAATATTAATGCTGAATCATTAAATTGCTATCACTTTTAATCTCCAGTATCATAAAGTAGCTAGAAGTAAAAACCATGGAGTTATAGCCCATGTCAAACTCTGAAATATGCTGTGCAGCTAATTGTGGTGTCATGCTTTGAAATTCTTTTTTGTATATATGGCTTTTGTTCACAAAAAAGAAGGAAACAAATTGGTTGTTATGATAAAAAAAAATTTAAGCCTTCTTGCCTCCTATATTCTTAAGCAGCTAGAAGGAAAATATAGGAGTTCATACGGTAGCCCATGACAAACTCTGAGATCTGTCCTGTAACAACTTGTTGAAGAGTGATTTGAAAACTATTACTTTTTTATATCTTTGCTTTGTATATATGTGATACTATTCAAGAAAAAAGTTTTTTAAAAAATGACCAATAATGGAAATTCATAGCATACAAACTAAAAATGACCATCAAGACATGAAAAGTTTCTAAGCCTCATTGGAAGTTGTCAGTGAAATAGAAAAGGAAAATCAATGAGATCTCACTAATCACCTACTAGCTTTCCTTCTTGGAAGAAATATGAATTATCATAAGTTTCTAGATAGCAACATCCATATATATTAAAATTTACTACCCTAAGAGAAAGAAACATGGGCAATTAGGAAGAATCAGACTTCCACCTCAGAGTCAGAGGAAGGATGGACAGTGACTCCAGAGGTCTTGTCTTAGTTAAGCATGATGTGACAAGATTCATGAATTCCCAGCCATGACCTAGGCTTTGGATAACTGTTGGACACTGAATATGTCTCCTGATGAAATAGATTTCCCTCCGTTTTCATGTAACACACTTCTCCTCTCTCAAGAATCATAGAATCTCAGGGACAAGGTAACCATAGAAAGGTCTAGTCTCATAGACAACCCGGGAGGAGATGGCACAGCAGGTGATCAACCTGGCTGGGTAGATGTAGCTGTTAAATAAGAGTTTTATTTCAGGAAGAACTAACTGCATCATTCAGATTAGACAGAATTGAAATGTTCAGACTTTCAATGTTCTCTCTGCCCCGTTCTTAGGAAGACACCAAAGACCATAGAAATCTGTGCAAAATCATGGAAAAATTTAACTCATTATCAAAGAAATTCTTACTTTTAAAATATATATAACTATTTATTAAAATTTTAAAATCTACAATTCCTTTTCCCCAGCAATATTTCACTGGGTAATCTATTCCATATACATGAAAGTATTCCTGTGTAAGATAGAAAGGTGAGCCGTTTTGCTCCCTTCTTTTTTTGAGAGGTAAAAAAAAGAAAAGCTGTAAAACATTTTGTTGATTGACAGTTGCACTGATTGAATAAGGAATAGAAATTTCTCATTTTGCAATGTGAAGTAGATATTTAAGGGAGTAGTTTATTCCTATAAAAACAGATGTTTATGAAGTGTCACTGATAATGAAAAGCAAGATACAGAGTAATGAGTAATGTATGACCCAACTTTTGTAAGGACAAACAAATGAAATAGGATCCCCATTTATTCATATATATGCTCATTAAAATCAGGAAAAAATGAAAGAAATATATAAAAAAGGCAACTTACTTCAATTACCTGGAACTGAAGGGAGCTGCAGAAAGTAGGTTAACTTTTAAACTACAACTGCTTTGTTTCAGTTGTGTAAATGAGCTTTAACTTTATTTTATTTTACTACTTTATTACATTACAAATAGGAAAGAAATGAAATAAAGATTTAAGTTAGCAGTAATAATAGGTAATTGTGAATTTAATTAAAAGTGCTGTAATTTTTGTCTCAATTTTTCAACAATACAAGGATATATCCAGTGACCAAATAATTACTAAAATGAGATGAAGAAATATCAGCTTTCTATAAAACATTTTAAGATTTTCAAAAACACTTGGTCAATATTGCATATTATTTACAGAGTCATCAATACAATTATTTTCTTGCTGGATTATTTAAGAGCTTGTGCTTACACAAGGCAGATATATGATGCATATCAAAACTTCCCACTTGATCTTAAAGAAAATATTTAAATCTATTAAACAAGAGATTATTATACTATCTTCTAGATTTGGAAAACAACTTTAGAGATGAAAAGTAAAGACTCTCTGGATCTACCTGGATAGATCTCAATTTTGCCTTTTACTCCCAGATGATTTATATTTGGATCTTCAAGGAGTTCTGTAATATCATGGAAACCTTGGCTGCTTTTTGTCCCCAGTTACTTGGAAAGTGACCTCTAAAACTTTGGAACATCCAGTGAAGGAGGGGGATCATTTATTCTTCATAGGGCCAAGGAGAAGATGAGATAGTCACAGAATGGGCCTGCCAAGCATGCAGTTTTTGTTTTGGGACTGACCACACCAGAAAGACCAACCAGGAGATTAAGGGTTTGGGGCTTTGAATCAGATCATAGCAGCCCATCTACTGCAACTCTGGGAGGAGACAGGGCTGCAGATTGCATGCCACAGGCATATCACTTAGAGGTGTTTAATCGGACTCCATATAACCTGTGACACTTGGAGCCCCCAAGACCTTCTTGGATGATAAGGTACATCTCTGTTACAGGTCGGTGTTGTGTTCTGACTCCGTGTGTGTAGGACACAGATGCGTGCATTTAGGATACTCCTAGTCCTTTCCTTTTGCACATCTTCTTTTGGCTTGTTCTTATTTGTACCCTTTTACTATAATAAAACTATAATTGTAAGTAGAGTACTTTCAGCGAGCACCAAGAGTCACTATAGCTAACTTTGAAACCTGAAGGTATGTTAAGAGCCCCTGAATTTGTAGGCTGTTGGTCAGAAGCATGGAATCTTCAGCCCAGGATTGTGACTGTACCTGAAAGGCAACTTGGAGAGGATTTCCTTTAACCTGTGGAGTCTGTCCTACCTCTGGTATTTTGTGCCAAAATTATATTGGGTTATGCCACTATTTAGAGTTGTCAGAAGCTGTTCTTGCAGAAGTTGTAGATGTTGCAGAATTTTCTGTAGCCACAGAGATGCACCCCACTGGACCCCTGAATTTTTGAAGCTGAGCATGTAACCTAAATATTAAATATTGGAACATCCTCTAAAAAATATGACCAGCCCAAGAGAAAAGATCTAACAGTTTTGGCATGTAGATTCCCAACAACAAAGCCCAGCAGACAACTGTGTGATGAATGATGTGTTCATTGATTACAGATAGTTTGTTTGCCTCCCATTCCTTAATAGAAGCAAATATATAATTCAGGAGACAATTAAGGTGATTCAACCTTTCTAATAAAACTTGGAATGTTAGAGAATAAACAAACATAAAGAGAAAGTAATCAGAGGAAACAATCCCTAAAAGGAAAAAACAAAATTCCTTAAATTGAAATAACACAAAAGCTGTTATTTTTAATTCTCAAAGAGGCAAATAGATAGTTGTTGTCATGACAGAAGAGGTTTCTCTAAAAAAACTGAATAACAACAATATAAAGCTCTTCTATATTAAAAATTATCACTTCAGGAATGAAGGTAGAAAATAATCAGACTACAAAAAATGTATCCCCATGTCCCTTGTTTCGCAGTAATCTGGCTGAGACAATGAGCCCCAATGGAAAAATAAATTCAAGAAAGAGAAAGTCAAAGAATCTGGGAAGTTTCTGCTCACCCTGGAGGAAGAGTAGAGATTCCCCAAGAAGAGGGTGGGCAAGCTCCCAGGATGGCATGTGTGCCCAGAAACAGTACACACACAGAGAATACTGTAGCAAGTCATAAATTTCTGGAAGGTAAGAGGTAGGGTATAAAATTTCCAGTGACTGAATCAACACGTGATTGAAAACGAATTTTGTCTTTAGCACCAGACATGGAAGGAAAGTTGAAATATTCTGGAAAAACTGCTAGAAGACCCAAAGCTGAATTTAATGATGACAAGATACTATTGATAAACATGTTTGTGAAAAAGAATAATAGTGATATTTAACTCTTATACTGAAGAGTAAATGACTTGATAAATGTAAAGCAATTAGATCAGCACCTAAGAATAGTAAGAGTGACAATGATATTACCTGTGATGATGTTGATACTTATGATTAGTGAGAGTTGCAAAGATTTTGGGGTTAGGCCTCTGGGAATCTTGTCTCCCCTTTTAGTTGTGTTATCCTGGAAAATTTATGCAAACTCTATATGCCTCAGTAATTCTATCTGTAACATGTGCATGGTGTTGGTATCTACTTCATAAATTAAATCCAAGAGTTTGATTACAGTAGGCAAGGCTAGATACCATACCTTCCTTTCTTGATAACCTACTGAGAAAGTGTGTGGTGATTTGTCACAGCAACAATAGAATTGAATAATGCAAGCATGGCTGTGTAAGTCATATCTGCCTTTCTAAACTCAGGCTCTATCATACTCCAATTTTGAGATCACTATGTTTCGACTGGGATCACCTGGATATTTCAGGATAACATCTTAAGGGAAAAAAAATTCATTTTGCATGTAAGGTGACAAATGCACAGGTTCCAGGGATGAGGATGCCAACCCATTTGAGGACCATTATCTTCCTACCACTGGTGATCCCCTGACCAAGCTTAGCTAATTATATCCTCTTTCCTGAAAATCTGAATTTTTCATGGATAGATGTCTGACTTGTAATGTTTCTTAAAGCTGGGCTGGGTTACTGAGGAGAAAGAAGGAAAAGAGAGTAATAGCTCATGAACACTGAGAGATGTTCCAGGCCTGCCTTGCTTCTCCTGACATTGGAACACTGATACCCTAAACTGGACCCCCTTCCATCTCCGCCTGCTCATAGAACTTTTACCTCCTTATTTTTAAGTGAGGTGTTTGAAAATAAGATCTTGAAATTCTTTGGTTCAAAGATGGAAAAGTAACACATAGTCTCCTAAGTGTGGTTTCTTCTACTCCATTTTGTTGGAAATCAACTTTCTAGCAGCAGGTGTGCCTTCTTATTATTCAGCTTCATAACAGAAGGAACTGTTCTCTGCTGGGTTGTGAAAAGTTCGGGAACCATTGTTTGTCTGCCAACAGCCAGAGAATTTGAACTCCTGGGTTGGAAGGGCTTAAGAAGACATCTGGTTTGACAACCTCTCCAATCTAGTGTTGATTTGTCTCTACCAAAGAGTTTTATAATCCATGCTAGGACATCTCCATGTCTAGGAAATCCTTACTGTGTCAACATATATTGCAACATATATTGCAGAAGCCAGCCTAAGAAACTTGTTCATCATATCAGGCTGAACTCTGCCTATTCTAACTCTTAGACTTTACGCTGGCCCCAGAATAGACTTTACCCTTCCTGTATGCCCAGAAAATAGATATAACCATTTATCTGTATTCCAGCCCTTCTTCACATGATTGGTGATGGCTAAAAACTGTTGTCATTTTTAATGGGTTGAAATATTTATTGATATATTTTAAATCTCAGAGTCTGTTATATAAAAATTTTGGTGAAAAGTCAGTCACATAATTTATTTCTGTTTTGCATATTGGCCTCTCTCATTTCAGGCAATAAAAAAAAAGGTGATGAGAAGGACAGTTAAGATCAGGTCTGCGTGACAGGGGGCTCGATCCAGACAGTAGGGTCACAGTAAGCCCAAGAGGTGACCAGATATAGGTCACAGATAAGGTGGGCTCAGGGATGTCTAGTCAATTAAGATATACTTTTTTCCCCAGAAATAATTACTGTCCATCAAAGTATATTTTGTATTCCAGTTAAATAATGGGAAATGGAAAGAGAGAGAACTCTTTCATCCAGATTGCCAGGAGGTTCTTCTTGGAGGTATTAATTACTTCTGGGGTTCAAATATTTGCTTCTGTAAAACTAGCTGGCTGAGGTTAGCCTTACTCTTTGGATTGTTAAACCATAATAATTATGAACTATTTTTGGTAGGTGCCAGATAATTTGAATGTGAGAAAGAACAGAGATTATCTGAAGCATGGTTGCATAGATGTAGATAAATGAGTACTACAAATAATTTCTCTCTTCTCAATCATCGAAAGGAAGATTTCATCCACATGAAATAATCATTCTGGTACTATAATCATCATATAATTAAAATGAATTGAATTTTAAAATCAATGTAATTGTAGAGATATGCCCTGCTTGTCCTTTAAAATAAACACAATCTCAATCCAGAATAAGTTAAATCCTTTTGCAAATGCATATCAAATGTTCTTTATAATGGTGACTATCTGACAGTTAAACTTTAGAATGGCAGCAAATCTATTTTCAAAAATGTAATAATAGAATATATAAAAATGCCTGCAAACCAAATACTTGCTTATCATTTCTGAATAATATATTTAACGTATTATTGCATTTTTCCCTCCCCTATAATAGATAAAATGCTTTGCCAGTTGTTTTATGTGAATAGCAGAAAGGGGAGCTAAATTAAAAATTCATTTAACACTGCCTGGTCATTATGTATAAAGGGGTTAGTACAGCAGATATGGTGAAGATTTCTGTGCTTAATGAGATTTCTCAGGGGAGAATCAGGTATAAGTTTCTGTTCTTCCTGTACTCATTCTCAGCCATCGAGCTTTTAAACTATTCCTTATAGAGTGCCTTATTTACTCTATAGGGACAAACTAAATCTTGTGTTCACTCGGGCCTGAGTGGGAATTAGAACAACTTCTGAAATAAAAGTGCCTATTGGGGAAATTTTGAAACAATTTTCAGGCTCGCAGATTCAGCTGAGCTTGCAGCAACCTGAACAAACCTTAATTTTAGAAAACAATATACAAATTGCAAAACTATACTTTAACAAATGTTCTCTGTGCTCCTTCACCAGAACAAAAGTGCAGGATGACTTGACTCTTGCCCTGGTCTTCTTTTGTGCAGTTGATTATTTATAAAGAGCTAGAAGGCGAAGATGATGCATTGTGTCATACAAAGACTTTAGCCAGCGCACCAGCTCCAGCACTGGCTATATAATATTTGGATGGGTGGAAAGCTACATCATGAATTGATTCTTCAAACACTTTCTGATGAGCTGTGAACTCTTGGATACATGTCTTACTTTCTAGATTCCATAAACATATTCAACAGTCATGACTGCCAGACATCAAGTACAGGCCATTAGGATCTACTGCTAAACTTGTAACAGCTTCTAGGTGTGCTACCATCGAGTGGATCAGTTTGCCTGTATTGTTATCATAGAATTTGATGTGCTTGTTTTCATGAGCAGCGATGCTGATTGGAAGAGTGGGATGACTGATGACTCTATTTATTTGGCAGGAAGAGTTGGTTGTCGTACCTAGGTTGGACTCTAAAGTGAGAATGTGTTGTTGTGTTTCCATATTAAAGATGCTAGTATATCCTTTGCTGAATGATGTTACCATATGACTCGGGTCACTGCTCACTAGATCCACAGAGGCAGGGATTCCCAATTCTCGATTATTCCTAAATACACTTAGGGCAGAAGCAACCTCAGTCATATTCCATAAACGCAGGGTGCCATCTGCGGAACAGGACAATAAATGCTGATGTGCCACAGACTGCATCTGTGTGGCCCAACAGAGGGCCTCTCACCACAGAAGGATCATAAGGGTCATAAGGATGGATGTCGGCGTTAGTGGTATTCCATCCCTGGATCAGTCTGTCAGTGTCTCCACTGTAACACTGCTCCCCATTGCTGCTCATCACCACACACAGCACTGGACCTGTATGAGCCCTGACTGTATAGATAGCTTCTACATCAAGAGAAGTACTCTTTTTGGCTGGGGCTGTTTTCTGTAAATTCCACATTTTTAATGTGTGGTCCTCTGATGCTGTTATCAGAACAGGCTCGATTGGGTGGAAAGCAGGGCTCAAATAACATGAAAGTGACTTCTTAATGTAAACTTAGGGTTCCATGTCTTCCTCAGTGCACCTTTATTGTTTGCTATATCATAAGTTAATGAATCTGCTTCACTGGCCACTGTTAGGCCTGCCAATTCTCCACGTCCTAGTTCACTTTCAAGGGTTTCATCTGCTCCCATGATAAAGGACTTTCCTGAAGGAGGAGGAAATGTCAATGCTTCCACTTCATCTGCCCTGTTTATTTCATGTTCAGAAAGTCTGGAGCTGCTGGGTCTGGAAGGTGAACCCACAGATGGCTGCAATGAGGAAAGTTCATCAGCAGCTTTCAAATTAGCAAGCATGTCTTATAGTTTTGACCTACTGGGCCCTGACCTTTGCTCCATCATTTTCCCACATCCCTGTTTTGACTGTTTTATATAGGATAGAGGCTGAAACAGATCTTTGGTAGTTTTTTTCTTCACCTCCCTTTTCCCCTTTCTCTCCTTTTTGTATTGCTCCCTGATCTTGGTAATTACTCCCTGCTCCACATTCCAGGCTTCAGGCATGAGACACTGGTCTTCCTTTTCCCACTCTGTTCCATCGCCTGCACTTCTAGATTCATTTTCTCCTTCATCTGATGCAACCAAGAAGTCAAACTCCTTTAGAGCTTCTTTTGTATCTCGATCTTCACTGCTATCAGGCAATGCCTTTTTCCTAACAATTGTTGAAGTATCAATGATGCTTTTCTCTCTCCCATCAATATCATCATTTTCATCCTCATTACTGAAATCTACAGCAGCACTTTCAAGAAATTTGAAATTATCCAGCATGGAGGCAGAATCTGTTAGCTCGGATTTTCCAGTCATTGCTGCCTCTTTACTTTCAGCCTCTGTGCCATTTATAACTGAATCCTGATTTTTGTCCACTTCCCTGTCAGTGACATCACTTGAAAAGCCCAGCCAAGCTCGTACTCTTTGAGATTTCACATCTAGAATAGTGTCCGCTTAACCCACCTCCTGCAGATACTCTCTGAGTAGCTGTCTGCCTTGTTTCCACATTAACTGGCTGTTTTGTTGTGGCTGCACCTCTGTTTCATTAGCTTCATCAGAATCATAGCTCGGAGGCTTCATATCTCCCTGATTCAATTCTGTCCCATATTTCAATTTGTGGTATTTGGCTCCTTCCTGTTTAAGAGCATACTCCAGCATTTTAATCCTCCTCACAAGATCCTTCTTCAGATATTCTTGACCTTTCCTTTCCCCCTGAAGGAAGGCAATATGGGCCTGCAGCTCCACCCTCTCTACCTCCCACTGGGCTCTCTCCACCTCGAAGCGGGCCCACTCCTGCTGCAGGAAGTGCAGAATGCCTGGGAGGCCATACTGGGCTCGGGCCACCCCAGCCGCAGCCACCCAGTTGCCCAGTCGCCGGCCGCCTGGACCCGCCTGTTCGTCCATGGCAGCCGCAAAAGCCCGGGGAGGTACCCGGGTGCCGGGCAGCGGAGGCAAAGCCGTTGGCCAGCAGCACCTCCTCCTCCATCCACCACTCCCTGCCCACACCCCTGTCAGCAGGGAGCAGCCACCAGCACGAGGGCAACAACTGTTTTTGACAGTATCATTCCAATGGGTTTGAAATGTTATAACATTTGGGTTTTGATTTGCATTTCCCTAATGGCCAATGATGTCGAGCATCTTTTCACTTGCTTTCTAGTGATTTTTAGTTTCATTGGAGAGATGTCTGTTCAAGTTAACCATTTTTGAATTGGATTGTTTGTTTTTTTGTTGTTAAGTTGAAGGACTTCTTTACATATATGACATATTAATCCTTTATCAGATATATGGATTCCAAATATTTTCTCCCATTGTGCAGGTTGTCTTTTATTTTCATGAAAACATCATTTGAGGAGCAAATGGTTTAATTTTGATGAGGTTTCATCATATATATGTTTCTTTTGTTCCTCATGCTTTGGTGTAACAAACCATTGGCTTTCACAAGGTGCTGAAGATACTTGTCTATATTCTTTCAGGAGTTTCATAGTTCTAGCATAAAAAAGGACAATTAAAGGGATTATTTAAGTGATTGTAATGGACCAAGTTTAACTCTAACTATGATGAAGTTACTTTTTCCCTTTACTTAATAGATGGGAGATTATGGGACAGACTAAAACTTTTTAAACAATTCACAAAGCACCCTTTGATTGCACATCTGAGATGTAGTATGCATAAATTTTCAACCATGTTACAATATTTATTTAAAAAATGAGTGAATGAATGAACAAGCAACAAAATAAGACTGAAGAAACAATAAATAAGATGTTAAAAATCAATTTTCAACAGTAGAGATCCTCAGCAAAAGGAATATTAAACTATGCCATTGCTTTAGCCCTATGCTTTCTGCCAAAGTATAAGTTCCATTAAGGATGAACCCCAAAAAATGGTGAAGTAGTTAAACTTAGTTTTCATTAACCTTGGGATTTAATGTTCTACTAAGTTACTTGATTAATTCTGTTTTATTAATCATAACAAATACGTCTCTTTCAGAAAAACATTTGATGTTAATTATGATTCTCATGGTGAACTTACTAATGCTTCATATTTCTCTGTGTGTTTAATGAAAGGCTCGGTACATTTAAGGAATTTCAGATACAACTAAATCCAATTGCCATGGAAGTCTGTTTTAATTACACAAAAGACACAGGAGTTAACATTAAGGATCTATCATGTACATACTGTATGAACTTGAGCAAGTTACTTAATCTCTCTGAGATTTGCTTCTTCATTTGGAAAATAATGACAAACTAATCATTGCTCAGCTAAGCTCATCAATTCTCTGAAGATTAAATGAAAACATGTTGGTGAAAGTGGTGTGATTTCCTTTAAGAGTATATTCATAATTATTATGATTTTTGCCTGCCATGCTGTTAGACCTGGTTTAATTCCCAATGCCTGTCCATGCCAAAACAATCAAACAAACAAAAAATACTGTATATAATTGTTATATCAAAGATCTCACAAGAGATCTGTAGGGATCAAGGCAAATTTTCAGGATTCCCCTGGGATGGCATTGTGTATACAGCTTCATTATACTTTAATACTACTGAGGATGTGTGATCTAGAGAAAGGGAGTGATAGACTAAGGGTCATGTAAAAGTATTGGGGTCATAAAATTCTCAATGACTTCATCCAGCTCCAAATCCCCTTCTAAAATGAAGGTGGTTGGAGATCTGGGAAAAGGTAGGACAGTCAGGATTTGCAGAACAAGACACAGTCCTCCAAGGGATTGGGATGTAACTACATCCTCAACACCGGCATTTGAATTTTGTGTAGTGTGGTGGGAATGTGGCTGAATTCTTGTTAGGAATCTTCCTCTGTGGTACAGCAATCTGATTTTTTTTTTAATGCTCTCAGTTATTTAGCATTTTGTTTAAGAACGAAGTGACAGCAAGACTTGTATTCTTCATCATTATTCTCAGGCTACATGTTCAGATAATTCAGAATCATCTAAAAAGATACATGAACTTAATGCAGATGCCAGCCAACATAAAGATGAAGATGCAGACATCACTGAAAAACTCTATCAGAAGTTTAAAATTCTTTGCTGGTTTATAACAGGACCTCAAAACTTAGAGAAAAAGGCCAAACACATCAAAGCTACGTGGGCCCAATGTTGAAATAGTGTTTGGGTTATGAGTTCAGAAGAAAATAAAGACTTCCCTATTGTGAAATTAAAAACCAAAGAAGTAAACAAAGAACTAAACTGGAAAACAATGCTTTTCAGTTACGTTTATGACCCCTATTTAGAAGATGCTGATTGTTTTATTAAAGCAGATGATGCATATGTCATACTATACTATCTGAGATAGTGTCTTTCAAAAGATAACCCTGAATGACCCCATTTACTTTGGAAGAACATTTAAGTCCCATGTAAAGGAGCGCTACATGAGTGGAGGAGCGATATGTGCACTGAGCAAGAAAGCCTTGAAGGAACTTGTGGATGCATTTAAATCAGTTGAATGTATACATAATTCCTCCATTTAAGACTTAGCACTGAGGAGATGCATGGAAATTGTAAATTTAGACCCAGGAGATTCCAGAGCTACCACTGGAAAAGGAACTGCATCTCTTTGTACCACAATACCACTTATGTATACCAAACATTTTGGTACTGGCCAATAAGTATTATTCCACATTAGAGGATCCTAGAGGCTGTTCTGATCTTGCCATTTCTCTTCATCGTGTTGACCTTGTAAGTAAGTATGATTTAGAAAATCTCCTTTATCTTCTTTGCCCATATGGTTATATATACAGATTTTAACCTCCGTAACCTGAGCATATACTAAAGAAAATAAGTGAGGAATACAAAAATGATGATTCAAAAGTAAAATTTGGAAACCATTGGAAAAAAAAAAACATGAATGGAAAGAGGTAAAATGTCTTCATGGCACTGAAGGAGGACTTCTGCATATCTGATATAGAATACTGGATCCTGGTGTGGAATTCTTCCTAACCCAGTATTCCATATGAGAAATCTTTCATATGAATAATTATACACTGAAGCTTTAGTGATCTTTCATCTGTTAAAATGTTTTAATACACTTATATATTTATATATAAAGAATATGTGTTTTGGGGGGAGGGGCCAAGATGGCGGTTTAGTAAGGTACGTGCATCTTAGTTCCTCCTCCTCCAAAGCAACTACTAGGTGAACTGAAACAGTGCAGAACAGCTCCCGGGGCTACGGCAGGGAATGGACACACAGCGTACCCCAGTCTGGACTGGCTAGTCTGACTGCGAGACTCGGCTGCGGTGAGAACCCCGAGCGGCACGCGATTTCCCGAGCAGCGGCAGCTGCGGCGGCCGGAGCTACTCCCTCCCTCCTTCCCGGGCCGGCTGAGAATCTTGGAGATGCAAGTTTCCCAAGTCGAGGCGGCCGGTGCCCCTCTTTTGCGGGTGGCTTCGAGTCTCGGCTGCGAGTCTGTGGCTACGAATCCCGGATCAGAGGGCTATCCAAGCTGTGGTGGCCCCACCCCGCAGGCAGCTTCCTGGTCCGGTGGGGAATTCCCCAGGCCGCGGCGGCCGGTGACCGACACCCCTTCCCCACGGGCGACGTCCTGGTCCGGTGGTGAATTCCCCAGGCCCGCTGCAGGCGGCGACCAGCCACAGGGTCCCCTCAAGCCACGGCGGCTGACGTACCCCACCACGTGCGGCCCCTGAACCAATGGAGAGAATTGGATCAGAAATCCCCAGGTCGCGGAGATCGGTGACCGGGGGGATCCATTCCAAACACGTGAGACAAACGTGTGCAATGAGCGCCACCTACTGGGCAGGATAAGAGAAACAGAACCCAGAGATTTCTCAGAAAAATCTTACAACCTTGTTGGGTCCGACACCCAGGGAAATTTGACTAAATGCTCAGACGCCAGCAGCAGAAGATAATGGTCCACGCTGAGAAGATTGAGAATATGGCCCAGTCAAAGGAACAAACCAATAGTTCAAATGAGATACAAGAGCTGAGACAACTAATGCTGAATATACGAACAGAAATGGAAAACCTCTTAAAATGAAATCGATAAATTGAGGGAGGACATGAAGAGGACATGGGCTGAACATAAAGAAGAAATAGAAAAACTGAAAAAAAATCACAGAACTTATGGAAGTGAAGGATAAAGTAGAAAAGATGGAAAAAACAATGGATACCTACAATGATAGATTTAAAGAGACAGAAGATAGAATTAGTGATTTGGAGGATGGAACATCTGAATTCCAAAAAGAAACAGAAACTATCAGGAAAAGAATGGAAAAATTTGAACAGGGTATCAGGGAACTCAAGGACAATATGAAGCGCACAAATATACGTGTTGTGGGTGTCCCAGAAGGAGAAGAGAAGGGAAAAGGAGGAGAAAAACTAATGGAAGAAATTATCACTGAAAATTTCCCAACTCTTATGAAAGACCTAAAATTACAGATCCAAGAAGTGCAGCGCACCCCAAAGAGATTAGACCCAAATAGGCGTTCTCCAAGACACTTACTAGTTAGAATGTCAGAGGTCAAAGAGAAAGAGAGGATCTTGAAAGCAGCAAGAGAAAAACAATCCATCACATACAAGGGAAACCCAATAAGACTATGTGTAGATTTCTCAGCAGAAACCATGGAAGCTAGAGGACAGTGGGATGATACATTTTAATTACTAAAAGAGAAAAACTGCCAACCAAGAGTCCTATATCCAGCAAAATTATCCTTCAAAAATGAAGGAGAAATTAAAACATTCTCAGACAAAAAGTCACTGAGAGAATTTGTGGCCAAGAGACCAGCTCTGCAATAAATACTAAAGGGAGCACTAGAGTCAGATACAAAAAGACAGAAGAGAGAGGTATGGAGAAGAGTGTAGAAAGAAGGAAAATCAGGTATGATATATATAATACAAAAGGCAAAATGTTAGAGGAAAATATTATCCAAACAGTAATAACACTAAATGTCAATGGACTGAATTCCCCAATCAAAAGACATAGAGTGGCAGAATGGATTAAAAAACAGGATCCTTCTATATGCTGTCTACAGGAAACACATCTTAGACCCAAAGATAAACATAGGTTGAAAGTGAAAGGTTGGGAAAAGATATTTCATGCAAATAAAACCAGAAAAGAGCAGGAGTGGCTATACTAATATCCAACAAATTAGACTTCAAATATAAAACAGTTAAAAGAGACAAAGAAGGACACTATATACTAATAAAAGGAAAAATTAAACAAGAAGACATAACAATCATAAATATTTATGCACCGAACCAGAATGCCCCAAAATACGTGAGGAATACACTGCAAACACTGAAAAGGGAAATAGACTCATATACCATAATAGTTGGAGACTTCAATTCACCACTCTCATCAACGGACAGAACATCTAGACAGAGGATCAATAAAGAAATAGAGAATCTGAATATTACTATAAATGAGCTAGACTTAACAGACATTTATAGGACATTACATCCCACAACAGCAGGATACACCTTTTTCTCAAGTGCTCATGGATCATTCTCAAAGATAGACCGTTTGCTGGGTCACAAAGCAAGTCTTAACAAATTTAAAAAGATTGAAATCATACACAACACTTTCTCGGATCATAAAGGAATGAAGTTGGAAATCAATAATAGGCGGAGTACCAGAAAATTCACAAATACGTGCAGGCTCAACAACACACTCCTAAACAACGAGTGGGTCAAAGAAGAAATTGCTAGAGAAATTAGCAAATACCTCGAGGCGAATGAAAATGAAAACACAACATATCAAAACTTATGGGACGCAGCAAAGGCAGTGTTAAGAGGGAAATTTATTGCCCTAAATGCCTATATCAGAAAAGAAGAAAAGGCAAAAATGGAGGAATTAACTGTCCACTTGGAAGAACTGGAGAAAGAACAGCAAACTAATCCCAAAGCAAGCAAAAGGAAAGAAATAACAAAGATTAGAGCAGAAATAAATGAAATTGAAAACATGAAAACAATAGAGAAAATCAATAAGGCCAGAAGTTGGTTCTATGAGAAAATCAATAAGATTGATGGGCCCTTAGCAAGATTGACAAAAAGAAGGAGAGAGGGGATGCAAATAAAGAAGATCAGAAATGGAAGAGGAGACATAACTACTGACCTCACAGAAATAAAGGAGGTAATAACAGGATACTATGAACAACTTTACGCTAATAAATACAACAATTTAGAGGAAATGGACGGGTTCCTGGAAAGGCATGAACAACCAACTTTGACTCAAGAAGACATAGATGACCTCAACAAAACAATCACAAGTAAAGAAATTGAATCAGTCATTCAAAAGCTTCCTAAAAAGAAAAGTCCAGGACCAGACAGCTTCACATGTGAATTCTATCAAACATTCCAGAAAGAATTAGTACCAACTCTCCTCAAACTCTTCAAAAAAATCGAAGCGGAGAGAAAACTACCTAATTCATTCTATGAAGTCAACATCACCCTCATACCAAAATCAGGCAAAGATATTACAAAAAAAGAAAACTACAGGCCAATCTCTCTAATGAATATAGATGCAAAAATCCTCAATAAAATTCTAGTAAATCATATCCAACAACACATTAAAAGAATTATACATCATGACCAAGTAGGATTCATCCCAGGTATGCAAGGATGGTTCAACATAAGAAAATCAATTAATGTAATACACCATATCAACAAATCAAAGCAGAAAAATCACATGATCATCTCAATTGATGCAGAGAAGGCATTTGACAAGATTCAACATCCTTTCCTGTTGAAAACACTTCAAAGGATAGGAATACAAGGGAACTTCCTTAAAATGATAGAGGGAATGTATGAAAAACCCACAGCTAATATCATCCTCAATGTGGAAAAATTGAAAACTTTCCCCCTAAGATCAGGAACAAGACAAGGATGTCCACTATCACCACTATTATTCAACATTGTGTTGGAGGTTCTAGCCAGAGCAATTAGACAAGAAAAAGAAATACAAGGCATCAAAATTGGAAAGGAAGAAGTAAAACTATCACTGTTTGCAGATGATATGATACTATACGTCGAAAACCCGGAAAAATCCACAACAAAACTACTAGAGCTAATAAATGAGTACAGCAAAGTAGCAGTTTACAAGATCAACATTCAAAAATCTGTAGCATTTCTATACACTAGCAATGAAGAAGCAGAGGGGGAAATCAAGAAACGAATCCCATTTACAATTGCAACTAAAAGAATAAAATACCTAGGAAAAAATTTAACTAAAGAGACAAAAAACCTATATAAAGAAAACTACAAAAAACTGCTAAAAGAAATCACAGAAGACCTAAATAGATGGAAGGGCATACCGTGTTCATGGATTGGAAGACTAAATATAGTTAAGATGTCAATCCTACCTAAATTGATTTACAGATTCAATGCAATACCAATCAAAATCCCAACAACTTATTTTTCAGAAATAGAAAAACCAATAAGCAAATTTATCTGGAAGTGCAGGGTGCCCCGAATTGCTAAAAACATCTTGAGGAAAAAAAACGAAGCTGGAGGTCTTGCACTGCCTGACTTTAAGGCATATTATGAAGCCACAGTGGTCAAAACAGCATGGTATTGGCATAAAGACAGATATATCGACCAATGGAATCGAATAGAGTGCTCAGATATAGACACTCTCATCTATGGACATTTGATCTTTGATAAGGCAGTCAAGTCAACTCACCTGGGACAGAACACTCTCTTCAATAAATGGTGCCTAGAGAACTGGATATCCATATACAAAAGAATGAAAGAAGACCCATATCTCACACCCTACAGAAAAGTTAACTAAAAATGGATCAAAGATCTAAACATTAGGTCTAAGACCATAAAACAGTTAGAGGAAAATGTAGGGAGATATCTTATGAATCTTACAATTGGAGGCAGTTTTATGGACCTTAAACCTAAAGCAAGAGCACTGAAGAAGGAAATAAATAAATGGGAACTCCTCAAAATTAAACACTTTAGTGCATCAAAGAACTTCATCAAGAAAGTAGAAAGACAGCCTACACAATGGGAATCAATATTTGGAAACGACATATCAGATAAAGGTCTAATATCCAGAATTTATAATGAGATTGTTCAACTCAACAACAAAAAGACAGCCAACCCAATTACAAAATGGGAAAAAGACTTGAATAGACACCTCTCAGAGGAGGAAATACAAATGGCCAAAAGGCACATGAAGAGATGCTCAATGTCCCTGGCCATTAGAGAAATGCAAATCAAAACCACAATGAGATATCATCTCACACCCACCAGAATGGCCATTATCAACAAAACAGAAAATGACAAGTGCTGGAGAGGATGCGGTGAAAGAGGCACACTTATCCACTATTGGTGGGAATGTCAAATGGTGCAACCACTGTGGAAGGCAGTTTGGCGGTTCCTCAAAAAGCTGAATATAGAATTGCCATACGACCCAGCAATACCATTGCTGGGAATCTACTCAAAGGAATTAAGGGCAAAACTCAAAAGGACATTTGCACACCAATGTTTATAGCAGCATTATTTACAATTGCAAAGAGATGGAAACAGCCAAAATGTCCATCAACAGATGAGTGGCTAAACAAACTGTGGTATATACATATGATGGAATATTATGCAGCTTTAAGGCAGGATAAACTTATGAAGCATGTAATAACATGGATGGACCTAGAGAACATTATGCTGAGTGAGTCTAGCCAAAAACTAAAAGACAAATACTGTATGGTCCCAATGATGTGAATCGACACTCGAGAATAAACTTGGAATATGTCATTGGTAACAGAGTTCAGCAGGAGTTAGAAACAGAGTAATATAATGGGTAATTGGAGCTGATGGGATACAGACTGTGCAATAGGACTAGATACAAAAACTCAAAAATGGACAGCACAATAATACCTAATTGTAAAGTAATCATGTTAAAACACTGACTGAAGCTGCATCCGAGCTATAGGTTTTTGTTTTGTTTTGTTTTGCTTTGTTTTGTTCTTACTATTATTACTTTTATTTTTTTCTCTATATTAACATTCTATATCTTTTTCGGTTGTATTGCTAGTTCTTCTAAACCGATGCAAATGTACTAAGAAACGATGATCATGCATCTATGTGATGATGTTAAGAATTACTGATTGCATATGTAGAATGGTATGATTTCTAAAAAAAAAAAAAAAAAACGGACAGCACAGTACTACCTAATTGTAATGTAATTATGTTAAAACACTGAATGAAGCTGCATCTGAGCTATAGTTTTTTTTTCCTTATATATTTTTGTATTTTTTATTTTTATTTTTTCTCTATATTATCATTTTATTTCTTTTTCTGTTGTCTTGCTATTTCTTTTTCTAAGTTGATTCATATGTACTAAGAAATGATGATCATACATCTATGTGATGATATTAAGAATTACTGATTGCATATGTAGAATGGAATGATTTCTAAAAAAGAAAAAAAAGAATATGTGTTTTTAAAGTGATGGCCAAGTAGAGGGAATAGAAAAGAGACTTTGTTGCCAGTTCCTGACCACCTGTGTTATTATCACTGAGAAATCAAAATAGTTAAATTTGCTTAAAGTACACTGCACAATGCTAGTAACACACACAATGCTAAAAAATATCTGCCTAAAGGAAATTTTAGTAGAAAAATTGTTGTTCAGTGTCGTTTATAAACTCCAGATATGAGTTGGTATTTGCAGTATGACATAAATGAAAAAACCCTCTATCCGCTGCCCCCCATGTAGTTTATCTTATGAAAATTTTCTTGTGATTACTGATAGCAATATATCTTCTGGCAAGAGATGACATATGAACAGCACTTGTCCTAGAGTGCATTATTAAAACCATACTTTGAAATTATTGTTGGCTTGACTGTATTATATATTTGGTTCTAATTCATGGTTAAATTTTCACTAATCATGCCTGAATAACATTCTCCTCTATTAATATTCATTTACTCAAAGCATTAGCAGCATTCTGTAAGCGTATGTTCTTAAATATTTTGTCCCCAAATTTACCCATCATTAATAATAGATAGCTAATAGGAAATATAATGCTCCTTGGAGACGTTTTCCTTATATTAGTACCATACTCAGGAATTACCAAATAACATTTTCAATTATTTAAAACTCTTTCCAATTACATAATTACAGTTCCTTCCATTTTTGTCCCATCAAAAAATTCAGAACTTGTTTGTACCTTTTATAACTGGTTTAAAACAGTTTTATAATTCTTCATTTTTCAGATCTGAGGTGGCTATTAGACTGGCAAAACAGTCGGAATGCAAAATTTTGCCCGGAGTTTAAAACATTAGAAAATTCTAATGTTTAGACTGTTTAATGTTCAACAAACTAAAAGATATCGTACACTAAAAGACCAAATACTATTTATGAGTAGCAACCCGAAGCTTAATGCTGGATTTTACTAACGTGGAATGATTATGTTTTGCAGTGGATAAGCCTAACAAAGAAGAAATCCATTCAAGAACAGCCTTCAAAAGCACATTTAGAAGTGTTTCACTCTAATTTTAGTGATCCTCTCTTTAAAGAGTTTCTAGAAGGAAAGAAAAATTTAGTTCTTATTGACTTAGTGGGAGTATCTGGGTATATCATAACAACATAATTTATGGACTTTGTATATAAAGATTCTTTTCGATGTTAATAATTATTTGTTTCTCATGTTTATCATTATGCTAGTTTTACATAGCTGCCATGTCCTTTACTATGTTTTTAGCTAAGTGATTTATATTTACTGTGTCAATAAATGTCAAAACCTTGACCTCTCTGGATGGGATTTTTGAGAAGATGATGATTTTAGCAGCTAATTATGGATTACTCCCTCCACATAGGGAAAACACTCCCCAATATTTACCTACTAAACTTTTTTCTTGTAGTTTCTGTGGTGGTGTGACCCACCAAAACGTCAAGGAATTCATTCCAATTTTTGAACAACTGTTCACCTTTCTGTGGATGAGCATCTATTTGCAGTCTATATATGCTATATTCCTGTCAATGGTAAACATCCAAAATCCTTCAAATTTGCTCATAGGAAATTAACATTGTGGTGACTTCTGGGTCCTGGAGTCACATTTCCTGGATTTAAATTCCATCATTTAAATGCTGCATCATTTACAAATTTGTAAACCTTGAGCAATTTACTTTATCTCCTTGTGACTCAACTTCATCATTTGTAAATTAGAGATAATACTACCTACTTCACATGAATTTCATGAGGATTAAATGAGTAATATATGTAGGAGTTCTAGGACACTGTCTGGCCCAGAATAGGGAGTAATAGATATAAGTTTTCATACTTATTCTGTCCTTTGGGTGTAAAAATATAGTTTAAATGAATGAAAAATCTCCTTTGATTAAATATGATACTGAAGGAATATCTAATACATTTCCTATAATACTAATAAGTAATAGCTAGTATTTACCTCTTGTCACCTGTCTGCACTTAGGTACTCTGTGTGCAATAGCATTACTCCTGACAAAACTTTTTTTATTCCCATATTGTAGACACGCAAGCAGTGTCAGCGAATTGTAGTAACTTTCCTAGTGTTATAAAGCAAGTAAGTAATAGAGCTAGGATTTCCACCTGAAAGCCTCATGTGTTCTTTGCATCATGCCAGGCTTAGGGTTAATCATTTAACATTGTTTCCATTTACACTATACAAAATATTTGATGCATTGGTCAAATTTACCTGCCAATTTGTCGTAATGATTCTCACATCATGGTTCTCATACTCTTGCTAAGGAGCTTGTTAAAATGAGACCTCAACCCCCTAATCCCAGAAATTCTGATTCTAGTATAAGACCACAGAGTATGCCTTCTTACCAGAGTACCCAGGGCACTGCTTCTTAAAGTTGTGGTCCCAACCAACAGCATGAGCATCACCTGAGAACTGAGAAATACCATTTCTTGGGTATCATCCAAGATGGAATCAGAAACCCTAGTGGTAAACTCTAGAAGCCTCAGGTGAATATTTTTCATCCTAAATCTTGAGAACATAGCCTCAGGACCTAAGTTATTCTGATGCAAATGGTCTTTGGAGCACTCTAAGGATAAGTAAGACACTTTTTAGATTTAGATGACAGCATGTTTTAAAATCACACTCTATTAAGTATAAAAGATTGAAAGGGTCAGTAGATCATTCATTTTGGCAAAATTCTTTAGCTTCTGTGGTGTGATTAATACTAGGGCCTGAAATAAAATATGTAATTCTCCAAATGGAGTAACTTCACATTGGGGCAAGAAGCATTCTTTAAGTATTAATCACATACTGATTTATTTAAAGCATACATAAATGAATGTCATCAAAACTGACTATAATTGTTAGTAAAAATTTTAAATTGAGGTAGCAAAATACTGTTTCATAATATCCAGATTTTTTCCTGCCAATTCATATGATGAGTTAAAACTTCATCATTCTAAAGAACCATTTGCCTGTCTTATATGACCCAGTAGCACAAAAAATTCTTCATTTCTAACCAAACTTCATGGTGGCAATGATTTATTCATCTTTTAGATTAAGATTTTTGACATTTTTTTTTTTTTACATGGGCGGGCACCAGGAACTGAACCCGGGTCCTCGGGCATGGCAGGCAAGCACTCTTACCTGCTGAGCCACCATGGCCCGCCCAAGATTTTTGACATTTTGATAAATGATTTTACCAAGGTTTCAAGACCTAAGGCTTTTGCTGTCTTATGTTTCCTAATAACAATATGCTTATATTTCCTAGTAGGAAGTCCTTATTTACAAAGCTGGATTTTGTCTCAGTTTTACATTATTTGCTTTCAAATACTCTAAATTTCAGAGAAGCTTTTGTTAGTATAATAAGATGGAAAGGTAATGTCAGTGTCCAATTTTTAATACTTTTTGAAATATGGTAATTGAATTTGAGTATTAAATTTGCTGCCAGTTATTTTCAGAAATGTTTCATGAGTATCAATAATCATTTCCTTGAGCCTGTAAACTATATTAGTACCAGACTGAGATACTATTGTACTTGAAAGAGTCCTTCACTTGATCAGATTTTCTCATGTACATCTTCTTATTCTTCATTCAAAGAATGGCTCCATTCTCACTAGCCCTTCCCCTCTTTCTCAGCTCTTGCACAGATCACTAACCATTATGAGTGGAACTTCCAATATTCCACTGTTCCTTCCTGCCACTCTCTTGTTTTCTCAGTCCTTCTTTTCTTTTGTAAAGAATAATTTGATGGTCTCTCTATCACTTTCTACTTTCCCCAGAAAGATCACTGCTTCATGAAAGCTTTTTAAGGGCCTCCAATGACTACTCTGTGTTTTCCTCCAACTGTTTTCCTCAGTGTTCTCTTCTCCTTCATGAGTCTAAATTATAAAAATTTTCACATAATTCTCAGGTTTTTCTTCATGTCTTCAACTCCTACTATAAATTTTCTTGAATAATGCCCCTGTGCCTAAAACTTTTCTTCAAGAAACTCATTCATATCCAGTTAAAATCATCACCTCATTTTTTATAATACCCACATACACATATTGAATAATTTTATAATGCCTGTCACGTCCTGGGTGTCTGAACACCCAACAGGCATTGCAGAGATGCTTTTTAGTTAGTTAGTTCCTGACTTTCCATTAATTGTTCATGGGCTGTGGTAGCACTCCTATCATCCACTTCTGTCTTTTGATGCTCATGTGATTGCCTGTTACTTTCACACAATTAATTTGTAATTAACACAAGCCTGCATAAATGTTGGTGAAACTAACAACTCTCAGAAGGAACATTTAGGGAACTATACTCTTTGAGCTTT
Organism: Tamandua tetradactyla; assembly: GCF_023851605.1. Taxonomy (NCBI): domain Eukaryota; kingdom Metazoa; phylum Chordata; class Mammalia; order Pilosa; family Myrmecophagidae; genus Tamandua; species Tamandua tetradactyla. Next base: position 25,674,696 of record NC_135350.1, read on the forward strand.
TTATCTCATCTGGAAAATGGACAGTAATACTACCTTCCTTACAGGGTTATTGTGAGAATTGTGGATGACAATTTATGACAAGCTCCTATTAGAATTTGGGAAACATGATAGGTGTTATAAAATTGTGTCCATTAGCACACTGAATATTGATAATTCATGAATAAACAATAATTTATTAAGAATATGCTATTAATCAAGGGATGGAGAAAAATCCTAGAATGAACTGAGACTCAGCATCAGGGGATTGAGAAAATCTTCTCTACCAGAAGGGGGAAGAGTGAAATGAGACAAATAAAGTGTCTAATGGCTGAGAGATTCCAAACAGAGTCGAGAGGTTATCCTGGAGGTTATTCTTACACATTAAATAGATATCACCTTGTTAGTTAAGATGGAGAGGCTGGAGGGAACTGCCTGAAAATGTAGAGCTGTGTTCCAGTAGCCATGTTTCTTGAAGATGATTATATAATGATAAAGCTTTCACCATGTGACTGTGTGATTGTGAAAACCTTGTGTCTGATGCTCCTTTTATCGACCTTATTGACAGATGAATAAAACATATGCAATAAAGATGAATAATAGGGGGAACAAATGTTAAAACAAATTTAGATTGAAATGCTGGTGATCAATGAGGGGGAGGATTGGGGGTATGATGTGTATGAATTTTTGTGTTCTCTTTCTTTTTCTGAATTGATGCAATTGTTCCAAGAAATGATCATAATGATGAATATGCAACTATGTGATGATATTGTAAATTACTGATTAAATATTACTGATTAATGATTAAAAAATGGGATGATCAAAGGTTAGAATGTTCACCTTTGTGTGGTGTTTTTTGGTTTAAAAAAAGTTAAAAATTAACAATAAAAAGAAAAGAATATGTTATTACTTCTCCACCGTGTCCCTTCATCATGCTATATACACACCAATTCAGTGAGACTTTCCAATTGATTGGCACAAGTGAGTTTCCTTGACACTGACCAGGACTCTGGCAAGTGGTCAAATTCCCTTCCTTTCCACTGTTCTCTGGAATACATGGTGGCGGGCAGGCATAGCAGTGTGGGGTCTCCATTCTCTGCAAATGATGCCACCCCGTGATTACAAGACCACAATGAGCACAGGGAAGGCCACTCTTGCCTCTTCACTGGGTAGTTGTAGTGCAGCCTTGCCATGACTCTTCACCTACAGAGTTAAAGTTTGAAACAACCGTGGTTAACTTCCCTTGATGATTCTAGAAAAGCATGTCCTTTGTGTTAATAGATCCATGGTTACAGACTACATCCAATTAAATATTTTAATATGCTGTGTGTTGTCCTGGCCCCAATTATGGAAAAAAAACCTTAAGATTTATTAAAAATAAAACTTCTATTCTCCTTCACACTATGGTAACACTGCAAAGAGGATGATAGAAAAGCCCAGGAGAGGTTTATTTTTCTACTTGTCAGGACAATCAGTCTTGAGTTTCTCTACCAAATATCTGGTATTCTCCAAAGCCTCCTCTGAGTCTTTCAACCAGTACACTTTCCCTCAGACTTGGTACAGCCATGATCAAGGCTGATTTAGTCACCTGTTTGTGGCTATGCCTCAAAGATTGAGAAATTCTTTTTTGATGATACAGTATGCAGCTAATGTTTGTTGAGGGTTTTATTATTTGTCAATCTCCATAAAGGCTTTGCATGGATTATCTCATTTATTCTCCAGGCAGCTATTTGACGTACATGATTTTATTCATCCTTGTCTTACAGATAAGGAAACCAAGGCAAAGAATAGTTCAATAATGTGTCCAAGTTGTCTCAGCTAGTAAGAGTTCATGTCTGCTTGACCCAAGTGTCGTGACATAGCCACTGCCACATGTTAACCCTTGGTCTGAGTAGATTCTGTCTTTTCTTCATCTTTCTATCCCCATGATACCTAAATTACTCCCTGGCACAGGGAAGGGGATTGTCAAGGCTGACTAGAATTGAGTGGGCAGAAGTCCCTGGGACATTGAGCAGCTTTGCTTTGACCATTTGGGTGTTTGAGTTCTCTGCTGTGAAGAGGAATGTGCTGAATCAAATGCCTTCCTCTGCACTCTAGCTCTCTGTCCTACTTCTTTTGTCCTGCTGCTTGACTCCTTCTGCACAACTGCAGCAGATTGATTAGAAGTTGGAGATCAGAAGACAAAGAGAAAACAGGATTCTGAAGTACATTTGTGGGGCTGAGGATAGAGAAACATGAAATTAGGAAATATAGAGAGATTAAAATGTATATGTTAAATATTAAGAAATACTTAACATAGTGAAAACAGGATATTGGCATATTCCAAAGACAGCTTTTGAACACTAGACTAGTTTCCATATTGATTGAGGGTCTTTTTCTTATTTATTTGACTTCCTCTAACATTAATCTGGTAGATGTGTCTTAAAGAGTCCATATCACAAGTGTAGCGTTGGATGTTATTCAAGCCAAAAACCAAAAATTATGTACTATATCTACTTTGCATAATCTGGCAAGGGAGGTTTTCTAGAGAATTCATCAGTCCTCTGGCCTGCAAAGATGTCAGAATCAACAAAAGTGTATCAAGAAATATAAGCAAAAGTAATTTATTTCATGAAATATATTTACATTAATGAAATAAGTGAATGCAACATTTAGTGAATAATTTGAAATGGAAACCTAAATTATAAACAATATACAATAAAATAACATATACAATATATGCTGCAGTGTACAATGTGTACTGATATAAAATGCAAACAATATATATCATATAGGATGTACAATGTATGCATGGAAACACGTTATTTTCATGTACCTTTTATAAGAATGTATAACACTGGTGTTATTAAAATAATTCTATCCTTTATTAAATAATGCACTGTATTTGGATGATAATTAATTCCAGCATTACTATGATTAATTTGGAAATCTAATGTTAGAAAAGTCTTTAATCAAGAAGTTAACTTTATATTTAGACACAATTTACTCTTGAAGATGCAAAATTGCAGAGTAGGAAGTTTTACAGGCTCCCTTCAACAGCAAAACGAATGAGATTGTTAGTTAGGGTTCTCTGGAGAAACAGAATCAACAGGGAACACTTGCGAATATAAAATTTATAAAAGAGTCTCACGTGAACACAGGAACGCAGAGTCCAAAATCCACAGGGCAGGCTGTGAAGCCGATGATTCTGATGGAGGATAAGGACAAATTCTACAAGAGAGGCTCACCAGCCGACACAGGAAGAGCCTGTCTCTTCTGAATCCTCCTTAAAAGGCTTCCAGTGATCAGATTAAGCATTACTCATGGCAGAAGACACTCCCCTTTGGCTGATTACAAATGAAATCAGCTGTGGATGTAGCTGACATGATCATGATTTAATTCTATGAAATATCCTCATCGCCACAGAAAGGCCAGCACTTGCCCAACCAGACAAACAGGTAATACCACATTGCCAAGTTGACACATGAACCTGACCATGAGAGAGATGGAAAAAAAGAAATAGATTTGACGTGATGAGATGGTCACCAGGTCAAGTTTGCATTTAGATTGACCATGGAGAGTGCAGGACCAAGGGCTATACTGCTGAGTTTTCAGCTTTGAAATTAAACATGTACTGGATCTAGGAACAGCTCCATTCTTCACCCTCACTCACTGAACAAAGCACAAAGGAAACAGAAAGCAAAAGACATAACCTCTAAACTCCACATATTCAGAGCTAGGTGAGCCAATTTTACATGACACTGACTGGGTATCATGAATGGAAGAAAACAATCCTTTTTCGTTTGGTAAAACTGATGAAATGCAATGAACCAGAAATGGACTCACTTCTAACAATTGCAATTCATTGGCTTACAAATTTACAATTCTAAGGACATGAAAATGTCTCAGTTAAGGAGTGAACAGGATGACGCCTTTTCTGAAGACCAGTTACCAGCAAGCTTGGGTTCCTCTGTCAGACATCAAGGCACACTGTGAAGTCTGCTGGTCCTTCTCTCCTGGGTTTCAATGTTTTAGCTTCTGGCTTCTCTGTCTGTGGCTTTTTTCAATCAGCATCTGAAAGTGTGCCCTTGTATCTCAGCTTCTCCACAGTTTCTCTTTACACTCTCAGGGCTCTTTCCGTGTGTCCTTTATCCTCTTATGAAGGACTCCACTGTCGGGATTAAGACCCACCTTGAATGAGGTGGGCCACATCTCAATTGAAATAACCTAATCAAAACATCCCACCCACAATAGGTTTACATTCACAGGAATGGGTTTAAAAGACATGGCCTTTTCGGCATACATAAAAGCTTCAAACTATACATATCCTTAAAATGGTAAATAATTTCCCTTCAGGTGGAGGTCAAGTATGCTGGCAGGAGGCAAAATCTTCAGCATCATTACAAGTGAACTTCCTGGTTCCCCAAACCTCTCCATGAACCCTATTTTACTATTGACTGGATGTATCTATAAAGGAGAAATTTCTGGAGTTTTGCACTAGATTTTTGGGTCAACTTCTTAATACCTGAGGATTTCTTCCTTTTTACAAGTGACAAAACCAGTGTTTGAAAAGCAACATGGCTGAAAATGAATTAAAATTCTTATTTTACCTCTGGGCTCTAAATCAACTAAATGGAACTAATGCATACAGAAAATATGCAAGATATTTGAAAATATATTGTTTTTATTCTGTAACTTCTCATAGGACATAAAATTCAAATAAAGAAAATACTGACAAACATTTTAAAGGAAGAATTTTTATTGGTCATCTGGTTGGCCAAGAATTAATATCTTGATAAAAAAAAAGTGAATTGGAAACTGAAAAATAATGGAAATCCAGAGAAAAAATAGTCAACAAGCATATGGAAAAGTGCTGAGTTTCACTGTTAATGGTCAGTGAAAGAACATTTTAAACATCAGATTGCACCACTCACCTACTAGTTTAAACTTCTATTAGAAATATGAATCGTATGTTTCTGAGAATCAATTGGAAATATGTATTAAAACTTTGAGACAACATAACCTGTTCCCCATCAGAACCACCCTCGGCAACCTGCCCATCAGAAATACTAGTATGTCTGTGTAAGATACAGAGACAAGACTATTCACTGCTGTCTTGTTTGAAGAAGAAGAAAAAAATCTTTAAGAATCGAAATGATTTTCACATCTTTTGAGTAAAAAATAATTCATCACTATTTTGGTATTGTCAGTGGCTATTTTAAGGAGCAGATTATATATTTAAAGAGGAATGTATATGATGTATCCAGCATGAATAGCAAGGTTGGGAGTAATATGAATTATGTGACCCAGTATTTAATAACTCCAAAAATAAATTTAAATTTCCGTTTATTTGTAAAGAAGTTTGCCTGAGCATGAAGTAAAGTGTGGAAATGCACCAAACAGGCTGTTTATGTTAGGCTCCTGGGACTACTGGGATTGAATGATTAATGTTAAATTTATAACTACAACATTTTTGTGTCACTTTCAATGATCTTTATAATTAGCATTTTATTTTTTACTTTCTTAAACTATAAAGAAACTTCAAAGAAATGAAGTAAAAATTTACATTGCCAAAATTCATGTGTAATTGTGAAATAACTTAAAGCTAATGAGAAACTTCTTTTCATTATTTCAGAAAAAAATATGTTCACTGGTTAAATACCAAAGAAATGCCAAATTAAAACAAACTAACTTCAGCAGTTTCTATAGCCTTGATAAGATTTTCTAACTTCTTTTCCTCTATTGCACTTAGAGTTCTAGGTATGTTAATTTTATTAGTTGACAATATAAGAAACTGAGGTTATCTAAGACAACCATATAAGACTTGATATATGAAAATTTTCTCAGGACTTAACATATTTGGAGATATTAACATGAGACTATCATAAGCTTTATTAGGTTTTCAATTTATACTCTTGAGAATTCAAGGGAGGAGATGTTTTGAGTTTATGCGAGTAATTCTGTTTTCTGGCATTTTCTTTCAAGTGGCTTATATTTGTATCTCTAGGGACTCTAAAGGCAGCTGAATATTTATCCTGCATACAAGACATAAGAAAATCGGAACTTCAGGCAAGATGGTTGAGTTCGCCCCAGCTCTGTACAATGAGAGACACGATGGAAAAATGATGGGGACAGTGGTTCCAGGGAGGGCATTCTACCCTATATAGGGAGGCACTCAGAGAAAAACTGGAAACATTGGGACGGAGAGAATAGGGTGAATGTACTCAGTCACAACTCCGCCTACTGCTGTAGCTGGCTTAGGAAGAGTTTCTCTTCGGCTCTGTAGCTGGGAATTCCTGTGGCAAAGTTGGAAGACAGCAGATGTGCTTTTCCTGTGCACAGACTCTATTTAGTCGAGAAGTAGCATCTACTCCCACCCCCTACGGCACACTGCTATGGGTGCTGTTTGTTCGGCAAAGACTGGGAGCCTCCAAGGAGGCGGGGGAGATGTAGGATTGTGCCATTCCGACATCCAACCAGGAAAAGAGACTTATTTGGGTCCTGATGCTACCCATCGTCTCTCACGGAGGCCCAGAGGACACAGGTGTGTCCAGATGGAGAGGTGAGGCTGAGAGAGCAGGGCCAGCTGAACGCACTGACTAACCCCTAGACATTGAACCTGCAATCAGGGACAGGTGGTCCTATGAGGACAAGAAGACTCAAGAGAGCCTTTTGCTGGGGCAAGCAGAAAATGCAGTCTGACAAATTGCATATCTACCTAGCTCTCAAATAAAGCCCTAAGAAGTAGTGCATTTGGCCACTGAGATTAGGGATTTGGTTTCAAAGGGAAGGACTGACAAAACAAATGCAAAAGAGGATCTTCAAGTAGACTCAAAATCTTACATGACAGATGGAAACAAAGCTGCAATATAACCTTATTAGGACATTAAAATGCTCTGTCTAAAACAGAAGACCAGGCAGATATGACTCAGCTAAATGACAAAATTAAATAACATGGAGAGACACAAATGTGGAACAAATAATTAAGATTGTTCATAATGACATAAAGGATATTAAGAAAGCATTGGAGGACTGCCACCTCCTTCTGCCTCTCCTGATGCTGGTTGTGTGCTCATACAGTGTGGACCTGGTATCTCTTTTGTGAAGCAGTAGCTGAGGAGATTCCCACTCTCCCCATGGCAGATGAAAAGTCCATGGAAGGAGTAAAGACTGAGAATCATGATCATATTAATTTGAAAGTGGTGGGGCAAGATGGTTCTGTGGTGCAGTTTAAGATTAAGAGGCATACACCACTTAGTAAACAAATGAAAGCCTATTGTGAATGACAGGGTTTGTCAATGAGGCAGATCAGATTCCAACTTGATGGGCAGCTAATCAATGAAACCAGCACACCTGCACAGTGGGAAATGGAGGCTGAATATAAAATTAATGTGTTCCAGCAGCAGACAGGAGCTGTCTATTAAAAAGGTAGTCTCCTACTTTACTCCAGAACTCTGTGATATCCCTTATTAACATAGTGAAGAGAAGAAAACATGATCACAACAAATGATACAAACCATACAACAAAATCCAGCACATCTTCTTGATAAAAAACACTTAGAACACTAGGAATGGAAGGATTATTCTCAACACAATAAAGGGCATATTGCAAGAGTACATACCTGAAATACTACTTAATGGTGAAAGACTGAAAACTTTCTCTATAAGATCTAAAAGAAGACAAGGTTGCCAACTAAATGCTATTCAACATTTTACTGAAGTTCTTGCAAGAGCAATTAGGTAAGAAAAATAAATGAATGGCATTCAAATTCAAGAAGAAAAAGGATAATTTTCTCTATTTTCAGATGACATGATCTTATATATGGAAAATCTTGAGAAATTCATGATCTTATATATGGGAACTCTTAAGGAATCCATAACAAAGCTCTTAGAGCTAACAAACAAATTCAACAAAGTGGCACTGTACAAGACCAACATCCAAACATCAGTAGAGTTTTTATGCACATGCAATGAACTACTGGAAGAAGAAATCAAGAAAATAATTTCTTTCACAATAGCAAATAAAAGAAACAAATATATAGGAATAAATCTAACCAAGGTTGTAAAAAACTTGTATAAAAAGAAAACTACAAATCATTATTGAAAGAAATTGAAGAAAGCCTAAATAAATGGAAGTCCATGCCATATTCATGGTTTGGGAGACTAAATATTGCTATAATATCAATACTACCAAATGGATAAATGTGACCCTAACATACAGTATACAAAAAAAAAGATCAAGTCAGCTGATAAACATTTCTGAAAAGTAGGGATAATAGTAATCACTACCTCAAAAAGTGATGGTGAGGAATAAACTAGTTGATATGTTAAGCAACTAGAATTCCACCTAGCAATAGTAAAAGTGACAAGAATATTAGTTATTATGATACTGCTGCTGTGCTGATTAATGGAAGATGCATAGATTCTGGAGAGGCAACAGATTCTCCTAGAATTCTGGTTCTACCACCAGCTGTGTTACTTTGAGAAATTTAGGACTAATTGTTGAAGCCTTAGTGTTTACAATGACAAAGTGGTTGTGGTGATATCTATCTCATAATTAATTCTATGAAATGAATTAAATGTGAAAACCATGGATGCCATTTCCTGTTTTCCTGTTAACCTATAGAGAGAGTGTGTAGTAATTTGTCACAGCAACAATAGAAAACAGAAGCAAACATGGCTCTCTAAATCACATCTGCCTCTCTAAAGGCAGCCAGGGATGGTTCTCCATTTTAAGATGCATCTAATTAGATTGGGTTCATCATGGTAATTCAGGATACTCTCTTTATTTCAAAGTCCTTAACATAATCACAACCACAAAACCACTTTTACCATGTGTGCCAGTTTGAAGCTACTATCTACCCCAGAAAATTCGTGTTCTTTAATTCCCATTCAGTATTGCTGGGAGGGATCTTTTTTATTGTTTCCATGGAGATGGAACCCACCCAAATGTGGGTGTAGTTTTTGATTAGATGGTTTCCATGGAGATGCATCTCTACCCATTCAAGGTGGGGTTGTTTACTGGAGCCCTTTAAGAGAGAACCATTTTCAAAACACTTAGGAGCAAACAGAGCCATCAGAACAAACAGAGCCCACAGAACCTGAGACCTTTTGATCATGTCAAAGAGAAGATTAAAAGAAAGTGATTTGTTCAAGTTTCCTTATCCCCTCTGTTGAATCTATCTATACTTCTCATTTCCAACACACACTTGAGACAATTCTTAATAAATTTCCTACTTTCTTTCAAGCTTTCTGGAAAAAGTAGAAGTCACTCCATCAATTGTGTCAATCAATATCTGAGCATGCAGTTTGCCAGCCATTGAGTCAAGTTCTGGGAAAACTCAAATGAACAGATAAGCTGGTATGAAACTCCACTGAACTCCACTTTGAAATCTCTTGGCACTGACCAGTTCATTCTTCATAGGAGAGTTTTCTGTGCTGTTTACCTGAACCCTCCTGACCCATGGCTAATCTTCAAACACTAATAAGAAGACTCTGGATCTTACTCATTATGATATTACTATATATTCCTGTAATAAGGCAAATGAGTGCAAATCAACAATAACTAAACACTTGTTGTATAATGGCATTATACTAGTTGCAATTGAGACTATAAATGAAATAAAGAAACATCTATGACCATAAATTTCCAGTACAGCTTGAGTGTTGATCTCCATACTGAAAACCAGGTACAAGAGAAGGGTATGAGGCCCAATGCCAGAGAAGGGATGTGAGAATTAAATAGGATGTAGGGAGCCAAGGATGACTTTGAGATGGAGTGACCATATCACCACAAGTAAGGACTGGACCTGGGTCTCACTTTGGGTCAGAGATGACAAAACCAAGAACTGGAAAAGTGAAGAAGGATCCTGATGAGAGAGGGCTTGAATGAGGAAGAGACTAGATTTGGCAGATCGCAGAGATGCAAATTTTGAAACAACATGGATATTAAGGATGAAGGAGATAGATGAGATGCTTAGAGTATGACATAAGTTGGAAAAGGGCCTGGAGTGAAAGAGAAAAGATTTGGGACTTTCTTCTCTCCTCAAAGATTTCCTAACTAGTAGCACCCTAAAATCAAAGGACCTCCCGTGCTTCTCTGCTGCAGAAATGCTTTCCAGCCCTGGTGTGTCTCACAACTACATCATAACATGTTATTCACACCGCATGAACCAGTGTGAGTAAGATTGTAACCTAAGAAATTCTACAGATATGTCCTTTATATTATAACATCCATGAGAAAGATTACATCTAATCACATAACAATATACACTATGGCTTATAGGACTTCAAAGAGTGGATAAGAGAAAAATCAAACTCTTATTACCTGGGAAACCTACACATAACTAGCTACAATCTATCTAAGACATCAGAAATTCAAATGTGAATATTTCTCTCTATTTTCCAAGATAATTTAAATTTTATTTCAAATGCTTGGTCCACCCAAAATCCTCCTTTTCAGAGTCAGATTCTACCATCCTTGGCACTATGTCACCCTACCACAGCCCTCCTCCCAGGACTATCTTGTCCCTAAAGTACAGTTTTTCCTCAATAGACTGACATGAAAATGACTTGCTTGCCTTTTTGTCTCTGTTGCCTATAGATGGTGACCATAGTTTTTTGAATAATAAGTATGGCCCCCATTTACTGAGCCTTTTCCGTCTTCAGAACATACCTCACAGATTTTCTCATTTATTCCCCAGTTCTGCACAATAGGTACTATTATTCAAGCTCATCTAGACTTGAGGAAACTAAGACACAAACCATACAAACCATGTGTCCTGGTTCATACAGTCACTGAGAAACCAGGTCTGCATAGACCCAAAGATGAACACAGCCACTGCCAGTACTGACTCGTGGTCTAGGGAGAGCCCATCTCTTACTCACCTTGGTCATCCCCATGCTACCTAGATGACTGCCTGGCATGGGGAGGTTTGCAGTCATGGCTGATTGGTATTGAGTGGGCCAGAAATGCCAGGGGCAGTGACCACCTTGCTATGACCTTTGGGGTGTCTGATCTACTCTGAAGAGTGGTAAAGAGTGCTGAGCCAAGACCTTCCTCTAGTTGGTAGTGCTCTCTGGGCTCTGCCTCATCTGTCCTGATTCTTCTCTCCTCATATCTAACTGGAGCAAATGGAGTGGCTGTTGTAGTTTAATGCAGACATAGAGACTCCAGAACTCTAAATTGCCTTTTGGGGGATTGAGGAAGTAGAAATACAAAGTAGAATAAATAGAGAATATGATTAACACTAAGTGCATAGGAATATTTTACCCAATGAAACCATGATACTGCATCTGAATTTGGCATGTTGCAATCAGAGTTCACTTTTGTACCCTCGTACAGGATCCTTTCATAAATGATTCAACTTGGCCTGATAATAAACTGGTGGGTGGGGCTTAAAAACCCCAGATAACATGGGTAGAAAAAGGCATTATTCGTGCAAATAAAATGTTTGACACTATATATGTTCTGTGTCCTCAAATAAGAAGGGAGTCCACAAGAATTCACAAGTTTCCTGGCCCACAGAGAAGACAGAAACAACATGAGCACAGCAGGAAAAGTAAGCAAAAAAAAAAAAAGTTTATTTTTTATGTATTTTCACATTATATGATAAATAAATATAAAAATTTAAGTTTACTGTATAATAAATATATGGATACAATTTCAATGAATAATAATGGTTTTGTATCTAAATTAGAAGTAAATAGTGGAACACAAAATACAATTATGCTATAAGACACAGTGCATCCTAAACTGTGCAGAAATATGTTAATCCCATTTATCTTTACCAGAATATATATCATCTCTATCTGTTAATATTTCTCTCCTTCCTTGAAATAAATGCAAGCTAGTTAGAATGATCATATAGCCAAGCCTATGACTAATTTGTAAACCTAAATTAGAGACATTTTCATCAAGAGATTATCTTCGTATTCAGAAGCTATAATTTAAATATGTTATGTGGTAATGAAAAGATAATGATGAATATATCTGAATTCTTGGAACACCCAGGTTTGTGATTTAGGAAAACTACTCAGTCAATTTAAGCCTCAATATTTGCATCTGTAAAATAAGGCCAGAATCAATAGCTGCCCCTGGTAGCATTTCTGTAAGAGAAAAAGATCAACATGGAAAATCCCTGGGACAGGACCTGGTGTGCCTGTCAATCACAGGCACCAACACTCAGAAACCACTGCCATCAGTGTACATTTCCCAAGTATGTTAGTATTTATCAGGATATTGGCTGTAACAAAAAGCCTAAATATTGAAAAGATTTGAAAAATAAGTAAAGGAAATAAATTTCAAAGGAATGAAACTCAATTGGGGCAGTGCAATGGTAGCTCAGCAATAGAATTATCACCTGTTATGCCAGAGACCTGTGTTCAATTCCTGGAGCCTGCACATGCCAGAAAAGAAAAAAAAAACAAAAAAACACCTCAATTGAGTTGATTTTATCATACTTGCAGCTATGCATTTTCACTATTTATAAAAGCACTCTTTACTGCACAAGCTTTGCTGCCTTGAAAACAGGGCTTTCAATCTCAAATATTGAAAATATAAATAAGAGTTTTAAATAAGTTTTTAATAAGAGTTTAACTCTTTATTTAGAAGAACACTTATGGTTAAACTACCTGAGCTAGAAATTTATACATAAACACAGTTCTCCTGATTTGAAATTATACATGTATTCTTGTCCAAGTATGTCTTTGTATTTTTCACTCTCTAGCTTTAAACGCATTCTGGAAAGAGATGTTACACATAAATTAGATAGTAAAATAGATGTACAAGAGCAATGTTCCAAATTATTAATGCAAACAGCAATGGTGGGAAGGGAAAAAAAGAAAGAAGGAAGGGAAACAGATGAAGAAAAGTTTTCTTAGGAAGGAAACAATAGTATCTGGTATCACAAATTCAGATTCTTTCACTTAAGGAAAAATTTGAGCAAGAGGGCACTAGGTTTTACTAAAATGGCCAATCTTTTTGTAAGAATTAATGAAATTACAGTGACAGGGATTCTCACCTACCAGCCAACAGCTGTGGGTCAACAACCCTTTGCAGACATTTGCACACTGGTGTTGATTGCAATAGTATTCAGGATTTGCAATGGATGGAGGTGGAATACTAACTCATGAATGGAAGGGCAAAATGTGTGTATATGTAAAATAGGATATTAAGCAGCTACAAGAAAGAATGAAGCTGTGAGGTAAGCAACTAATTGAATGAAGTTAGAGGACAGTATGTTGCATGAAATAAGACAGAAATGAAAAGATGAACATTATACCCCCTCACCTAAATGAACTAACTATAAGGTGAAAACTTTGAGAACTGAATTCGAGAGCATAGGTTATCAGCAGGAGGCTTGTTGTAAATGTTACCAGACTGTAGACACTTACAGCAGTTACGTCTATTCCCAAATTGTAATGTTTACTTCTAAATTCTGACATGCTGAGCTCCTTGCATAAAATCTGGTCATTCCCTTGAACCTCAGTTATCTGTGTGACACCTGACATAAAGAGCTAGAGTACAGCAGCTGTGTAAGTCAGCCCTACTACCCCATACAGCAACTGTTACAAAGCTGTAAAAGAGATCACACTTCACTTAGAGATATGAATAAAGGTGATCTGGTTAGGACCAAGGTAAAGCAGAGTAAAAGGTAGAGGATTATATTCACTGCATTTTAAACTTCAACTTCTGTGTGAGACTAAAGGAAGAGATGTATATTGGGTGGAACATTTTTATTTTCTATAGCACACTATCTAATTTAACTTGTATGGCCAGTTTATTTGAACATTATAATTATATGGAAACTTCATTAGGGAGTGAAATGTTGTTGGTTTACACAGGCTAATATGATGCCCTGGTATATCCCAGAGTAATGTGAGTCAAAAATAAGAAATTATTTGCAAAGTCCCCTTGAGGGACTGGGGAAAAGGTGGAAATACTAAAGTTACCCAACTGGGGAAAACCTAATATCCTTACAAGCATTATGAACTAGCAATTTAATAGGCCAAGGCCTCCATCTTGGGTACTTGCCATTAGAAAATTTACTTCTGCAAAGGAGAAGCTAAGCATATGTATAATTATGCCAGAGTCACCCAGAGACCGTCTCTTTTTGCTCAGAAGTGGACTGTCTCTCTCTAAGTCAGCTCTTCAGGTAAACTCCCTGCTCTCCTCCCTATGAGGGACATGGCTCCCAGAGATATATCTCCCTGGCAATGTGGCACATAACTCCAGGGGCAAGCTTGGGCCTGGCATCATAGGATTAGAAGCCCTTCTTGACCAAAGAGGGAAGAGAAATGAAACAGAATAAGATTCAGTGGCTGAGAGATTTCAGGCAAAGTTCAGAGGTATTCTGGAGTTTATTCTTATAAATTATACAGATATCCTTTTTTACTTTTTAGTATATTAGAAGAGGTAGAAGGAAATACCTGAAACTATTGAACTGTAGTCCGGTAGCCTTGATTCTTGAAGATGATGGCATTACTATAGAGCTTTTATAGTGTGATCATGTGATTGTGAAAACCTTGTGATTAGCACTCCCTTTATCCAGTGTATGGACAGATGAGTAAGAAATAAACACTAAAAAGAAATAAAAGATGGGTGAGGGGTGAATAAGAGGAATGGGATGGTGTAGGTGTTCTTCTGTGTTTTTTATTTTTATTATTTTTAGATTTTTGTAGTAAGGAAAATATTCACAAACTGATTGTGGTGATGAATGTACAACTAAAACCACTGATTTTATACTTTGGAGGATTATATCATATGTGAGATCATATTGAGATATATTAAGAATATGCCACAATAAAATTACATTTTAAAAACCACAATTTCTTGCAGGAGAGCATTAGGATGTATCAATAATAAATATACTTAGAGAGAAAAAAAAGATGTGAAAATGACCTGGAAAAATGTATTCAACTTTATCTCAAGTTCTCATATTGTCTGATTCTGCTTCAAGTTCCCTATGTTATTGCTCTTCAGGCTTTAAAAAATAATAATTTTAGTGTCTTCCAACCAGAGCTTTTCATTTCAATATAGCAGTTGTTTGTGCGAGCTAAGGTCTGTACTTACAATTGTAGATGGAAAAAATATATATCCTGACTTCAAGATTGTGAAAATATGTATTATCTGGTTTGATTGTCCAGGTAATAAAATGCAAAGCAGCTGTGCTTTGGGACCTAAAGAAACCCTTTTCCATTGAGGAGGTGGAGGTCGCACCCCCCAAGGCCTATGAAGTTCGCATTAAGGTGAAAATTGTTTCTACCTTTATTTAATTTTGGTTTTACAAATCAAATATTAAAAAGTGGGAATCACCAAAAATCCACTAAGAGAAGCTTTTAACATAGAGTATGGTAATAAGTACAATTTAATTACAACATTTGTGAAGAAAAGGTATGAATGGCATTCATTGTTAAATTTTATAAAGTGATCAAAGTAATCCCTGTAAAGCCATAGTGTGAAATCCCAAGAAGTAAAAAATGTATGTTTGTACAGAAGTACAATGCAAAAGGAAATTTATCAAGACCTCAAATGCAATTACCAGTTAATGTTAGAATATTTAACCTTATGGTTGTTAATGAACCATTTTTATTTCTACAGAGAGCATGCATTATCATATTTTATATAAGATTTACATGTTAGAGAAACAAATGCTTTGCATATTATTCCAGATTGTATAATTCTGGAAAGGAAAGCTCAGGATGATTTTAAAATGAATACTCCCAGGGGTAAACAGAATTTTTTATTCAGGAAGAGTAGGAATTAGAGACACTTTTTACAACACTTTAGAAGCCTGACTTCGGTGAATTGGATGCATTAAGGCTATCTGGGGCCATAACCTTTGGAAAGTGATTATTTCCCCTTTTCCTCACAGATGGTGGCCACAGGAATATGTCGCTCAGATGACCATACGGTTAATGGGGATTTTATCGCAGCACTTCCTGTGATCTTAGGCCACGAGGGAGCCGGCATCGTGGAGAGCATTGGCGAGGGGGTGACTGCAGTCAAACCAGGTACAGGATTCACTCAGGGAATGTGTCTGCATTCAGGACTCCCAAGGTCAAGCAGCCTGGAGGAGGAAACTGAGGCAGAGAGACATGAAATAACTGCACAGGTCCCAGCAGCAGCCAATGGTGTAACTGGAATTAGACAGGGATGTCCTTGTTTCCTCTCTCCCTGCCTGACTTCCTTCACATGTCCAGGCAGGTCCCCAGGACAGACCTCATGATTCTCCCCTTCAGCAGTGACTCATGGAGCCCCTCCTGGATGTCAGGCACCAGGTTAGACCCTGGGACACTGGAAGACCAAGGAGACAGAGCAGCTGCCACCCTGGGGTTCACACTTGAATAATGTCATTTTAGAATTTCTGAGCATTGTCTTCCTTTGGGGCTTAAAACAGAACTATAAATGGGACAAAGAACAAACTATATGAGTTGAGGAACAAAAAGATGTCTATGTCCTAAGACTCTGGGTTACTATATGGTAATTGTGGTTTGCTGAGTTCTCAGCATGGGGATGTGAGGCTATGGCTAAATCATCCAAAACCTTTTATATTCAGCAGTGGATTCCCATTCCTATATGGTCTCCCTTTTTGAACTTGGATCATTGAACATACAAATTCTTCTTGAA
Source organism: Tamandua tetradactyla (assembly GCF_023851605.1). Classification (NCBI taxonomy): domain Eukaryota; kingdom Metazoa; phylum Chordata; class Mammalia; order Pilosa; family Myrmecophagidae; genus Tamandua; species Tamandua tetradactyla. The sequence goes on from NC_135350.1 coordinate 25,691,281, forward strand.
TGCACATGGGTCACTCTCCAAGGCAGATCATGTATTAAGACACAAAACAAAAATATTGAAGTCATAAAATATATATACTCTGAACATGTCAAAACATGCTAGAAATCAATTACAAAGGCAGAAATGGAAAATTCACATACATAAGGAAATTAAACAATGTACTCTTAAACAACCAATGAGTTACAGTAGAAATCACAAACAAATTAGGAAATATCTTGAGGTGAAAGGTGAATGAAAATGAAAATAAAATATACCAAAACTTATGGCATACAGAAAATACAAGTCTAAGGTAAAATTTATAGCTCTAAATTCTTACATTAAGAAAACAAGACATGTAGACCAATGGAATTGAATTGAGAGCTCAGAAATCAACCCTCATTTATGGCCTGTTGGTTTTTAAAAAAAATTTTTTTTAACCTGGGCAGACACTGGGAATTGAACCCAGGTCTCTGGCATGGCAATCTAGTGATCTGCTGGTCAGCCACAGTGGCCCACCCTGGTCTGTTGATTTTTGACAAGCAAGCAAAAACCACTCAGTATAAAAGAATAGTCACTTCAACAGAAGGTGATGGGAAAACTGTATTACCAATTAAAAAAAAAAAAAGGTTGGAGGAACCCCTAAGTCACACTTTATACAAAAACAATCTCAACATGGATCCAAGCTAAATATAGGAGCTATAACTATCAAACTCCTAGTAGAAAACATAGGAAAGCATCTTCAGAACCTTATGTTAGACAATAGTTTCTTAGACTTTACACCCAAAGAATAAGAAATAAAAGATAAAATAGAGCAATGAGTCTCCATCAAAATTTAAAACTTTTGTGCCTAAAAGGAATTTATTATGAATTTAAAACAACAGCCTACATAATGGAAGAAAATACTTATCACATATCTTATAAAGGTAATATCCATAAAATATAAAGAAATCCTTCAACTTATAAACAAAAGACAAGCAGCAGAATCAAAATATGAGCAAAGATTTAGAAAGACATCTCTCCAAAGAAGATATACAGATGGCCAGAAAGCATATGAAAAGAAGTGAAACATCATTAACAATCAGGAAAATGCAAATCAAAACCACAATGAGACACCTCTTCACACACATTAGAATGGCTAATATTTCAAAAAAGGAACTGTTGGAGAGGATATGGAGAAACAGGAACACTCATTCCCTTCTAGTGGCAATGTAAGATGCTATAGTTCTATGGAGAACAGTTTGGCATTTCTTTCAGAAAGTAAATTATAGAAATAACAAATGACCTGGAAGTCCCACTCATAGGTTTATACCCAAAATAATCAAAAGCTGGGGCTCGAACAGATATTTGCACACTAATGTTCATAGTGGCATTATACACAATTGCCAAAAGATGGACACAACCCAAGTGTCCATTAACTGATGAATGGATAAAAAGCATAGTATACACATACAATGGAATATTATTCAGTTGTAAAAAGGAATGAATTTTTCATATATGCAATAATGTGGGTGAACTTTGAAGACTTTATGCTTAATGAGATGTCAGACCCAAAAGGAAAAATATTGTATTATCTCACTGATTTGAAATAACTAGAACAAGCAAATTTAAGGAGTCAGAATCTAGAATATAGGTTACCCGGAGACAAGATGGGATAGAGAATGGAAAGTTAAGATTTATAATATACAGGGCAATTCTTAGCTGCCGTAAGAGACCTAGGTTTGAGACATAGGATTGTTTTTTGGCCCATGTCATTCCGTCCACATGCACACAAAAAAATCAACAAATATGCTGCAATAATGAGATAGTCACATTAAAAAAAAAAGCAGTGTGACCACCACCATGCAGCCTAAAAATAAAATGTACAGAACTTCCTCTTTGGAATGATGGAAATGCTTTGGTGATGGATCATTCTGATAGTAATGCAACATTGTAATTTTCAAACTCCTTGGAAATACGCTACCCAAAAATGGAACCTAATTTAAACCATGAATTTTAGTCAATAGTAAAATTATAAAATGTGCTATCATCAATTGTAACAAATGTTCCACCTTTATACTAAGTGTATTAAGAACTCTGTATTTTATGCACAAGTATTTGGTAAACCCATAACTTCTTTAATAAAATAAAAATAAATAATTTTATTTTTTTAATTCTAAAAATTCTCCTTAGCTAGTGGATACAATTTACCAAATGTTTTCTGGCATGTGAACAAAATAAAAATGTCTTCTGTTTTGAAATTGAAATTTTAGTATTTCTCTTTACAACTAATAAAATTAGTTGTAAAGAGAAATTACACAGTAATGACACATACTTTACACATATGCTTCCTCCATGATAGGAGAAAAATACATACTCATAAGTTAACTACCTGAATTTACTTAAGTGAGTATTTCTTATCCTACACAAAGTGCCTCCCTTCAGAATATTTGAGTATTCAGAAAAATTTTTTGAATGTCTCTTCTTTCTCCCATTCTATGCAGTTTTTCTTGAACAGAGCTACATAAATATAAATGTCAATTTCGTAGTAAAGACAAGCAAGTGATTTTATAAATCATGATGATCAAATTTCTCATTATTGTAATCTTAACTATTATCAATTATCACATGTCCATTATGATGGTCTGCTGCAACTAAAATATATATTGATGATTACAGTGAGAAACCTTAGATTTAATGAACTAAGGATTAAATGAGACAAAGTACCTATAGCACCAGTAAAAATGTAAACACGTAAACATGATAAAATGACATAGTGGTGACTGCGCTCTATTTCTTGGGAGAACTTCCAAGACCTATGCCTCTTATATATACACCTAATATCTTAGTTCTCGCTCTATTAATTCTTGGATAGAAATTTAAAAAGAATTTGCATTGTCCTCTTCCAGGTGATAAAGTCATCCCACTGTGTGTTCCCCAGTGCGGGAAATGTATCGTTTGTAAACATCCAGAAGCCAACAACTGTGTGAAAATGGGGTAGGTTTCTGATACATTGCAGATGGAGGGAATGTGTTTGCACAACAGGTGAGCTCCTGCCTCATGCCCTTCTGTTTCTGTCTCTGTTACACTGACCAGTCTGGACAACCCTCGGTGGACCATGCAGGATGGCACCACCAGGTTCACCTGCAAAGGGAAGCCCATCTACCACTTCATCCACACCAGCACCTACTCTGAGTACACAGTGGTGGATGAGATCTCAGTGGTTAAGATCGATGCAGCAGCACCACTGGAGAAAGTCTGCCTTGTTGGCTGTGCATTGTCAACTGGTTATGGGTCAGCAGTCAAAGTTGCCAAGGTAAGAATGACCACAGGCAAAACTCCAGATACACTTGGACTGTAAGAAAAAATTTTCCCCAGGGATTATGGATCATTTATCTAAATTAAGTGATAACTTCCCCTGCTACCATAATAGCCCTGAGATACTCGAATGTGGAGTGAGTATGGGTAGAATATGGCCACAGAAAGAATTGAAAGCATGCGCTATAGAAATTCATCAGTTTATCAGAGTGAACAAACTGTTGATACTTAAGCAGTTTGGGGAAAGGAATCCAAATAATTCCTTATGCTGATCAACAGCTCCCACTTTGTTCAAGCTGGACTGCTCCTAACAATCATTAATTAATCCATTCTTGTCCTTTCTGAAATGCAGGTCACCCCAGGTTCCACCTGTGCTGTGTTTGGCCTTGGAGGAGTCGGATTGTCTGCCATCATTGGCTGTAAGGCAGCTGGAGCAGCGAGGATCATTGCGGTGGATATCAACAAGGACAAATTTGCAAAGGCCAAAGAGGTGGGGGCCACTGAGTGCATCAACCCTCAGGACTTCCAGAAACCCATCCATGAGGTGCTGAAGGAAATGACTGGGGGTGGTGTGGACTTTGCATTTGAAGTCATTGGTCGGATCGACACCGTGGTATGTACCATGACATGCCCTGATTCATGCTTCTTTAATGAGGATATATTTTTAAATAGTAGAACATAAATGTGTGTATAAGAATTATTTGTAATGAATTACAATATTCTAAATCTTGTTTCTTACTTATGATTATTTTATACATTATTGTAAGAAACTTCCATTCTGTCAGTTCAGCAAACATGTCTCAAGACACAGTTACCCATTACAGGCTGCTTAATATTAGGCACTTATAAATTTATTTTGATCTCTTTTAGTACAAAATTCAAACTGAAAGACATATAAATAATGCAATTTCTAGTCTCAAACTGAGAAAATTTTATTTTCCAACATTTTTAGCGAATATTTAACAATTTTTATTATGTGTAATGAGTTCAGATTTCTTTTCACATGTAATTCTTTGATCAAAAGAAATATCATCAATTTAGGAAAAGAACTAGCAAAACAACAGAAAAAGATAAAAAATGTTAATATAGAGAAAAAAATAAAAATAATAATAATAGTAAAAAAAAAGAAAAAAGAAAAAAGACACAAACAGACAAACAAACAAAAAAAGAAATATCATCAATATTATTCCAAAAACCATTTTATCAAAAACTTTTCCCTAAAGAAAGTAGTGCTTTAATGTTTTACTAGATTTTCTCACAGCATGCAGTATGGTGCTTGGTAATTAATAGATATCTAATATCTGTGCGATGGAATAAAGCCAGTGAAGGACTGACTGATTTTACTGCTACATGAATTTAAGGCAATGTAGCTTGAAGCATTGCATGAATATAAAATGTATTAAAGAGTATCAATATCATATAGCACTTCAAGCATAAAATAGTATTACACACTATTACGTGCATGCAAAATATTCATCATAGAGCCACCTGGTAGTGACAAACAGTCAATGAACTTTAACCAGTTATTGTGTTATAATAAAACACTATTTCCAATTGTGAAGTGCCTACATTGTCTTTGGAATATCCATGATATCACTTTCAAATAAACACAAATATCATCAATTGGCATGACTAACAAAGCTCCAACTACATTCCGCCTAACTAGAATTCTCTAAAACAGTACTGAAAAGGTCCCCAGAACAATAAATCCCCATTGTTGAGATTCCCCAGGAAGTCCAAACTTCACTGGTAGTACGGAGCAGCACCCTGAGAGCAATGAGCTTTCCAGCCTTGCTCTGGGACCATATCCAAAAGACACCGACAATCCAAGAGATTTCTAACTTTTTACAAGGTCAGTTTTTGCCTTAAGTTCTTTTGTGTTATTTTCCCCTGTTTTTTCACATAGACTGGATTGTTACTTTATTTTTTGACTGTAAAACACAAGTTCTATGGATATCAGGTTGTCCAAATCAGACTCTAAACACAAATGATTAATAATTATATAATCCTTTGGAATCCGACTCCATTTTCTTGTTATTTTTCAATACCTGACTGGGGGACAAAGCTTCTGGAGTGTCTTTTGAGATTCTAGAAAAGAGGTGTAGTTAAACTAATGTCCTTTTTGGGGGGGATAAAAGTAACATCTATGTCATGTACAATTTAAAGATGGATAATAAGTTCAAATCTATTAAATGGAAGAGTCTCAAGAGGACAAGGTACAATTTTTGATGATGTAATCACCATTACAGTATTTTTTGCCAACAAATACCTGGTCTAATATGATATTCAGGTACTTGCTAAATAAATAAAAGAGAAACGATTCACTGACACATGGATTGTCAAAATTCATGTGATATGAAATATTTCCATGTTTTGATGAGCCATTATTTATTTTTAGTGATGTTTCCATCTTTAATATTTTATTAAAAAAAATGTACACACAACTACATACATCCATTCTCTCAACCATCCTAATATGTTTTCTGAACCTTCCTTAATGCAACAGCACTCGTGTATACACAAAGGAGAACAAAGAAGCAAAATCAAATTCCTACCCTATGAATGCTCACAATCTAAGCTTATAGTACATGAATTCTCTCATAATTAAGCAGCTATGAGAGTGCTTATTTTTAAATGCAAAATATTAATTTCATTCCAGCTTCAGGCTCTGTCATGCTGTCATGAGGCATTTGGTGTATGCATCATGGTAGGGGTGCCTCCAAGTTCTGAAAAGCTCTCGGTGAACCCTATGCTGCTATTGACTGGTCGCACCTGGAAAGGGGCAATTTTGGGTGGTATGTACTTTAAGATCAATTTCTTATTAACCTCAGGATTTGTTCCATTTTACAATTGGTAAATGTCAGGTGTTACAAAGCAATATAGTCAAAGATAAGTTAAAAATTTAATTGATCTTTAGTGCCAAATTCCACTAGATGTGTAACTAATGCAGAGTGAAGCTACTTAGATGCATTTCTTTATGACACAATAGACTAGCTAAAACATATAGCAAAAGCTCTTCTGATACTGGTGAAAGAATAAGACGTTTAAACACCCAGTAGGTGCCACAGAATCCATCAAAATTGTTCACGTCTGCCCTCATTACCCAAATTTAGACAACTTCTCAATTGCCTACGTGATTTGGTCAGAGTCATCTACACTACAATATCTCTAGAAGACACCTGATAATGAAGGGCCCTAGTTTAATGTGGACAGGTGTGTGAGGTGAACAAAACTGCAAAAAAAAAAAAAAAAAAAAAAACAGGCAAATTGCTGCAAAAGGATATTTAATACATTACCTCTTATTAACCTCAGTAATGGCAGCCTGTAGAATGTAGCTCATTTTATGCACTTTAATTTTAATTCTATTTGAAAAGTCTGCTCTTCAATTCTGTTACGTACCCCTGTCTGAATCTACCAATGATGTCTTCTTTTTTCTAGGCTTTAAGTGTAAAGATTCTGCCCCAAAACTTGTGGCTGACATTATGGCCAACAAGATTCCAGTGGATCTATTAATAACCCATGTTTTACCTTTTGAAAAAATCAATGAAGGATTTGACCTGCTTCGCCGTGGAAAGAGGTAGATTTTTTGTCTCTGTAAACAGTAGGGTTTAGGCTTGCAAAGAAAAATAATTTTTACTAAGAAATTTGATATATTTATGGGAGATAGATGAATGAGAAATACATTGGAGTGCTTGGTTTTCCCTTACCAATTCATTTACATGTACAATATTTTCATCTTATCATGAGAAGCTGAGAACAGTTACTTTGCATTTCCTATTCTGCTAAACAGAAATTTGTGAACTTCGTCACAAGTCTGAAATCATCAGCAATTCAGTCTCTTGTCAGGTGGACACTACCCTTGAAAGGCAAGGGTGATCAGATTCACAATGTCATCACAGGACCATGGAGCCCCTAAGCCTCTACCTGCCCCATAATACAGGCTGAGCATTGATGGATGGAAATTTAGATAATATTCAGGTTATCCCAAAACTTTCATTGTAAGAGTTGGTAGAGCTCTATGGTGATTGTTGCAGTTACATAACTTAGAAACTGTTCTTCATAAAAATACTGACTTAATTTCACTGTTGAAGGGTTGAGAACATGAGACTCAGACAGGACATGCATTTGGTAAGCAACAGAGCTAGAATTCTAACTTAGACATCTTTGTAAGCATGCTTTTTATTTCCTATTATACTGCTCTGCTTTGAAAGAACTTAAACATACATATATACCTATAAATATATATATATGTACAAAGATATAAACAATATAAATAAATAATAAGTAAATAATTTAGTACAAAATAGTGAGCCAATCTTAACCATCATCTCACAGTGCTTTTTGGTTTATGTGGAGGTCTAAATGACACAATGCATGAAAGGTATCTAAAACTTGAATGGCAGATACCAAGAATTTGTTACAAGTAATTACCCATTTTGTTTCATATTATTACTAGGAAAAACTCTAGGAATTATAAAAATTATTTTGTGAAGATGTTAAGATAGAATGAAATCTAAAGAGAAGCCATATTATTTTGTAATCATGAGCTTAAGTTTGAAGCAAACATCAGAGAGAATCACTAAAAATGATCTTCCTTTTCACTTGTTTGTGCTTAAATAGGTAGGGATAGGAATGGATTGGCAGGATACAAACCTAAGTTTCCACTGCGGCACATCCTATCCTTCTCAGACTCTATAAAGAAGAATATCAAATTTCTTGTGTTAAAATTATTAATATGTTTCATTTTCTCTTTCAGCATCCGTACTGTACTCAAATTTTGAGACAGGTGACACCCTCACTTATACCGTCTTCTGTCTGTTCCATGCCGTCCTCATCCAGAACACCAGGAAAGCAACAGCATTGACTTTTCCCTTACCAGATGCTATCAAAGAATATACATGGAAACATTCCATAAGAAGCAGAAATTTCTGTGAATACTGTTCTCTGACTATCTACATAGAATTTATTTTGTAGAACAATCAGTTTTTCTGAAAATTGTACAGAAACTTCTTTCCATTTACTCATTCTCCCCCAACACTATGGAAAATTTCACCTATTAATAATAGCTTGCATCAATGATGCATTTCAATAAACCTATGACTCAATATTGATACATCATTATTATATCATTATCATTAATCAAAGTTCATTGGTTACTTTAGCTTCACTGTTTGTGTGTCACAGAACGATGGGGTTTTACTAATGCGTAATTTCATGTATCTACCATACAGACAAACAGAACAGTTTCACTGTCCTAAAATCCCTTGTGCTCCCTGAAATATATTCACCAGCAAATGTTAAATGCCAAGTGTGAAAAAGATGAAAACGGTGGACATCAGCTGGATATTTGAGACCAGTAAATTTTCATTCTTTGTCATTCCATATATGTCTTTTTCCCTTGACAAAGGTATATCTTGTGAATTCATATCCTTTTTGTGCCGTGCTTCCCTTAGTTATTGAAGCCTGGTGAAGGGATCTTTCATTATTTGTGTCCCCAACACACACAGAAAGGGCCATTTTGCCCATAGTCATGGACTTCTGTGCTGTCATTACCTGTATCCTCTCCTGATAAAATGTTCAAAGTTTAGGGGAAAACTACAGATGACACAGTGTACATGTAGATTTAGAAGCAGAGAAGACCCAGATCTTATAAATGCAGGAAATTCTAAGTAACTTCATGGAAACGCTACCCATTTCCATGATTTAAGGGACTTGTTTTTGTTTATACTTGCAGTGAATATAGAATTTTCCTTAAAATACAAGCAGTTTTTCTTCAACATGTGATAAAATGAGGTTCAGATATTAAAGGAAAAACTAAACTATTAGCACCAGACTTAAAAATAATGTTTTATTCATTAAAGGGATTAATTGGTTAATTAGTCTTTCTGATTAAAAGTAACTAAGAATTGGAGGTGGCTTGAAGTACAGGGATAATAATGAAACCTCTGTAAATTGATCATGAAAAATGAGTTACCAAGAATGACAAAACATCCAATGCACATAATATAAACATACACAGATGCATACTTTACAGTTTCAATCTATAGTCTACCATGTCTTTTATCATTCTATAACCCTGGAGTTAGTTGGCTGATTTAAATATATAGAACTTATGGTAGTTATTTCACATTTTTTGCCCACTTTCAGGTGATGATGTGCATTTTGAGCTTTACCTTAACATGTCATGAAAGCTTATTTATACATATGTATTTGTGTCCAAAGTGCTATTTGTTATCTTCTATCTATATGATGTTGTTGACAGGACTTCAGACTTAGAGAAAATGATATACTACTTACTATGTGGCCATCAGTAAGTCACTCAACCATTCTCAGCCTGTTTTAGCTTCCATTTTCCACCAACCCAGTACAACTTTTTTAAGATTATGGAGATGGGTGGGCCATGGTGGCTCAGCAGTTAAGAATGCTTGCCTGCCAAGCCTGAGGACCCGGGTTCAATTCCCGGTACCTGCCCATGTAAAAAAAAAAATACATACATATATATATATATATATATATATATATATATATATATATATATATATATATATTATGGAGATGATGGTGGTGGAAGGTTGGTGTAAACACAAAACACCATTTAAATTGGGGAATAGTTTAATTATGCTGTCAAAGATATGAAGAATATATTGAGGGTCCTGGTAGCCTTAGGAATTTCCCCGAAAGTAAGTCCAGCTCATTGCCTGCTGTTGAGGTCTCCATGAATTTTACATTTGTGTTAATGGTGTAAGATCCAGAGGAAAGAAGAGGTTTTCTAAATGCACATGACAAGAGTGGGCATAACATCCCACTGGTTGCACACAGGCTGCATCCAGCTTCAACCCACCTCCTTCTCATTGTGGGGAGTGAACACTGTCAGTGCTCTCACAGACTTTTCACAAAGCCTACATGGGGAGTAGACAGAGGGCACAGGAACTTTCTGCACTCAAACCTGGCTCTCCATTGTCATTAACATTGTTGGGGAAGGAGGCAGGTTAAAGTCAAAGAAAGAGGGGAACTCCAGAGTGGCTCATATTAAGATCAGCCTGTAATGGCATATATGGGAGGGAATCCTAGAACTCCCAGAAATTATTTTGTAATTTTTATTTCACCTAGGAATCAAGAACTTTCATATTTACCAGTGTACCCCCAAAATATGTATTCTGTGAATGTACATAAAGCTTGCATTTTTAGTGGTCATTGAAAAGCTTAGCCAGAAGGAAGAAAACTTTCAAAATGTGAAGATAAAGTATTTTATGTTTATGGTTTAACTAACAGCTCTGATACATTGACTAAATTCCTTAAGCCATGGTACATAAACAAGGATCAAAAATACAGGAAAACTCTGGACTGACCTTGGCAACTTCACAAATCACAGAAACTGCTCTAGGATTAGAAAACAAAGTCAGTTTGGGAGAATCAGTAAAAACATACTCAGAAATTGTGCTAATGGGTGGGAAAATCTATATTTGATAGATACCAAAACATCTAGCATTTAGTTAATTAACAAATTATTATTGCACAAAATACTTGTGCAATACTTCCTCAGTATCCTCTGAAGGTATTAAAGTAACAATTGTATTGATGTGAATTAATTTCTTTTGCCTATCAAATACCTCACAATATTTGGGAGTGGACCATTGCATTAAAAAGAGATGCCAAAGTTTGTGGGACAAAAATAAAATGGAAACAGAATGAAGACTATAGTTGGGATGAAACACACTTTTGATAAGATTAAAGGCCAGTTATATGGAATTGGTTTGATCAATTCATTCACTCAGGACTCATGGTGTAGAAAACCATTTCCAAAGCAATATCACAAACATCAAGAATGCTCAGACACTCCTTACTACCTACACACAAAGTGTACTAAAGAGGAAAAAATATCTAGTGTCCTTACCCAAACTTGTCTTTCGGTGTGTAGCAGTCAAAAAAAGAAACTCAGGACATTTAGGATGAATGAAAGCAAGTCAGAAGAGCCCCAGATATTTCTTATTTAATTATGATATTTGAAAACTACCACTCACACAGAAAGAAGAAATCTATAATGTCCTCAACATATTTTTTCCTAAATGATCATAATAAATATCCTGCTTGTGACAGCATACTGCAGGTTGGGTGGGAGAGAGAGGAGGGAAAGATCCTTGTGCTGGTTTGAAAGGATGTATGTACCCTATAAAAGCCATGTTTCAATGCTAATCCAATTTTGTAAAGGCAGTCATTCCTTCTAATACCTATTCGGTACTGTATGTTTGAATCTGTAATTAGACCATCTCCCTGGAGATGTGATTTAATTAAGAGCAATTGTTAAATTGGATTAGGTGGAGACATGTCTACACGCATTCAGATGGGTCTTGATGAGTTTATGAGAATCCTATAAAAGAGGTAACATTTTGGAGAAAGTAAGAGAGTCTGAGAAAGCAGAGAATGACATATCCACAAGAAGTAGAGAGTCCACCAGCCAGCGACCTTTGGAGATGAAGAAGGAAAATGCCTCCCAGGGAACTTCATGAAACAGGAAGCCAGGAGAAGAAGCTAGCAGATGATGCTATGTTTGCCACATGTCTCTGCACTTGTGAGAGAAACCCTGAATTTCTTCAGCCTTCTTCAACCAAGGTATCTTTCCCTGGATGCCTTAGATTGGACATTTCTATAGACTTGCTTTAATTCGGACATTTCCATGGCCTAAAAACTGTTAATTTGCAACTTATTAAATTCCTCTTTTTAAAAGCCATTCCATTGTTGGTATGTTGCATTTCAGCAGCTAGCAAACTAGAACAGCCTTCAAGACAGTATTTCTGAATTCAAGTTTCTAGAAACTAATTATCAAGGGAAAGCTGGGATGAAGGGAATTCTCTTATTAATGGAAGGAAAATTTGAAGACATTTGGTTTTCTTTTTACAAAATTTTAAAATGTAATGAACTGCAGGAAGGGTTCAGAGTAGTTGTTGACCATTTATTTCCAACTCACCTCCTCTTTCTCCCTTTTGAACATTCCAAAAACAGGACACTTACTATATTGATTACAAGCAATGTGAGAAGATGGCAGATTGGGAAGCCCCTGGAAGCAGTCCTTCCACCAAAGTAACTATTGAACTGGAAGGAACTATCTGAACCAAACACTTTGAAATTGTGAAGTGTATGGAAACATAGTACACACCAAGGGATGAACAGAAGGAAGAGGCTGGCAAATTGCCTTAAAGACCTGCGATTTTTATCCTCCCTATAGCAGTGACCAACTCCCTCCCCCAGCCCTGTGGCCAACAGCACATTTCTGGTACATTGCATTCTGGCAGGTTTTGCAAAGTAAAAAAAATGTGCATGATGAAAAGTGTAGAAATGCAGAGAAAAGGCTGTTTACTTCATGCCCTTGAGATGAATGGGAATTGAAGGATTAATGTTAAGTCAAATACCAAATAAATGACAAATTAAAACAAACTAACTTCAGCAATTTCTATAAACTTGATAACATTTTCAAACTTCTTTTTCCATGTTGCTCATTACTTAGCACTTTAGATATGTTAATTTTATTAATGGATAATTTAAGTACATAAGGTTATCTAAGACAGCCTATAAAGCTTAATGTATGTATATAAATTTTCATAGGACTTAAAATATTTTGAGCTATTGACATGAGATTATTATAAAATTTATTATATTTTTGGTTTATTCTATTGACGCTTTAATGGAACACATATTTTATGTTTATATGAATAGCTCTGGTTTTGGGTATTTTCTCACAAATGGCTTATATTTGTATCTCTAAATATCTTTTTTACACCAGAGCTCTGACAGCTGAATATTTATCCTGCATACAAAAAATCATAAAATCCTCTGAAAAATCTCACCAACCCAAGAGAAATGACCCAAACCTAGTGTCCTTGGAGATACCCTAACAATAAAGCCCCCATCAGCATTAGATTATAAATTTTGTTGCCAGCAAATTCCTCATGTGTTCAGAAATACCAAAAGTTTTTCAGTGCACAATTATTTAAGAGAAGCAGAAAATCAAAAAACGCAAAAATTTGAGGAGATTCAAACATATTAATACGAAATAAAGGAAACAAAGCAGATAAAATGAACAAGTGGAAGAAACAACCTGTGGCAGTTTGAAAGGATTTATGTACCCTAGAAAAGCCATGTTTTTGATATTGATCAATCCTGTGAGAGCAACAGTTTCTTCTAATCCCTATTCAGTACTACAGGTTGGAAACTTGATTATGTTATCTACACAGAGATGTGACTCAATCAATTGTGGGTATTAAATCTGATTAGATGAAGACATGTCTCCACCCATTCTACATGGGTCTTGATTAGTTTACTGGGATGCTATAAAAAAAGAGACATTTTGGAGAGAGCTCCTTTTGAGAATGAGGAGAGACACTGCAGAACCATAACAGAAGGATGAGAGAACCACAGAGCCCACCAGACAGCAAATTTTGGAGATGAAAAAGGAGAAGGCCACCAGGGAGCTTCATGAAGCAAGAGGTCTGGAGAGGAAGCCAGTAGATGTTGCCCTGCTTGCCATGTGCTTTTCCAGTGGAGAGAGAAACCCTGAACCTCATTGGCCTTCTTGAACCCAGGTGTTTTTCCCTGGATGCCTTTCATCAGGACATTTCTATAGACTTTCTTTTGGACATTTCCATGGCCTTAGAACTGTAAACCAGCTACTTATTAAATTCCCTCCCTTTGAAAGCCATTCCAGTTCTGGTATATTGCATTCCAGAAACTAACAAACTAGAACACAACCCATACAAGGAAATTTTAAAACCTCAAAAAATCTGTAATTTAAATTATCAGAGATGAAATCATCTTGAGCTCCTGCAATAAGAAATAGTGTCATAAAGAATAAATGTGTACACAATAAGAGAATGGTGGGAACATGGCATAGTAGAGATCCCCAAATCTCGTTCTTTTCACCATAGCAACTATTTAAAAGGCAGGAACTATCTGAAACAATTATTGTGAAACTTTGAAAACTAGATAACACTATACAGCATCAGGGAATAGCCAGAGGAAGAGGCTGCTAAATTAAGGTAAAGACCAGTAAAGTGGTCTCTCCATGCAACCACTACTGACACCCATCTCGAAATCTTACAGCAAGATACCATGGTGCAGCTCATAGTCTGCTCTCTGGTGATATTGAAAGGGACATAAAAATCACCTTCCTCAATACCAGGAGTGGGCACGGCTTATCACTGACCACATCTTTTGGTTGGTGATTCAGATTGCTGGGTGCCTGGCTCTCTCGCATCTCAAGGCAGCCATTGTTTCAATCCACCCTGAACAAAGGTAGTGGTGGCCATTGTTTCAGTCCACAGCAGACAAAGCCCATGGCACAACAAATTTGGCATTATGCTTCCTTTTGGTGGTAGGGGATATTTTGGTGAAAGGTTGCACTTAGTGGGCAGACCAAGAAAGCTCAGCTTGAAAGCTGTCAGTGATGCTTTTGGTGCCCTTCCTGAACCTCTTTCCCTTTCATGGGTCCCTGGTTCCCTGTTTCACCTAGAAAGACTAACTTGGGAGAGTACTGTCAGTGTGCTTCCACCCACAATTTGCTCTCCTGGGAAAAGCAGCTTGAGAAAAGAAAAGGAGAATAAAAAACTATTTGAGCAGACAGTCTGGGGCAAATATTTACTGTTTTCAAATAACTGAAGGAAGGAGTTCTTTATCCTGGTAAATAAAGGGGCAGGCAAAGTCCTGTAGACAGGGATACTTCCAAATAACTAGCAAGCAAAAACCCAGGAAAAGACATAGATCCAAGAAGACAGGTGTCGGATTGTGTCAACTTGGCCAGCTGGTGGTGCCCGTTTGTTTGGTCAGGCAAGTGCTGGCCTGTCTATTGCTATGAGGTCATTTCATGGACTTAAATCATGATTATGTTAGCTGCATCCACAGCTGATTGTGTTTGTGATTAGCAAAAGGGAGTGTCTTTTGCAATGAGTGTGTTTAATCTAATTACCAGAAGGCTTTTAAGGAGGATTCAGAAGAGACAGTCACTCATCTTCCTTCAGCCGGTGAACCTCTCCTGTGGACTTCACTGAAGTCTCCAACTTCACAGCTTGCCCTACAAACCTTGGACCCTTACATTCACACTGTTGCCCAGCCAGCCACTCCTGGGAGTTCATGAGGACTTTCATTGATTGCCAGCTTGTGGCCTGCTTTACAGATCTTGAATCCTTACATTCACACAGTTGCCCAGCTGCCTCTCCTGAGAGTTTGTTGAGGGCCCTTATATGTTGCCAGCTTGTGGCTTTCCCTACAGACTTTAGACTTTACATCCTCATGATTATGTGAGGCACTTTTATAAATTTTGTATCTGTGGTTATCTCCTGCTGATTCTGTTTCTCTAGAGAACCTTAGCATGCAGCTTGGTACTGGGGGTGGTTCTGAAGAAACAGACTCAAAAAAATGGGTTTTTGTGATTGGTTTTCTACTCTGACCTGACTCAAAGGCACTAAGGACTCTGTTTCCCATGATCAGATTAACACCACCTATCCTTGGTGTCAGTTGGCAGAAGAGATAGTTAAAATATCACCATTGAATTCTTCTAATCCTTTGCTTGTACAAAGCCAGATTATGCAGGATGATGATTTTAATACCTTTGAGGAGTTTGTGGAAATAGGAGGCATAGAGATGTTGGGTGGTTGTTGTTACATGTGCTGTATACATTAATGAGGGAAAGGGATGTGCTAAAGGCCTCAAATGAGAAGCTTATACACCATATGACAGATATAAACTTTATGAGTGCTATGAAGGAAAATCTTATTTCATGTAGCCACAGGCTTGAGCTATCTGAAAATCAGACTCAGAATCTTATTGTTAGAGTAGCAACTTTACAACATAAACTGAAATCTCAATGTTGAATGCTGTCTAATGTTAAAGTGAGGTCATTGATTGTAAAGGAGTGGGAATCTGAAAAATGGGAGAGCGACATATGGGTTGAGAATTGTATCTGTAAAGAGATTGAAACCCTAGGTCATGCTGAGCCTTTTATAGATAACCCTGTAATAGTCTGCCCTTAGAACATAGCTGTTCCACCTCCAGACTGCCCTGAGGAGTTGGCCACCCAACCTCCACCAGAAGGGATTAGCCCCAGAGTGATTAATCGTGTGACACTAGACAAAACTGCAAATGAATGCCCTGAAGCAAAGGGCTTGGAAGATACCTCTAATGCTTTTCATGGCCTGGCCCCACCACCCCTCATTTTTTCCAGACAACTTCACTAAAGTCCTAACAGGCCCCAAAAGGTGAGGTACTAGTTGTCACCTATGCAGAGGTATGTTATACTCCAAATGAGTTGCATGAGTTTTCATATTTATACAGAAGAAGTCAGGGGAATGTATGTAGCAATGGGTTTTAAGGTTGTGGGATAATGGTGGCAGGAATATAAAGTTTGATCAAGCTGAATTTATTGATATAGGCCTGCTAAGCAAAGATTCTACATTCAGTGTTATAGCTCAATGGGTTAGAGAAGGAATTAACAGTAATTGGATGGCTGGCTGAGACATGGATCAAAAGGTGGCTGGCATTACCTGCAGTTGAAATGCCAGAACTGCTCTGGTATGATCTGATGAGGGGATCCAACAGCTTAAACAGAATGGAATGTTAGAGTGGATTTATCATGGAAGTCCTGCTCATACAGCACAGAAATTTCTGGAGGATGCACCTTTTACCAGAATTGTGAGAAATAAATTTGTGAGACTAGTGCCATCATCCCTGAAGAGCTCTGTAGTTGCCTGTCTCTGTAGGTCAGAAATTACTGTGGGAACTGCTGTCCCTGAGCTGGAATCCTTAAACACAATGGGGATGATCAGATCCTGAATTGGGAGAATGGTGGCAGCACTTAATTGCCAAAGGCAAGGTGGACATGGCTATTATAATGGACAGCAGACTCAGAGCAAAGTCAAAATAATCTGGCTTGCAGAGACTTATGGTATTGGTTAGTAGATCATGGGATACCTAGAAGTACAATAGATGGACAGTCTACTAAATTCTTGTTTGAGCTGTATAAACAAAAGAGTTCTAGATCAAGTGAACAGAAATCTAACTTGAATTACAAAAACAGAGGATCACAGCTCCTTAATCAACTTTCAGACTTGAGACAGCTTACAGACCTAGATTACCTTGAATATGGGGGATGCCAGGTCTCTTCAGGGGAGGACCCTGTTATGCTGCCACAAATTTATACTGTTAATCTTCCTCCAAGCCCTCCTCAGGGAGACTGACAACATTTACCATGGTAACTGCATTGGGAAAAAGGAAATTATCAGATATTTCAAGGATTATTAGACACTGGTTCAGAAATGACATTAATTCCAGGGAACCCAAAACATCACTTTGGTCCACCAGTCAGAGTGGGGGCTTGTGGAGGTCAGGTGATCAATGGACTTTTAGCTCAGGTATGTCTCACTGTAGGTCCACTGATCCCCCAGACACATTCTGTAGTTATTTCCCCAGTTCCAGAATGCATAGTTGGAATAGATATACTGAGCAAGTGGCAGAATCCCTACATTGGGTCTCTAACAAGTGGACTGAAGGCTATTATGGAAGGAAAGGCCAAGTGGATGCCCTAGAACTGCCCCTATCTAGCAAAATAGTAAATCAGAAGCAATAGCAGATTCCTGGAGGGATTGCAGATATTACTGACACTCTTAAGGACTTGAAGGATGCAGGGGTGTTGATTCCCACCACATCCCCACTCAACTCTCCTTATTTGCCCTGTGCAGAAAATGATGGGTCTTGGAGGATGACAGTGGATTATCATGAGCTGAACCAGGTAGTAACTCCAATTGCAGCTGCTGTTCCAGATGTGGTATCATTGCTTTAGCAAATCAATACATCCCCTGGTACCTGGTATGCAGCTATTGATCTGGCAAATGCTTTTCTCTCAATAGCTATTAGTAAGGACCACCAGAAAAAGTTTGCTTTCAGCTGGCAAGGTCAGCAATATACTTTCACTGTCCTACCTCAGGGGCATATCAACTCTCCAGCCCTATGCCCTAATCTTGTCCACAGGGAACTTGGTTATTTCTCCCTCCCACAACACATCACACTGGTCCATTATATTGATGATATCATGTTGATTGGACCTAGTGAGCAAGAAGTAGCAACTACTCCAGACTTACTGGTAAGACATTTGCATGTCAGAAGATGAGAGATAAATTCCCCAAAAACACAGGGGCCTCCCACCTCAGTGAAATTTCTAGGTGTCCAGTGGTATGGGCATGTCAATATATCCCTTCTAAGGTGAAGGATAAGTTGCTGCATCTGGCCCCATCTATGACCAAAAAAGAAGCACAGCAACAAGTTGATCTCATTGGATGTTGGCAACAACATATTCCTCATTTGGGTGTACTACTCCAACCCATTTTTTGAGGGACCAGAAAAGCTGCTAATTTTGAGTGGGGACATGAACTAAGAGGAGTTCTGCAACAGGTCCAGGCTGCTGTACAAGCTGCTCTGCCATTTGGGCCATATGATCAGGCAGATACAATGGTGCTGGAAGTGTCAGTGACAAATAGAGATGCTGTTTGGAGCCTTTGGCAGGCCCTTATAAGAAAATCACAACTCAAACCCTTAGGATTTTGGAGCAAAGCCTTAGTATCTGCTGCAGATAACTACTCTCCTTTTGAGAAATAGCTTTTGGCCTGCTACTGGGCCTTAGTAGAGACTGAATGCTTAACCATGGGGCACCCAGTTACCATGAGACCTGAGTTGCCTATCATGAGCTGGGTGCTCTCTGACTCACCAAGCCAAAAAGTTGAGCAACTGCAGCAGCAATCTATTGTAAAATGGAAATGGTATATACAAGAGAGGGCCAGAGAATGTCCTGAAGGCACATGTATGTTACATGAGGAAGTGGTCCAAATACCCATGGTCTCCACTTCTGCCACATTACCTTCTCTTTCCCAGACAAGAACTATGGCCTCTTGGGGAGTTCCTTACACTGAATTGACTGAGGAACAGAATACTCGGGCCTGGTTTACAGATGGTTCAGCACAATATGCAGGTATCATTAGAAAGCAGACAGGTGCAGCACTACAACCCCCTTCTGGGATATCGTTGAAGGATAGTGGTCAGGAGAAATCCTCCCAGTGGGCAGAACTTCATGCAGTGTGGTCAAGTTGACAAAGTGTGGACTGTCATGGTCAGGTTTTTGTGTCAACTTGGCCAAATGGTGGTACCTATTTGTCTGCTTGGGCAAGTGCTGGCCTGTCTGTTGTAATGAGGACATTTCATAGAATTAGATCATGATGATGTCAGCTGCATCCACAGCTGATTCCATTTGTAATCAGCCAAATGGAGTGTCTTCTGCAATGAGTGGTGCTCAATCTAATCACTGGAAGCCTTTTAAGGAGGATTCAGAAGAGACAGGCTCTCTTCCTGCTTTGGCTGGTGAGCCTCTCCTGTGGAGTTCGTCCAGACCCTCCATTGGAATCTTTGGCTTCACACCCTGCCCTGCAGATTTTGGACTCTGTGTTCCCACAGTCATGTGAGACACTTCATAAATTTTATATTTGTGAGTGTTCTCTGTTGATTGTGTTTCTCTAGAGAAACCTAACTATTATACCCATCAAATACACCCGTGAGAGAGCATGATCCAGATCCACTTTTGTCAGGAATAGGCGGGGGATGGAGCCTCCATTCTGCTGGGACAGATAACATCAAGAGCAATGCACTTATCAATCTTGAGGTACAGCTCATTAGCCATAGCAGGTGCTGACTTTTATTCCTCAAAGTTCAGCTTATAATGTTAGCTCAACTTTCTCAAAGGTTCTGTGAGTAACATATATATCATCAGTAAATTCCTTTTGGGTAAATCAGCTTAGAAGACTATATTCTTCATAATAGTGAACGTTGACCACTACCAGGTGTCACTGAAAACCTGAGCATTCATAAATTGTCCAAGATGAGAGTATTTTAGTTCAGAAGATAGATTCCTGAGAGAAAGGAATAGTCAAAGGATGTCCCATCAAAAAAGGAGACTGCAAAAGACACCAGAAAATACAAATGATCTGATTAGTAACAGGAGAACCAAGAGAGATGACACTCAAGGGCAAATATTTTCAAGATGGACCTATACCCATCAGGGACAAGCACTTCAAAGAAATATGTTGAGGACAAAAATAGAATTCACTGAGTTTGGCAACAAAATATTAATGGCGACTTTACAGGAAAAATATTCATAGAGATTTCAGTTTGTATTCTAATGAAATTATATTGCAAGTATTATTCTACCCTTAATGATTTGTACTTTCCCATTAAATAGTCTAAAATGATGCTGAGATTGCCACCATAGTCTAGAAAATATTGTCAACCCACACTATATCATGCAAATATATTTAAAATGAGATTATTTTCAACCATTATTCCTCACTGACTAACAACACAATGTCCATTGATAAATATTTAATTAATGTCTGTATGTGCAAAGTATATTTTTCATTCCTGAGGAATAAAAAGATTTATGACAAGATCACTGCTTTCACGGAGATTGCAATCTATTGGGATAACAATCAACCAAGGACTAGATGTACATCAGTGGTGAGTGTAGAAGATTCTTAAGAGTGTAGGAAAGGAGATCCACAGTGTGTTCTGAGTGGCTCTAAGGAGGAGAAAAAGTGTGATTAGACTTTGAGGAAAGGTTAGAATATAAAGTAGAAACAGTAGGGGCATTTCAGTGACAGAGATGGCAATGGCTAAAATCCAAAGGAAAAAATGTTCACAATATTATCTGTGGAATTGTGAGTTAAGTTCCTTGAAAAAGAGGAGATATGATTGACAAGGAGAGTTGACAGACTTGGGAGAATTTCAGTTCAGGGTTTTCTTCTTTCCTCCACACAAGACCATAGAGGATGTTGCATATGTGCCAATCCAGAAAATTAATATAAAGCTAAACGTATATAAACTGGCTGGGTAAAGTCCAACAAGGAAAAAATTGCCATGAGACATCAGTTAAAGAAATGACCAGACGTAAAACCAAAAGACAAAGTTGCAAAAACCATCAAGTAAAAATGATCAACATTGATGCCTGTCACATGAGAAGAATTGAAGATGGCCATAGTTCTGCAGATCATTGTATAATTGAGGAAGAAAAACATATTGACATGTGCATACCATCAAAAGAAAATTGTTTTGGAAAAGAAAACAAGTTGGCCAGGTATCAGAAACATGTATTTTTAACGAAACATGGTCATTGAACAGATATCCATCGAGCAACCATGGGACTTTGGGTCTGAGATGTCAGAGGAGATTCCAGGCCAGGGTACCAGGAGAAACTATGAAAATGAAGTATACATAGGATTAGTTTTCTATTGCTGCATACAAAATACCACAAAATTAGCAGTTTAGAACATTAGCCATTTATTGTCTCACAGTCTCTGCAGGTCAAAGTCCAAGTGTGGCTGAACTTGTTCCAAGTTCAGTCTTCCAAGACTGAAACCAAAGTTACCACTGCTCCTTATCTTGGGATTCTCTTTCAAGCATGTATGGTCACTGGTAGAATTGAGTTCCCTGAAATTGTAGACCTGAAGCCTAATCTATTGCTGATTATTGATGAGAGGTCAGTCTCAGAGCACAGAGGCCACCCATAATTTTTTGGCATGTGGTCCACCCTGTATGTCCTCTCAAACTTTCAATCTCCTGATTTTCAATAATCCTCCAATGCTAATATAGACTCATATTTATAAGAAACCTAATCCTGAAAGGGACCCTCCTATCACCATTTATTTGCCATGTAATAGAATCTATCATGTGTGTGAATATCACATCATATTGACAGGGTTCATCCAAATTTAACTGTATCCAATACCTTTCCTCAGAAAGGTCTAGTTCCACTGAAATTTTCCTGAGGAGAAACAAGTTCTGCCTCAACACTGCAACATCAGCTCCAGACCAAAAGTTTCAGACTGTTGCCTACCTCATGAATTGCCAATGGGCTAAACCACACAATTGTAGAAGCCAATACCCTGAGATAAATTATAATATTACTTTACACAAACATCGGTGTATGTGGCAAAGCAATTTTTAGATTGGAGCAAACTATATAAATATTTAACCATACATTGTTATTTAAAAAGATATTCCAGTACCCAAATTATTGGCTATGTCTGCAATCAATAATTTCCAAAGCTAAAGGGCACAGCTGGACAAATGTCATAAATGTCATAAATGTTAAAAAGAGAATTATGGGAGAAACAGAGACCGGGGGTGAAGTGACAATGGTCAAAATGTTCATAGTGTGTGAAAATCTGTTGCTTTACTTCCTTATATATCATGAGATATTTAAATTGAATGTCTTAAAGAGGGATATAGATTTTAACAATATAATGAAAGTACTTTTTGAAATATTGGCCACGCATATTATTGAGAAAGAAAGTTTTCTTAATATGAATATAATAAACAAGCATTTTTAAAAATGGACAATAAGCAGAGGCCAAGGAACTAAGAGGCAGAAATCTGGAGCCTAGTGCAGAGGCATGGAGCCCACTGGAGTGCACGGACGGGAGCAGGGGACTAGGAAGTAAGCCAGGCCATGTTCCTTGGGTGCACTACCCACACCAGCACAGCCCAGTGACCAACCACACCCCACACACCTGAACCACATCACCTGCTCTGACTTCTCATGCTCAGGCACCCCCATGCCACCAACTGCAGTGCACGTAACTGTCCCACACTCCCACCCCAAATGCAGCCCAACCCACCTCTCCTGTACCCCTTCTGAGCACTAGTTCCCCCTCCCTGTTCCCTGCAGGCAGTTGCCAGTGTATAAAGGGTTCAGGCACTGACCACCATTCCCAGGCTATCCTGCCCCCCATTTACAGTGTCGCACAGCCTCACCCTGCCCCCCACCCTGAGCTCTGCCTATCAGTTTACAACTCTCCTAGTCTTCCATATGCCTACAGCCCCCAATCATGTCCTTCCACTCTGGAAACTTCAGTTTACAACACCTAGACCCATGCATGCGTGGGGGCCTCCATTCATTTCATTCAGCTCTGGGACCTTCCATTTATGGCAGTACTATGCATGTGTACAGCCCTCAGCCACACTTTCTAGCTCTGAAAAAGTGCTGACCAGTGCTGTTGGATCACATCTGCCCCCAACCCATGAAGGTAAATGCCAATCTGCTGCCACAGATCTACACATGCAAACAAAGTGCCCCACATTTCAGACCAGTGCACATCAGGGTTACACCCCCCCAGACCAGCATACCCACTGGCCATGGGCGCCCATGTTCACAAACATCAGTGTAACATCCCCAACCTGGGCCTATACTTGCCCTGAAACAAATCATTGCACTGAGTGCCCACTCAGTATCCTGATCCATGCTACACAACCATCCCACAAACACAAGGCCTTAGACTACGGAAAGAAATCAACTCCCAAAGTAAATCAATCAAGATATTTACATGCGATTAAAATAACAGAAGATCACTAAGCGTATCAAAGTGCAGACAGATATAGCCCTGCTTAATGACCAAATTATAACACCAGAGGAGACACAGACACTGGAACAACTAATCAAAGATGTTCATACAAATCTACTTAATAAAGTAAGTGGGATGCCTTTTATTTCTTTCTCCTGCCTGGTTGCCCTACCTAGAACTTCTAGCACAATGTTGAATAATAGTGGTGACAGTAGGCATCCTTGTCTCATTGCTAATCTTAACAGTAAAGCTTTCAGTCTCTCTCCATTGAGTACAATGGTGGCTATTGGTTTTTCACATATTCCCTTTATCATGCTGATGTAGTTTCCTTTGATTCCTATCTGAAATATGCTCTACATCTAATTGTGGTGTTGTGCTTTGAAATACTTTTTTGTATATATGGCTTTTTTTTCACAAAAAGAAGGGGAAAAGTTGATTGTGATTATAAAAAAATATTTAAGCCTTCTAGCCTCCTATATTCTGGAGCAGCTAGAAGGAAAAATATGAGGGGATCATATGGTAGCCCATGACAAAGATCTGTCCTGTAACTACTTGTTGAAAAGTGCTTTGAAAACTATTGCTTGTTTGTATCTTTGCTTTGTATATATGGTATACTATACAAGAAAAAAAGTTTTTAAAAAATGGCCAATAATGGGATTCATAGCAGAGGAACTAAAAATGACCATTAAGACATGAAAAGTTTCTAAACCTCATTGGTAGTGGTCAATGAAATAGGAAAGGAAAATAAATGAGATATCACTAATCACCTACTAGCTTTCCCTCTTGGTGAAAATGTAGCAGGCAGGACTTGCCCTCTTTCTGGTTTAGCTGTGCTCTCTGTGGAAAAACCCCAAACCCCCTCTCCTTGCAGGCAAGTGAGATAATATAAGGTTCATTTCCTGGTATAAACCCCCCCTCCCCTAGCCTTCAGGAACTGGTAAAGATGCAGGTTGGCAAAAGAAGACATTCCTGGGGTGGGGGCCCCTCAACAGTTCAGCTCTGGGCCATTCTCAGCTTAAATCAGCCAATTGTGTACCTTGTCTTTAACATGTCAAAAAGTCTATAAAAGCTAAGGTTGCTTTTTGTTCGGGGCTCAGACTTTTGAGGTGACTTATCTGGGCCCTCATGCACACGAGCTAATAAAGCCTGCTTCCCAAAACTGCAGATCCTTAGTCTCAGCCTGTTCTAAATTCCTGGAATGTTCCTGGAGGCCTGCAGCCTCATTCCTGGTTTTCATGCTACAAAAATATGAATTATCATAAGTTTCTGGATAGCATCATCCATATTTATTAAAATTTACAACCCTAAGAGAAAGAGACATGGGCAATTAAAAGAATCAGATTTTCCACCTTTGAATCAGAGGAAAGATGGACAGTGACTCCGGAGGTCTTGTCTTGGGTAAGCATGATGTGGCAAGATTCATGAATTCCCAGCCATGACCTAGGCTTTGGATAAGTGTTGGACACTGAACATGTCTCCTGATTAAATAGATTTCCCTCCCTTTTGATGTAACACACTTCTCCTCTCTCAAGAATCGTAGAATCTCAGGGACAGGGTAACCATAGAAAGGTCTAGTCTCACTAGACAACCCAGGAGGAGATGGCACAGCAGCTGACCAACCTGGCAGCGCAGATGCAGCTGTTAAATAAGTTTTATTTCAGGAAAAACTAACTGCATCAGTCAGATTAGACAGAAAGGAAATGTTCAGAATTTCAGTCTTCTCTCTGCCCTGTTCTTAGGAAAGACACCAAAGACCATAGAAATCTGTGCAAAATCATGGAAGGATTTAACTCATTATCTAAGAAATTCTTACTTTTAAAATATATATATATATATATATAATTATTTATTAAAAATTTAAAATCTATAATTCCTTTTCCCCAGCAATATTTCACTTGGTGGTCTGTTCTACATACATAAAAGTATTTCTGTGTAAGATAGAAAGGTTAGCCTTTTTGCTCCCTTCTTTTATCAAGAGGTAAAAAAAAAAAAAAGCTTTAAAACATTTTGTTGATTGACAGTTGTGCTGATTGAGTAAGAGATCCAATCTTCTTATTTTGGAATGTGAAGCAGATATTTAAGGGAGTAGATTATTTCTATAAGAACAGATGTTTAAGAAGTGTCACCGATTATAAAAAGCAAGATACAGAGTAATGAGTAATGTATGAACCAACTTTTCTATGGACAAAAAAATGAAACAGGATCTCCATTCATTTATATATATGCTCATTAAGAAAGGAAAAAAGTGGAGAAATGTATAAAATAAGCTATTTACCTCAGTCACCTGGAAATGAAGGGACCTACAGAACTAAGATTAACTTTTAAACTACAACTGCTTTGCTTCACTTGTGCAAATGAGCTTTAACTTTATATTATTTAACTACTTTGCTACATTACAAATAGGAAAGAAATGAAATAAAGATTTAAGTTACAAGTAATTATAGGTAATTGTGAATTTAATTAAAAGTGCTGTGATTTTTCTCTCAATTTTTCAACAATAAAAGGATATACCCTGCTACCAAATAATTACTAAAATGAGATGAATGAATATCAGCTTTCTATAAAACATTATAAGATTTTAAAAAACACTTGGTCAATCTTGCATATTACTTACAGAGTCATCCACACATTTATTTTCTTGCTGGATTATTTAAGAGCTTGTGTTTACATAAGGCAGATATATGATACATGATATCAAAATTTCCCACTCCATCTTAAAGAAAATATTTAAATCTATTAAGCAAGAGATTAACATACTATCTTCTAGATTTGGTTAGCAGTTTTTAGAGATGAAAAGAAAAGACTCTCTGGATCTATGTGGATAGATCTCAATTTTGCCTTTTACTCCCAGGTGACTTATATTTGGATCTTCAAGGAGTTCTGTAATATCATGGAAACCTTGGCTGCTCTTTGTCCCCAGTTCCTAGGAAAATGACCTCTAAAATTTTGCTATATCCAGTGAAGAAGGCAGGTCATTTGTTCTTCATGTGGTGCTAAAGAGGAGATGAGGTATTTACAGAATGGGGCCTGCCAAACATGCAGTCTTTGCTTTGGGACTGACCACACCAGAAAGACCAACCATGAGATTAAGGGTTTGGGGCTTGGAATCATATCATAGCAACACATCTCCTGCAGCTCTGGGAGAACAGAGTGTGCAGATTGAGTGCAACATGCATATCACTTAGGCCTCTGTGATAGGACCCCATATAACCTGGACACTAGGAACCCACAAGACTTCCATGGATGATAAGGTACATCTCTGTGCCAGGTAGGTGTTGTGTCCTGACTCTGTGTGTGTAGGACACAGACATGTGCATTTAGAATACTCCCAGTCCTTTCCTTTTGGATGTCTTCTTTTGGCTTTATCTTATTTGTGCCCTTTTACTATAATAAAAATATAATTGTAAGTATAGTGCTTTCAGTGAGCACCAAGAGTCACTATAGCTAATTTTGAAACCTGAAGGTATGTTAAGAACCCATGAATTTGTAGGTTGCTGGTCAGAAGCATGGGATCCTCAGCCCAGGATTGTGACTGTACCTGAAAGGCAACTTATAGAGGATTTCCTTTAACCTGTGGAGTCTGGCCTACCTCTGGTATTTAGTGCCAGAATTATATTGGGTTAAACCACTATTTAGAGTTGTCAGAAGCTGTTCTTTCAGAAATTGTGGAAGTTGCAGAATTTTCTGTAGCCACAGAGATGCACCCCACTGGACTCCTGAATACTTGAAGCTGAGCTTGTGTTCTAGTTTGCTAGCTGCCAGAATGCAACACACCACAGATAGATTGGTTTTTAATAAAAGGGGATTTATTTCAATAGTTCTTCAGAGGAAAGGCAGCTAACTTTCATCTCAGGTTCTTTCTTACATGGAATGGCTCAGGGTAATCTCTGCTGGCCTTCTCTCCAGGCCTCTGGGTTCCAACAACTTTCCCCAGGGTGATTCCTTTCTGCATCTCCAAAGGCCTGGGCTGAGCTGTGAGTGCTGAGATGAGGTATGCTGAGCTGCTTGGGCTGTGCTATGTTGTGCTCTCTCATGTAAGCATGAGCAAATTAAGTCAAACATCATTCATTGCAGCAGGAATGCCTCCTAGCTGACTGCAGATGTAATCAGCAACAGATGAGGTTCACATACCCTTGGCTCATGTCCACAGCAACAGAACTAGGCATGTTCACCTGGCCAAGTTGACAACTGTCTAACTACCACAGCATGTAACCTAAATATTGAATATTGGAACATCCTTTAAAAAATATGACAGGCCCAAGAGAACAGATCTAACAGTTTTGGCATGTAGATTCCTAACAATAAAGCCCAGCAGACGACTGTGTGATGAATGATGTGTTCATTGATTTCAGATAGTTTGTTTGCCTCCCATTCCTTAATAGGAGCATAAAATATAATTCAGGAGACAACTAAGGTGGTTCAAGCTTTCTAATAAAAGCTTAGAAAGTTAGAGAACAAACAAACATAGATAAAATGAAATCAGAGGAAACAATCCCTAAAAAGAAAAAACAAGATTCCCTAAAATGAAATAACACAAACCTGTTATTTTTAACTCTCAAAGAGGCAAATAGATAGATGCTGTCATGACAGAAGAAGTTGCTCTAAAAAACTGAATTACAATAATATAAAGCTCTTCTGTATTAAAAATTATCACTTCAGGAATGAAGATAGAAAATAAAAAGACTACAAAAAAATTATCTCCCAGTTCCTAGTTTCTTAGATAATGAGCCCCAATGGAACAATAAATTCAAGAAAGAGAAAGTCACAGAATTTGGGAAATTTCTGCCCACCCTGGAGAAAGTGTAGAGATTCCCCAAGAAGAGGGTGGGCAAATCCCAGGGTGACATGTGCCCCCAGAAACAGTACACACACAGGGAATACTGTAGCAAGTCATAAATTTCTGGAAGGTAAGAGGTAGGGTATAAAATTTCCAGTGATTGAATCAACTCCTGATTGAAAACAAATTGTGTCTTTAGCACCATACATGGAAGGAAATTTGAAATATTCTGGAAAAACTGCTAGAAGACCCAAAACTGGCTTTAAGGATGACAAAGATACTATTGATAAACATTTTTGTGAAAAAGAATAATAGTGTTACTATTCTAAAAGAATAATAGAGTTAAAAAGAATATATTTAACTCCTATACTGAAGAGTAAATGACTCGATAAATGTAAAGCAATTAGATCAGTACCTAAGAATAGTAAGAGTGACAATGATATTACCTGTGATGATGTTGATACTTATGATTAGTGAGGGTTGCAAAGATTTTGGAGTTAGGTCTCTGGGAATTTTGTCTCCCCTTTTAGTTGTGCTATCCTGGGAAATTTATGCAACTCTATAAGCCTCAGTAATTTCATCTGTAAAATGTGCATGGTGTTGGCATCTACTTCATAAATTAAATCTAAGATTTTGATTACAGTAGGCAATGCTAGATACCATATCTTCCCTTTTTGATATCCTATTGAGAAAGTGTGTGGTGATTTGTCACGGCAACAATAGAATTGAATAATGCAAGCATGGTCATGTAAGTCATATCTGCCTTTCTAAACTCAGGCTCTATCATACTCCAATTTTGAGATCAGTATAATTTGATTGGGGTCATCTTGTTATTTCAGGATAACATTTTAAGGGAAAAAAAACCCTTTTGCATGTACGGTGACAAATGCACAGGTTCCAGGACTGAGGATGCCAACTCATTTGGGGACCGTTATGTCCATACCATTGGTGATTCCTTGACCAAGCTTAGCCAATTATATCCTCCTTACTGAAAGTCTGAATTTTTCATGGATAGATGTCTGACTTGTAATGTTTCATAAAGCTGGGACTGGGTTACTGAGGAGATAGAAGTAAAAGAGAATAATAGCTCATGAATACTGAGAGATGTTCCAGGCCTGTCTTGGCTCTCCTGACATTGGAACACTGTTACCCTATACTGGACCCCCTTCCCTCTTCACCTACTCATTGAAAGCTTTACTTCCTTATTTTGTAAGTGAGGGTGTTTGAAAATAATATCTTAAAATTCTTTGGTTCAAAGATGGAATAGTTACGCATAGTTCCCTATGTGCAGTTTCTTCTACTCAATTTTGTTGGAATTCAACTTCCTAGCAGCAGGTGTGCCTTCTTATTATTCAGGTTCATAACAGAAGGAACTGTTCTCTGCTGTGTTGTGAAAAGTTCTGGGAACACTGTTTATCTGCCAACAGCCAGAGAATTTGAACCTCTGGGTTGGAAGCACTTAAGAAGACACCTGGTTTGACAACCTCTCCAATCTAGTATTGATTTGTCTATACCAAGGAATTTTATAATCTATGCTAGGAAATTTCCATGTCTGGAAAATCCTTGCTGTGTCAACATATATTGCAACATGTATTGCAGAAGGCAGCCTAAGGAACTTGTTCATCATATCAGCCTGAACTCTGCCTATTCTAACTCTTAGCATTTATGCTGGCCCCAGAATAGTCTTTATCCTTCCTGTATGCACAGAAAATGGATATAACCATTTATCCACATTCCAGCCCTTCATGAGATGATTGGTGGTGGTTAACAAATGTTTTTGATAGTATCATTCTAATGGGTTTGAAATGTTATAACATTGGGGTTTTGATTTACATTTCCCTGATATCCAATGATGTTGAGCATCTTCCATTTGCTTACTAGTGATTTCTGTAGCTTCATTGGAGAAATGTCTGTTCACATCTCTTATCCATTTTTGAATTGGCTTGTTTGTCTTTTTGTTGTTAAGTTGAAGGACTTCTTTACAAATATGAGATATTAATCCTTTATCAAATATTTGGACTCCAAATATTTTCTCCCATTGTGTAGATTGTCTTTTATTTGCATGAAAAATTTATTTGGGGAACAGATGTTTTTAATTTTGGTGAGGTTGCATTATATATGTTTCTTTTGTTCCTCATGCTTTTGTGTAAGAAACCATTGGCTATCATAAGGTGCTGAAGATACTTCTCTACATTCTTTTAGGTGTTTCATAGTTCTAGCATAAAAGGACAATTAAGGGGATTATTTAAGTGATTGTAATGGACCAAGTTTAACTCTAACTATAATGAAAAGTTACTATTTCCCTTTACTTAAGATGGGAGATTATGGGACAGACTAAAATTTTTTAAACAATTCACAAAGCACACTTTGATTGCACATCTGAGATGTAGTATGCATGAATTTTCAACCATGTTACAATGTTTATTGAAAAAATGAGTGAATGAATGAACAATCAAACAAAATAAGACTGAAAAAACAATATAAACAAGATGTTAAAAATCAGTTTTCAACAGTAGAGATGCCCAGCCAAAGGAATATTAAACCACCCCATTGCTTTAGCCCTATGCTTTCTGCCAAAGTATAGGTTCCAGTAAGGATGAACCCAAAAAAATGGTGAAGTAGTTAAACTTAGTTTTCATTAATCTTGGGATTTAATGTTCTACTAAGTTACTTGATTAATTCTGTTTTATTAATCATAACAAATACATTGCTTTCAGAAAAACATTTGATGTTAATTATGTTTCTCAAGGTGAACTTACTAATGCTTCATATTTCTTTGTGTGTATAATGAAAGGCTTGGTACATTTAAGGAATTTCAGATACAACCAAATCTAATTGCCATGGAAGCCTATTTTAATTACAGAAATGACACAGGAGTTAAAATTAAGGATCTATCATGTACATATTGTATGAACTTTAGCAAGTCACTTAATCTTTCTGAGATTTGCTTCTTCATTTGGAAAATAATGGTGAACTAATCATTGCTCAGCTAATCTCAATTCTTTGAAGATTAAATGAAAACACGTTGGTGAAAGTGGTGTGATTTCCTTTAAGAGTATATTTATAATTACTATGATTTTTGCCTGTTGTGCTGGAGACCTGGTTCGATTCCCGGTGCCTGCCCATGCCAAAAACAATCAAACAAACAAAAAATACCATATATAATTGTTATGTCGAAGATCTCACAAGAGATGTGTAGGGATCAAGGTGAATTTTCAGGATTCCCCTGGGATAGCATTGTGTGTACAGCTTCATTATACTTTAATGCTACTGAGGATGTGTGATCTAGAGAAAAGAAGTGATAGTCTAAGGGTCATGTAAAAGTATTGGGGTCACAAAATTCTCAATGACTTCATCCAACTTCAAATCCCCTTCTAAAATGAAGGTGGTTGGGGATCTGGGCAAAGGTAGAACAGTCAGGATTGGCAGAACAAGACACAATCCTTCAAGGGATTGGGATGTAACTACATCCTCAACACTGGCACTTAAAATTTGTTCAGTATGGTGGAGAAGTGGCTGAATTCTTGTTAGGAATCTTCCTCTGTGGAACAGCAATCTGATTTTTTTTTAATGCTCTCAGTTATTTAGCATTTTGTCTAAGAACAAAGTGACACTGAGACCTATATTCTTCATCATGATTCTCATGCTACATGTTCAGATGATAATTCAGAATCATCTAAAAAGATAGATGAACTTCAATGCAGATGCCTGCCAACATAAAGGTGAAGATGGAGACATCACTGAAAAACTCTATCAGAAGTTTAAAATTCTTTGTTGGTTTATGACAGGACCTCAAAACTTACAGAAAAAGGCCAAACACATCAAAGTTACATGGGCCCAATGTTGAAATAGTGTTTGGGTTATGAGTTCAGAAGAAAATAAAGACTTCCCTATTGTGAAATTAAAAGCCAAAGAAGGCACAGATCAGCTAAACTGGAAAACAATTAAAGCTTTTAAGCATGTTTATGACCCCTATTTAGAAGGTGCTGATTGTTTTATTAAGCAGATGATACACATGTCATACCAGATAATCTGAGATAGTTTCTTTCAAATTGAATGACCCATTTACTTTGGAAGAAGATTTAAGCACTATGTAAAGTAGGGCTACATGAGTGGAGAAGCGATATGTGCATTGAGCAAGGAAGCCTTGAAGGAACTTGTGGGTGCATTTAAAACAGATGAATGTACACATAATTCCTCCATTTAAGACAGCACTGGGGAGATGCATAGAAATTGTAAATGTAGAACCAGGAGATTCCAGAGCTACCACTGGAAAAGAAACTGCATCTCTTTGTACCACAATAGCACTTATGTACCCCAAACATTTTGGTGCTGGCTTATAACTATTGTCCCACATTAAGGGGTCCTAGAGGTTGTTCTGATCTTGCCATTTCTCTTCATTATGTTGACCTTGTAACTAAGAATGGTTTTGAAAACCCCCTTTATCATCTTTGCCCATATGGTTATTTATACAGATATTAACCTCCCTTACATGAGCGTATACTAAGGAAAATAAGTGAGGAATACAAAAATGATGATTCAAAAGTAAAGTGTGGAAACCATTGCAAAAAAAAAAAAACATGAATGAAGAGAGGTAAAATGTCTTCATGGCACTGAAGAAGGACTTCTACATTTCTGGTAGAGAATACTGGATCCTAGTGTGGAATTCTTCCTAAATGAGTATTTCATATTAGAAATCTTTCATATGAATGATTATAAACTGAAGCTTTTAGTGATCTTTCATCTGTTAAAGTGTTTTAATACAGTTATATATTTACATATAAAGAATATGTGTTTTTAAAATGGTGGCCTGGTAGAGGGAATGAAAAAGAGATTTTGTTGCCAGTTCCTGACCACCTGTGTTATTATCACTGAGAAACTAAAATAGTTAAATTTGCTAAAAGTACACTGTACCATCTTAGTAGCACACAATGCTAAAAACTATCTGCCTTAAGGAAATTCTAGAAGAAAAATCATTGTCCAGCATTGTTTGTAAATGCAAGATATGAGTTGGTATTTGCAGTATGACATAAATGAAAAAAAAATCCCTCCGCTGCCCCCATGTTGTTTATCTAATAAAATTCTTCCTGTGATTTCCTACAGCATTATTTCTTTTGGCAAGAGATGACATATGAGTGGAACTTATCTTAAAGTGCATTATTAAAACCATACTTTGGAATTATTGTTGGCTTGACTATATTATATACTTTTGGTATATAATTGGTTCTAATTGGGGGTTAATTTTTCACTAATCACTCCTGAATAACATTCTCCTCTATTAATATTTATTTACTCAAAACATTAGCAGCATTCTGTAAGCATACGTTCTTAAATATTTTGTCCCCAAAGTTACCCGTCATTAATTATAGATAGCTAATAGAAAATATAATGCTCCTTGGGGATGCTTTTCTTATATTGGTACCATACTCAGGAATTACCAAATAACATTTTTAACTATTTAAAACTCTTTCCAATTACATAATTATAGTTCCTTCTATTTTTGTCTCATTGAAAAATTCAGAACTTGTTTGTACCTTTTATAATTGGTTTAAAACAGTTTTAAAATTCTTCATTTTTTCAGATCTGAGGTGGTTATTAGACTGGCAAAACAGTTGAAATGCAAAATTTTGACCAGAGTTTAAAACATTAGAAAATTCTGAATGTTTAAGTAAACTAAAAGATATCATAAACTAAAAGACGAAATACCATTTATGAGTAACAACCCGGAACTCAATGCTGGCTTTTACTACTTGGAATGATTATGTTTTTCAGTGGATAAGCTTAACAAAGTAGAAATACATTTAAGAACAGCCTTCAAAAATACATTTATATAGGTGGGTCATGGTGCCTCAGCAGGCAGAGTTCTCGCCTTCCATGCCAGAGATCTGGGTTTGGTTCCTGGTGCCTGCCCATGTAAAATAAAAAATAAATAAATAAATTTTTCTTAAAAAACAAAACAACACATTTATAAATGTTTCACTCTAATTTTAGTGATCCTCTCTTTAAAGAGTTTCTAGAAGGAAAGAAAAATTTTAGTTCTCATTAGCTTAGCAGTAGTATCTGGGTGTATCATAACAACATATTTTATGGACTTTTTATAAGATTCTTTTCAATGTTAATAATTATTTACATCTCTCATGTTTATCATTATGCTAGTTTTATATGGATGTCATGCCATATACTATGTTTATAGCTAAGTGATTTATATTTATTGTGTCAATATGTGTCAAAACCTTGACCTTTCTGGATGGGATTTTTGAGAAGATGATTATTTTAGCAGCTAATTATGGATTACTCCCTCCACATAGTGAAAACACTCCCCAATATCTACCTACTGAACTTTTTTCTTGTAGTTCTATGGTGGTGTCACCCGCTAAAATGTCAAGGAATTCATTCTAATTTTTGAACAACGCTTCACCTTTCTGTGGATGAGCATTTATTTGTAGTCTATATATGCTATATTCCTGTTCATGGTAGACATCCAAAATCCTTCAAATTTGCTCATAGGAAATTAACACTGTGTTGACTTCCAGGCCCTGGAGTCACATTTCCTGGATTTAAATTCCTGCTGCATCATTTATGAGTTTGTAAACCTTAAGCAATTTACTTTATCTCCCTGTGACTCAATTTCCTCATTTGTAAATTAGAGATAATATTACCTACTTTACAAGAATTTTATGGGGATTAAATGAGTAATATACATAAGAGTTCTAGAACACTGTCTGGCCCAGAATAGGGAGGAATAGATATAAGTTTTTCTAATTATTCTGTTACCTTTGGGTGTAAATATTTAGTCTAAATGAATGAAAGATCTACTTTGAATGAATATAATACTGAAGGAATATTTAATATATTTCCTGTAATGCTAATAAGTAATAGCTAGTATTTATGTCTTGTCACCTGTATGCGCTTAGGTACTCTGTGTGTATTAGCGTTAATCCTCACAAAACTTTTTTATTCCCATATTATAGATGAGGAAACAGGGTCAATGAATTGAAGTAACTTTCCTAGTGTTACAAAGCTAGTAAGTAATAGAGCTAGGATTTCCACCTGAAAGCCTCATGTGTTCTTTGCATCATGCCAGGCTTAGGGTTAATCATTTAATATTATTTCCATTTTCATTTATATAAGACATTTGATGCATTGGCCAAATTTACCTGCCAATTTGCCATCATATTTCTTGCATCATGGTTCTCACACTCATGCTAGGGAGCTTATTAAAATGAGATCTCAAACCCCCTAATCCCAGAATTCTGATTCTAGTGTAGGACCAGATTATGCCTTCTTACCAGAGTACCCAGGGCAGTACTTCTTAAAGTTGTGGTCCCAGCCAACAGCATGTGCATCACCTGAGAACTGAGAAATACCATTTCTTGGGTGTCATCCAAGACTGAATCAGAGACTCTAGGGGTAGGCTCTAGAAGCCTCAGGTGAATGTTTTTCATCCTAAATCTTAAGAACAAATGGTCCTTGGAGCACACTAAGGATAACTAAGACATTTTTTAGATTTAGACGATAGCATGTTTTAAAATCAGTAAAGTCCATGGTCACACTGTATTAAGTGTAAAAGATTTAAAGTGTCAGTGGATCATTCATTTTGGCAAAATGCTTTAGCTACTCTGGGGTGATTAGTACCAGGGCCTGACATAAAATATGTAATTCTCCAAGTGGCGTAACTTCACATTGGGGCAAGAAGAATTCTTTAAGTTCCAACCACATATTAATTTATTTAAAGCATACATAAATGAATGTCATCAAAACTGCCTATAATTATTAGTAAAAATTCCAAATTGAGGTTTCAAAATACTGTTTCATAATATTCAGGTTTTTTCCTGCCAATTACTATGAGTTAAAACTTCATCATTCTAAAGAATCACTTGACTGTCTTATATGACCCGGTAACACAAAAAATCCTACAGGTCAAACCAAATTTCATGGTGGCAATGATTTATTCATCTTTTAGATTAAAATTTTTGACATTTTGATGCATGGTTTCAAGTCATAAGGCTTTTGCTGTCATATGTTTTCTAATAACAATATACTTATATTTTCTAGTAGGAAGTCCTAATTTACAATGCTGGTTTTTGTCTCAGTTTTACATTATTTCCTTTCAAAAACTCTAAATTTCAGAGAAGTTTTTGTTAGTATAATAAGATTGAAAGATAATAACGTGTCCAATTTTTAATACTTTTTGAAATATGATAATTGAATTTGAGTATTAAATTTGCTACCAGTTATTTCCATTAATGTTTCAGAAGTATCAATTTTCATTTCCTTGAGCCTGTAAATTATATTAGTACCAGACTGAGATACTATTGTACTTGAAAGAGTCCTTCACTTGATCAGATTTTCTCATGTACATCTTATTCTTCATTTAAAGAATGGCTCATTCTCACTAAATTATTGGTTTATTTGAGAAGTAATAATATTCAGGGTGCTAATGGACACCATTTTATAACACTTATCATGTTTCCCAAATTCTACTAGGAGTTTATCATAAATTGTCATCCACAATTCTCCCAATAACCCTGTAAGTAAAGTAGTATTACTATCCATTTTCCAGATGAGATAAAAGAAGCTCAGAGAGTATAGTTACCGAAATGTTCCTTCTGAGAGGTGTTAGTTTCACAAACATTTGTGCAGGCTTGTGTTAATTACAAATTAATTGTATGAAAGTAACAGGCAATCACATGAACATCAAAAGACAGAAGTGGATGATGGCAGTGCTACCACAGCCTGTGAACAATGAATGGAAAGTCAGGAACTAACCAACTAAAATGCATCTCTGCAATGCCTGTTGGGTGTTCAGACACCAGGGATGTGACAGGCATTATAAAATTATTCAATATGTGTATGTGGGTTTTATTAAAAATGAAGTGATGACTTTAACTAGATGTGAATGAGTTTCATGAAAAAAAAGTTTTAGGCACAGGGGCATTATTCAAGAAAATTTATAATAGGAGGTGAAGAGATAAAGAAAACCTGAGAATTATGTGAAAATTTTCATAATTTAGATTCATGAAGGAGAAGAGAACACTGAGGAAAGAAGTTGGAGGAAAACACAGAATAGTCATTGGAGGCCCTTAAAAACCATTGATGAAGCAGTGTTCTTTCTGGGGAAACTAGAAAGTTGTAGAGAAACCATCAAATTATTCTTTACAAAAGAAAAGAAGGGAGTAAAGAGAAAACAAGAGAGTAGCAGGAAGGAACAGTGAAATATTGGAAGTTTTCACATTCATAATGGTTAGTGCCCTGGGCAAGAGCTGAGAAAGAGGGGAAGGGCTAGTGAAAATGGAGCTATTCTTTAAATGAAGAATAGGAAGATATACATGAGAAAATCTGATCAAGTGAAGGACTGTTTCAAGTACAACAGTGTCTCAATCTGGTACTAATATAGTACTAATACAGGCTCAAGGAAATGAAAATCGATACTCCTGAAACATTTATGAAAATAACTGGTGTATTAGTTAGGGTTCTCTAGAGAAACAGAATCAACAGGGAACACTTGCAAATATAAAATTTATAAAAGTGTCTCACGTGACCGTAGGAATGCAGAGTCCAAAATCCACAGGCAGGCTGCAAAGCCAATGACTCCAATGGATGGCCTGGATGAACTTCACAGGAGAGGTTCACCAGACAAAGCAGGAATGGAACCTGTCTCCTCTGAGTCCTCCTTAAAAGGCTTCCCATGATTAGATTTAGGATCACTAATTGCAGAAGACACTCCCCTTTGGCTGATTACAAATGGAATCAGCTGTGAATGTAGCTGACGTGATCATGACTTAATCCTATGAAATGTCCTCATTGCAACAGACAGGCCAGCGCTTGCCCAATCAGATAAACAGGTACTACAACTTGGCCAAGTTGACACCTGTTCCTAACCATGACAGTCCACCCCTTGTCAACTTGGCACCTATATGTATATATCACCTTAGACCATACTTAATTTCTAAATGAAAACAAATAAGCACACATTTTTTTTTTTTACCTGACAATACTCAACTGTCCTGCATATAACTGGAAACACATTAAATCTCTCCAGAATAGGGTGTAAATCCTTGGGCAACACTCACTCTTAAACTTGATATCTTACAACTTAAATAGTATAACATGAACAAAACAGCATTACAGTCCTCATTTCTGTAACTGATCACGTGGTCGAAGTTCATATTTATCTCTACCTTCTTCCACTACCCATTCCATGCTCCCTTTCCCCTCAGCAAGCACTTCAGCTGGCCGTGGTTCTTTGCCTGGTGGGGTGACCCAAACCTTCATTCCTGAAGTTTCAGAGCCATTAGTAGTCCTGCCTGGATTGTGTTGTTGTAGTTTTCCATTGATTTTACTCACAGGGCATGGTAGTACTAATAGACGCCCCAGGGGATCTCTTATATTCCAAGAAAACTCTTCTTTACCTCCATTAGGTAGTTGCAGTCCTACTTCCTTCTGATAGTCAGGGTCAATTACCCCAGACAATAATGTAATCCCCTTCTTGGCGTGTTGATCTAGAGGCATAAGTAGCCCAAAGTGACCAAATGGCAATCTTAACTTCCAGTTCAGTGGTATCACTGTTGTTTCTCCTGGAGGAAGCACACTCCATTTTGGAACTAAAACCTGTAGACGAGCAGAACTCAGAGTCGCAGGGACAGGAAGCAAAAATTTTCTTAGTGGATCACTAGGGATAATAGTGAGTGGTACCACACCCATTTCCACCCCTTGGTTCCTGGACCCATGGATCCTGGCTATGGGAGAAACAGCACCATACAGCGGACGCTGATTCAGAGCATACACAGCTTCCTGGAGAACATTACCCAAGACTTTCAAGTTTTTGCCACCTAGTTGGCACCGTAATTGAGTTTTCAAAAGACCATTCCACCGTTCTATTAATCCAGCTGCTTCTGGATGATGGGGAACATGGTAAGATCAGAGAATTCCATGAGAATGTGCCCATTCCCACACTTCATTGCTGTGAAGCGTGTTCCTTGATTCAAAGCAATGCTATATGGAATACCATGATGATGGATAAGGCATTCTGTAAGCTCATGGATGGTAGTTTAGGCAGAAGCATTGTGTGCAGGGAAAGCAAACCCATATCCAGAGTATGTGTCTATTCCAGTTAGAACAAATCGCTGCCCTTTCCATGAAGGGAGTGGCCCAATGTAATCAACCTGCCACCATGTAGCTGACTGGTCACCTCGGGGAATGGTGCCATATCAGGGGCTGAGTGTGGGTCTCTGCTACTGGCAGATTGGACACTCAGCAGTGGCTGTAGCCAGGTCAGCCTTGGTGAGTGGAAGTCCATGTTGCTGAGCCCATGCATAACCTCCATCCCTACCACCATGACCACTTTGTTCAAGAGCCCATCAGGCAATAACAGAGTTGCTGGGGAAAGAGGCTGACTGGTATCCACAGAACGGGTCATCTTATCCACTTGATTATTAAAATCTTCCTCTGCTGAAGTCACCTTCTGGTGTGCACTCACATGGGACACAAATATCTTCATGTTTTTAGCCCACTCAGAAAGGTCTATCCACATACTTCTTCCCCAGACCTCTTTGTCACCAATTTTCCCATTATGGTCTTTCCAAGTCTCTGACCATCCAGCCAAACCATTAGCAACAGTCCATGAGTCAGTATACAAATGCACCTCTGGCCAGTTTTCCTTCCAAGCAAAATGAACAACCAGGTGCACTGCTCAAAATTCTGCCCACTGGGAGGATTTCCCTCACCACTGTCCTTCAAGGACACCCCAGAAAAGGGTTGTAGTGCTGAGCTGTCCACTTTTGGGTGGTTCCTGCATATCGTGCTGAACCATCTGTAAACCAGGCCCGAGTTTTCTCTTCCTCAGTCAATTCACTGTAAGGAAATCCCCAAGAGGCCATAACTCTGGTCTGGGAAAGAGAGGGTTATGTGGCAGCAGGAGTGGAAACCATGGGCATTTGTGCCACTTCTTCATGTAACTTACTTGTGCTTTCTGGACCTGCTCTGGCTCTATCTCGTATATACCATTTCCATTTTACAATAGAGTGCTGCTGTGCATGCCCAACTTTATGGCTTGGTGGGTCAGACAACACCCAACTCATGATAGGCAACTCAGGTCTCATGGTAACTTGGTAGCCCATGGTTAAACGTTCAGTCTCTACTAAGGCCCAGTAGCAGGCCAAAAGCTGTTTCTCAAAAGGAGAGTAGTTATCTGCAGCAGATGGTAAGGCTTTGCTCCAAAATCCTAAGGGTCTGCGTTGTGATTCTCCTATAGGGGCCTGGCAAAGGCTCCAGACAGCATCTCTATTTGCCACTGACACTTCCAACACCATTGGATCTGCTGGATCATATGGCCCAAGTGGCAGAGCAGCTTGTACAGCAGCCTGGACCTGTTGCAGAGCCTCCTCTTGTTCAGGTCTCCACTCAAAATTAGCAGCTTTTCTGGTCACTCGATAAATGGGCTGGAGTAGCACACCCAAATGAGGAATATGTTGTCACCAAAATCCAAAAAGACCAACTAGGCGTTGTGCCTCTTTTTTGGTTGTGGGAAGGTCCAGATGCAGCAATTTATCCTTCACCTTAAAGAAGGGATATCTGAACATGCCCCACACAACTGGACACCTAGAAATTTTGCTGAGGTGAAAGGCCCCTGTATCTTTGTTGGATTTATCTCCCATCCTCTGACACGCAAACGCCTTAACGAGTAAATCTAGAGTAGTTGCTACTTCTTGCTCACTAGGTCCAATCAACATGATATCATTAATATAATGGACCAATGTGATGTCTTGTGGGAGGCAGAAACGATCAAGGTCTCTGTGAACAAGATTATGACATAGGGCTGGAGAGTTGATACACCCCTGAGGTAGGACAGTGAAAGTCTATTACTGACCTTGCAAGCTGAAAGCAAACCGTTTCTGGTGGTCCTTACTAATAGCTATTGAGAAAAAAGCATTTGCCAGATCAATAGCTGCATACCAGGTACCAGGGGATGTATTGATTTGCTCAAGCAATAATACTACATCTGGAACAGCAGCTGCAATTGGAGTTACCACCTGGTTGAGTTTATGATAATCCACTGTCATTCTCCAAGACCCATCTGTTTTCTACACAAGCCAAATAGGAGAGTTGAATGGAGATGTGGTGGGAATCACCACCCCTGCATCTTTCAAGTCCTTCAGACTGACAGTAATCTCTGCAATTCCTCCAGGAATATGGAATTACTTCTGATATAATATTTTGATCAGTAGGGGCAGTTCTAGTGGCTTCCACTTGGCCTTTTCCACCATAATAACCCTCACTTCACAAGTTGGCAAGTGAACATGGGGATTCTGCCAGTTGCTCGGTATGTCTATGCCAATTATACATTCCAGAACTGGAGAAATAACTAGAGGATGGGTCCGGGGGCCCACTGGACCCACTGTGAGATGGACCTGAGCTAAAACTCCATTGATCACCTGGCCTTTATAAGCCCCCACTCTGACTGGTGGTCCAGAGTGACGTTTTGTGTCCCCTGGAATTAATGTCACTTCTGAACCAGTGTCTAATAATCCCCAAAATATCTGATCATTTCCTTTTCCCCAATGCACAGTTACCTTGGTAAAAGGCCGTTGGTCTCCTTGGGGAAGACTTAGAGGAAGATTAACAGTATAAATTTGTGGCAGTGTAACAGGTTTCTCCCCCATAGGGACCTTGCCTCCCCTTCATTCAAGGGGCTCAGGGTCTGTAAACTGTTTTAAGTCTGGAAATTGATTAAGGGGCCATGACTCTGTGTTTTTGTAATTCAGGTTAGACTTCTGTTCCCTTGACCTAGAACTCTTTTGCTTATACAGCTCCAACAAGAATTTAGTAGACTGCCCTTCTATTGTATTTCTAGGCACCCCATGATTTACTAGCCAATGCCACAAATCTCTGTGTGTCATATAATTTTGAAGCCTCTTTTGAGTTTGTTGTCTATTATAATAGCCGCGTCTACCCTGTCTTTGGTGATTAAGT
Organism: Tamandua tetradactyla; assembly: GCF_023851605.1. NCBI lineage: Eukaryota > Metazoa > Chordata > Mammalia > Pilosa > Myrmecophagidae > Tamandua > Tamandua tetradactyla. The sequence continues at coordinate 25,733,725 of NC_135350.1, forward strand.
GCTGCCACCTGGCTTCTGGCAACCTGGGATCCTGTCATCCCCACTGCATTTAAGGATTCCAGCTCAGTGACAGCAGTTCCTACAGTAATATCTGACCTACAGAGAAGTGCAAACACAGAGCTCTTGAGGGATGATGGTGCTGGTCTCACAAACTTATTTCTCACTGTTCTGGTAAAAGGTGCATCCTCTGGACATTCCTGGGGTGTAAGAGCAGGCTTTGCATGATAAATCCACTCTAACATTCCAATCTCTCTAAGCCTCTGGATCCCCTCATCTACATTATACCAGGGCAGATTTGGCATTTCAACCCCAGGTAATGTTGGCCACCTTTTGATCCATGTTTCAACCAACCACCCAAACAAGCTGTTAACACCTTTTCTAACCACTTGAGCTATAACACTGAATGCAGAATCTCTGCTTAGTAGGCCCATATCAATAAATTCAGCCTGATCCAGCCTTATATTCCTCCCACCATTATCCCACACTCTTAAAATCCATTGCCACACATATTCCCCTGATTTCTGTTGATATAAATTGGAAAACTCACGCAGTTCTTTTGGAGTATAATGTACCTCCTCATGTGTGATACTTTGTACCTCACTTTTAGGGGCCTGTTGGGACTTTAGTCTAGTTATAGGTCTAGAAGAAATGAGGGGTGGTGGGGGTGGGTCATGAAAAGAATTAGAAATATCTTCCAAGTCATTTGCTTCAGGGCCTTCATTTGCAGTTTTATCTGGTGAAACAGGATTAGTAACTCTAGGGCTAATCCCTTCAGGAGGAGGTTGGGTGGCCAATTCCTCAAGGCAGACTGGAGGTGGGGTGGCTATGTCCTCAGGGCAGACTATTACAGGGTTGTCTAGAGAAGACTCAGCATGGCCTAGGGTTTCAACCTCATCCCCAACATTATTATCAATCCATATGTCACCATCCCATTTTTCAGGGTCCCACTCCTTTCCAATCAATGCCCTCACTTTAACGGCAGACACCATGCAAGACTGAGATTTCAGTTTATGTTGTAAAGTTGCTACTCTAACAATAAGATTCTGAGTCTGATTTTCAGAGATCTCAAGTCTACGGCTACAGGAAATAAGACTTTCCTTCAGGATACACATAGAAACATCTACATCTTTCAGACAGCGCTTAAGCTTCTCGTTTGAAGGCTTAAGCCCATCCCTTTCACCCCTTAATGTAGACAGTGTATCTAACAACAACCAACCAACATATCTATAACTCTTATTTCTACAAAACTCTGTAAAGGAGTCAAAAACATTATCCCCCAGAGTCTGGCTTCGTAGAAGCGAAGCATTAGAAGAATCAAATGCTATTTTGACTATCTCCTTTGCCAATTCACTCCATGGATTGGGAGTGTCATTCTGATTATGGGAATCAGAGTCCTTAGTGTCTCTGAGTCCAGTCAGATTCTGTTTCTTAAGAACCACTCCTGGTACCAAGATGTATTAGTTAGGGTTCTCTGGAGATACAGAATCAACAGGGAACACTTGCAAATATAAAATTTATAAAAGTGTCTCATGTGACTGTAGGAACACAGAGTCCAAAATCCATTGGCAGGCTGTGAAGCTGATGACTCCAATGGATGGCCTGGATGAACTCCACTGAGACAAAAATCAGCTTTGTAAATAAGGACTTCCTACTAGAAAATATAAGCTTATTGTTTTTAGAAAACGTAAGATAACAAAAACCTTAGGTCTTGAAACCATGCTAAAATCACTTATCAGAATGTCAAAAATTTTAATCTAAAAGATGAATAAATCATTGCCACCATGAAATTTGGTTTTGTGTGCTCAATTAATGACCTGAAGAATTTTTTGCGTTACTGGGTCGTATAAAACAGTCAAATGATACTTTAGAATGATGAAGTTTTAACTCATAGTATGAATTAGCAGAAAAAAATCTGGATATAATGAAATAGTATTTTGCAACCTCAATTTAAAATTTTTACTAACAATTATAGACAGTTTTAATGATATTCAATTTATGCATGCTTTAAGTAAATTAATATGATGATGTCTGTTCATGTCCATAACCACTGCACCATATTGATTGTTGGTCTGGATACGGCACATCTCTTATTCATCTTGCTATCCCACAGTACCTAAATTACTGCCTGGCATAGGGAAGTGTGTAGTCAAGGCAGACTGGTAGTGAGTCGAGCAGAATTAACAGGGATGGTGAGCACCTTTGCTGTGACTATTTGTGTGTCTGCCTTCCTTGCTCTGAAAGGAAAGTGCTGAATCAAATACCTTGCTCTGCATCTTAACACTCTGTTCTATTGTTTGTTCTGTTGTTTGACTCCTATAAACTGCAATAAATGGATTAGAACTCAAAGAGAAAACAGAATTCTGAACTTCTTTGGTGAGATTTAGGAGAGAGAAATATTTGAAATTAAGAAAAACAGAGATTAAAATTTATATGTAGGGAAATATTTAACCTAATGAAAACAGGATGCTCTCTGAAATTGGAATATTCCAATACTGGACTAGTTTACATGTTGGTTCAGTGTCTTTTTCTTCTTTATTTTACTTCTTCTAAGTTTAATCTGGTGGATGTGGCTTAAGCATCCTTACAAGGGTACTTCCTAGGTTCCCAAACCTCTCCATAAATCCTGTTTTACCATTGACTGACACATAAGGAAAGGAGAAATTTTTGGCAGTGTGCAGTTAAATTTTTGAGTCAATCCCAGGATTTCTTACCTTTTACAAAGGACAAAGCCCAGTTTGGGAAAGCAACATAACACTCAGCAGCACCCACTGCACAGACCAGACCCTCCTCACTCAGCTTCTTCTACAGCCATGTCTGGCAAACCTGATATGGCTGAGCTTGAAAAATTCAACAAATCAAAATTGAAGAAGATAGAAACACAGGAGGAAAATCCACTGCCTTCCAAAGAAACAGTCAAACAGGAGAAGAAAGCAAGCGAACCTTAATGAGGCATGTGCCAATATGCACTGTACATTCCACAAGCACTGCCTTCTTATCTACTTTTTTTTTAGCTTTATTTTGTAAGATACAAGGAAGTTGGATCAAGTTTAAATGACTGTGATGCACTTTTTCACATTACAGAATGCAGTGAGAACTACTTTCAAGGAAGATCAGGCCTACCTCTCCCATCTGTCCGGCAAACAGGTTAGGAAAAGAACTTGTATGTTGGTGACAGAAAAAGCTGGGTGGGCTCACAGTGAATTTAAAGTAAAAACAAAGCTGATCCAAGATGTCCTACAGACTGTAAAATGCAGTTTAATTACAGTGCTATTTTTTTTGGTCAAATGTTTAAATTATTGGAATGCAAATTTTTAAGATACAAATAAAAAGTTTTAAAATCTGGGGGAGAAAAAGAAGTAATGTGGTTGAAAATGAACTAAAATTCTTGTTTCATTTGTAGGCTGCAAACCAACAAATGGAACTAATGCAGCCAGAAGGTCCCAAGGAAGTTTGCATAATGTCCCAGAAAACTAACCAAGATCTTTTGGAAAACCTCTTTTGATACTGCTAATTGAATAAATGCCTAGTATGACCCAGAAAATCATGCAGTGGTTCATGTATGCACTCATTTCTAAAGTTTATAAAAGTGGTAAATGTACTTCTTGAGATTGGCATAACAATATGTACTATGATTTCTTCAAGACTTCAGTTATCTTTTGGGACAATGATGACAATCATAATCATAATCATAATCATAATATGCTTCAAATAAATATTGAAACACACTAACTCTATTAACTCCAGCTACTTAACCTTCTAGACAAGAGAACATTCACTTTTGCAGGAAAAGACAGTTCCTGTTTTACCATAGAACCCCTGTTGCCTCTACCTGGCCCCTTGATGAAAGCTGGCCATTAATGGCTGGAAATTTAAATCATATTCAGGACATCAAACTTGTATTATGGGAGTAAATGGAGCTGCACTGGAATTGTTTTCCATTCAAATGCTAGTAGTTTTTCATTTAAAAAAAAACAACTGGCATTTCTTTTTTTCAGTTTAGAAAGAATTTTCAAAAAGAAAACTTATAAAGATGAGGGTACAAAATGATACTTTAAAAAAAAATAGCTTAGAAATGTAAGCAATTCCATTTACTGAGTCTAAACTTTAACTCTTTTCCAACCACGAAATAAAATTTTGTCACCTGCATTTATATATAAGGTGGAACTAGTACTAGGCAGTTGTATTTAACCTACACTTTTTAGCTCTACCTTTTAGTCCATGCTTTATATGCAACCTCACATTCTCATGAGGTTTTCATATTAAAAACTATTTCTTAGTACCCCCACACACAACATATTATTCTAGATGTTTCTCCTGACATATATTCTTGAGGAAGGGATGGAAAAATTATTCATAGGACAATCACTTCTCAACTAAGTGTCTTAACTATGTTATTTCTTGTGTTTCATAATTTTTCAAGGATGGTAATTGTTTTAGTTTCCTGTTGTGCTCAGGCAAATTCCATGAAATAACTGGGATTAAACAATGGGAATTTATTTGCTCATGGATTTGAGGCTAAAAGAAAGTCCAAATCAAGGCGTGGTCAAAGTGAGGCTTTCTTTCTGAAGGCTGTGATGTTCTGGGACTGGCTGCTGGGGATCCTTGGTCCTTAATTCATGTAGCACATGGCAAAGCACACAGTAGTCCCTCCTGGCAATACAGTATATACCAGGACATCCTTGATACTAAATTCTTGTAATTTATGAAGAATGGGAAGTGATAGCAATTCAATTGCTCTTCAAGATTTTCATGAAAATCAGGTGTGTTGGTAAGCTTTATGGGTCAACTTGACGAAGCTATAGGATACAATTATCCACTCAAACACAAATTCACATTTTTGCTATGAGAGTGATAGTAGATGTGGTTAACATTTGCAATTATTTGACTCAATATGTCCACAATAAAAGTGGGTTTCTTCAATTCCCAGTGCCTACCCATGCAAAAAAAAGTGGGCTTCAATGATTTAGTTTAAAGATCTGACGAACAAGCAGATTTCCCTGAGTTAAATAGATTTCTGCCTTATGACTGCAATGTTGGCTCCTGCTAAAAGATTCCAGCCTGCTGCCCTACCCTATAGCTTTACTTGTCAATCTCCACAGTTGTTTAAGCCTAGTCCTTGAAATAAATTTCTTTTATATATTGTTTTATCTAAAGACTATTATATCTGAGAAAGAAATTTTTATCATGAAACAACTAGTTTAATTACTTAGGTGCATATATTTACATAAAAATATATTATGCCACAAATTTATTGGCTAGCTGTATAAATGGTTATTTCCACAGACACTGGGAAGAGGAAGATAGATGTTATAAGTGGTGAAAAGAACATTGTAGTAGCAACAGAGACAAGGAGGAAGATAATAGAGGGGAAAATGTACAAGGCATGTGAAAATATAATGTTTTCATTCTCTAACTTCACATGGAATACATAAATTCACAGAAAGTGGAGACTGACTGTAATAACCATACAGAAGAATTTTTTTTAAATATCACCCAATCAAGGTTGACCAAGAACTAATATCTTGATAAAAAAAAACTGGAGACTTCTATACAAAGAGGGTGGCTTAGCAATGTGCACGTTTTAGTTCGTCCTCCAGAACAACTACTAATACCCAGAAATAGTACAGAAGAGCTCCTGGGGCCATGTCAGTGACTGGACACACAGTGTACCCCACTCTGGACCAGTTGGACTGGCTGAGGCCTCCCCAGAACTGTGAGTTCCCCCAAGTTGTGGTGGCCAGTACCCCTCCCCAACAGGCTGCTTCTCAGAGGAGAAAGGAAAGAGGCTTTACCACCAGCAGGGGCTGAGCCCAACCAAACACCAGTTGTGGAATTAATTAACAAATTCTGACTACTAAAAATAGGCCCCCAGCTTAGGTGAACCTGGTCAAAGCAGAGGTTGCTCATTTTTGCCCAGGAGCCAAGGGGTCAGGGCTGATGGAAAAAGAAAACTAAAAGGAAACAGAGGTTTTTGTGGCTTTGTTTCTAAAAAGGCTTGACTGCCTTTAGATACAGTGTCAGGGCTTCTGCAACTGCCCCAGGAATAGGCAGAAACAAGCTCATTTGAGGGCTTGTCTGGAGCCTGTGCCTTCTCCAGGGGAGGGGTGAAGCCCAACTCAGGTGGAATCCCTCCCTCAAGGAATTCAGACACCAGGTCTTGGTAATTTGAAGCCATTAAAGCCAACCTACAACCTCTCCTCTGTCTCCACTATGTCCCCAGGAGGGAAAGTCTGCCAAAGTTAAAGGTGCAGCATTATCACATGCTAGTGGGACCTGCAGGCAGACAAGCACAACATACTGGGCAGGATAAGAAAAACAGAGCCCAGAGACTTCACAGGAAAGTCTTTCAACCTGCTGGGTCTCACCCTCAGGGAAAACCAATGCAGGTGACTCTTTCCTCCTGATAGGAGGCCAGTTTGGTCTGGGAAAATCTATCTGGGGTCTATAATACTTAAGTAGACCCTCCTAAGGGTGGGGGGGGAGGCACCATACAAGCAGGGCAAGAAACAAGAAAACAAGAACTGAAAAATTATCCTCTGTTAAACAAAACCAAGCTAGAGGTCCAGAAACAGCTGAATTGAATGTCAAAGAACAGATAGATAACAAATTCATCCAGCAAGAGGCAAAAGAAGTGAAAGCAATCTCCAGAATAAACTAATTAAGGTAATTAAATGCCTAGAAGCCAGCAAAAATAACAAATCACACTAGGAAAATTGAAGATATGGCCCAGTCAAAGGAACAAACTAACAATTCAAATGAGATACAGGAGCTGAAACAATTAATTCAGAATATATGAACAGACATGGAAAACCTCATCAAAAACCAAATCATTGAATTGAGGGAGGATATAAAGAAGACAAGGAATGAAAAAAAAGAAGAAATTGAAAGTCTGAGAAAACAAATCACAGAACTTATGGGAATGAAAGACACAGTAGAAGAGATAAAAAAAAATGGAAACCTACAATGGGAGATTTCAAGAGGCAGAACATAGGATTAGTGAACTGGAGGTCAAAACATCTGAAATCCAACAAGAAAAAGAAAATATAAGGGAAAAATATGAGCAGAGACTCAGGGAATTGAATGACAATATGAAGCACATGAATATATGTGTTGTGGGTGTCCCAGAAGGAGAAGAGAAGGGAAAAGGAGGGAAAAAACTAATGGAGGAAATTATCACTGAAAATTTCCCAACTCTTATGAAAGACCTAAAATTACAGATCCAAGAAGTGCAGTGTACCCCAAAGAGAATAGATCCAAATAGACGTATTCCAAGACATTTACTAATCAGAATGTCAGAGGTCAAAGAGAAAAAGAAAATCTTGAAAGCAGCAAGAGAAAAGCAATCCATCACATACAACGCAAGTCCAATAAGACTATGCATAGATTTCTCAGCAGAAACCATGGAGGTGAGAAGACAGTGGGATGATACATTTAAATTATTAAAAGAGAAAAACTGCCAACCAAGAATTCTATATCCAGCAAAATTGTCCTTCAAAAATGAGGGAGAAATTAAAACATTTTCAGACAAAAAAATCACTGATAGAATTTGTGACCAAGAGACCAGCTCTGCAACAAATACTAAAGGGAGCACTAGAGACAGATATGAAAAGACAGAAGAGAGAGGTGTGGAGAAGAGTGTAGAAAGGAAGACTATGAGTAAAGGTAAAAAAGAAGGAAAATTAGATATGACATATAAAATCCAAAAGGCAAAATGGTGGAAGAAAGTACTACCCATGCAATAATAACACTAAATGTTAATGGATTAAACTCCCCAATCAAAATACCTAGACTGGCAGAATGGATTAAAAAGCAGGACCCATCCATATGCTGTCTCAAAGGACATGTGGGCAAGGACACAAATGGACATTTGCACACCAATGTTTATAGCAGCATTATTTGCAATTACCAAGAGATGGAAACAGACAAAATGTCCATCAACAGACAGGTGGCTAAACAAACTGTGGCATATACATATTATGGAATATTATATAGCTGTAAGACAGAATACAGTTATGAAGTATGTAACAACATGGATGGACCTTAAGGACATTATGCTGAGTGAGATTAACCAAAGACAAAAGGACAAATACTGTATGGTCTCACTGATATGAACTGATTTTAGTGAATAAACTTGGAATATTTCATTGGTAACAGAGACCAGCAGGAGATAGAAATAGGGTAATATATTGGGTAATTGGAGGTGAAGAGATACAGATTGTGCAACAGGACTGAATATAAAAACTCAGAAATGGACAGCACAGTAAGACCTAACTGTAATACAATTATGTTAAAACACTGAATGAAGCTGAATGTGAGAACGATAGAGGGAGGGGGGCTGGGGGCATAAATGAAATCACAAAGAAAGATAGATGTTAAAGATTGAGTTGGTATAATCTAGGAATGCCTAGAGTGTATAATGACAGTGACTAAATGTACAAATTTTAAAAATGTTTTTGCATGAGGAAGAACAAAGGAATGTGATTACTGTAGGGTGCTGAAAATAGATGATAATTAGTATTTAAAAATTTCAACTTATGTGTGAGACTAAAGCAAAAGAATGTTTATTTGGTACAAAATTTATATTTTGACTAGAGCATTTTCTAATATAACTTTTATGTAGATAGTTGGTTGAACAACATAAGTACATGGAACCTTGGGTAGGACATGAGATTTTTTTTTTTGGTTAGTCCAGAATGATGCCCCGATGAATCTCAGAGTGATTTGATCAGTGAATGGAAAAGCATTTGCAAAGTCCCCTTTGGGGAATGGTGAGAATGGGGGAAAATTCAACCTCCCCAAGTTAAATTCTTGATATTCTCACAAGCAATGTGGACAACCAAAGCTATAGGCTGACCCCCCAGTCTTTGGGTTTGTTCATATAAAACTTAACCCAACAAAGGATAGATCAAGCCTACTTAAAATTAGGCCTAAGAGTCATCCCCAAGAGAACCTCTTTTGTTGCTCAGATGTGGCCTCTCTCTCCAGCCAACACAACAAGCAAACTCACCACCCTCCCCCTGTCTATGTGGAACATGACTCCCAGGGGTGTGGACTTTCTTGGCAACATGGGATAGTAAGCCTAGAATGAGCTGAGATTCAGCATCAATGGATTGATAAAAACTCTAGAATGAGCTGAGACCCAGCATCAAGGGATTGAGAAAACCTTCTCGACCAAAAGGGGGAAGAGTGAAATGAGATAAAGTGTTAATGGTTGAGAGATTCCAGAGTCGAGAGGTTATCCTGGAGGTTACCCTTATGCATTAAGTAGATATCACCTTGTTATCCAAGATGTAATGGAGAGACTAGAGGGAACTGCCTGAAAATGTAGAGCCGTGTTTCAGTAGCCATGTTTCTTGATGATGATTGTATAATGATATAGCTTTCACAATGTGACTGTGTGATTCTGAAAACCTTGTGTCTGATGCTACTTTTATCTACCTTGTCAACAGATGAGTAGAACATATGGAATAAAATAAATAATAGGGGGAACAAACGTTAACATAAATTTAGTTTGAAATGCTAGTGATCAATGAAAGGGAGGGATAAGGGGTATGGTATGTATAATTTTTTTTCTGTTTTCATTTTCTTTTTCTGTTGTCTTTTTATTTCTTTTTCTGAATTGATGCAAATGTTCTAGGAAATGATCATGATGATGAATATGCATAAATATGAATATGCATCATTATTGTAAATTACTGATTATATATGTAGAATGGAATGATCATGTTAATAATGTTTGTGTTTCTTTCCTATCATATTTTTTAATTTCAAAAATTAATTAAAAAAAGAAAAAGAAAACTGAATAGGAAAATGGACAATAATGGAAATCTAGTGGAGATGAAATAAAAATGGCCCACAGGGTGGGCAATGTTCATGCAGTGGCAGAGGTCTCCCTGCCATGCCAGAGACTCAGTTTCATTTCCAGGTGCCTGTCCATGCAAAAAAAAAATGCCCAAAAGCATGTGAAAAAGTGCTCAGTTTCTGTGTTAGTGGTCACCAAAAAAGCATAAAATGAGATATCACTACTCAACTTCCATCTTAGACTAATGATGTAAATATGAATTATTATGTTTCTGAAACCCAATTGGAAATATTTATTAAAGTGTTTAAGACAAACACATCCTTTTCCCAAGAAAAACCATCCTTGATGATGTGTTCATTAGAAATAACAGTATTTCTTTGTAAGCTACAAAGGCAAGTCTATTTGCTGCTCTCATGTTTGGAGAAGATACAAAAAAGCTTTTAATAGTCTGATTGACAGACACTTTTTAAAAACATTTTTATTGTGAAATATAACATATACACAAAAAGCAATAAATTTCAAAATACATTTTAACAAGTAGTTATAGAACAGATTTCAAATTTTGGTAAGGGTTATAGTTCCACAATTTCAGGTTTTTTCTTCTAGCTAGCTACTCCAAAACACTGGAAACTAAAAAAAAAAATCTATATAATGGTTCAGTTGTCATACTCAATTGTTAAATCTTAACATCTCTGCTATAACTCCTGTTTCTCCTTTGATCCTGCTCCCAGTCTTTGAAGATATTTGGATTAGGCCCATTCTAACTTTTTCATGTTGAAAAGGGGTGTTAACAGTATGGGTTAGGAGGATAGAGCTGGTTGATATTCTTTGAGAGACTGGCACTTCTGGGATTCAGGATTTATCTAGACTAAGAAACAGCTGAAGGATTTAAGTTTCTGAAAAGTAAATTTAGTGCATGCACCTGTTATAGGATCTCAGCTAGAGCCCTGGGTGTTCTCTAGGGCTAATAGGAATGTTGCTGGCTGGGGTTTGTTTGGCAACTGTACAAATTAGAAATATCTTGCTGAAGCTTGCATAAAACTAGCCTCCAGAATAGATTTTCAACTCTATTTGAACTTCCTTAGCCACTGATACCTTATTTTGTTACATTCCAGGGCCAAGTTCTTCCCTGGGAGTAATGTCCCATGTAGGGGGGAAGGTAATGATTGTCCTTGCAAAGTTGGGCTTACAGAGAGAGAGGCCACATCTGAGCAATAAAAGAGGTTCTCTGGAAATAGCTCTTAGGTATAATTGTAAGTAGGCTTAACTTCTTGCTACAGAAGTAAGATTCATAAAAGAAAACCTCAAGTTCAAGGGCTTAGCCTATTAACTTGGGAGTCCTTAGTATTTGAGAGAGTATCAGGGGTGGAAAATTTAATAGTTTCATAGTTTTCCTCTAGTACCTAAGAGACTTTCTCAATCCTTTTGATTATCTGCCCAACCTACTCTGAGATGTATTTAGGTAATACATTAAGCTATAAAGATTTACAACCCTGTATTCCTTCCTATTCTTGGCTCCATGTATTTGGGTTATTTAAATGAACTATCCAGACAGATCAAATTAGATTGCGAGCTCCAAAAAATTTAGGTTTGGACAAATAATGCTCTCTCCCTTTGGTCTCATGCAGTAGGTGAAGCTCTAAAATACAGACACTGTCATCCTTAACACTGTATTCTGATTTACCTTAGTCCCACCCAGATCAGCTTCATTCTTATTCTAATTGAAACCTGATCTCTTTTTCAGTTTCTTTACAGTATTGTATGCAGTGATGCTTACTTGCAGAGTTGTAGAACTCCAATTCTGACTCTTAGGTGTCACACAGATCCCCTAAGTTCCATCATTCCTTTCTGTAGCCACACAATATTCTATCACATGTATACACCACAATTCACCATTCTGCTTCTCAGTTGCTGTGCCATTTGGACACCTCCATCCATTAGGCATCATGGAAGATGTGCAAAATAAACAATCCATGTCTCACAGTATCCTCTTACTTGTGTGATCATCAGCACTCTCAATTCTAGACAATTGCCATTGCTCCAAAGAGAAACAATAATAAATGCACCCTCACCCAAGAGACATAGAAAATTCCCCTTAACTCTTGTCCCTCTTCCCACCAATTATTTATACCTAGTATTGCTGTGGTTCTGGTGATTTAAATATAAGCTATAGCATACAGTAGTAGTTTTCCCCCATGTCCTTCTATTATTGACTCTTCATTCAAGATTCGTGCCTTTGAAGTAGTTCATACATGAACTTATTTATATTTTTAGTATTAATCAGTGAAATACATGTCTCTATACAATGCTTTTATTCATATTTCTCTTCAGTATGACAATATTACTTATAAAGCCACTAATAAACTACCATCATTTCTACCCTTTCCCATACATTTAAGTTCAGCTTTATTAGGTAACCGTTCACCTATCTCTAGTTGCTGTGTATCTCTAAGTCCCCTACAGTCTACATTTTTAAGACTCTAAGTTTATCTTCACTAGGGCCATGTTAGAGAAATCACACAGTATCTATCCTTTTGTGCTGGCTTATTTCACTCAGCATTATGTCCTCAGTGTTTATCCATGTTGTCAGATGCTTCAAGATCTCATTTCATCTTACTGCTGCACAATATTCCATTGTTTGTTTATATCATATTTTGTTTATCCACTCATCTGTTGATGGGAACTGGGATTGTTTTCACCTTTTGGCAATTGTGAATAATGTTTCTATGAATATCAGTGGGAAAATGTCTGTTCATGTCACTGCTTTCAGCTCTTCTTGGTATATACTGAGTATTGGTATTGCCAGGTCACAGGCTAACATGATATTTAGTTTTCTGAGGAACCATGAAACAATCTTCCACAGTAGCTGTACCATTTTACATTCCCACCAACAATGAGTAAGTGTCCCAGTTTCTCCACATCCTTTACAATATTTGTAGTTTCCTGCTTGTTTAATAGCAGCTGTTCTTATAGATGTGAGATAACGTATCATGGTAGTTTTGATTTTCATTCTCCTTATAGCTAATAATAATAAACACTCTTTCATATGTTTTTCAGTCTTTTGCATTTCCTTTTTTGAAAAAAAATGTTCATTCATATCTTTTGCCCATTTTATAATCAGGTTGTTTGTCGTTTTGCTGTTGAGTTGTAGGATTTCTTTATATATACCAGATGACAAACATTTATTTGATGTGTGATTTCAAAATATTTTCTACCATTGAGTCAGCAGCCTCTTCACCTTTTTAACAAAGTGCTTTGAGGTGAAGAAACATTTGATTTTGAGGAGTTCCCATTTACCTTTTTTTTTTCTTTCATTCCTAATGGTTTTGGTGTAAAGTTTAAGACACTACCTCCTATTACTAGGTCTTGAAGATGTTTCCCTATATTTTCCTCTGGGAGTTTTACAGTATTGACTCCTATATTTAGGTCTTTATTCCACTTTGAGTTCATTTTTGAATAGGGTGTAAGGGAGGGGTATTCTCTTATTCTTTTAGCTATTGATTGCCAATTCTCCCAGGCTCATTTATGGAAAAGATTATTCTGTCCCAGTTCTGTGGATTTAGGGGAGTTGTTGAAGATCAATTGACCATAGATTTAGTGGTCAATTTCTGCATTTTCAAATTTGATTCCATTGAACAGTATGTCTACCTTTGTACCAGTACCATGCTGTTTTGACCACTATGGATTTATAATAAGCTTTAATATCAGAAAATTTTAGTCCCCCCACATTGTTGTTCTTTTTTCAGAATATTTTTGGCTATTTGAAGTCTCTGTCCTTTCAAATAAATTTGATAACTACTTTTTCCAAGTCTTCAAAGTAGGTTTTTGGAATTTTGATTGGTTTTGCATTGAATCTAGATAAATTTGGATAGAATTGATATCTTAATGTCATTTAAACTTCCTATCCATTAGCATGGAATATCTTTCCATCTATTTAGATTTTGTTTAATTTATTTTAGCAATAGTTTTGTAGTTTTCAGTATACAGGTCCACTACAGCCATGCTTAAGTTTGTCCCTAAATACTTGATTCTTTTAGTTGTGATTTTGAATAGAATTTTTTCCTTAATTCTCTCCTCAATTAAGTCACAACTAGTGTATAGAAACATTACTGATTTTTGTACCAATAATCTTGCATCCTGCCACTTTGCTGAATTAGTGTATAAGCTCAAGAAACTTTGTCATAGATTTGTCAGGATTTTCCAAATATATCTGCAAATAAGGAAAGTTTTACTATTTCCTTTCTGATTTGGATATCTCTTATTTATTTTTCTTACCTGATTTCTCCAGCTAGTATTTATAGCACAATGTTGAATAATAGTGGTGACCAAGGATATCCTTGTCTTGTTCCCAATCTTCAGGGGGATGCTTTCAGCCACTTACTGTTAAGTTTGATGCTAGTTGTCAGTTTTTCATTGATACCCTTTTTCATACTGAGGAAGTTTACTTCAGTTTGAAGTGTTTTTATCAAAAAAGTATACTGAATTTTGTCAAATGGTTTTTCAACATCAATCTAGATGATCATGTGATTTTGCCCTTTCAATTTGTTAATATGTTGTATTACACTGATTGATTTTTTATGTAAAACCACCCTTGTATGCCTGGTATAAACTCCACTTGGTCATGGTGTATAATTCTTTTAATATGTCATTGGATTGGACATGAAAGTATACTGTTTCGTATTTTTTCATTTATATTCAGTAGGGAGATTGGCTGGTAATTTTGCTTTTTTGGAACATCTTTTTCTAGTTTCAGCATTAGAATTCTGTCAGCTTCATAAAATGAGATAGGGATTGTTTCATTTTTGCTCAACTTTTTTGAAGAGTTTGAGAAGATTTGTCCTTGTTCTTTTTGGAATGCTTGGTAAAATTCCCATATGAAGCCATGTGGTCCTGGGCATTTCCTTGTAGGAAGATTTCTAATGACTGATCAAATCTGTTTACTTGTAATTAATATGTTGAGATCTATTTTTTCTCAAGTCAGTGAAAGTTCTTCAGGTGTTTCTAGGAATTTCTCCACTTCATCTATGTTGTCTAATTTATTGTTGTACAGTTGTTGATAGTATCCTCATAATTTTTTTTTGTTTCTTAAGGGTCTATGGTAATAACTCTTTGCTCATTTTTTGTTTTGTTTATTTGCATCATTTCTTTCTTTTCTTTGTCAACCTAGCAGGGGTCCATCAACTTTGTTGATTTTCTCAAAGAACCAACTTTTGGTTTTATTGATTCTTTCTATTGTCCTTTTGTTTTCCAATTCATTTATTTCTGTTTTCAGATTCGTATGTGTCTTGGAGTGAATCTATTTGAATTTATTTAATTTGGGGTACATTTAGGTTTCTTTAATTTCCATATTTATGTCTCTTATAAGGGTTAGGAAGTTTTCTCCCATTATCCCCTCAGCTAATATTACTAGTCCTTTTCCTTTCTCTTCTTCTAGAACACCAATGAGTCTTATATTTATATGCCTCATGTTGTCTTTCATTTCCCCTGAGATGCAACTCAAATTTCTCCATCTTTTTTGGCCATTTATTCTTTTGTACATTCAAATTCATTTGTCCTGTCCTCTATTTCACTTATTCTTTCTTTTGCCTCTTCAAATATTCTATTGTGTGTCTATAGTATATTTTTAATTTGGTCTACATTGTCTTTCAAAACTGTGAGATCTTCTATTTTCTATTCATTCTTTAATATTCTACTTTATACTCTTCTAGTGTCTTCTTGGTATCATTTATATTATTAGTCAACCCATTGAATTCATTTAGGAGATCTGTATGAATGTCTCTGATTAGTCATGCCAGATTATTTCTCTTTTCTGGTATTTTCATTTGGTCATTAGGCTGGGTCAAATCTGCCTGCATCTTCATGTACTTTATAATTTCTGCTGGCTTCAAGGCATCTGATTATCTTGATAAGGTTATTTTGAAAGTTGATTTCCCTTGCTCATCCATGGTTTTGTAATGCATGGATTTATATTGCAAATCTCCTTGTGGTCTTGGCTTGTCAGTAAATTCCTGCAAAACCAAGTCCTGAACTTCAGACGAGAAGATGCAATTCTACTTGAAGATCTGTTGGAAGCTATATAGATAGGCAATTTGCCAAACTGCACTTTTGTATCTTCCCATCACAGGTGCTCTTGAGTCATCTCTTCTCCTCAGGCCCACCTCCCCCCAATTGCAGTAGCCAGCTGACCAAGATGGAGACTGAGTGCAATTACAGCCAAGGCTACTGGTCTCTGTGCATACACTGAAAGTCACCAACCCTGGGGCTGGAGGGTGGAGAGCATTTACCTCAGCAGAGAATCTACCTGTGGGTCCAATGGG
This sequence comes from Tamandua tetradactyla, assembly GCF_023851605.1. Taxonomy (NCBI): domain Eukaryota; kingdom Metazoa; phylum Chordata; class Mammalia; order Pilosa; family Myrmecophagidae; genus Tamandua; species Tamandua tetradactyla. Next base: position 25,749,844 of record NC_135350.1, read on the forward strand.
TTTGGTGGTCACCAGGCTTCTGTTTGGGATGAGCTTGGATGGTGGATTGAGTATTTTAACTCCCCCTGCCCTCAACCAACTGGGAATACTTGTGAGTGCAGCACAGGTTGACCCCCTTCTTCAGCCACACCTCTCCATTCATACATACCTAAGGACTCCAGGCCCCTGTGGGGAAAGAAAAATGACAGCAGGACCTAAAAAGTCTTTTTCACTGACCAGTTGTCACACTGGATCCATTCTGTGTCTTCCCCTCCTCCAAAAACAAGGGCCCCAGACTCTGACAGAAACCAGGCACCTATAGCAACCTGTCTCTGGGGTCAAGGACAGGCAATTTTCACTAGTGAGAAGGTCTCTGTGCACAGGCAAACAAAGTCTACTGGCTTCTAGGTTCCCAACAGGAGCTCCTGACTGCAGAGCTGAGAAGGAAGATCTCCTAGGCAAGCTCTGGATGCCAACAGGAGTGCAAGATCATTATGCTCCCTCAGAACCTGATTATTCTTGCATGCTGCCTCTTGTTCCAGGTGGATTCATGACCAGGAACACTCACCTCATTCCTCCATCACAATTTCTCCACTTTTTCATCAAAGACTTCCCCATATAGTGCAGAAGGCCTTCTCTGGTCACTTGCACCCTGGAACTTCTGTGTGGGACATGTTTCTGTCACTTTTCTAGTAGATCCATGGAGTCGGGGTAAACTGACCCTATCCTATTCCATCATCCACAGGAAAAAGTGAAGGCAGCCATGAGGGATGGAGCCACACAGAATGACCCCCAGCTCAGACCCCCAGGCCAAGATCTAAGAAGTCCCTCCACACTCACTCACTTTAGAGTTTTTCTTGGAGTGGAGACATGAGAAACTTTGGAATGCTTGACAGACATCATTTTCAATAAAAAATTGTGCATCACTATTTTGGTATATTCTGTGGATATTTTCAAAAAGCAGATTGCATCTAAAGAGGAAAGAATATGATTCATCAAGCATGAATATCAAAGGTCAAAGTAATATGTATTGTATGATTCAATATTAGTTATCAACAAAAACAAATTTAAATTTCCACTTATTTTTAAATAACTTTACATGTGTGTACAGTTTGAAGCTATTATGAACACCAAAAAAGCCATGAATCATGAATCCTCCTTCAATATTACTGAGTGGGAACTTTTTATTGTTTCCATGGAGATGTGGCTGACCCAATTGTGGGTGACACCTTTTGATTAGATGGTATCCATGGAGATGCGTCTCCATTCATTCAATGTGGCATCACTTACTGTAACACTTTAAGAGGGAATGATTTTGGATAAAACTTTAGAATCAACAGAGTCCACACACCCAGAAACCTTTGGAGATGAAGGAAAATGCCTTCATGAGACAAGAAGCCAAGACAGAAAGCTAGTAGACATCCCGATGTGCCTTCCTAGCTGAAAGGGAAAGTCTGCACATCATCAGCCTTTCCTTTGGAGTTAAGGTATCTTTCTTTGGGTGGCTTAGTTTGGATACTTCAGAGGCTTAGAATTGTAAAATTGCAACTTACCAAATCCCCTTTTTTAAAGTCATTCCATTTCTGGTACATTGCATTCTGGCAGCTTTTGCAAAGTAAAAAAATATGCATGATGAAAAGTGTAGGAATGCAGAGAAAAGGCTGTTTACTTCATGCCCCTGAGGTGAATGGGAATTGAAGTATTAATGTTAAGTGAAACACCAAATAAATGACAAATTAAGACAAATTAACCTCAGCAATCCCTATAAACTTGATAAAAATTTCAAACTTCTTTTTCCGTGTTGCTCATTACTTAGAGCTTTAGATATGTCAATTTTATTAATGAATAATGTAAGAATCTGAGGTTATCTAAGACAGCCATATAAAGCTTAATGTATGCATATAAATTTTCAAAGGACTTAAAATATTTTGAGCTAATAACATGAGATTATTACAAAATATATTACATTTTTGGTTTATACTACTGAGGCTTTAATGGAACAGATATTTTATGTTTATATGAATAGCTCTGGTTTTGGGTATTTTCTCACAAATAGCTTATATTTGTATCTCCAAATATCTTTTTTACACCAGAGCTCTGACAGCTGAATATTTATCCTGCATACAAAAAATCATAAAATCCTCTGAAAAATCTCAGAAATGACCCAAACCTGGTGTACTTGGAGATATCCTAACAATAAAGCCCCTTTCAGCATTAGATTATAAGTTTCGTTGCCAACAAATTCCTCATGTGTTCAGACGTACCAAAAAGTTTCTCAGTGCACAATTATTTAAGAGAAGCAGAAAATCAAAAATCACAAAAATTTGAGGAGATCCAAACATATTAATAAGAAATAAAGGAAACAAAGCAGATAAAATGAACAAGTGGAAGAAACAACCTGTGGCAGTTTGAAAGGATTTATGTACCCTAGAAAAGCCATGTTTTTGATATTGATCAATCCTGTGAGAGCAACAGTTTCTTCTAATCCCTATTCAGTACTACAGGTTGGAAACTTGATTATGTTATCTACACAGAGATGTGGCTCAATCAATTGTGGGTATTAAATCTGATTAGATGAAGACATGTCTCCACCCATTCTACATGGGTCTTGATTAGTTTACTGGGATGCTATAAAAAAGGAGACATTTTGGAGAGAGTTCCTTTTGAGAATGAGGAGAGACACTGCAGAACCATAACAGAAGGATGAGAGAACCACAGAGCCCACCAGACAGCAAATTTTGGAGATGAAAAAGGAGAAGGCCACCAGGGAGCTTCATGAAGCAAGAGGTCTGGAGAGGAAGCCAGTAGATGTTGCCCTGCTTGCCATGTGCTTTTCCAGTGGAGAGAGAAACCCTGAACCTCATTGGCTTTCTTGAACCCAGGTGTTTTTCCCTGGATGCCTTTCATCAGGACATTTCTATAGACTTTCTTTTGGACATTTCCATGGCCTTAGAACTGTAAACCAGCAACTTATTAAATTCCCTCCCTTTGAAAGCCATTCCAGTTCTGGTATATTGCACTCCAGAAACTAGCAAACTAGAACACAACCCATACAAGGAAATTTTAAAACCTCAAAAAATCTGTAATTTAAATTATCAGAGATGAAATGATCTTGAGCTCCTAAAATAAGGAATAGTGCCATAAAGAATAAATGTGTACACAATAAGAGGATGGTGGGAACACGGCGAAGAAGAGATCCCCAAATCTCGTTCTTTTCACCATAGCAACTATTAAAAAGGCAGGAACTGTCTGAAACATTGTGAAACTTTGAAGACTAGATAACACCATATTGCATTAGGGAATAGCCAGAGGAAGAGGCTGGTAAGTTAAGGAAAAGATCAGTAAATTGGTCTCTCCATGCAACCATTATTGACAACCATCTCAAAATCTTGCAGCAGGCTACCATGGTGCAGCTTATAGTTGCTCTCTGGTGATACTGAAAGGGACATACAACTCACCTTCCTCAATACCGGGATACCAGGAGTGAGCATGGTCTACCACTGATCACATCTTTTGGTTGGTGATTCAGATTGCTGGGTGCCTGGCTCTCTTGCATCTCAAGGCAGCCATTGTTTCAATCCACCCTGAACAAAGGTAGTGGTGGCCATTGTTTCAGTCCACAGCAGACAATGCCCATGGCACAACAAATTTGATATTATGCTCCCTTTTGATGGTAGGGGATAGTTGGCTGAAGGGCTGCACTTAGTGGGCAGACCAAGAAAGCTCAGCTTGAAAGCTGTCAGTGATGCTTTTGGTGCCCTTCCTGAACCTCTTTCCCTTTCATGGGTCCCTGGTTCCCTGTTTCACCTAGAAAGACTAACTTGGGAGAGTACTGTCAGTGTGCTTTCACCCATAATTTGCCATCCTGGGAAAAGCAGCTTGAGAAAAGAAAAGGAGAATAAGAAACTATTTGAGCAGACAGTCTGGGGCAAATATTTACTGTTTTCAAATAACTGAAGGAAGGAGTTCTTTATTCTGGTAAACAAAGGGGCAAGCAAAGTCCTGTAGACAGGGATACTTCCAAATAACTAGCAAGCAAAAACCCAGGAAAAGACAGATCCAAGAAGACAGGTGTCAGATTGTGTCAACTTGGCCAGCTGGTGGTGCCCATTTGTTTGGTCAGGCAAGTGCGGGCCTGTCTATTGCTATGAGGTCATTTCATGGACTTAAATCATGATTATGTTAGCTGCATCCACAGCTGATTGTGTTTGTGATTAGCAAAAGGGAGTGTCTTTCGCAATGAGTGATGTTTAATCTAATTACCAGAAGGCTTTTAAGGAGGATTCAGAAGAGACAGTCACTCTTCCTCCTTCAGCCAGTGAACCTCTCCTGTGGACTTCACTGAAATCTCCAACTTCACAGCTTGCCCTACAGACCTTGGACCCTTACATTCACACTGTTGCCCAGCCAGCCACTCCTGGGAGTTCATGAGGACTTTCATTGATTGCCATCTTGTGGCCTGCTTTACAGATCTTGAACCCTTACATTCACACAGTTGCCCAGCTGCCTCTCCTGAGAGTTTGTTGAGGGCCTTTATATGTTGCCAGCTTGTGGCCTTCCCTACAGACTTTGGACTTTACATCCTCATGATTATGTGAGGCACTTTTATAAATTTTGTATCTGTGGTTATCTCCTGCTGATTCTGTTTCTCTAGAGAACCCTAGCATACAGCTTGGTACTGGGGATGGTTCTGAAGAAACAGACTCAAAAAAATGGGTTTTTGTGATTGGTTTTCTACTCTGACCTGACTGAAAGGCACTAAGGACTCTGTTTCCCATGATCAGATTAACACCACCTATCCTTGGTGTCAGTTGGCAGAAGAGATAGTTAAAATATCACCATTGAATTCTTCTAATCCTTCGCTTGTATGAAGCCAGATTATGGGGGATAATGTTTTTGACACCTTTGAGGAGTTTTGTGGAAATAGAAGATATAGAGATGCTGGCTGGTTGTTGTTACATGTACTGTATACATTAATGAGGGAACAGGATGAGTTGAAGGCTTCAAATGAGAAGCTTATACACCATATGACAGATATAAACATTATAAGTGCGCTGAAGGAAAATCTTATTTCATGTAGTCACAGACTTGAGTTATCTGAAAATCAGACTCAGAATCTTATTGGAGTAGCAACTTTACAACATAAACTGAAATCTCAACCTTGAATGGTGTCTAATGTTAAAGTGAGGGCATTGATTGGAAAGGATTGGGAACCTGAAAAATGGGATAGCGACATATGGGTAGATAATTGTGTCTGTAAAGAGATTGAGACCCTAGGTCATGCTGAGCCTTTTCTAGATAACCCTGTAAATGTCTACCCTGAGGACATAGCTGCCCCACCTCCAGACAGCCCTGAGGAGTTGGCCACCCAACCTCCACCGGAAGGGATTAGCCCCAGAGTGATTAATCGTGTGACACTAGACAAAACCACAAATGAACGCCCTGAAGCAAAGGGCTTGGAAGATACTTATAATGCTTTTCATGACCCATCCCCACCATCCTTCATTTTTTCCAGACCTATAACTAGACTAAAAGTCTCAATAGGCCCCTAAAAGTGAGGTACAAATTGTCACCTATGAGGAGATATGTTATACTCCAAAGGAATTGCATGAGTTATCATATTTATATAGGCAGAAATCAGGGGAATGTATGTGGCAATGTGTTTTAAGGTTATGGGATAATGACAGGAGGAATATAAAGTTGGATCAGGCCAAATTTATTGATATAGGTCCGCTAAGCAAAGATTCTGCATTTAGTGTTATAGCTCAAGGGGTTAGAGAAGGAATTAACAGTGTTTGGATGGCTGGCTGAGACATGGATTAAGAGGTGGCTGGCATTACCTGAGGTTGAAATGCCAGAACTGCTCTGGTACAATGTAGTTGAGGGGATCCAACAGCTTAAAGAGATTGGAATGTTAGAGTGGATTTATCATGGAAATCCTGCTCATGCACCCCAGGAATTTCTGGAGGATGCACCTTATACCAGAATTGTGAGAAATAAATTTGTGAGACTAGCACCATCATCCCTGAAGAGCTCTGTAGTTGCCCTTCTCCTGATATTACTGTGGGAACTGCTGTCCCTGAGCTGGAATCCTAAACACAATGGGGATGATCAGATCCGGAATTGGGAGAATGGTGGCAGCACTTAATCGTCAAAGGCAAGGTGGACATGGCTATTATAATGGACAGCAGACTCAAAGCAGAGTCAAAATAATCTGACTTGCAGAGACTTGTGGTATCGGTTCGTAGATTCTGGGGTACCTAGAAGTACAATAAATGGACACTCTACTAAATTCTTGTTTGAGCTGTATAAACAAAAGACTTCTAGGTCAAGTGAACAGAAATCTAACTTGAATGACAAAAATGGAGAATTGCAGCCCCTTAATCAACTTTCAGGCTTTCAGTTTACAGACCTAGATTCCCTTGAATAAAGGGGACTCCAGGTCCCTTCAGGGGAGGACCCTGTTATGCTGTCAAAGATTTATACTGTTAATCTTCCTCCAAGCCCTCCTCAGAGAGACTGACAACCTTTTACCATGATAACAGCATTGGGGAAAAGGAAATGATCAGTTATTTTCAAGGATTATTAGACACTGGTTCAGAAATGACATTAATTCCAGGGGACCCAAAACATCACTTTGGTCCACCAGTCAGAGTGCAGTCTTGTGGAGGTCAGGTGATTGATGGAATTTTAGCTCAATTATGTCTCACAGTAGGTCCACTGACCCCCAGACACATTCTGTAGTTATTTCCCCAGTTCCAGAATGCAAAATTTTAATAGATACAATGAGCAACTGGTAGAATCCCTACATTGGGTCTCTAACTAGTGGACTGAAAGTTATTAGGGAAGGAAAGGCCAAGTGGATACCCTAGAACTGCCCTTATGTAGCAAAATAGTAAATCAGAAGCAATGGCAGATTCCTGGAGGGATTGCAGAGATTGCTGCCACTCTTAAAGACTTGAAGGATGCAGGGGTGGTGATTCCCACCACATCCCCATTCAACTCTTCTATTTGGCCTGTGCAGAAAATGATGGGTCTTAGAGGATGACAGAGGATTATCATGAGCTCAACAAGGTGGTAATTGCAATTGCAACTGATGTTCCAGATGTGGTATCATTGCTTTAGCAAATCAATACATTCCCTGGTACCTGGTATGCAGCTATTGATCTGGCAAATGTTTTTTTCTCAATAGCTGTTAGTAAAGACCACCAGAAAGAGTCTGCTTTCAGCTGGCAAGTCAGCAATATACTTTGTCTGTCTTACTTCAGGGGCATATCAACTCTCCAGCCCTATGTCATAATCTTATCTGCAGGAAGCTTGAGCGTTTCTCCCTCCCACAAGATGTCACACTGGTCCATTATACTGGTGACATCATGTTAATTGAACATAGAGAGCAAGAAATAATAACTACTCTAGGTTTATTGTTAAGGCACTTATGTGTCAGAGGATGGGAGATAAATCCAACAGAAATACAGAGGCCTTCCACCTAAGTGAAATTTCTACATGTCACAAGGAGCAGGGCATGATTAGATGTCCCTTCTAAACTGAAGGATAAATTGCTTCATCTGGCCACTCCTATAACCAAAAAAAGGCACAATACCTCATTGGACTCTTTGGATTTTGGTGACAACATATTCCTTATTTGGGTGTGCTACTCTGGCCCATTTATTGAGTAACCAGAAAAGCAACTAATTTTGAGTAGGGTCCTGAACAAGAGGAGGCTCTGTGACAGCAGACACAATGGTTCTGGAAGTGTCAGCAACAAATAGAGGGGCAGTCTGGAGCCTTTAGTAGGTCCTTATAGGAAAATCACAATGCAGATTCTTGGGATTTTGGAACAAAGCCTTACCATCTCCTGCAGATAACTACTCTCCTTTTGAGAAACAGGTTTTAGCATGCTACTGGGTTTTAGTACAAACTGAATGCTTAGCCATGGGCCACCAAGTTACCATGAGACCTGAGTTACCTATCATGAGTTGGATGGTGTCTGACCCACCAAGCCATAAAGTGGGACGTGTACAGCAGCACTCTATCATAAATTGGAAATGGCATATACAGGGTAGGGCCAGAGCAGGTCCTGAAGGCACAAGTAATTTACATGAGAAAGCAGCCCAAATGCACATGGCCTGCACTCCTGCCACATTACCTTCTCCTTCCCAGACCAGAGCTATGGCCTCTTGGGGAGTTCCTTACAGTGAATTGACTGAGGGAGAGAGAACTCAGACCTGGTTTACAGATGGTTTGACATGATAAGCAGGTACCACCCAAAAGTGGACAATTACAGCATTACAACCCCTTTCTGGGGTGTCCTTGAAAGACAGTGGTGAGGGGAAATCCTCCCAGTAGGCAGAATATTGAGCAGTGCACTTGGTTGTTCATTTTGCTTGGAAAGAGATCTGGTAGGTGGAGCATTTATATATTGACTCATGGGCTATTGCTAACGATTTGGCTGGATGGTCAGGACTTGAAAAGAAAATTACTGTAAAATTGGTGACAAAGAGGTCTGGGGAAGCAGTATGTGGATAGACCTTTCTGAGTGGGCTAAAAACATGAAGATATTTATGTCCCATGTGAATGCACACCAGAGGGTGACTTCAGCAGAGGAAAGTTTAATAACCAAGTGGATATGATGACCCGTTCTGTGGATAACAGCTTCTTTCCAAAACAATTCCTGTCATTGCCCAATGGGCTCATGAACAAAGTGGTCACATGGTAGGGATGAGATTATGCATGGGCTCAACAACATGGACTCCCACTCACCAAGGTTGACCTGGCTACAACCACTGCTGAGTGCCCAATCTGACAACATTAGAGACCCACACTCAGCCCCCAATATGACACCATTCCCAGAGGTGATCAGCTGGCTACGTGGTGGCAGGTTAATTACATTGGGCCACTCCCATCATGGAAGGAACAGCAATTTATCCTAACTGGGATAGACACATACTCTGGATATGGGTTTGCTTTCTCCACATGCAATGCCTCATCCAAAACTAGCAGCCATGGACTTACAGAATGCCTTATTCATCATCATAGTATTCCACACAGCATTGCTTCAGATCAAGAAACCCACTCTGCAGCAAAGGAAGTGAAGAAATGGACACATGATCATGGAACTCTCTGGTCTTACAATGTTCCCCATTATCCAGAAGCAGTTGGATTGATTGAAAGGTAGAATGGTCTTTTAAAAAGTCAATTACAGTGCCAACTAGGTGGCAATAGCTTGCAGGAGTGGGGTGATGTTCTCTGAATCAGCGTCCACTGTAAGTGTGCTGTTTCTCCCATAGCTAAGATTCCACAGGTGTGGAAATGGGCGTGGCACAACTCACTGTTACCTCTAGTGATCCATTAAGAATTTTTTTACTTCTTATCCCTGTGACCTTGAGCTCTGCTGGTCTGCAGGTTTTATTTCCAGAAAGTGGGGTGCTTCCACTAGGAGAAACAACAGAGATTCCATTGAACTGGAATCTAAGACTGCCACTTGGTCACTTTAGGCTACTCATGCCCCTGGATCAACAAGCCAAGAAAAGGATCACTTCACTGGCTGGGGCAATTGACCCTGGCCATCAGAGGGAAATAGGACTGCAACTTCACAATGGATGTAAATAAGAGTTTCCCTGGAATATAGAAGATCCCCTAGGGCATCTTTTCATAGTACCATGCCCTGTGGTTACAATTATTGGAAAACTGCCACAATCCAATCTAGGAAAGACTACCAATGGCTCTCAAATTTCAGGAAAGTATGTTTGGGTACCCCTACCAGGTAAAGATCCACGGCCAGCTGAAGTGCTTGCTGAGGGTAAAGGAAACATGGAACGGAAGAAGGTAGTGATAAATATGAACTACAACTATGTGATCAGTTACAGAAATGAGGACTGTAATGCTGTTACGTTTATGTTATAGCACTTAAGTTGAAAGATATTAAGTTTAATAATGAATATTACCCAAGGATTTGCACCCTATTTTGTGGAGATTTGATGCATTTCCAGTTGTACGTGGAACAGGTGAGTATTGTTAGGCAAGGGAAAAATGTGTCTGTTATTGTTTCCTATTTATAGATTAGGTATAGTTTAAAGTGATGTGTATAGCTTCCCCGTTGATGAGGGGTGGACAGTCATGGTCAGATTCATGCATCAGCTTGGTCAGCTGGTGGTGCCCAGTTTTCTGGCCAGGCAAGTGCTGGTCTGTCTGTTGCTATGAGGACATTTCATGAAGTTAAATCATGATTAAATCAGCTGCACCCACAGCTGATTGCATTTGTAATCAGCTAAACAGGTTGTCTTCTGCAATGAGTGATGCTTAATCTAATCACTGGAAGGCTTTTAAGGAGGATTCAGAAGAGACAGTCACTCTTCCTGCTTCAGCTTGTGAACCTCTCCTGTAGAGTTTGTCCAGACCCTTCATTGAAGTTGCCAGCTTCACAACCTACCCCATAGACCTTGGACCCTTACATTCCCACAATTGCCCAGCAAGCCTCTCCTGGGAATTTGTTGAAGACCTTCATTAGTTGCCCTACAGAACTTGGACTCTGCATTTCCCTGGTTATGTGAGACCCTTTAATAAACTTTGTATCTACATATATCTCCTGATGATTCTGTTTCTTCAGAGAACCCTAGCTAATACAACAGGGAAAACACTGCACATTGCTTTTGCCATGGGCTGGCCTTCCTGATAGGAGGACTGAAACTCAAAAAAATCTGTCTTCTTATCAGCTGATTACAAAATCAAGAAATAGACATCTCAGGGAATAAATCCAAACATTATAAAAAATTACATACAGTATTAAAAAAAAGTACCAGAAAAGCAACAATAAATGATGTCCATTCCAAACTAACTGGATAAAAATTAGTAAAACACCAAAGAAGAAGACCAGAATGTGGACCCACCAAAGCCTTTTTAAAACTTATATCAAAAATGTTCAAGGAAATGAAGGAAAATACAGAGAAAGAGCTAAAGGGTATCAGGGATACAAGAAAGAGCAATATGAGAGTCTTAGTAAAGAGACCAAAATTATAAAAAAGAACCAAAATAGACCTATGACAGTTGAAGACCACAATAATAGAAATGGAAAAATTCCCAGGAGGGTTTCAAGAGCAATTTGGGACTGGCAAAAGAATGAATTAATGAACTCAAAGTCAAGATACTTGAAAAGATTCTAGGATGGAAGAGAAAGAATATAAATTATAAAAAGTGAAAATATTTAGACACCTCTGGAACACCATTATGCAGACTGATATATGCATTATAGTAGTCCCAGAAGGAAAAGAAAGAGAGAAAAGGGCAGAAGGAGCATCCAAAGAAATAATGATAGAGAACTTCCCATAGTTAACAAAAGGCATAAATTTACACATCAAGGAATCCCAGAGGACACAAAACAGGATAAACATGAAGAAAAATATACCCCATAATAAATTGATTATATTATTGAATGTGAAGAATAATGAGAAATCTGAAAACCACAGGAGAAAAGAAACATTTTATGTAAAAAGAAGTCCACTTAGATAGAGTGCCTATTGTGCCTCAGAAACCAGGGAGGCAAGAAGGCAGTGGATTGAAATACTTAAAGTGCTGAAAGAAAAGAACTGCCAACCAAGAATCTCATACCTAGAAGACTTCCTTTCAAAAATGGAAGCAAGAGGAAGACATTCCCAGGTGTCCAGCAGCAGGTCCAGGCTGCTATGCAAGCTGCTTTGACACTTGGCCCAAACGATTCAGAAGATCCGGTGGTGCTGAAAGTGTTAGTCAGAGAAGGGGCCTATGGAAGTGAGGTTATTGATGGAGTTTTAGCTCAAGGTCCACCTCACAGTGGGTCCAGTGTGTCTCTGGACCATTCTGTGGACATTTCCCCAGTTCCAGAATGTGTAATTGGAGCCAACCTACTCAGCAAATGGCAGAATCCTCACAGGTTCTGACTCATGGAGTAAAAACTATTGTGGTAGGAAAAGCCAAGTGGAAGCCACTAGAACTGCTTTTACCTAGTAAAAGAGTGAATTAGAAGCAGTACCAAATTCCTGGAAGGATTACAGAAATTAGTGCCACTCTTAAGGACTTGAAGGATGCAGGGGTGGTGATTCCCACCATGTTCCCATTCAACACTCCTATTTGGCCTCTGCAGCAAACAGATGGGTCTTGCAAGTGACAGTGGAATCTTATAAACTTTATTAGGTGGTGACTCCAGTTGCAGCTAGCTGTGGTAGCTTCAGATGTGGTAGCACTGCTTGAGCAAATCAACCCATTGTTACCACATCTGACCCACACTCAGTCCCTGATATGGCACCATTCCCTGAAGTGATCAGCTTGCTGCCTAGCAGCAGGTTGATTACACTGGACCACTTCCATCATGAAAGAGACAGTGATTTGTTCTAACCGGAATAAACGCATACTCTGGATATGGGTTTACCTTCCCTGCATGCTATGCTTCTGCCAAAACTACCATCCATGGACTTACAGAATGACCATGACCACTGTCATGGTATTCCACACAGCATTCTTTCTGATCAAGAAACCCACTTCACAGCAAATGAAGTGCAGGAATGGACACATGCTCATGGAATTCTCTGGTCTTACCCATTTTCCCTATCATCCAGGAGCTGCTGGTTAAAAGAGTAGTAGAATGGTCTTTTGAACACACAGTTATGGCACCAACTCGGTGACAATACTTTGCAGGGCTCCTTCTCCAGGAGGCTGTGTATGCTCTGAATCAGTGTTCACTGTATGGTGATATTTCTCCCATAGCCAGGATTCATAGGACCAGGAAACAAGGTGTGGAAATGGGAGTGGCACCACTCAGTATCACCCTTAGTGATCATTGGAAAAATGTTTGCTTCTCGTCCTAAAATCTTAAATTCTGGTGGTCTACAGGTTTTAGCTCCAAAAGGAGGAGTGCTGAACAGGAGTCCTGATACATGTGACAATATGGATGAAGCTTCAAGACATCACATTCAGTGGAATAAGCCAGACACAACTGTATAATATCAAAAGATTAGAAGCAATTAGAATGTGAAAACTCATAGATTGACAATCTAGAATACAGATTACCAGGGACAAAGTGTGGATATGGAATGGGAAGGTAAGGCTTAAAATGTATAGGATCCACATATGGAATGATGAAAATTCTCTGATAATGTGAGTGATCAAACACAACATTGTGATCATGATTAACAGAACTGAAATATATATCTGAATGTTATTACAAACAGAAAGGATTGATTGTATGTATGGTAACAGAATAAAAGTTTATTTTAAAAACCCATGCAGTGACACTACGAAAATAATGAAGTCTAAGTCGTAAGTCAAACCAGGACTATATTTAATTGTACATTGTAAAAATGTGCTATCATCAACTGGAAGAAAAGTTCCACACTAATGCAACATGTTAATAATAAGGTGGTTTTGGGAATCCTGCATTTTATGCTTGATGGTTTCATAAACCCACAACTTTTCTAATAAAGAAACAAAATTAAAATATATCTGTACAATAACAATGATATTTTGAGAATTAAAAATAATTGTACATGAGTGAAACCTAATAGAATCAAAAATGATCTCAAGAAATATACCTCCCAGTGAATTTTTTCTTAGAAGCTAGCTGCTAAAATGCCTCCCACTGAAACTAATAAAATTAGTTCAGTAAAAAGAAAGACAATTCCTTAGGACAAGGATTAGAAGTTCCCAGTACAGCAAGTTTACTCAGTAGAAAACACATACAGCTGATACTAGAAAAGTCAAATAATCTAGGATGACATTTGGTTGGGTATAAAAAGTCCAATGACTGCATCAACTCTTAATAGAACTTGAGCTGTGTCTCAAGCAACTTGGATGAAAGGAATGTTTATATGTTCTAGAAAACTGCTGGAAGACCCAAAAAGTAGTTTTAATTATTATCAAGACACTAATAAGCATTGATCTGGAAAGTAAGGATGATAATAATAACTACCATGTAACATTATGGTGAGGAGTAAATGAGTTGATAAATTTTAAGCAATTAGAATTGCACCTAGCAATAGTAAGAGTGGAAGGAATAATAACTATTATGATACTGCTGCTGCTCCTACAGGTTAGTGGAAGGTGCATCAACTCCGGAGTAAGGTTCCCAGAATTCTGGCTCCACAACTGGCTGTGTTACTTTGAGAAATGTAGGGAAATTCTCTCAGCCTTAATTACTTTCATCTACAAAATAAGTGTGGTAATATTATCTGTCTCATAAGATTATTCTATGAAATGAATTAGATGAGAAATATGGGTGCCATTTCCTGTCTTCTTGATGACGGACTAAGAGAGTGTGTGGTAACTTATCACAGCAACAATAGAAAACAGATGAAACAAATATGGCTCACTAAGTCACATCTGCCTCTCTAAACAGCCTGAAATGATTTTCCAATTTTAAGACCAATTGTGCTGATTTGAAACGGTTATATACCCCAGAAAAGCCATGTGATTTTAATCCAGTCTTGTAGGGGGCAGACCTATTGTCAGTTGGAACACTTTGATTAGGTTGTTTCCATGGATATATGATCCTGCCCACTCAAAATAGTTCCTTTAAGAGAGAATTGAAACCAAGAAGGAATGTAGAAATGCCAGATGTAAACGCCCCAGGAAATGCTGAACAAGGACCCACAGGGGCTGAGAGAGCCATTTTGAAACCAATCCAGGAGACAAAGGCCAGAAGATGTCACCATGTACTTTCTCATGTGACAGAAGAACCCTAGACATGATCAATCCTTCTCCAGTGAAGACATCCTCTTGTCAATGCCTTAATTTGGAACTTTTCATGGCTTTTGAGTTATAAATTTTTAACTTAGTAAATCCCCCTTATAAAAGCCAATTCATTTCTGGTATATTGCATTCTGACAGCATTAGCAAAATGAAACACCCATATAATTATATTGAGTTCATCTTGAAGATTTAGGATCCTCTCCATATTTAAAAGTCCTTAACATAATCGCAACTACAAAATTGTTTTTCCCATGTAATGTCCTAAATTCAGCTTCTAGAGATGAGGACACAGAATATTTGGGGATCATTATTCTGCCTACACCTGGGTATTCCCTGACAAAGCTGAACCAATCATATCCTCTCTTCTGAGAACCTGCATTTAGGAGATGGTAGATGCTTGAACTCAATGTTATATAAAACTGGGATTGGGTTTTAGAGAGATAGAAGCAGAGGAAAGTGATACCATATGAACCTTGAGAGTTGTACAGGATTAACTTTGGACAGTATGCATGATGTCCCAGGCTTCTCAAGTCCCTCCTGATATTTGAAAGCTGATGTCTTCTTCTGGGCCTGTCTCTCTTTCCACCTGTCCATCTAAACCTCTAGAAGTTCCCCTGAGGGGTGAGAACAGAACAATTGCCAGATGGTATCAAAAAAAGCACTTGAGTTAAAGGCAATTGTGTGTTGCAGCTGATGAACTTCACAAAGCCATATGATCCAGGAGTGACAGAATCTCATGAATGGTATTGTAGCACTAAAACCAGGATTGAGGCCACAGGCCTCCAAGAACGTTCTGTGAAATGAGAGCAGGCTGAGACTAAGGGTCTGCAGTTTCGGGAAACAAGTGATTTATTAGCTCATGTGCATTGGGCTCAGCAGAGTCACCTCGAAAGTCTGAGCCCAGAACAAAAGGCATTGGTTTTTATAGACACTATTACATGCTACAGATAGAGCAAGCCTAATACAGTAAATAGCAATATTAAAGGAAAGCTAATTGGTCAGTTTAAGGTGTGAAGCAGCTTACAGAAGCAGATGAGTGGTTAGGGGACGGGTCCCTGTCCCAGGAATGTGTCTTATCTTTATTGCCTGCAGCTTCACCCATTCCCAGAGGTCAGGAGAGGGGATCTGGGGTTTTCTACAGAAAGGCAGCCCAATGAAGGGAGAGAAAGGGGGGGACTGCTTGCTATAGTACCCAGATTTCAATTTCATGAGGGCCCGGAAAACAAGGTAATAATGGTTACAAATTACCTCAAATCCTATCTTTCCAGGTATGGGAGATGACAAGAAAGAAAATACATAGAAGAGATGTTTTGGTTTGCTTAAATTTTCTGGAATGCAGTATACTGGAAATGGGCTGGTTTTTACAATGAGAATTTAATAGTTTACAAATTTACAATTCTAAGTCCATGTAAATCCCTCAATTAAGGCGTCAACAAGACAATGCCTTCTCTGAAGAAAAGCTGCTGGCATCCAGTGTTCCTCTGTCAGAGAGCAAGGCAAATGGCATCCTTTCGCTCCTGGGTTTTGTTGCTTTCCGCTCTTGGTTCCAGTGGCCTCCTCTCTGAGCTTCTGCAGGTTCTCTCTTAGTGTCCCCGGCAGTTTTCTCTCTCATATCTCTCTCTGGGTGTTTCTCTCTGAGCTCTCTAGGATTCTTCTACCTTACATTCTCATAAAGGACTTCAGTAAAGGATTAAACCTTGAGGGCAAGTTTTAATTTTATGGAACAAATTTTGCTGCCATAAAAAAGGGCTTAAGAACCTTCTCAAATATTGAAAATAATGTCATTAATGTTTACTCTGAAGAACATCTATGGTTAAGCTACTGGAGCTAGAAATTCAAACACAAGCACAGTTCTCTTGAATTCAAATGATATATGTATTCTTATGCAAGTGTGTGTTTGTATTTTTCACTGTTTAACTTTAAGCATATTCTAGAAGGAGTTGCTACATATAAATTAGATAATGAAATAGATATGCAAAAGCAATATTCAAATTAGCAATACAAACAAAAGCAAATAGAAGGAGTAGGAAGGGAAAAATAAAAAGAAGCAGGGTAAAAGTAAGATGAAGAAAAGTTTCCCTAGACAGGAAACAAGTACTACCTGGTATCACAAACTCAGATAGTTTGGGCTTGAGGAAAAAACTGAGAAAGAGTGCAGTGGGTTTTATATGAATGACCAACCTTTCTATCAAAATCAATGAAATAATATGACATAGGTTTTCATGTACCAGCCCACAGCTGTGGGTCAACAACCCACTGCAGGACAGTATTATAATATATCAAGAATAAATAACTTTGGAGAAAAAAAGATATGTAAAAATGACCTAGAAAAATATATTGAAATTTACTTCAATGTCTAATTTTGCTTCAATTTTCCTATTATTGCTTTTCATATTTCTTTTAAGAAAGATTATTACTACTTTCCAAACCAGAGCTTGTTCATTTCAATATAGCAGTTGGCTATATTAGACAAAGGATTAATTATTTCAACACAGAGATGGAAAGAAAATACTCTGACTTCAAGATTATGAAACATGTGTTATCTTGTGTTTGATTGTCCAGGTAATAAAGCAAAGCAGCTGTACTTTGGGAGCTAAGAAAACCCTTTTCTATTGAGGAGGTGAAGGTTGCACCCTTCCAAGGCCTATAAAGTTCATATTAAGGTAAAAATTTTTTCTACATTTATTTACAAGACAAATATTAAAAGTGGAAAACAGCAAAAATCCACTAAGAGAAGTTTTTAACATAAAGTATGGTAATTAAATAAATTTAATTACATTGCTTGGGAAGAAAAGATATGAATGGCATCCATCATTAATTTTTTTGTGATCAAAATAATCCCAAAAAATCCCCCCGAATAAAAAATATATGTGTATGTACAGAAATGCAATGGTAAAAAATTAATATATCAAGACTTCAAAAGCAATTAGCAATTGATGGTAGAATATGTAAATCTGCTGCTAATACACAATTTTGACTTCTACAGAGAGTACACATTATTGCTTCTTATATAAGACTTACATATTACAGAAATAATTACTTTTCATATTATTCCAGATTGTATAATACTAGAAAGAAAAGTACAGGATGATTTTAGACTGAATAATCTCAGGGGTAAACAAATTTTTTTTGTTTGGGAAAAGGAGAATTAGCAAAATTCTTTATAACTGTTTAGAAGCCTGACTTCAGAAAATTGGATGCATTAAGTCTATCTGGGGACCATAACTTTTTGGAATGTAATTATTTTCCCAGCTGTTGCTCAGATGACCATGTGGTTAATGGGGATTTTATCATAACACTTCCTGTGATCTTAGGCCATGAGGAAGCTGGCATCATGGAGAGCACTGGTGAGGTGGTGATGGCAGTCAAACCAGGTACAGGATTCACTCAGGGGATGTGTCTCCATTCAGGTCTCCCAAATTCATACAATCTGGATTAGGAAACTGAGGCAGTGAGACATGAAAGACCTGCACAGGTCCCAGCAGCAGCCCATGGCCGAGTAGGGACTAGACAGGGATGTCCTTGTCTCCAATCCCCCACCTGACTTCATGTGTCCAGGCAGGTCCCCAGGAAAGACCTCATGATTTTCCCCTTCAACAGTGATTTATGGAGTTCCTCCTAGATGCCAGATGCATGGTTAGATTCTGGAGATACTGAAGGATCAAAGGAGACAGAGCAACTGCCATCCTGGAGGTACACTTTAATAATTTCCATTTTAGAATTCCTGAGCAGGACACAAAATAAAACTACAAATGGAACAAAGGCAAAACTACATGAGTCAAGGAACAAAACACATCTATGTACAGAGACTCTGAGTAAGTATATGGTAATTGTGATTCACAGACTTCACAGGATGGGCTGTGAGGCTCTGCCTAAATCAACATGAAATCCATGTCCAGCAGTAGAACCTGTTCACTGATTCCTCTTCCTATATGGCTTCCCTTTTTAAGCATGGAATATTGAACATACACATTCTTCTTGAGTGCATGTGAATAATTCTCCAGGATAGACCATATATTAGGACACAAAACTACTGAAGTCATAAAATATATGTCCTCTGGACACAACATAAATAATCTAGAAATCAGTAACAAAGGGAGAAATAGAAAATTCATAAATATGATGAAATTAATAGCATATTCTTAAGCAACCAATGAGTTAAAGAGGAAATCATGAACAAATTAAGAAATATCTTGAGGTGAATGAAAATGAAAATAAAATATTCCAAAACTTACAGCATTCAAGAAATACAGAGCTGAGATAAAAATCCATAGCTCTAAATGATTACAATAAAAAAAAAGAAAAAAGACTTTAAATCCAAACCTTTCCCTCCAAAGTGGAAGTACAATAGGAGGAGCAAATGAAACCCAAAGCCAGTACAGAAAAGGAAATAATGACTATTAGAGCAGAGATAAGTTAAATAGAAAAATGAACCACAGAGAGAAACGACAAAACCAAAAGTTGGTATTTTGAAATTGATTGATAAATCTGACAAACCTGTAGCTAAACTGACAAAGAAAAAAAGAGAGATGATACTAATAATGAAAATCAGAAAAGAAAAGGGGGGCATTACCGCTAACCCCTCTGAAAGAAATAGGTCTTTAAGAGGATATTGTCCCACCTTCAGACACAGAAGAAGAAGAGAGGTGACAGTTATACAAGTTCTACCCTGGTTTATGGTCTGGGTGGAGGTTTCCATTCAATGCCCTGAAATGCTTCCCCTTGAGCTGCTTAGATCATTAGCTACATATATGAGCAGGGAAGATTTATGGGTTGTGAATGGGGTTTTTGGGTAGTTTCTGCTACTGTTCCAGACCATTGAAATAGGTAGGTGATGGAGAATTGATAATTGTAACACCGATACAAAGACTTGTCAAATTTGACCTTAATTGAACCTCTAAGCCAGAGTTCCATGCTTCGTGTTTGTTTTTTGTCCACAACATGCTGTTTCTGTCATATTTATACATGCATTTCAATGTGTATTATAATTTTCTTTTGTCTGCCTACCTCCTATAATAAAATGTCTCATTCACTGTTTTAAAAAAGAGGATTTATGAACAAAGGTATGCCAATAAATTAGATAACTTAAACAAAATGGACAAATTCTAAGAAACAAACAAAGTACCTAGATTGATGCAAGAAAAATTAGAAGATCTCAACAAACCAATATTGGTAAAGAGAGTGAATCAGTAATCTAAAACCTCCCAATAAAAAAAAGCCCAGGATCAGATGTCTCACAGGAGAATTCTACCAAACATACTAAGACATAACTTCAATTCAGCTCAAACTCTTCAAAATATTGAAGAGGAGGGCACACTCCCTAATTCATTCTATAAGGCCACCATTACCCTCATACCAAAGCCAGATAAAGATACCATAAGAAAAAATAGTACAGACCAATATCTTTTATGAATATAGATACAAAATTCCTTTGCAAAATACAAGTAAACCTTGTGCAACAGCATAATAAAAGAATTATATACCATGATCAAGTGGGATTTATTTTTGGTATGCAAGGTTGGTTCAACATAAGAAAATGAGTTAATATAATACAAGACAACACAATGATGGAACAAAAAAATGATGTGAAAAGTGGTGGGATAAAAGATCAAAACCCAAAAATGGTAGTGTTTCCATAAACAATCAATGAACAATTGGGTGAATAAATCAAGAAAAATTCCATCCACAATAGCAACTAAAAAATCAAATAAACTAGAATAAATCCAACCAAAGATATAAAGGACTTGAACACAGAATTTTACAAAACATTGTTAAAAGAAATCAAGAGACAAAAAAATGGAAAGACATTCCATGTTCATTCATGTGTTGGAAAACTAAATATCATCAAGATAACAATCCTACTCAAAGCAATTTAACATTTAATGCAATCCCAATTAAATGTGCAACAATCTTCTTACCAGAGATGGAAAATACAGTAATCAAATTTACTAGAAAGGTAAGGGGTTCTGAATAGCTGAAGCCATCTTAAAATTCAGAATGAAGTTGGAGGACTCACACCTTCTGATCTTAAAACTTATTACAAAGCCATAGCAATCGAGACAGAACAGTATTGTCACATGGACAGACATGTAGACTAATGGAATTGGATTGACAGCTCAGAAATCAACCCTCACATTTATGACCTATTGATATTTTTTAATTAAAAAAATTTTTAAACATAACAACATATAAATAAGAACATTCTTACCATATGATCATGCCATTCTTGGTATACAATCAATAACTCACAATGTCATCGTTTAGTTGTATATTCATCATCATCATTTCTTAGAACATTTGCATCAATTCAGAAAAAGAAATAAAAAGAAAAAAATTCATATATACCATATCCCTTACCCTTCCCTTTCATTGATCACTAACATTTCAGTCTACTAAATTTATTTAAACATTTGTTCCTCCTATTATTTATTTATTTTTAATCCATATGTTTTACTCATTTGTCCATAAGGTAGATAAAAGGAGCATCAGACACAAGGTTTTCACAATCACACAGTCAAATTGCAAAAATACTATATTATAATCATCTTCAAGAAACATGGCTACCAAAACACAATTCTACATTTTCAGGCACTTCCCTCCAGTCTCTCCATTATACCTTAACTAAAAAGGTGATAAGTACATAATGCATGAGAATAACCTCCAGGATAACCTCTTGATTCTGTTTGAGAGTCTCATTTCTCTCTTCCTCCCTTTGGTTGAGAAGGTTTTCTCAATCTCTTGATACTGAATCCCAGATCAATCTAAGATTTCTGTCCCACGTTGCCAGGAAGGTTTACAACACTGGGAGTCATGTCCCACATAGAGAGGAGGAGAGCAGTGAATTTATTGTGTTGGTTGAGAGAGAGAATGACCTATTGATTCTCAACAAGCAAGCAAAGATCACTTATTTGGGAAAGAATAGTCTCTTCAATAAAAAGTGCTAATTGCAAAAAACAGAAAGATGGAGGACCCCCTAACTCACACTTTTCACACAAATCAAATCAAAGTGGATAAAACCCTAAATATAAGAGATAGAACTACTAAGTTTCTCAAAGAAAAAGTAGGGAAGCATCATCAGGATTGAATAGAAACATTGTAATAGGCAATGGTTTCTTAGATTTTACACTCAAAGAACAAGCAATAAAAGAAAAAATACCTAAATGGGATGTCATCAAAATTTAAAACTTCTGTGACTGAAAGGAATTTATGAATGCACAACAACAACCTAAAAAATGGGAGAAAATATTTGGAAACCACATATCTGATAAAGTTTAATATCCAGGATATATAAATCCTTCAACTTAAAAACAAAAGATAACCGAATTAAAATATGGGCAAAACTTGAATATACTTCTCTCCAAAGAAGATATACAAATGGCCAAAAACCATGAAAAGATGCTCAATATCAGTAACCATCAGGAAAATGCAAACCAAAACCATAATGAGATACTCTTTCACACACATTAGAATGACTGAAATTTAAACAAATAAAAGGAAATAACTGTTGGAGGGGATGCTGAGAAATAGGATCATTAATTCTTTACTGATGGCAATGTAAAATTAATATAATATAAAATATAAAAATTATAATAATATAAAAGTAGAGGTAGATAAACTGGCTGACTTGTACCCTAGCACTGGAGAGAAGGCCAGCAGAGATCACCTTGTGCCTTCCCACGTAAGAAAGAACCTCAGTTGAAAGTTAGCTGCCTTTCCTCTGAAGAATTATATGTTAACTAAATAAATCCCCTTTCATTGAAAGCCAATCCATCTCTTGGTGTGTTGCATTCTGGCAGCTAGCAAACTACAACAGGAATAAGGGGTATGGAATGTTTCAGTTGTTCTTTTTCATTTTTATTTTAATTTATATTGTTATATGTACTTGGGGGAGTATTGAAAATGTTCAATAATTGGTTATAGTGATGAATGTACAACTCTATGATGATACTATGAACTGCTGATGGTACATTCTGGATGATTTTATAGTTTGTGACTATATCTCAATAAAAATGTATTTAAAAAGATTTTTTAAATGAGATGGAGGAGTTGTACCAGAGAAGTTAGGATATAACAAGTGATAATGACTACTGAATCACTATATAGATATTCCTATTTAGTTTCTAGTATATTAAGTCAGCCAGGATGAAATACCTGAAATTCTGGAACTGAAACTGATACTATACTTTAAAATTTGCTCTATAACTTTATGTTAAACTGTACTTTGAAACTTAACACTTTTCTCTATATATATTTCACAACAAAAAATGTTTAAAAAATTAATTGGCCAATAGCCCAAACACCCCTAAAGAGAGGGATAGAAAGACAAAGGTGATGGTGGAGTTATACAGTGAAGATAGGACTTAACAAATGAATATGAATATTGAATCACTAAATTGATACCTCTGTTACTCTCCAATATCTTAGAGCAGTTAGAAATAAAAACCTAAAATTGCGGAATTGTAACCCTTATCAAAGTCTGAAATATGTTCTATAATTAATTGTGGTACTATGCTTTGAAATTTATTGCTTTTTTGTATAAATGTTATTTTTTGGAAAAAAGTTGATTGTGATGATAAAAAAAGTATTTAAGCCTTCTAGCCTCCTATATTCTGGAGTGACTAGAAGGAAAAATCTGAGAGGATGGTATGGTAGCCTATGACAAACTCCAGGATCTGTCCTGTAACTACTTGTTAAAGAGTGCTTTGAAAACTATTGCTTTTTTATTTCCTTGCTTTGTATATATGTTTTACTACACAATAAAAATGTTGAAAAAAATCAATTGGCCATAGATGAGTATTTTTTTTTGCATGTCCAATTCTATTACACTGACCTATATATCTGCCTTTGTGCAAATACCATACTATTTTGAATACCGTAGATTCATAATAGGCTTTGAAATTATCTGGTGTGAATCTTAAAAATCTATTATTCTTTTTCATTATAGTTTTGAATAACTGGGGTTCTAGCAAAGTTTGCTTTGGCTAGTTTTACAATTGCCATGCCATGTGCAGATCTTACTTGAATATAATCCATGGGATTAGACCTCCTCATGAACTGTTCCCAAACTCTCTCTAACTCTATCCGCATTTATGACCCTTTTCCTTAGGTCACTAAGCATCCCAGGATGCCATGTATTTTTCCAGACTCTTCCCATACTAAGTATTATAATTTTTAAAAGACTGGATGGAGAATGAGAGACATTTAGAGAAAGTGGAATAATTCTAACTGGCAAAGACATAGTATATAGTCAGTTCAAGAATGGGAACGCTTTATAGTGAACTTTAGAGCACACACACTGGAAAAGACACAGAAAGAGAAATAAAATACTTCCATACCTCCTTGGTCTTGTTATTTCCCAGTCTGGTTCAAAGGCTAAAGTACATGGCATAACTGAAAGAATGTGTTTCTAGTACAAATGGAAAGGCTATTCTGATTTTTCCTGAATTTTTACTGTAGATGACAATTTTTTCTGTAACTGTTCTTGATTTTGTTGGGTCATGAAGTAGCAGGCATGGGCAGTCCCCTATCAAGTTAAACCAGTAATAGAAAACAGGAATGTGGTAACCTAAGAACCTTAGAAGTCCATGATCAGACTTGCCTTCTAGTGAGATATACTGGAAAATGCAGTTTTCATTCCAGAACTTTCACTAAGAGTCTGACCTGTAGAAACTATATAATCTCAGAAGACCTCTGGTTTTGGCATATGAAAAATGAAGAACTTAGATTAAATAGTTCAATCCAAATATAGAAATGTTTAACAAAACTTTGGAGTGCAATAGGATTTTTTTCTTTTTCCTACTGAATTTTCAAGTCAGAAAGGAAACTTAGAACAGAAATTCTCAAATTTCAAAGGTCAGGGCACTTAAATTTCTTAGTATTCCTATGGAATATCATGTAATATTGACACTAAATTCAGAGTAGCTAATTATATAATTACAAAATATAGAATAAATATGTAGAAGCAGGTGATAAATGTTGAACTTAGATTTATGGTAGAAATAAAAAATGTTATTTTATTAGCTATATTTCCTAATATTAATTTCATGCTCTATACAATAAACTTAAATGCCTATATTCTTTTCACTTATCTATTTGTTTTTAGAAGAGTTTTACAAACTGAGTTTATAACTAACATTTAATGAACTTTTTTTATACTTTTGAGGAACTTGCCTTATAAGAAGTTAAAAATATATACCCCAATTTTTAAATTTGGCTGATTTTTCCCACTGTATGAAAACATGAGTATGCAAAATCAAATGAACTATGGCTCAATAACTAAGGCACTCTGCCTGGTTCTAAGCCACTTTTCATTCATTGCATGGTGTTCTGAGTAGTTTTCAATCTCATGAAAGTAAGATTATCCATTTCTTCCCTTCCTTCCTTCCTTCCTTCCTTCTCTCCTTCTTTCCTTCTTGCCTTTCTTTCTTACTTTTCTTTTCTTTCCTTCCTTCCTTCCTTTCTTTCTTCCTCCCTCCCTCCCCCCTCTCTTTCTTTCTTTCTTTCTTTTGTTCTTTCTTTTCTGCTTTCTTGCTTTCCTGTTTCTCTTTCTCTTTTTTCTTTGAAAAGGCTTTGAAAAAAAGTTGAATTGTGCAGTGTCATTCCACTTGGAACATGGCCACATACAAGAGAAATATTTTTTCTGTTATTTGAACAGCAGTGGAAACAGGATGAACATGTAATAGAAACCATGGTGAAGGTTCTGTCTTTTAATTCATGTATATGCATGCCTATGAGGGCTTGTCTCCTGAAGACCAGGAGCTTTACATTTATATTCATGTGGTCACTCTGAAGTTATGTTATCAATAAAAGTTGTTCATTAAGGGCATAATGGAGTTCAGATAGCATGATATCTTCCAGAATTGACAATGTATGCCCAGAAGTAGGATAACACAATGTTTCCATTATACAACCATTTGTTTACTTACTTATTCTTCTCCTTTCCAGAACATCCTCCATTGACCTGAAATTTTCATATGCCTGGTGGCCAGAGTAATATGGGTTAGGATTGTTTTTATATAATTCCTGATTTTTTAAATAGGATTTGAAGTAAAACAATAAAATTAAATTCCATGATTTGTAGGGGAGAGAAATTTCTAAATTCCTTTAGCTTCAAATTTTGTTAAGCCTGGAGAGGATTCATATTTCTAACAAAATGGTCAATCCTATACTCCTGCTTATGACTACAGGGCTTCTGCTACTTGATGATGGGGGGGGCGGGCGGGTAGGTGATATAGAGGAAGGTAGAAAAGGCAGCTCTTCTGGTACTAGGAAGTTTTAAGGAGGAAAAAGAAAAAGGAGAAGTAAAAGCAAAAAACGGTCAGATCTAAGTGTTCTGAATTCTTTTCTCTGGGTATCTGCCCATGAAGAAATGTTAGGAAAAAGAGAAGAGAAGTGACACTGGGTCTTTCGGGGGTTCTCTACAAAAAAACTAACCAGAAGCTGCCTTTCCCAACCTATATCATAGCCACATCAGTGAATTTGGCAACAAAGAGTAACAAAGTTCAGCCTTGAAGTTTTAATTTCCAGGGCAGTCATCAGGTACTAATAGGCTGGAATAGATACTCAATATTCCTTTATTTCCTTGTTGTAGCAAGAGATGGAAGGGGCTAAGTAATTGTTGACTTGAGAGCCATGAGAAAGCTCTGCCTGTAAGGTTTGGTGAGCTGTGAAGGGATCTCCAGCTTTGGCAGGAGAGGAGCCATCTGAGCAGGCATCCAGAAGAACATGGTGTTTATTGCTTGTGAGAGAGATAAGATGAGCTGAGTAATCAGGAAAGTAACACGAAGTCACACTCGTGACACTGAGCTAACCGAACAAGATCAACCAGAAAACAAATCTTACCAGGTGAGGACCTGACCTGCAAGATCAGTAGACAAGCAGCACTCAGGCAGATAGGGGCATCATCTTCAAGCCTGGATGAATGGAAACCATCCTGAAGGTCTGAGGAACTCATGTTCTTCCATGCCAGGAGATCATGTAGTTTTTCTTCCCTGACAGAGAATTGGAAGGAAAGGGAGACACTGGGGAGAACTCTTTCTTTTCTTCTAGAAATAAATAGCACAAATTAATAGAATTGTTTAAAGGATCCCAATGGTCTAAGTTTAAAAATAAGTTTAGGAATTATTTTTTTTCCTTCTACTTTGATGGATGGGTCATAATGAGACAGATAAGGAAAACATGATTTGTATAATTTCCAATCTTGTTATAAATATTTATTGAATAAATGAATGAATGAACCAATCAAATAATAATGAATAAACTATATAAAACAGATGCTTCAATTGAATTATCTGTTTCAACAGAGCTGCAAAACAAAGAACTTACTAAAACCTAAGCCATTGCTTTAGCACTGAGTTTATGATTTCTCCCAAAGTGTTAGTTCCAATAAGGAGGACCCTGAGAAAAAAATTGTGTGATAGATAAAATTAATTTTTGTTTCTCTCAGGACTCAACATTCTGCTAAGCTACGCTATTAATTATGTTTTATAACCATAACTAATAACTTGCTTTCAGAAAAAAATCTGATATTGAATATGAATCCCAAGGTGAATTTACTAAGAAAATTTCTCTCAGAAGCTGAGTTAGAGTGAATAATATCTATGTTTGATAAGTACATAATATTTAAACCTTTAATTTTATAAGGAAATGATTGTCAGAAAACCTGTATTAGGTGTACGTTGAAACTTTTTAAAGTGTGACTGCATTGAAATACTTCAAGTTTAACTTGTGTATAATTTTCCTTGCAATAATTTGGAAATGGGCCATTTTCCAAAAACAGATAAAATTATTCAAATGAGAATAAGTGCATTTTGAAATTGTAGTGCTATAGCTTTAAAATCAAATCAGTGTTTGATAATATAGTTGGCCAAATATGTGGACTTGTTTTTTGGACTCAGGATCCAGAGAACATTCTGTGTGCTGCTAAAACAAACATCACGTAAAACCAGAACTTGTTTATTTTCCCAAACTGTGTGCTTAAGTAGATATTTAAAATCCTGGTGTGCAGAGTTGTGTAAACTGTTCATGAAATTTCTTTGAGGTATTTACTATGTCAACAAATATATAAGCAGTTTTTTTTAACAAGGAAAGTAAATCCAAGAAAATACAATGTCATGCTTAGACAAGCATTATGTTGAAGGCCTACCACTCAGATAATTATATGGACTAACTATAATATAAAAACTCAGTGAACTGAAGTCAAGAATATGGGTTGCCAGGTTGGGGCTTATTGTAAAGGGTCCTAGATTTTAACATCTTACAGCAGACACATATATTCAGAAGTTGTAACTGTTATTTCTAAATTCTAAGATACTGAGCTATTTGTTTATAACCTGGTCATTCCCAGAAACTTCGGGTATTTATGCCACACCTAAGATTCAGAGTTAGAGCTCTGAAGCTATGAAAATCAGCATTACCCCATACAAGAACTGTTTTAAAAAGCTGAAAATAAATGTGATCAGACTTCAAGTAAATATATAAATGAAGCTGATCTAGATAGGACAAAAGTAAGTCAGAATGCAAGGTAAAGGATGATATGGTCCATATTTCAAAACCTCAACTTACGTATGAGACCAAAGGGAGAGACTGGATTAAAAGAGCATGACTTTTCTGGGGTACAACAGTTTCAAACCAGCACAGGCCTCCAACTCATTGGATGAAGAGATTCCTCTCCTTGCTAAGATAATCGCCATTGTTGATTGTAGGTGTAATTAGCCATGGAATCAATCAATCAACTAATGAATGAAATCCATGAAGTACCTACATTATAACAACCAGGCCAGTGCTTGCTGGGCCAAATAACTGGGCACCATAACCCAGCCACATTGACCCATGACATTGACCATTGCAGGAAATCAAGAATAAATATTTCTCCTGAACCTAATTTTGCGCCTCAGAAAATTGGAAGCTAAAACAAATTAACTGGAGTGAAGTATAGTCCTTTACCTATAGAAAAGCTTCTAAAGGTAGGCCCTCTAATCATCCCAAGCTCTACCTGTACCACCACTACCACATGCTCAAAATAAATGTCAGACGTATTTGTAATAGTCATGGGATATTTATATGGCACATTTTGTCTTCCTCTTACAGTGACATTCCAGTTCATAAGCCACTCGAGCAGTAGATGCTTTCCAAGTCTGAAAATCTCTGTGGCATTTTGAGCAATCTGTCATTTTTGTAATGAATTTTCATTGAAATCAAATTTATATTAAAAAAATACATCCATTTTAAGTGTATATAAATTCTGGCTTTTTGCCAATTCATGTACCTTTATACCTACCATCACATTCAGGCTATGAAGCATTACCCCAAAAGTTCCCACCTGCCTTTTTGTGGCCAGGTCACACATACACACACATACACACTCCCAGGTGGTTTGCTTACTCTTAGTATAGATTTCACCTCCTCATCTATAATTCATATACATAGAATCATGCCAGTATGAGCCCCTTTGTATCCAGCTTCTTTCCTCAGAATGTTTTCGAGACATGCTATTGTGTGTATCTGTAATTACGCCTTTTTAATGTTGAATAGTACTCCACTGTATGAATTTACCACACTTTGTTTATCTATTTCCCAGGGGTTGCACTTCTTGCTAGTGTGACAAGGCCACTATAAACACTCATGGATAAGTCTTTTTGTGAATATATGTGTTTATTTATTTGAAGTAAATATCTAAGAGTAAAATCACTTTGGCATGAGGTAGGTGAATTTTGTTGTAAAAAATGTTATTCAAAAATGGCCAAAGTTGGGGGTGCAAGGTAGTTCTGTGGTAGAATTCTTGCCTGCCATGTGGGAGAGCTGGGTTTGATTTCCAGCCCATGCACTTCCCAAAGACAAATAAGCAAACAAAAGAAAGAAAAAACAAACAAATGAAAAGTCAACAAATGATGCTGCAATACTCACATGGAGAAAGAATGAAATGTGACCCCTGCCATACAGCATACAAAAAAAAAAAATGGCCAAAGTTTTCCAAAGTAGTTTTACCATTTACTTTTTCACTAGCAGTACACATGAATTCCATTTTCACATTTACATCAAATCTTGGTATTGATATCCTTATTTTATATACAATGAAAAGATGCTTACTTTATTTAAAGTTCACCTCTTTTTAAAATTTTATTAAAGAAATTGTAGCTTTACAAAAAATCATTATGTACCAAACCACTTATGTACCAAAAAATCATGATAATGATGTAAAAAAAGTACAGGATTACTGTATACAACACCTCCATTATTAACACTTTACATTAGTGTGACACCTTTCTTAAAATTGATGAAAGAATATTATGTTTGTATTATTAGTTTTAACTCATAATTGACTTTAGTGTGTCTTTTTTCCCTTACACCATCCCATTATTAACACATTGCATTAGTGTGGTACATCTGTTATAATTCATGAAAAAATATTTCTATAATTGTACTTTTAATAACAGTCCATTATTTACAGTAGGTTTCACAGTATTGTACAGTCCCATGCTTTCTCTTTTAATTTTTAATCTAGTAATACATATATGATCTAAAATGCCCCCTTTTAACCATGCTAACACATACAGTTCAGTGCTGTTAATTACACTCCAATGTTGTACTACTATTTCCACCACTCATTTCCAAAATTTTACCATCAAACCAAATAAAAATTCTGTACAAATTCATCATTAACTCCCCTTTCCTAACTCTTAACCCAGACCCTAGTAAACTATATTCTGGATTCTAACTCTTTGAATTTGCTTAATATAATTATTTCACATCAGTAAAATTATACAATAGTTATTCTTTTTTGACTGGCCTATTTCACTGAATATAGTGTCTTCAAGGTTCAATCATGTTGTTACATGAACCAGAATTATTCCTTTATAATGATAAATAATATTCCATTGTAAGAATGGATATTTTGTTTATCCAAACATTGGTTGTTGAACAGTTGGGTTGCTTCCATATTTTGGCAATTGGCAAGTGTATAAATATCTGTTAGAGTCCCTGCTTTCAATCCTTTGTGGTATATATCTAGTAGAGGGGTTGCTTCTGTTAATCGTACACTTAGCTTTCTGAGGAACTGCCGAACCATCTTCTACAGTAGCTGCACCAATTTACATTCCCCTAAGAAATGAGTGAGTGTTCCTATATCTCCACACCTTCTTGAACACTTATAATTTTCTGTCCTTTTCCCTTAATAAGTAGCCATTTTGTGAAATGGTCTCTGATTGTGGTTTTGATTTGCATTTCCATAATAGCTAGCGATGTTGAGCATCTCTTCATGAACATTTTAGGCATTTGTATAGTCTCTTTGGAGAAATGCCTATTCAAGTCTTTTGTCTATTTTATAATTGAGTTGTTTCTCTTTTTATTGTTGATTTGTAGGATTTTTTTTTATATTCTGGGTTTTAAAACCTAATTGGATAAGTGGTCATCAAATATTGTCCCGATTTCATAGGTTGTCTTTTCACTTTCATGATAAAGTCCTTTGATGTACTAATATTTCATTTTTAATTTTGATGAGGTCCTATTTATCTGTTTGTTTCTGTTGTAGTTTATTGCTTTGGGTACGAAGTGCAAGAAACCATTGTCTAGCACAAGAACCTGACAATGCTTCCTTTCTATGAGTGTTATACTGTTTCTTTGTACATTCTGAGTTAATTTTTGAATATCGTGCAAGATAAGAGTCCTCCTTCATTTTTCTGCCAATGGACATCCAGTTCTCCCAACATGATTTGTTAAAGAGGTGATTCTTCCCCAATGAGTGGATTTGGTACCATCAACAAAAATCAGTTTTCCCTAAATTGGGAAAATTGAGGGTATCTATCTGAACTCTCAAGTCCATTCCATTGGTCTATCATCCTATCCTTGTAATAGTACTATCCTTTTTAATGAGTGTAGCTTTGCAATAAGCTTTAAAGATAGGAAATGTGAGTCCTCCAGGTTTATGCTTCTTTCTCAAGATGGATTTAGGTATTCAGCATCCATTATCAATCCAGATAAATGTGATAATTGGCTTTTACGTATCTGTAGACTGTGGAAATTTTGGTTGGGATTGTGTTAAATTTGTAAATCATTTTGAGTAGAAATAACATCTTAACAAAAATTAGCCTTCCAATCCATAAGCATCAGATATCCTTCCATTTATGTAGGTCTTCCTTGATTTCTTTAAGTAATGTTTTGTAGTTTTCTGTGTATGAGCTCTCTACATCCCTGGTTAAATTCATCCTACTTATTTGATTTTTTAGTTGTTATTGTAAATGAAATTTTTTTCTTGCTTTCCTCCTCAGATTTCTCATTACCGATTTTTGCATGTTGCTCTTCAATTTGCTGAATTCATTTATTAGCTCTTGTAGCTTTGTTATACAAGTTATGACTTCCTCTATATAGAACAATGTCATCTGCAAATAGTGAAAATCATATTTCATCCTTTCCAATGTGGATGCATGTTATTTCATTTTGTTGCCCAATTCCTCCGTCTAGAATTTCCAGTACAATGTTGAATAACAGTGATGACAGTGGGCATCCTTATATTCTTCCAAATCTTAGAGGAAAAGCTTTTAATCTTTGCCATTTAGTATGATGCTAGCTGTGAGTTTTTCATATATACCCTTGATCATGTTGAGGAAACTTCCTTCTAACCTTATTTTGTAAGTGCATTTATCAGGAAAGGATAAAATTTTATTTTGTCAGATGCTTTTTCCACATTAACTGAGGTGATCATGTGTGTTTTCACTTTGTTTTATTAATGCGGTGCATTACAATAATTTATTTTCTCATGTTGAAAAACCCACTGATTATGGTGTACAATCCTTTTAGTGTGCTGTTGTATTTCATTTGCAAGTTTTTGTTGAGGATTTTTGCATCTATACACATAACAGAAATTGTTCTGTAATTTTCTCTTTTCATAGTATCTTTATCTGGCATTGGTATGGGTGATGTTCACCTCACTGAATGAGCTAGATAGTACTGTCTCCTTTTCAATTATTTGGAAGAGTTTGAGCAGCATTGGTATCAATTCTCCTTGGAATATTTGGTAGAATTCCCCTGTGAAGCCATCTGGTCCTGAGATTTTCTTTGTTGGTAGGCTTTTGATTACTGATTCTATCTCTTTACTTGTAATCAGTCCATTAAGACCTTTATTTCTTCTAGAGTCAGTGTAGGTTGTTTGCATGTTTCTAGGAATTTGTCCTTTTCATCTGAGTTGCTTAATTTGTTGGCTGTTGTCTTGTTGTCCTCTTATGATTCTTTCTATTTTGGTGTGGTCAGTAGCAATGTTCCCCTTCATTTGTGATTTTATTCATTTGCATCTTCTCTTTATTTTGATCAGTCTAGCCAAAGGTTTGACAATTTTATTAATCTTTTCAATGAATGATTTTTTGTATACTTAAGGTTCTCTGTGACTTTCAGTTCTCTATTTCACTCATTTCTGCTATAATCTTGTTTCCTCTTTGCTTCTGGTAGCTTTTGGGGTTGTCTGCTGTTCTATCTTTAGTTCCTCCAGGTGTACAGTTAGATCTTTGATTTTAGCTCTTTCTTCTTTTTTTAACGTTAACAATTAGAGCTGTAATTTAACTCTAGTACTGCCTTTGCTGCATATCGTATGTTGTGATATGTTCTGTTCTCAATTTTATTCATCTCAGGATATTTACTGGTTTCTCCTGCAATTTCTTCTTTGATCTTCTGATTATTTAAGACTGTATTATTTAACTTCCATTTATTTGTGGATATTTCAGTTTCTGCCTGTTATTGATTTTCAGCTTCATTCCATTATCATAGAAGATACTTCGTATAGTTTCAATCTTTTTAAAATTAGGGAGCTTGTTTTGTGACACAATATGTGGTCTACCCTGAAAAATGATCCATGGGCACCTGAGAAGTATCCAAAGTATCTTTGTGGCTGATATTCATTTCAATTTTAACCAATCTAATGGTACTGTTATTTCAGTGTGGTGAAATTTGTACCTACTTCGTAGCTAATGATCTTGAGCATTTTTCCACATGCTCATTGGACATTTGTATGCTTTCTTTTGAACTGTTGGTCAAATCTTTTGACTTTTTATTGGGTTGTTTTATTGAATTGTAGGAACTCTTTATATATTTTAGTACTGAGAATATTTTCTCCCTATCTATGGCCACATATTAATCATGTTTTTGAAGAGCAGAAACTTTTTCTTTTGATTAAATCTTATCAACTTGGTCTCTTATAGTTATTAATTTTTATGTACAAAGTATTTCCTTAACCAAATATGCAAAGATTTTCTTCTATGCACTATTCCAGGTATTTCAATTTTAGCTTTCACATTTAGGTCCACAAAACATTTCAAGTTAATTTTTGTGTATTGTGGGTTTATTTTTTCATGTGGCTATCTACTTGCTTCAACAACTTTTGTGAGAAGATATTCTGATACTTAGGTTCAGGTGTCAACTTGGTCAGGTGAGGATGCCCTGTTTTTCTGTTGCTGTGAACTTAAATCATCAGCATGCAAAATTCATCTATAGCTGATTACATCTGCAGTCAGCTAAGGGGAGTGCCTTCCACAATGAGTGACATTTAATTTAATTAGCTGGAGGTTTAGAAGAGAGTGGTCAGAAGAGAGCTCAGCATCTCAGCATGCCTCATCTCAGCATTCAGAGATCAGACCCAGATGTTTGGAGATGCAGAAAGGAATCACCCCAGGGAAAACTATTTGAACCCAGAAGCCAGGAAGGAAATCCAGCAGATGTCCACCATGTCCCTTCCCAAGTGGCAGAGAAAGCCAGAGGAAAGCCAGCTGCCTTTATATTTAAAGAAGAACTATAAATTTGTAACTAAATAAACCTTCTTATTAAAAGCTGATCAGTCTCTGGTGTGTTGTGTTCTGGTAGCTTTAGCAAACTAAAACACATTTTGGTACTGGAGAAGTGCAGTGCTACTGTAGTTTGCAAATACCAAACATGTTGGAATTTTTTTTAAATGGATAAGGGGAAGATTTTGGGGAATTTTGAGGAGCTTGATAGTGAAGGAGCTTGAATTGCTTTGAAGAGACTGTTGGTGGAAAGGTGGAATCTAAAGATAATTCCATTACAAACTGGAAGGAAAACATTCTTTGTAGATGGGAGACAGAATTTGAGAGTGGTGAAATTGGATATTTAGCAGAAGGAATGTCCAAACTAAATGTGGAAAATACAGTCTGGCTGCTCCTTGCAGCTGATAGTAAAATGTGACAAGAAAAAGATAAATTGAGGACTGAACTCTTGGGTACAAATAAACCAGAAATTGATGGTCTGGGAAAATCTGGTCTTCCAGAAAGAGATACCCCAGAGAATAGTGCCCCACATGAGGTTTTCACCAAATGTGGAAGCAGTCAGCCATTAGAGGACAAGTGAGGATTTGAGATGGAGTTATCCAGAAAGCTTTTGTGGAAAGTCCTTTTGTCTGATGGACATGATCTCAGAATACTGCATAGAAAACCAACAAGAGTGTTGTGGAATCTGTATAAATGGAACCACTGCCAGCCTGAACTAAAAGGGACAGAAAGGGACAAATTGAAGGAAAAATAACTTTAGAGGCAGAACTATGGAAACAAAGGTCTGAAGCCAAGAAAACTTGGACCAGAAGAGTGGACTCACCCATATATGTGGAGAGGGTGAGTTTGTCCTAGAAGCAGAGGGCAAGCCTTCCACTTCATTGTTCAGGAACAGTTGTGCCACCCCAGGTATTAGAGAGAGTGGAGCACATAAGCAAGGAACTTGGGGAACCTAGCTGCCACCCCACTGTTCTGGAGGGACTGAGCATGTGCCCCAGAGATGGCAGAAATCCTGGGTATTGCCCCAAAGTTTGGAGAGGGTGGAGCTGAGTAAAAGGTGATCTCCCCAATGTCCCCCAAGGTTTCTGAGAGCCAGATCACTGTGTCAGCCCTTGGAAAAGGTTGGACTGCCACTTTCTAAAGCCCCAAGGATAAATGGCTCTCAGACTTTGAGATCTAGTAGAGTTTGCCCTTCAGGTTTTCAAAATTGTTTAGAACAGGTAACTTCTGTTTCACATCTAATTTCTCCCTATGACAATGACATTGTTTATCTATGACTGTTCCTTCTTTGTATGTTGGAAGCCAATAACTTGCTCTAAGATCACAGGCCCACAGCCAGAGGGGAGTTTTACTTTAGGACAGACCAAGCCTGCAAATAACTTTGACAAATTTTCTACTCTTTTTCAGTAGTATTGTATTTGTACAGTAACTTAAATGATTTAAGGCTTTTCTGATATTATGATGAAATGAATATATTTTATATATAGAAAGATTTAGCACATTGCATGCAGGACAGATGATCATTGTTGGGTGGAAAAAAATGTGTTACTGTTTTCTATTTAGAGATTAAGTATGGTTTAAGGTGATGTGTAGAGTTGCCAAGTTGACAAAGGGTGGACATGTGATAATGAGGTTCAGGTGTCAGCATGGCCAGGTGATGATGCCTTGTTGTTAAATCATCAGCATGTGAAATTCATCTATGGTGGATTTCATTTGCAGTCAGCTAAGGGGTATGCATTCCACAATGAATGATCTTTACTTTAATTAGTTGGAGGCTTTAAAGAAAGGGTTCAGAAGAGAGCTCAACATCTCAGCATATCTCATCTCAGCACTCAGAGCTCAGACCCAGATGTTTGGAGATGCAGAAAGGAATCACCCCAGGGAAAACTGCTTGAGGCCAGAAACCAGGAGGAAAGTCTAGCAGATATCCACCGTGTTCCTTCCCATGTGACAGAGAAAGCCAGAGGAAAGCCAGCTGCCTTTATATTTAAAGAAGAACTATAAATTTGTAGCTAAATAAATCCTCTTATTAAAAGCTGATCTGTCTCTGGTGTGTTGCATTCTGGTAGCTTTAGCAAACTAAAACAAATATCTTTTCCCATTCTATTACCTTGGCAACTTTGTAAAAGGAACAACAACCACATATGTGTGGATCTATTTCTGGCATCTCAATTATCCTCTATTGTTAAATGTCTCTAACAGATATTCACGTCACTACCAAACTGATTTGCTTTCCATTGCTTTAAAGAATTTCTTGAAATCAGGTAGTATGAGCCATCTGATTTTGTTCTTCTCTTTCAACACTGTTTTGGTAGTTCTATGTTGTTTGCAATTTCATTTAAATTTTAGACTTAGTTTGTCATTTTCTATGAAAAAATAAGCCTGCTGGCACTTATAATAGGATTGCTTTGAATTACTGATTCAGTTTGGAGTGAATTGACATCATCACAACATTTTCTTCTCTATTGATAAACAGAGTATATCTCTCCATGTAAGTCATCAAATAATATCTGGCAGCAATGTTCAATAGATTTCAGTTTCTCGTGTTTATGTCTATTTTGTTCATTTTATCCCAAAGTATCATATTTTGGATTATAGTGTAAATAATAATTATTTTTGTTTTCTAATTTTTCATTGTTGCTCTATTAAAATGTAATTGCTCTTTGTATATTGACCATTTCCTAATGCTATGAGCTTTGTGGTAAATTCCTTAGGATGTCCTATGTAATGATATATCATCATTAGTTAATAGAGACAGTTTTAATTCTTCCTTTCTAATACTTGTGCCTTTCATTCATAAATAAGGCCTTAATTGATAATTTGAATTTCCAGTACAAGGGCAAGTTGGTGAGAGTGGAATTCTTTGCCTTGATTCTGAACTGAAGCTGTCTTTTAACATTAAATGTTATCTTTAGGTTTTCCATAATTTAAGTTTTTATTATGCATCAGTGTTAGATTTTGTGAAAAGTTGGTTTTCTTGTATGATTGAGATATTCATACAATTTTTCTCCTTAACTCTGTTATGATGGTGAATGACATTGATTAATAATTGAATGTTTAACCAGCTTTGCATTCCTAGAATAAACACTATTTGGCCATAAGATATTATCATTTTTATATATTGCTGAGTTTGATCTGCTAATATTATGTTAAGGATTTTTTATCTATGTTCATGAAGTCTGTAAGTTTCTTATATATTTCCAGTTTTTGTATCAAGATAATGCTTGCCTGATGAAATGAGTATGGAAATGACCCCACTCCTCTATATTCTCTGATTATTTGAATAATATTGTTATTATTTCTTCCCTAAATATTTGTAGCGTTTACCAGTGGAAACAAAAAAGACTGGAATTTCTTTATTGGAAGATGTTTAGTTAGGAATTTAATTTTGAAAATAGATTCAGGAATATTCATATTATCTATTTTTCCCTTATTTCATTGGTAATTTATAGCTATCAAGGAATTTGTCCATTTCGTCTAAATTGTCAAATTTATTGGAATTTAGACTGAAAAACTGTAAGTCATTCATTACATTCCTGTTTTTAAGTCAGCCAATTAAAGTATTTTCACAGCAGCTCTGGCAAACTAAGATACAATCCTGACACCATCGTGTAACTGAATATATTCAGAAAAATACATAATGAAGACTCCTGGCTATGTTAAAACTACCATTATTCATTTGTGTAATCTATTATAAATCTGATTTTCTAATGCATTACTAACTAACACTCCCTGCCCTTAATATTCCCATTGTTTCGCTAAAATTTGTGCCCCACTTATCCACCTAAATATCCCTGGTATGTGTGCTGTAAATATAAAATCAGAGTCAATACTTCCTGCCTCAGTATAGGATCTACATGGGTAAGTACTTGCTAAATACTAGCTAAGGTTATTGTTGGTGCTATCCTTTGATGATAGAAAATAAGAAAATCTGAACTACTAAAATTTATACCTAAAGACACCAAAACTGTGATTATGACAAAAATAGCATGAAAACGAGAACATAGATAACCCATAAGAAAAGCGTGGAGAAGTTTCTCTCTTCTCCAAATACATAGAGCACATATGGTTTATACAGTTTGAATGCCCTAATATATTGTGTTTCAGTCTTGTTTTGGTATGTATTTTCATACCTGCCTAGAGCCTCAGCATTTTCAAATTTAACATTCAAAACTTTGAGACCCTTGAAATCTATGACATGCAGCATTTTGAACTTTACTAAAGAATGAAATTCATTTCTAAGCACAGTAAATTCATTTGGCTCTAATTTGGGTCCAAATGTTGGCAATTAGAGCACTGAGAGTTTTTGCAAAGCTTCATTCTGAAGAGAAGGAAAATATTTTTTGAAGATCGACTCTGCACCAGATTTGTAGCTGGATGCATTGTACTTGATTTATCATATATAGTGGGGTTTTAAGGCTGAACACAGATACAGAGAGTCAGGGTCAGAGAATTCTCTGTGTTGGATTTGTGTGCTTACTTGGATAAGGTGGAACTGAAATGAATAATTTCTCTTTATATTGCTATTGCACTTTAATTTCTCTTATA
The DNA here is from genome assembly GCF_023851605.1 of Tamandua tetradactyla. Taxonomy (NCBI): domain Eukaryota; kingdom Metazoa; phylum Chordata; class Mammalia; order Pilosa; family Myrmecophagidae; genus Tamandua; species Tamandua tetradactyla. The sequence continues at coordinate 25,788,849 of NC_135350.1, forward strand.
TCATTTCTTTTGACCTTAATACAACCCCGTAAAGTTTGGAGGACAGATTCTATGATTTGTTCCAGTTTTCAGATAAAGACATTAACACAAAAAGTGATTTAGTTAATTGCCTGAAGATCACAAATCTAGAAAGTGGAAAATTGGGAATAAGAAGTAGTTTTCCTAACTCCAGATCAAGTTCTCTCTCTACCATACTACACTATCTCTTATCATACAGTGTTTCTTTCTCAGGTTTTGTAGTAGGTTGATGCTGTAAGCGCCTCAGAAAAACATGTTCTTAAATCTAATCCATTCTGTGTGTGTGAACTCATTGTAAGTAGCATCTTACTTACAATGGTGAATGAAGTTACTTTAATTAAGGTGTGACTCATCTTAATGAGGAGGAGTTTTAATCCTATCACTAGGGTCCTTTATAAGTGGAATGAAATTCAGACATAGGGAGAGAACACCATAGGAAGCAAGAAGCTACATATCAATGGAACCTAGATGACAAGGGAGATTCCAGGAGACACTGCCAGGTACCTACCATGTGACAAGTTAAAGACCAAGGCTCACTGGCAGCCAGCTCTAGAACACCAGTCTTTGGGGAATAAGCATCACCATGATAATGACTTGAATTATGATTTCTTTTATTCCTCCAAGTGATGAGCAAATGAATTCCCACTGTTTAACCTGATCCATTTCATGGTATTGGCTTGAGCAGCCAGAAAATGAAAACATGCATGTACCTGAAAAAATTACTCACTCTTCACTAAAAAGGTTTGTGTACCCTTCCTTACAGTTACCAGGTATAGTACTGCAAGTGACCACTCTGTAGATTCTAGATGTGACTAAAGTTTATATATACTGGGAGACTATACAACACTCTTGCTAGAGTCTTGTATAGTCTCTTAGTCAGAGGGTTGACTAAGGAGCCTGGTTTGGAAAGGAAAGTTTTGGGGACGAGAGATGTGGAACTGACTACAGAGTAGGAGAAAGGAAAAGCAGCACAGAATTTCTAATGCCAGACATTTTCAGAACTGAGTGAAACATGTAAGTTTCCTTCCATAGACAATTCTGCAATGTATATAAACCACCAAGCATAGCTCCTAGCATCAAGCATAGCTCCTACATGATTGTATATAAACCACTAAGCATGTTAAATTTAGTTTTAACAAACAACATTTCTTAGCCCTTCTAGCTATTCTAGTTCTACTTCAATCCAATTTTCTGATGAACACCACAGATGTGCCCAATAGCAGCCCTGATCTTTCATGAATGTAACATTTAAGTTTCTTGTTTCCTAGAGAATTTCTCACATAGATGAGACACATGTGATTAAACAACTTGCCCAATGTCAGGCTTACCAAAGTTCTTTCTTGAATGAAATATGTAATATTGCTTCTACCTTGTAGTATAACTGAACTTTATGAATTAACATGTATTAAAGTGTCTTTCACATTGCTTGAACAACAAAGGCACTCAATAGGTGGTAGTGAAAAAGTTGCTATAATTAATTTAAAACTTGGTTCATAGTAAGAATTATAAAACATGCTTTTGAAACTTTTTTATTGTGAAATATAGCATATATGCAAAAAAGCAATACATTTCAAAGTACATTGTAGCAAATAGTTATGGAACAAATTTCTAAGTTTGGTATGGATTACAGTTCCACAATTTCAGGTTTTTCTTTCTAGCTGCTCCAAAACACTGGAGACTAAAAGAAATATTAATATAATGAGTCAGCAGACACAGTCATTTGCTAAATCCTGTTTTCTCTGTTATAACTTCTCCTTCTTCTTTGCTCCTTCTCTCAATCTTTAGGGGTATTTGGGCTATTCCCATTTTAATTTTTTTCATGTTGGAAAGGAGTATGGCAATATTACATGACTAACATTGTGTTCTAGTTTTCTAGGCTGCCAAGACCATCACACTTCACCTCCAAACTCCAAAAAAAGACATGCTATTTCCATACTCATGCATAGTCATTCCAAAGCAATATCCCAAAAGCCTTAAATCATTTCAGTAACAATATTAAGTACAAAGTCTCAACAAATTCATTTATAGGTGTGGTCTGTCCTGGGGTACAATTCACCTCAGGTTGTGGACTTGTGAAATTTACAAGTTATTTTTCCAGTATACGATGTAGGAACAGTCATGGGATAAATATTCCCATTTCCATAGGGAGAAATTGGAAGGAAAATTAAAGGTTCTGCTCACAAACAATTCTAAAACCCTTCAAGGTATACTCCATTAAATTTCAAGGTCCACGAGTAATCCACAGAATGCTGCTTTGTCCTTAGGGCCTGTTGAAGCAGAAGCCTCACCTAATCCAAGTACTTGAACAGTACCTATGCTCTCCCCAAACACTGGGATAAAGGCTCCAACCCCTCAAAGCACTGAAGTGTTGGCCAGACACTCTGTTTCACCTTTGCCAAATATCTGGGTGGTGGCAATACTCTAGGCTCCACTCTCCTCAAGCATTGGGGTGGCAGACAGTCTCTCCCCATTCCAAAGACATCTGAGAAACCTAGGGTAATAGCACTTTTCCTGAACAATTGAGCAGAAGGCCTGTCCTCTCCAAGCTCTGAAGCATATTCACCCTATCTACATACATGGGTAAGTCCACTCTCTTGGCCAGAGAGGAAGTCTTCAGTCCAGACCTCAGCTTCCACAACTCTGCCTCTGCAGTCATCCTTCCTTCAATCTATCCCTTTTAGTCCCGGCTGGCAGTGGTTCCATTCATAAAGATCTTACAAAAAACTTGTCACACAGGGGTCTAAACCATCAGACAGTAAGACTTTACAAAAACCCTTTCTGCATGACTGTGTTTCCTATTGTGACTTGTATTGAAATGGCTGACTGGTTCCATGTTCAGTTAAATCTTCACTTGGAGCACTATTTTCTGGGACTCATTTTTCAGAAGCTCAGAATTTTCCAAACCATCAGTTTCTGGTTTCTTTGTGGCCAGGAATTTAGTTCCCAGCTTATGTCTTTCTTCTTGCATTTTACTGTAAGATGCAAGGCGAAGCAAAACTGCACTTTCCACATTTATTTTTTAAATCTTCTTGGCTAAATATCCAAGCTTGTCACTCTCAAATGCTGCCTTCCATCTGACATCAGGATTCAGTTTTGCCAAATTATCTGCCACTTTAAAACTCATTCATCATTTCCAAGACCCATCAGAAATACCTTTAGCATCCATGTTTCTACAAACTCTCTCTTCAAAGCAATCTAGGCCTTTTCTATCAAGCACCTCACAATTCTGCTAGAATATATCCCATACCCATTTATAAGCCAGTCTTACATTTTTGATATTTGCAATAGGAACATCCCACTTTCTTGGTACCAAAATCTGTTTTAGTCTGTTAAACTGCTAAAAGCAATATACCAGAAATTGGTTGGCTTTTAACAAAGAGAATGTATTAGTTTACAAACTTATAGTTCTGAGGCCATGAAAATATCCAAATCAAGGCATCAGGATGATACCACCTTCCCAAAGATGGGCTGCCAGTGATCCTGGAGGCCTCTGTCACATGGCAGAGTACATGATGGCATCTGCTACTTTCCCCCTTACCTTCTGCATTTCATTGCTTTCACCGTCTTGCTTCCCTTATTTTCTCTTTGCCTGAATTTTAACCTCTTACAAAAGACTCCAGTAAAAAGATTAAGACCCATCATGGAGCATGCCTTAAATGAAGCAACCTAATCAGAAGGTCCTACTTACAATAGGTAACCATCCACAGGAATGATTGAGTTTTAAGAACATGATTTTTCTGGGGTCCATCTAGCTTTAACCCATCACAGAAGGTCCCAAGGAAAACTCTACAGTGTCCTTAGAAACAAACTAATATCTTTAGACAAAATTTCAATTGTTACTGTTAATTGCATAAATACCTAGTATGACCCAGGAAATTAGGCACTGGTCCATGTCTGCATTCATTTCCCAAATTTACACAACCGTTAAGTAAACTCCTTGAATTTGGGCATAAAAATATGCACTACAGTTTCTTTATGAAAGAGCAAATAATTAAGGACTCTAGTTATCTTAGGGAAGGAAGATGATGATGATGATAATAAAGTACGCTACTTTGTATTAACTCCAGTATAGCAATATACAGAATACCACACTTTTTTGAAATTTCTCTTCTTCAATTCTCCTATTTAACCCTGACTGAATCTAACCGAGATGTCTTTTTGTTTTCAGACTCTAAGAGTAAATATTCCATTCCCAAACATGGTGCTGACTTTAATGGACGAGTAACCACTAAGTCCATTAATAACCCATGTTTCACCTTTTGGAAAATCAGTGAAGGATTTGATCTGCTTTGCTCTGTAAAGAAGCAGATATTGAGTTTCTTGCTGGGTGGACATTTGGCTTCCAGAGGGGAAAAGCAACTGTTTTGCTCAATGATTACCCCTATCAGAAGATAGAAAGATGAGGGAAGTATTGGGGGGTCTTAGATTTTCCTTACCAGCTCATTGTTTGCATGTAAAACATTTAGCATCTTACTGCAAAAAGTTAAGAGCAATTCTTTTGCATCTCCTATTCTGCTGCAGCAAAATTTTGTTGCTTAGAACAAATATGAATGATCAGAACCAAGCCTAAATGTTATCTTTTCTTACCACCTAATAACATGAAATTCCTCACCTGTTTTTAAATATAAGGGAAAATCTAGTATTTGTATTCAAACCCCACTTCCAGCTTTCAGGCTCACCCCCACCCCCTGACCCCCAGAGATGTTTTTCTACCTATTCCACACTTGTCATGAGGTTTTCAACTTAAATTATAATACTATAATACTATTATACTAATATAATATAATATTAATACGATTCTTTAGGCACCCACATGTGCAACATACTACACTAGATGCTTAACCTGACAAATATTCTTGGGAAAGAGAAGAAAAAAATGCTTTCAGAGTGCTGGCTTCTCTACCAAGTGTCTTATGAGTGTTATCTCAGGTGTTTCCTAACTTTTTGAGGATGGTGATTGCTTTAGTTTCCTGGGCTGCTCAAGAAAATACCATGAAGTATGTGGGGATACACAATGGGAATTTGTTTGCTCATGGTTCTCAGGTTAAAATAAAGTCCAGTTCAAGGCATCATTAAGCAATGCTTTCTTCCCAAAGACTGTAGCATTCTGGGGTGGCTGTCAGTGATCTTTGGTCCTTAGCTCATCTGTCACATGGTAATAATGATATTGAATTTCAGTACCTCCTCTGGTCTCCCTATTCTCTTCCCCATTCAGTTGAATTTCAGCTTCTGGTTTCTCCCTGTAGGTTTATCTCTCTGTCTGAATTTCCTTCCACTTACAAAGGTAATATGATTGGGCTCCGCCACACATTAACTGAAGTAACCTCATCAAAAGAACGTCCTTACAATTATTCATACCCACAGGAGTGGATGAGATATAATAATATGTTTGTTTTAGGCCCTGTAATGGTTAGGTTCTGGTGCCAACTTGGCCAAGTGATTATACCCAGTTGTCTGGATAGGCAAGCACTGGCCTGACCATTGTTGCAAGGATATTTTGTGGCTGGTTGATAAACTGGAAAACTGATGTGTTAGATCTTCAGTTGATTGCATCTGTGGCTGATTATACCTGCAATCAACCAAGGTGTGTCTCCCACCAATGAGATAATCCAATTTGTTGAACACTTAAGGAATAAGAGACTTTTTCACTGTGTCTTCAGCCAGTGAGCCTCTCCTTTGGAGTTCATCCAGACCCTTCATCAGAGCTGCCAGCTGCACAGATTTTAGACCCTTCCATTCCCATGATTGCATGAGACACCTTCATAAATCTCATATTTACAGATGTCTCCTGTTCATTCTGTTTCTCTAGAGAACTCTGAATAATACAGGTATATACAGCTTCAAACTACCACAGTGATATAGAATGAAGTCTAAAGGGAAGTCATATACAGGATCTGATGAGTAAGCTTAAGTTTGAAGAAAACATTAGAGAAAAGCAGGAAAAGATGCACTCTGTTTGACTTTATTTTATGCATAGGAATGGGAATGGAGCAGTTGAGAACACAGATAGGAACATCAAGTGTGCCTTGGATGCCCATGTGGCAGTGTTAATTATCTAGTTTCAAACCAATTAACATATTTTATATTCTATTTAATTATCTGTAACATCTTTTTACTTTGAGACTATGCAGATGCCTTCACGTCTAGCTGCCATAAGACTTTTCCCTGCCTTCTTTCTGGGGAAGTCAGGGACACACCTAGCAGGCAACTCCAGCAAGTCCCCTACTTTTGCCTCTTTTTCTGTTGTGCACAGATGTATGAATATGTTTCCATTTCACAGCCCAGGAGAGACAAAGACTAATAGAATGGTGTGACCACATCTTAAACCCAAAACTGGGAACAAACAGCCATAGATGCTTATAAGAGCAGGAAGTCTTCATAAAGGGTGCTTAGTACATGAGGTTGGCTCACAGTAGGGCCCCTTCCTCATGTGGTTAAATATACACTTTCTGTTAGTCCAGGAATATCTCATCTCTGCTATGAAGTATGACCTGTGGAGCTGCCCTTCACTGGCTGTGAACCAAGAAGTTGGCCTCCCCAGCAGGGCAGCCATGATGGGATCTCTTACTCTGGATTTTTGGACCCTTTGTGCTTCGTAAGAAATAAAGTGGTAATTTACTGAAAAGTTCTGCTGTGCCAGTTTCAATGAGGTACTAAATAGCAACTAACTCCACACTCCAATATTAAGATAATCAGCCAAACATCCACATTGACCCTGCTTTTTAGAGAAGCTATCAATAAATACACTTGGGAGCATTCCTAAGAAATAAAATTAACATGAAATCACTCGTGAATTTTAATAAACAAAATATATTTTTAGAATAGCTTTGTGTTTACAGAAATTTATGCAGAAAGTACCAGACAATTCACTGAATCTGTCCCTCAACCTCTCATGCAATTTCTCCTAATAATAAGATTTTGCATTAATATGATACATCTATTAACCTTGATGTATTGATACATTATTATTATTAACCCAAGTCCACTTGTTACATTAGGGTTTGCTCTTTATGTTGCACAGTTCTATGAGTTTTAAGGAAAGCCTAGTTGTCATGTAGCCATTATTAAAGTATCATACAGAATAGCTTTACTGCCTTAAAATATCATGTGCTCCATGAAATCACTTTGCCAGCAAATGCTTAAATTTCACTGAGAATTAGATAATATGTTGAACATCAGCTGGGTCATAGAAGCCGGTAAATTTTCCTTTTTAATCATTCTATGTGGATTTTCTTTCATTGAGCAAAAGTATTTCCTGTGATTCTGTCATTTACTCACAAATGGCCTATATTTGGATCTTCAAGTGCCTCTTTGACTCCAGAACACTGACAGCTGAACATTTATCCAGAACACAGGAAATCAGATTGGTGACAGGCTTGCCATATTAGAAAACATATTCTTGCAGCACTGGGTAGGGTGCACTAAAGATGAGGAGAGATGGATGAGGCTTTAGCCATGTAAAGGCAAAAGATAATTGAACTTTGTTTAGAGCAATGTTGATGGGGAAGAAGAGCATAAGATTAATATGACCGTCTTAGAACTATAGGGACTTAGCGAAAAAAAAAAAAGTGTGTATTGCAGGGCACAAGGTGAAAAGGGAGCAGTTTGTGCTGATCCAAAATGTTTGGCCTGACCACTGGGGCTGGATATTAGGGCTCTTCATCCTCATGTGTTCTAAGAAAAGCACCATTCTGGGAGGTGAAGATGTTAAGTGTGGCAATGAACTTGAACATTCATAATATTTCTAGGATATTCAAATGGCATCCAGGCATGGAGGAACTTGTTTCTCTTCTCAATCACGTTGAAACCAAGGTGACAACTGATCGATATTTTTCTTCAGAATTTGGGTTTCTCTTTCTTTCAATCACGTATGGTTGTTGGAAGAATTCATGGCCCTGAAATTGTAGGAAAACTCCCCATCCTTGCTGGCCTTTGGTGAGAGGATATTTTTGGCTCCTAGAGGCTGCCCATGGTTCCTTGTCATGTAACTCACCCCACCCCATTTGCCTTCTCACTTCAAACCTCCACTTCTAATAATCCTCCAGTGCTACTACAGAGTATTTTATAAAGAAACATAATCAGCAGAGTGACTCTCCCATCACAAATAACCACAGTAAGGAAAATATTAAAGTAATGACTATCCCATCATAGTTACTCACTCCATCCATTCCATTGTGTAGGAAATTACAGTAGGTGCAAAAACCTGAGGTGGGACTCCCAGGAAACGTCTTAGTATTTTACCTGGCACATCATGACGATAGAGTGCATAGTAGGACACACTTGACACCAAGCTCTTGTAATTTATTAAAAATGGGAGTGACAGCAATTCAATTGCATGATTCTCTTCAAGAGTTTAAAGAAATTCAGGTGTGATGGTAAAGCTTCTGAGTCAACTTGGCTAAGCTATGATATCACGTTATGTAATCAAACACAAATCTAGGTGTTGCTGTGAGGATATATATGGTTAACATCTGCAATTAGTTGACTTTAAGTGAATAAATATACACCCATAATACAGGTGGGACTCATCTAGACTGATAAATACCCTTTTTGGCAACCTGCCCATCAGTAACAATTGCATTTCTGGGTAAGAGATATAAAGACAAGGCCATTCACTGCTGTTTGGAGAAGAAACAAAAAAGCTTTAAACAATCTAATTGATAGACATCCTTTTCAATAAAAAATAATAAATCATTATTTTGAAATGTTCACTGTATATTTTAAAGGGATTACATTAATCTAGGTGTTGCCATGAGGATATACATGGTTAACATCTGCAATTAGTTCACTTTAAGTGAAGAAGTACACACCCATAATAGGATGGGACTCATCTAGACTGGTAAATAACCCCCTTGGTAACCTGTCCATCAGAAATAATAGCATATCTGGGTAAGATATAAAGACAAGACCATTCACTGCTGTTCTGTTTGGAGAAGAAACGAAAAAGCTTTAAACAATCTAACTGATAGACACCCTTTTCAATGAAAAAAAAATCATTATTTTGAAATGTTCACTGTATATTTGAAAAAACAGCAGATTATATCACAGGATATTTAAAAGAGCATGTTCTATTTTTAAAGAAAGATTAATATGATGTATTATTAAGTGAACAAGTTCAGAATAATGTGTATATTATAATCCAATATTTTTGAAAGAGAAAAATATATAATTCCCATTTATTTGTAAATGATTTTGTTTGAGTATGGAGAAAGTTGTAGAAATGTACAGAACAGGCTGTTTACTTCTGGCCCCTGGGGCTAATGGGAATTGAAGAATCAATGTTAACTTTTTTAACTATATGTGCTTTCTATCACTTGTAATGAGCTTTAAAGCTGGTGTTACTTTTTTACTTTCTTGGAGTAGAAGTAAAATGTAAAGAAATTAAGATGTACATTGCCAACATTCATATGTAATTGTGAAATAACTAAAGGGTAATGAGGTTTTTGTTTTCATTATTGAAAAAATATATAACCTCATTGGTCAAATACCAAATAAATGACAATTAAGATAAAATAACCTCAGGAGTCTCTATAGCCTTGATAAGGTTTTTCAGTCCTCTTTTTTTCTGTTGCATATTAGTTAGAGTTTTACATATGTTTGTTTTTGAATGGATCATTTAAATACCCGAGGTTCTCAAAGACAGCTATATAGGCTGAATGTGTAAAAAAAATCACAGGACTTAAAGCATTTTGAGCTATTAACATGAAATTATTGTAACTTTAATAGATTTGGGGTTTAAACTATTGAGACTTTAATGGAACAGATATTCTGGATTTAAATGAATAGTTCTGGATTCTGTCATTTTCTCTGAAGTGGCTTATATTTGGGTCTGCAAGTGCCGCTTCAACTCCAGAATGCTGACAGCTGAAAGTATGTCCTGCACACAAGAAATCAGAAAATACTCTGACATTTTTCAACAATGCAAGAGCAATGCCCAAAACATAGAAACATGCAGATTCCCCAACAATAAAGCCCACTTGATCACTAGATTGAAACTTCAACTGCTAACAAATGCCACATATGTTCAGACCTTCCAAAAAGGTTGTCAGTACCTAATTATTCAACAGAAGAATAAAATACAAGAACAGAAATTTGGGGAGATTAAAGCTTTCTAATATGAAATAAAGAAAACAAAGCAAGCAAAAATGTAAACGTGGGGGAAACAATCCATGCAAGAAAGTTTTTTAAATCTTAAAAAAAGTAGCACATTATTGGAGATGAGATGATCTTGAATTCATGAAATTAGAAAACCGTGTCATAAATAATAAATAGGTGACAATAAAAATTATCTTTTGGGAATTAAAAATTATCATACAGGAATGAAATAAAAAGACCTCAAGAAATTTACCACTCAGTGTAATTTTTCTTCAGAAGCTACTTGCTGAAGTGCCTTCCCCACCAATCTGACAAATTAGTTCATTATGAAGAAAAAGATGGGATAGGGAAGCTGTTCTTACCCTGAGCAGAATGAAGTGATTCCTCAGGAAAAGGGTGGGAAGTTCCCAATATGGAAGGTGTACTCAGAAGCAGAACACATGTAGCCCATACTGGAAAATTAAAGACTCCACAAGAATAAGTGGCTTGTTATAAAATGTTCACTGACTATATAAACTATTGATAGAATTTGATCTGTGTCTCAAGCAATTTATATAAGAGTAAAGTGTGGATGTTCTGGAAAACTGTACTAGAAGATCCAAAAAGTAGTTTTAATGATGATCAAGACACTGATGAAAAACCTTTATCTATAAAATAGGGATAAAAGTAATAACTACCTCATAAAGTTACGGTGAGGTCTAAATGAGTTGATGTGTTGTCATGGTCAGGTTCATGTGTCAACTTTGCCAAGTGGCGATACCTGTTTGTCTGGTTGGGCAAGTGCTGGCCTGTCTGTTGCAATGAGAACATTTCATAGAATTAGATCATGATCACATCAGCTGCATCCACAGCTGATTCCATTTGTAATCAGCCAAGGAGGGTGTCTTCTGGAATGAATGATGCTCAATTTAATCACTGGGAGCCTTGAGGATTCAGAAGAGATAGGCTCTCTTCTTCTGCTTTGACTGGTGAGCCTCTCCTGTGGAGTTCATCCAGACCCTCCATTGGAATCATTGGCTTCACAGCCTGCCCTGCAGACTTTGGGCTCTGCGCTCCCATGGTCACGTGAGACACTTTTATAAATTTTATATTTATGAGTGTTCCCTGTTGATTCTATTTCTCTAGAGAACCCTAACTAATACATCTTGGTACCAGGAGTGGTTCTTAAGAAACAGAATCTTAAAAATGGGTTTTTATGTATGGTTTTCTACTCTGACTAGACTCAAAGGCACTAAGGACTCTGAGTCCCATAATCAGAACGACACTCCCAATCCATGGAGTGAGTTGGCAAAGGAGATAGCCGAAATATCACTATTCGATTCCCCTAATTTGTTGCTTGTATGAAGCCAGGCTCTTGGGGATAATGTTTTTTACACTTTACAGAGTTTTATGGAAATAACAGGTATAGAGAGTTGTTTGGTTGTTGTTTGATATACTGGATACATTAAGGAGTGAAAGGAATGGGTTTAAGGCTTCAAACAAGAAACTTAAGGGTCATCAGACAGATGGAGATGTTTCTATGAGTATCCTGAAGGAAAATCTTATTTGTCATAGCTGTAGACTTGAGATCTCCAAAAAGCAGACTCAAAATCTTATTGTTAGAGTAGCAACTTTACAATGTTAACTGAAATTTCAATGTTGCTCAGTATGTCTATACCAATTATACATTCTGGAACTGGGGAAATAACTACAGAATAGGTCCGGGGCCCACTGTGGGCCTGCCATTATAAGAGTAAGTGTGGATGTTCTGGAAAACTGTGCTAAAAGATCCAAAAACTAGCTTTAATGATGATCAAGACACTGATGAAAAACCTTTATCTATAAAATAGGGATAAAAGTAATGACTACCTCATAAAGTTATGGTGAGGTCTAAATGAGTTGATATATTGTCATGGTCAGGTTCATGTGTCAACTTTGCCAAGTGCTGGTACCTGTTTGTCTGGTTGTGTGTCTGCCATTAAAGTGAGGGCATTGATTGGAAAAGAGTGGGACCCTGAAAAATGGGATGGTGACATATGGATTGATAATGATGTCAGGGGTGAGCTGAAACCCTAGGTCATGCTGAGTCTTCTCTAGATAACCCTGTAATAGTCTGCCCTGAGGACATAGGTGCCCCACCTCCAACCTGCCTTGAGGAGTTGGCCACCCAACCTCCTCCTGAAGGAATTAGCCCTAGAGTGATTAATTCTGTTTCACCAGATGAAATCACAAATGAATGCCCTGAAGCAAAAGGCTTGGAAGATTTTTCTAATACTTTTCATGATCCATCCCTACCACCCCTCATTTCTTCCAGACCTATGACTAGACTAAAGTCCCAACAGACCCCAAAAGGTGAGTTGCAAAGTATCACACATGAGGAGCTACATTTCACACCAAAAGAAATGTGTGAGTTTTCCAATTTATATAGACAGAAATCAGGGGAATATGTGTGGCAATGGATTTTAAGGGTGAGGTATAATGGTGGGAGAAATATAAGGCTGGATCAGGCTGAATTTATTGATATGGGCCCACTAAGCAGAGATTCTGCATTCAGTGTTATAGCTCGAGGGGTTAGAAAAGGTATTAACAGTTTATTTGGATGGTTGGCTGAAACATGTATGAAAAGGCGGCCAACATTACCTGAGGTTGAAATGCCAGAACCTCCCTGGTATAATGTAGATGAGGGGATCCAGAGGCTTAAAAAGATTGGAATGTTAGAGTGGATTTATCATGCAAAGTCTGCTCTTACACCCCAGAAATGCCCGGAGGGTACACTTTTTACCAAAACAGTGAGAAATAAATTTGTGAGACTAACACCATCATCCCTGAAGAGCTCTGTAGTTGCATTCTCTGTAGGTCATATATTACTGTAGTAACTGCTGTCACTGAGCTGGAATCCTTAAACACAGTGGGGATGACTGAATCCTGAGTTATCAGAAGCCAGATGGCAGCACTTAATCACCAAAGACAAGGTAGATGTGGCTATTACAATAGACAGCAAACTCAAAGCAGGAGTCAAAATTATATGACTCACAGAGATTTGTGGCATGGGCTAGTAAATCACGAGGTGCCTAGAAATACAATAGAAGGGCAACCTATTAATTCTTGTTTTAGCTGTATAAACAAAAGAGTTCTAGGTCAAGTGAACAGAAGTCTAACCTGCATTACAAAAACACAGAGTCACGGCCCCTTAATCAATTTCCAGACTTGAGACAGTTTACAGACCCAGAGCCCCATGAATGAAGGGTAAGTCAGGTCCCTTTGGTGGAGAATCCTGTTACACTGCCACAGATTTGTACTGTTAATCTTCCTCCAAGCCTTCCCCAAGGAGACCAACAGCCTTTTACCAGGGTAACTGTGCATTGGGGAAAAGGAAATGATCAGATATTCTGGGGATTATTAGACACTAGTTCAGAAGTGGCATTAATTCCAGGGGACCCAAAACATCACTCTGGTCCACCAGTCAGAGTGGGGGCTCATGGAGGCCAGGTGATCAATAGAGTTTTAGCTTATGTTCATCTCACAGTGGGTTCAGTGGGCCCCCAGACCCATTCTGTAGTTATTTCCCCACTTCTAGAATGTATAATTGGTATAGACACACTGAGCAACTGGAAGAATTCCCACACTGGCTCTCTAACTAGTGCAGTGAGGGCTATTATGATGGAAAAGGCCAAATGGAGGCCACTAGAACTGCCCCTACCCAGCAAAATAGTAAATCAGAAGCAATATCAGATTCCTGGAGGGATTGCAGAGATTGCTGCCACTCTTAAGGACTTGAAGGATGCCGGGATGGTGATTCCCACCACATCCCCATTCAACTCTCCTATTTGTTCTCTGCAGAAAACAGATGGGTCTTGGAGGATGAGAGTGGATTATCATAGGCTCAACCAGGTGGTAACTCCAATTGCAGCTGCCAGTCCAGATGTGGTTTCATTACTTGAGAAAATCAATACATCCCCTGATACCTAGCATGCAACTATTGATCTGACAAATGCTTTTTTCTCAATAGCTATTAGTAAGGACCTCCAGAAATAATTTGCTTTCAGCTGACAAGGTCAGCAATGTACTTTCTTTTTATTTTTATTTTTATTTTTATTTTTTTATTAACGGAAAGAAAAAAAAAAAGAAATTAACACAACATTTAGAAATCATACCATTCTACATAAGCACTCAGTAATTCTTAACATCATCACATAGATGCATGATCATTGTTTCTTAGTACATTTGTATCAGTTTAGAGGAACTAGCAACACAACAGAAAAAGATATAAAATGTTAATATAAAGAAAAGAAATAAAAGTAGTAGTAATAGTAAAAAACAACAACAACAAACAAACCAACAAGCAAACAAAAACAAAAAAAACCCTATAGCTCAGATGCAGCTTCATTCAGTATTTTAACATGATTACTTTACAATTAGGTATTATTGTGCTGTCCATTTTTGAGTTTTTGTATCTAGTCCTGTTGCACAGTCTGTATCCCTTCACCTTCAATTACCCATTGTCTTACCCTGTTTCTAACTCCTGTTGAACTCTATTACCAATGACATATTTCAAGTTTATTCTCGAATGTCCGTTCACATCAGTGGGACCATACAGTATTTGTCCTTTAGTTTTTGGCTGGATTCACTCAGCATAATATTCTCTAGGTCCATCCATGTTATTACATGGTTCATAAGTTTATCTTGTCTTAAGGCTGCATAATATTCCATCGTATGTATATACCACAGTTTGTTTAGCCACTCTTCTGTTGATGGAGATTTTGGCTGTTTCCATCTCTTTGCAATTGTAAATAACGCTGCTATAAACATTGGTGTGCAAATGTCCGTTTGTGTCTTTGCCCTTAAGTCCTTTGAGTAGATACCTAGCAATGGTATTGCTGGGTCGTATGGCAATTCTATATTCAGCTTTTTGAGGAACTGCCAAACTGCCTTCCACAGTGGTTGCACCCTTTGACATTCCCACCAACAGTGGATAAGTGTGCCTCTTTCTCCGCATCCTCTCCAGCACTTGTCATTTTCTGTTTTGTTGATAATGGCCATTCTGGTGGGTGTGAGATGATATCTCATTGTGGTTTTGATTTGCATTTCTCTAATGGCCAGGGACATTGAGCATCTCTTCATGTGCCTCTTGGCCATCCGTATTTCTTCTTCTGGTAGGTGTCTGTTTAAGTCTTTTTCCCATTTTGTAATTGGGTTGGCTGTCTTTTTGTTGTTGAGTTGAATAATCTCTTTATAAATTCTGGATACTAGACCTTTATCTGATATGTCGTTTCCAAATATTGTCTCCCATTGTGTAGGCTGTCTTTCTACTTTCTTGATGAAGTTCTCTGATGCACAAAAGTGTTTAATTTTGAGGAGCTCCCATTTATTTATTTCCTTCTTCAGTGTTCTTGCTTTAGGTTTAAGGTCCATAAAACCACCTCCAGTTGTAAGATCCATAAGATATCTCCCAACATTTTCCTCTATCTGTTTTATGGTCTTAGACCTAATGTTTAGATCTTTGATCCATTTTGAGTTAACTTTTGTATAGGGTGTGAGAGATGGGTCTTTTTTCATTCTTTTGCATATGGATATCCAGTTCTCTAGGCACCATTTATTGAAGAGACTGCTCTGTCCCAGGTGAGTTGGCTTGACTGCCTTATCAAAGATCAAATGTCCATAGATGAGAGGGTCTATATCTGAGCACTCTATTCGATTCCATTGGTCGATATATCTATCTTTATGCCAATACCATGCTGTTTTGACCACTGTGGCTTCATAATATGCCTTAAAGTCAGGCAGCGCGAGACCTCCAGCTTCGTTTTTTTTCCTCAAGATGTTTTTAGCAATTCGGGGCACCCTGCCCTTCCAGATAAATTTGCTTATTGGTTTTTCTATTTCTGAAAAATAAGTTGTTGGGATTTTGATTGGTATTGCATTGAATCTGTAAATCAATTTAGGTAGGATTGACATCTTAACTATATTTAGTCTTCCAATCCATGAACACGGTATGCCCTTCCATCTATTTAGGTCTTCTGTGATTTCTTTTAACAGTTTTTTGTAGTTTTCTTTATGTAGGTTTTTTGTCTCTTTGGTTAAATTTATTCCTAGGTATTTTATTCTTTTAGTTGCGATTGTAAATGGGATTCGTTTCTTGATTTCCGCCTCAGCTTGTTCATTACTAGTGTATAGAAAAGCTACAGATTTTTGAATGTTGATCTTGTAGCCTGCTACTTTGCTGTACTCATTTATTAGCTCTAGTAATTTTGTTGTGGATTTTTCTGGGTTTTCTACATATAGTATCATATCGTCTGCAAACAGTGATAGTTTTACTTCTTCCTTTCCAATTTTGATGCCTTGTATTTCTTTTTCTTGCCTAATTGCTCTGGCTAGAACTTCCAACACAATGTTGAATAATAGTGGTGCTAGTGGACATCCTTGTCTTGTTCCTGATCTTAGGGGGAAAGTTTTCAATTTTTCCCCATTGAGGATGATATTAGCAGCAATGTACTTTCACTGTCCTACCTCAGGGGTATATCAACTCTCCAGCACTATGTCATAATCTTTTCTGCAGGGACCTTGAGCGTTTCTCCCTCCCAGAAGACATCACACTGGTGTATTATACTGATGATATCATATTGATTGGACCTAGTGAGCAAGAAGTGGCAACTACTCTAGAATTACTTATAAGGCATTTGCATGTCAGAGGATGGGTGATAAATCCAACAAAAATACAGGGGCCTTCCACCTCAGTGAAATTTCTAGGTGTCCAGTGGTGTGGGGCATGTCGAGATATCCCTTCTAAGGTGAAGGGTAAATTGTCACATCTGGCCCTTCCTAAGATGAAAAAAAAAAAGGCACAACACCTAGTTGGTCTCTTTGGATTTGGGCAACAACATATTCCTCATTTGTGTGTGCTACTCTGGCCCATTTATCAAGTGACCAGAAAAGCTGCTAATTTTGAGTGGGAACCTGAACAAGAGGAGGCTCTGTGACAGGTCCAGCCTGCTGTACAAGCTGCTCTGCCTCTTGGGCCATATGATGCAGCAGATACAATGGTGCTGGAAGTGTCAGTGGCAAATAGAGATGTTGTCTGGAGACTGTGGCAGACCCCTATAGGAGAATCACAATGCAGACCCTTAGGATTTTGGAGCAAAGCCTTACTGTCTGCTGCAGTTAACTACTATCCTTTTGAGAAACATCTTTTGGCCTGCTACTGGACCTTAGTAAAGACTGAATGCTTAACCATGGGCCACCAAGTTACCATGAAACCTGAGTTGCCTATCATGAGCTGGGTGTTGGGAATGTGCAGCAGCAATCTATTGTAAAATGGAAATGGTATATAAAAGATAGGGCCAGAGCATGTCCTGAAGGCACAAGTAAGTTACATGAGGAAGTGGCCCAAATGCCCATTGTCTCCACTCCTGCCACAAAATCTCCTCTTTCCCAGACCAGAGCTATGGCCTCTTGGGGAGTTCCTTAAAGTGAATTGACTAAAGAAGAGAAAACTCAGTCCTGGTTTACAGATGGTTCAGCATGATATGCAGGCACCACCCGAAAGTGGACAGCTGCAGCATTGCAACCTCTTTCTGGGGTGTCCTTGAAGGACAGTGGTGAGGAGAAATCCTCCCAGTGGGCAGAACTTCGAGCAGTGCACCTGGTTGTTCATTTTGCTTGGAAGGAAAACTGGTCAGAGGCGTGTTTGTTTACTGACTCATGGGCTGTTACTAATGGTTTGGCTGGATGGTCGGGGTTTTGGAAGGACCATAATGGGAAGATTGGTGACAAAGAGGTCTGGGGAAGAAGTATGTGGATAGACCTTTCTGAGTAGGCTAAAAACATGAACATACTTGTGTACCATGTGAATGCACAGCAGAGGATGACTTCAGCAGAGGAAAGTTTTAATAATCAAGTGGATAAGATGACCCATTCTGTGGATACCAGGCAGCCTCTTTCCCCAGCAACTCCTGTCATTGCCCAATGGGCTCATGAAAAAAGTGGTCACGGTGGTAGGGATGGAGGTTATGCATGGGCTCAGCAACATGGTCTTCCACTCTCCAAGGCTGAATTGGCTACAGCCACTGCTGAGTGTTCAATATGCCAGCACCAGAGACCCACACTCTGCCCCCAATATGACACCATTCCCCGAGGTGACCAGCCAGCTACATGGTGGAAGGTTGATTACATTCGACCACCCCCTTCAAGGAAGGGGCAGCGATTTGTTCTAACTGGAATAGACATATTCTCTGGATATGGGTTTGCTTTTCCCTGCAATGCTTCTGCCAAAACTACCATCCATGGGCTTACAGAATGCTTTATCCATCATCATGGTATTCCACATAGCATTGCTTCTGATCAAGGAACACACTTCACAGCAAATGAAGTGCAGGAATGGGCACATGCTCATGGAATTCTCTGGTCTTACCATGTTCCCCATTATCCAGAAGCAGCCCAATTAATAGAACAGTGGAATGGCCTTTTGAGAACTCAATTACAATGCCAACTTGAAGGCAATACCTTGAAAGGCCGGAGTAATGTTCTCCAGGAAGCTGTGTATGCTCTGAATCAGCATTCACTGTATGGTGCTGTCTCTCCCATAGCCAGGATCCATGGGTGTAGGAACCAAGGGGTGGAAATGGGAGTGGCACCACTCACTGTTACTCCTAGTGATCCACTAGGAAAATTTTTACTTCCTGTACCTGTGACCCTGAGCTCTGCTGGTCTACAAGTTTTAGTTCCAAAATGGGGAGTGCTTCTACCAGGAGACACAACAATGGTTTCATTGAACTGGAATCTAAGACTGCCACCTGGCCACTTGGGTTACTCATGCTCTGGACCAACAAGCCAAGAAGGGAATTGCATTATTGCCTGGGATTATTGACTCTGACTATCAAGGGGAAATAAGACTGCAACTACACAATGGAGATAAAGAATTTTCTTGGAATATAAGAGATCTCCTGGGGCATCTTTTAGTACTACCATGTCCTGTGATTAAAATCAATTAAGAACTGCAACAGCCCAATCCAGGCAGGATTAACAATGGTTCTGAAATTTCAAGAATGAAGGTTTGGGTCACTGCACCAGGTAAAGAACCACAGCCAGCTGAAGCACTTGCTGACAGTAAAGGGAACATGGAATGGGTAGTGGAAGAAGGTAGTGATAAATATGAACTACGGCCACATGATCAGTTACAGAAACGAGGACTGTGATGCTGTTTGGTTCATATTATACTATTTAAGTTGTAAGATATCAAGTTTAAGAATGAATATTACCCAAGGACTTGCACCCTATTCTCAAGAGAGTTAATATGTTTCCAGTTATATGCAGGACAGTTGAGTATTGTTAGGTGAAAGAAAAAAATGTGTGTTTTAATGTTTTATATTTAGAAATTAGGTATGGTTTAAGGTGATATATATAGCTACCAAGCTGACCAGGGGTGGACTGTCATGGTCAAGAACATGTGTCAACTTGGTCAAGTGTTAGTACCTGTTTGTCTGGTTGGACAAGCACTGGCCTGTCTGTTGCAATGAGGACATTTCATAGAGTTAGATCATGATCACATCAGCTACATCCACAGCTGTTCCATTTGTAATCAGCCAAGGGCAGTGTCTTCTGCAATGAGTAATGCTCAGTCTAATCACTGGAAGCCTTTTAAGGTGGATTCAGAAGAGACAGACTCTTCCTGCTTCAGCTGGCTAGCCTGTCCTGTGGAGTTAGTCCAGACCCTCCATTGGAATTTTTGGCTTCACAGCCTGCACTGTGGATTTTGGACTCTGCATTCCCATGGTCATGTGAGACACTTTTATAAATTTTATATTTGCGAGTGTTCCCTTTTGATTCTGTTTCTCTAGAGAATCCTAAATAATGCATATGTGCAAAATAATTTAAACACTACTTAGCAATAGTCAGAGTGAAAAAGGATATAAACTATTGTGCTACTGATGATGATGATTAATGGAAGGTACATAGACTCTGGAGTTAGGTCTCACAGACCTCTGGGTCCACTACTGGCTGTGTTACTTTGGAAATTTTGGAAATTCTCTAAGCCTTAGTGTTTTCATCTTTAAAAGAATTATGTTTACTTTTAAGAGATGATTTAGATGAGACAATGTTGGATGCCATTTCTTGCCTCCTGCTAAAGTGAGAGAGTGTATGGTACATTATCACAGCAGCCATAGAACAATGAATGAAACAAATATAGCCTTCTAAGTCAAATATGCCTCTCTAAACACAGCCTAGAATGGTTCTTCAATTTTAAGATACAAGTTAGATTTGATTCACTTGGATAAGTCAAGACACTCTTCATATTTTAAAGTCCTTAGCTTAATCACATTTACACATAGCTCTTGCCAGGTAAGATCATAACTTCATAGTTTCCAGGAGTGAGGACATAGACATATTTGGAGACAATTATTTTGTCTACACATGGGGATTCTCTGACCAAGCTGGACCAATCATGTCCTCTCTCATGAGAACATTCATATAGAAGGTGATAGATACTGAGTTGATATTATATAAAACTAGGACTGGGTAACAGACACTGAGAGAGAAAGAATAAGAGGAAAGTGATATGCTGTGAACCTTGAGAGTTGTACAGGGTTACCTTTGGACAGTCTACATGATGTTCCTTTCTGATATTAGAAAGCTGATACCCCATTTTGGGCCTGTCTCTCTCCCCACCTGCCCATCTAAACCTCTAGAAGGGACACTAAGGTGTGACAACAGAACAGTTTCCAGATGGTATCAAAGAAGGGCACTTGACATACAGGAGATTGTCCCATTGTGGCTTAGGAACTTCACAAAGCCACATGTTCCAGGAGTGACAGAATCTCATGAATGTATCAGGGTTCCAATTTCATGAAGGCCTGGAAAACAAGGCATTAATGGTAATAATTACCTCAAACACTACCTTTCCAGGTATGAGAGAAGACAAAAAAAGAAAACACATAAAAGAGGAGGTTAAAATAAAATAATTTGTTCAAGTTTCTTTATTCATGCCATTGAATCCATCTGTACTTCTTCCTTCCAACTCACAATTTGAGACAATTATTAATAAATACCCTACTTTCTTTCAAATCTTCTGGAAAAAGTAGAAGTCACAACTTAAATTGTGTCAACCAATGTCTGAGTACACATAGCATGCCAGGCATTGAGTCAGTTGCTGATAAAGCTCAAATGAACAGATAGGCTGGTGCATTCCTCCTCTGAACTCCACTTTGGAGCCTCCTGGCACTGACTAATCCTCACAGGAGAGTTCTCTGTCCTGTCAACCTGAGCTCTGCTGACCCACTGCTAATCTTCAAACACCAATAAACAGACACTGGATCTTATCCATTATGACATTCCTAGATATTCCTGTCCTAAGGTAAATCAACACAACTCAACAACCATTAAACACCTGTAGCATACACAGCATTGTACTAAGTACAATTGACATCACCAATGAAGTTTAAAAGTCCACTTACCAGAAATTTACAGTACATTGAGAGTATGATTTCATATTAATACAGGGAACAGTAGAAGTGAGTGGGTCCCAATTCCAGAGTAGGGATGTTCTAGCTAAATGGATGCAAGGAGGGAAATCTGATTGTGACATGGAGCAACCATATCTCCACAGAGGTGGCCTTGACCTGGATCTCAATTTGGGTCAGAGTTGATGGAGTCAACAGATGGAAAAGTAGAAAAAGACCCTGGTGAAGAGAGGGCATGAGTGAGGAAGGGGATAAGAATGGAGACAATACAGATGCCAATTCTTAAAGGATGTGGATACTACGGATGAACAAGGTGGATGAGAAGTTTACAGTAAAGTGGTGAAGGGACATGAATGCCACAGACATGATTTGGGAATTTCTATTCAAACTTTTCCAAACTAGTAGCACCCTGAAATCATAGGACTTCCTTTGACTCGACACTGGGGAAATGCTTTCCAACCCTGGTGTGACTCATAAAACATTACTCACACTGCATGAACTGGTTATGAACTTGTTCAATGGGCATTTCTAGAAAGATATGTCATTTGTGTTATGCTATCTCTGAGAAAGATTACATTTAATCAAATCACCGCATGCATTATGGGTTGCAGTACTTCAAAGTATGCATTAAAAAAATAAAGTTCCTATTATCTGGAAACCCTGCACACACTAGCTATAATGAATGAAAGAAAACAGAAATTCAAAATGAGGACTTTTCTGTTTTTATTGAAGATAACTTCAATTCCAGTTCAAACACCTGCACCATCAAAAACCCTCCTTTTTAGACTCAGATTCTTTCATTCTGGGCACTATGCCACCCAACCACAGCCCTGCTCCCGAGCACTATCTGATCCTTAAAATGCATATTTCCCAGACAGGCTGACATGAAAATGACTTCCTTGCCTGTTTGTCCTTATAGCCTATAGATTGTGACATTCTTTTGGGGAATAATTATGACCCACATTTATTGAGACTTTTCCTGCCTGCTTGGCTTCATAATATACCGTATGGATTTTCTCATTTATTCACCAGTTCTATAAAAAGGATACTATTATTCATTCTCATCTTAGACATGAGTGAACTAAGACACAAACCATCAAATAATATGCCCTGGTTCACACAGCTACCTAGGAACTGAGTCTGCATGGACCCAAAGGTGAACACAGCCACTGACCAATACTGACTCTTGGTCTGAGGAGAGTCCATCTCTTACTCACCTTGGCCATCTCCATAGTACCTAGATGACTGCCTGGCACAGGATGGTTCGCAGTCATGGCTGACTGATATTGAGTGGAGCAGGAATGCCAGGGACAGTGAAATCCTTGCTGTGACCTCTGGAGTGTCTGACCTGCTCTGAAGAGAAGAGTGTTGAGTTAAGACCTTCCTCAAGTTGGTAGTGCTCTCTGGGCTCTGCCTCATCTGTCCTGCTTTTTCTTAACCCACATCTAACTGAATCAAGTCAAAAAGAAGTTGCTGTTTAATGCAGATAAAGAGAAAAAAGAACTCTGAACTGCCTCTGGGATTGCAGAGGTAGAAACATGAAATAGAATAATAGAGAGTGGGATTAAAATTTATGTATGTGGAAATATTTAACTTAATGAAATCAAGACACTGTATCTGAATTTGGTATATTTCAAACAAAGTTTTGAACACTGGTTCATGTCCTTTCCTAAGTTATTCAACTTCTGAGGATTAACTGATGGGTGTGGCTTAAAAAGAATCCAGAGCACATGTGTAGAATTAGGCATTATTCATGCAAACAAAGCATTTGGCACTCTATATGCTTTGCTTATTAGAACAGAGAAGAAATTTCCAACAATTTACCTGTCTCCTGACCTGCAGAGAAGACAGAAACAACATGGGCACAGCAGGAAAAGTAAGAATTAAAAAACCTTTATTTTCTCTTTTATATAATAAATGAATATAAGATTTTTATGTTTATTGTATAATATGTGGATTCAATTTTTAATGAATAATTTAATTTCATTTCTAAATTATAAATAATAAATAGTGAAATAAAATATACAATTATGCTACAAGGTAAAATGCATCTTAAACTATGTGAATATGGGTATTTTCATTTATATTTACTAGAAAATATATCATCTTTATAAGATTTCTCTTCTCCCTTTAAGTAAAAAATGCACTAGTCAGAGTGATAGTTTATCCAAGTCCATTATCGCTAATTTGAAAACCTAAATTAGAAATCATCTTCATTATTCAGAAGCCATAATTTAAATGTGGTATGTGGTAATGAAAAGATAACAATGATGCATCTGAATTATTGGGACACTCAGGTGTGTGACTTTTGGAAAACTACTCAATTTTAAGCTCAGTATTTGCATCAGTAAAATAAGGCCAGAATCCAATAGTTCCCCCTGGCAGTGTCCCTGTAAGCATTAAAGATCAAGCATGGAAAACCCCTGAGACAAGACCTGGTGTGCCTGTCAATCATAGGCACTGGCATTCAAGAACCACTGCCATCAATGTACATTTTCCAACAGCTCTAACATTTTACTGGTCATTGGCTGTGGCAAAAAGACTGATAATTTAAAGACTTTGAAAAGCAATAATAGTAATGAGCTTCATAGGAATAAACGTCAATCAAATTGATCTTATATTTGCTGGTGTGACAATTCTCTATTTAAAAAGAACTCTTTATTGTGCAAACTTTACCATCTTGAAAGCAGGACTTAAATACATTCTCAAACATGCAAAATATATATTTAAATCTTATTTTGAAAGATATCTATGGTTACACTACCTGAGCTAGAAATTCAAACACAAGCACAGTTCTGCTTTAAATGATATATATATGCATATGGGAATGTGTGTTTGTATTTTCACTCTATAGCTTTAAACTCTATCCTAGAAGGAGTTGCTACAGATAAATAAGATAATAAAAACTAAATGTAAAAGCAATGTGCCAAACATGTAGTGCAAACAAGAAGCACACAATATTGTGGGGAGGAAAGAAAAAAAGAAAGAGTCAACAGGGAAGAAGTGAAACTAAAGAAAAAATTTCCTGGGCAAAAGACAAATAGTACCTGTTATCATAAAAATAAATAAACTGATAAACTTCGCTGACAGGCTAATCACCAATGACATAGTGGTGATTACACTCTATTTCTTGTGAATGATAAATTCAGATGTTTTGACTTATGCAAAGAAATTGAAGAAGAGGGCAGTAGATTTTATGAGAATGGACAATATTTCTATCAATGTCAACAAAACAGTAGTGAAAGAGGACTTCATGTACAAACCAACAGTTGTGGACCAACAGCCCATTGCAGGACAACATTAGAATGTGTCAACCATCAATATACTTGGAGAAAAAAGGATATGTAAAAATGACCTGGAGTCATAATAATAGAATCATACAGTATCTGTCCTTTTGTGTCTGACTTATTTCACTCAGCATTATGTCCTCAAGGTTCATCCACGTTGTCTTATGTTTCGGGACATCATTTTGTCTAAATGCTGCATAATATTCCATTGTACGTATATACCACATTTTGTTTATACAATCTGCTGTTGATGGGCACCTGGATTGTTTCCATCTCTTGGCCATTGTGAATAGTGCTGCTATGAACCCATGACAAACTCTGAGACCTGTTCTGTAGCTGCTTGTTGAAGTGTGCTTTGAAAATTATTGCTGTTTTCTTTCTTTTCTTTGTATATATATATTTTTCTACAAAAAAGGCAACAAAAACTATAGGCAGCTATAATAATATTAGACAAAATAAATTCCTGAAATAAAAAACTTGAAAGTATTTAGCAACACAGCTCACTGCTATAGCAACATTAATATTTGTAATAACTTTTTACTTGATATTGAGAATGCACACAGTTTTGATAATCAAATGGTATTTAAGGGTGGGCCATGGTGGCTCAGCAGGTAAGAGTGCTTGCCTGCCATGCCCAAGGACCCGGGTTCAATTCCCGGTGCCTGCCCATGTTAAAAAAAAAATGGTATTTAAGATAGTGTTTAATATTTAGAATTTAAGAAACTCTGATATCTGTATCTATAGATTTTGTTCCTTTCTTGATTTTAACTTTAAATTGGTTTATGAAACATATTGTATAAACAGGCTTTACAGTGATTACTTAGATTTTTTTTAATATGCCTATGGATGAGCTAAGATATCCATTTTAGTGGTTAAGATTTCTATACAATAATTGTAAAAATAAATGTTTAGTAACATAGGTTATTATTATAACAATGCAGATCATTTGCAAGAACTTTCTACTTGATATTTTGAGAACATTCACAGTTTTGACAGCTGATCAAATGGTACCTAAGTTAATGTTTAATACTTAGAATTTAAGAACTTTGCTATCTAAATGTATAGTTTTTTTCCTTGTTGCCTTAATTTTAAATTGGTTTATGAAACTTACTGCCCAAACACAAGTTTTACAATGATTATATAGATACTTTATTTAAATATGCCTACGGTTAAGCTAACTAAGGTAAACATTTTTGGTGGTTCTAAGTGTATTGCTTGTTTTCTTAAATAAAAAATTAATAAACTAAATTTTTAAAAATGACCTGGAAAATATATTCAAATTTATCTCAATGTCTTCTAATATATCATTCTGCTTCTATTTCCTTACGTTATTGCTTTACCTCTTCTTTAAGAATGGGGGAAGGGGAGTTGTTACTTTCTTAGTAGTTGATTGGACTAGCCATGAGACCAAATACTACAATACAGAGAAAGAAAAACAAAATCCCATTTTCAAGATTGGGAGAAACAATAATATTTTGTGTTTGATTTTACAGATAATAAAATGCAGAGCAGCTGTGCTTTGGGAGATAAACACACCTCTATCCATTGAGGAGGTGGAGGTTGCACCCCCCAAGGCCTATGAAGTTCGCATTAAGGTGAATTATTTCATTTCAATTTTAATAATCAAAGAATATTAAAAAGTGGAAACTAAAAATCCATTAATAGAAATTTTAATGTAAATTATGGTAACCAGTATAATTTAATGACTTTGGTTGTCAAGAAAAGATGTGAATGACATTTATTGTTAATTTTTTTAAAGTGAGTGAGGAAAGAGTAAAAAAGTAAGTATAATCCAAGAAATATAAACAGAATTTATGTGTTTGTACAGAAGTACAGTCCAAAAGGTATATATCACGACTTCAAAAGCAATTAGCAGTTGATGTTAGAATATTTAGGCCTAATTCTACTAGTACACAATTTCAACTTCTGAAGAACAGACTATATTTTCTACAACTTAACACATCACAGAAACAATTATTTTGCATATTAGTCAGGATTGTCTAATGCAGAAAAGGAAGTACAGGATGATTTTTTTACTAAATAATTTCAGGGATAAACTGAATTGCTTATTTGGGAAGAGTGGGGAATTAGCAATTTCTTGAAAACTCTTTAGAAGCCCAACTTCAGGGAAATAGTGGTTTAAGTCTATCTGGAGACATAAATTTTTCTAAATATAATTATTTTTGCCTTCCCCTACAGATGTTGGCTTCAGGGATCTGTGGCTCAGATAACAGTGTGACTAGAGGTAACAATTTCACACCACTCCCTGCAATATTAGGCCATGAGGGAGCCGGCATCGTGGAGAGCATTGGCAAGGGGGTGACTGCAGTCAAACCAGGTACAGGATTCACTCAGGGAATGTGTCTGCATTCAGGCCTCCCAAGGTCAAGGAGCCTGGAGGAGGAAACTGAGGCGGTGAGACATGAGAGACCTGCACAGGTCCCAGCAGCTGCCAATGGTGGAGCTGGAACTAGACAGGAATGTCCTTGTTTCCTCTCTCCCTGCCTGACTTCCCTCAGATGTCCAGGCAGGTCCGCAGGACAGACCTCATGATTCTCCCCTTCAGCAGTGACTCCTGGAGCCCCTCCTGGATATCAGGCACCAGATTAGATCCCGGGACAGTGGAAGACCAAGGAGACAGAGTGACTGCCGTCCTGGGGTTCACACTCTAAGAACTTCCATTTTAGAATCTTGAACACTGCATTCGTTCATGGCACAAAATACAGCTACAAATGGGACAAGGGAAAAAATACATGAGTTGAGAAGAAAAAATATGTCTTGTCCCAAGACTCTGGATTAGTATATGCTGACTGTAATTCACTGAGTTCACAGGAGGGACTGTGAGGCTGTGGATGAAGCAGTATGAAGCCTTTTATATCCAGCAGTGGAGCCTGTTCACACTTCCTTCTTCCTATGTGGCCTCCCTCCTTGAATGTGAAATAAATGAAACAGTCTAGATAAAATCTCTTTGGCCAGTGGATATAATCCATCCCTTTACCACATATTTAACTGACTTGCAAGCAGAAAAAAATGTCATGGTTTGAGTTTAACCTTTTAGTATTTCTTTTTTACAAAAATATAAGTAATAAAATGACACCTTTACTTTAATCCCTGCTCGCTCTACCATAAGAGAAAAATAGATAACTCACAAGTTAACTCCCTAAATTAATTTAAGTGAGAATTTCTTGTTCTATAAGAAAATACCTGTCTTTAATAATTGAGATATTCAGAGAAATTTCTTGAAGGTCCCTTTATCTTATTCTTTTTAGTTCTTAAAAAGAACTATAAAAAATGTAAGCATTCGCTACTAAAAGTGAGCAAAGAGATTTTGTAAATCATCACGATTAAAATTCTCAAGACATTGTAATTGAAACTAGTATGAGATATCAAATCTCCTTTATTATGGTATTATTATTTTTTAATATTTCTTATTGTCAAATATAATATATATGAAGAAAAGTGATAAATTTCAAAGTACAGTTTAACAGGTAGTTATAGAGCAAATTTCAAAGTATGGTATGGGTTACAGTTCCACGATTTCAGATATTTTCCTTTTAGTTGTTCTAATACACTAGAAACTAACAAGAAATAACAATATAATGAATTCAGTAGTCACAATCATTTGTTACAACTCCTCCCTCTCATTAGATCTCTCTCCCAATCTTTAGGGATATTGGGACAATGTCCATTCTGATTTCTCATGTTAAAAAAGGAGTGTCAAGCGGGCCACAGGAGCTCAGCCGGCAGAGTTCTCAGCTGCATGCCAGAGACCCAGGTTCATTTCCCAGTGCCTGCCCATGCAATGAAAAGAGGGAGAGGGGTGTCAACCTTATGGGTAGGGAAATACAACTAGTTGATGTTCTTGGAGAGACTGGTGCCTCTAAGTCCAGGGCTTATCTGGCCAAGGAATAATCTGGAAGTTTAAGTTTCTGAAAAATAAATTTTGTGAGTGAAATTTTCATAGAGCCTCGGCTAGAGCCCTGGGTGTTCTTTAGGGTTTTCACGAATATTTTGGTTGGGGCTTTGGTATACTGTGGTAATTAGCAATATCTAGCTGAATCTTGCATAAGAATAAGCTCCAGAATAACCTCTCAACTTGACTTGAGAACTCTTAGCCACTGATACCTTATTTTGTTACATTTCTTTTTCCCCTTTGGTCAGGTAGGCATTGTTAATCCCTCAATGATTTACACACCTTAAAGACATAAACCATGTAAGGAGGAGGGTAATGAGTTTACTTGCAGAATTGTGCTTAGAGAGAGAGAGATTACGTCTGAGCAGCAAAGAGGTCCTCTGGAACTGCCTCTTAGGCATAATTATTGGTAGACTTAGCTCCCCTGTTACAGAAATAAATTTCATGGGAGCAAACCTCAAGATCAAGGGCTTACCTATTAATGATGCAGTCCCTAATGTTAGAGAGAATATATGGTGGTATTCTTGCAACTAAAATTTGTATTAATACTTACAGTGAGAATACTTTACTTTTAATTAATTATTAAATGAGGAAAATTGTTTACAGCTCAGTATAACTCTACATGTGATAAAAGGAAATTATTAATATGGTAGAAGTAATACAAATTCATCTTGTTTTATATATTGATTTTCTTCTTTTGGATTCCTCAAACCCATAAAAAACAAACTGATAAACATTACTGACAGGCTAATCACCAACGACATAGTGGTGATTGCACTCTAATTCTTGTGAGACTTTCCCAAGACCATTGCTTCCAGTATACTTAAACCTGAAGTTCTTGCTCTATTAATGCTTGGGTAGAAATTTTAAAAGCATTTATTTTATACTCTTCTAGGTGATAAAGTCATCCCACTGTGTCTTCCCCAGTGTGGAAAATGTGTTGTTTGTAAACATCCACGAGGCAACTTCTGCATGAAAAATGAGTAGGTTTCTAATAGTTTGCATGTAGAGCCAATGAGTTTGCACATCAGGTGAGCTCCTGCCTCATGCCCTTCTATTTCTGCCTCTGTTACACTGACCAGTCTGACCAACCCTCAGGGGACCATGCAGGATGGCACCACCAGGTTCACCTGCAAAGGGAAGCCCATCTACCACTTCATCAGAATCAGCACCTTCTCTGAGTACACAGTGGTGAATGAGATCTCAGTGGTTAAGATCAATGCAGCTGCACCACCTGAGAAAGTCTACCTTACTGGGTGGGGATTTTCTACTGGTTATGGATCTGCACTCAACATTGCCAAGGTAGGAATGACCACAGGTAATAATTCAGACTATCTAAAATAACTTTTTCCCAAGAATCATGGATCATTCCTCTAAATTAATGATAGCTTTCTCCCTGTGACCATAATAGCACTGATAACCACGATAGAATTTGGGGTGTGATTATGGGTAGAATATAGCCCCAGAAAGAATTGAAAGCATGTGTTATAGAAATCACCTGCTTTTCAGATATAAACTAGCTACGATACTTAAGAGGTTCACAGAGGATCCAACTAATTACTGATAAATATCAACATTGGTACTTTATCTAGCTTAGACTATCGCTAATAGTCATTTCTTTTTCCATTCTTGTCCTTTCTGAAATGCAGGTCACCCCAGGTTCCACCTGTGCTGTGATTGGCCTTGGTGGAGTTGGATTGTCTGCCGTCATTGGCTGTAAGGCAGCTGGAGCAGCCAGGATCATTGGGGTGGATATCAACAAGGACAAATTTGCAAAAGCCAAAGAGTTGGGGGCCACTGAGTGCATCAACCCTCAGGAATTCCAGAAACCCGTCCATGAGGTGCTGAAGGAAATGACTGGAGGTGGTGTGGACTTTTCTTTCGAAGCCATTGGTCAGCTGGACACCATGGTATGTACCATGACATGCCCTCTGATTCAAGCTCCTGATATCTAGAGTATGTTTTAAATAGCAGAACATAAATACTATGTGTATATATACTATTTTTTAATTATGAATTGTAATGTTCTATCTCTTGTTTCTTACAGATGATTACTTTATTCATTATTATAAGGAATCTTTCATTCCAGCAGTTAAGCACATGTCTCAAGTCATAATTCCCCTTTAGAGGTTGTTCTATATTAAACCTTTATAAATTTATTTTATTAAATTTTAGGAAAAAATTCAAATTAAGGAAATACAAAGAATATAAATTCTCTTCTCAAACTGTGAAAGTTTGATTTTCCCTACATTCTTAACAAAAGTGTTCTAATAATTTTTATGTTTATTGGATTAAAATATCTTTTCACATCATATTTTCATCAAAGGAACAAAGGTAAATATTAATCCAAAAAATCATTTTATTATCAAAAAGATTCCCTTAAAAAACTTACTGTTTCAATGCATCCCTAGATATCCCAACAGCAAAAACACAGTGCTTGACACTAAATAGACATCCAATATCCATGTTCATATAAAACCTATAAAGAATGGACATAGTTTACTAACAGACAAATTTCAGGCAATGTATCTCATAACATTACATGAATTAAAATAGCATCAGAAAGCATAATATCTTATAGCATTACAAACATAAAATAGCATCCCATAGTATTATATGCACATAAAATACTTAGCATCATGCCACCTGACTAATGATAAACACTCAATGAATATTAGGTGGAGTTATAATAAAATGGTATTTCCAATCTTGAAGTTCTTACAGTATCTTTGGAATGTCCATGGTATTATTTTCAAATAAATATGAATATAAATATCATCAACTGGGAAGGGCAATATACATCCAACTACATTCCCCCCAACTACAATTCTCTAGAACAGTACTGAAAAAGTCCTCAGATCAATCACTCCCCATTGTTGAGATTCCCCAGTAAGTCCAAGCTGCATTAGGATGACGGAGAAGCACCCTGAGAGTGAAGATCTTGCAGGCTTGCTCTGGGAAAATATGCCACAGACAACTGAAGTTGCAAGGGAATCTTTTCCCTTTTAGCAAGATGACAGTTTTTCTCCTTAGGTTCCTTCCATATTTTTTTTTCTCCTGTTTTCTCAACTGGACCAGATTATTACTTCATTTGATGATACCTACTGTTTAATAACCACAAGTTCTGTGATGTCTGGTCTTCCAAACCACACAACAAACACAAAGAATTAATAATTGCGTATTCCTTTGGAATCGTAAACCATTTTCTTATTATAGAATGAGTTTTAGAAAAAACTGACTGAAGGACAAGCATTCTGGACTATCTTTTCAGATTCCAGAATGAGAGGTATAGTTTAAAATAAAATCAATATTCTTTTTGGAGGGAGATAAAATTAACTTTTATGGGTGGTGCTATGGTGGCTCAGTGGCAGAATTCTTGCCTGCCATGCTGCAAACCAGGGTTCGATCCCCAGTGCCTACGCATGCAAAAAGAAAAAGAAAAAGTTGACATTTATGACATGTACAATTAAAAGATTGAAAATAAAGAAGGGATTCATTAAAAGGGAATTCATCCAAAGGACAGGAGACAAATTTTGATAATGTAATGGATGTTACATCTTTTTCACCATCAAAATACCTGGTCTAAATTCAAGGTTCAGGAAATTGCTAAATAAATCAATGAGAAATGATCCACTAATATATAGCTTGCTTAAGATTCATGTAATGATGAAATGTTACCCTATTTTGACGAAACAGCTTTATGTTTTTTTTCTTTTTTTTTAGCTTCTAAAAAGGGGAATTTAATAAATTGTAATTTAACAGTTTTAGTTTTATGTTTTTAATGATGCTTGCCTCTTTAATACTTTATAAAAATTATGTACACACAAATACATCCATCCATTCCCTCATCCAAAAATATATTCTGCCCCTTCTGTAACACCACAGCATTAATGTATGCTCAAAGGAGAAAAAAGAAGCAAAAGACAAAATCCCTACCCTCCACATGCTCACAGTCTAAGCTGAAATTTCATAAACTCTTACCATATATCATGAGAGGGAAAGTAACAGAGAAACTATCTTTACAATTCTAAATATTAATTTCACTCCAGCTTGTGGCACTCTTATGCTGTATGGCAGAATTTGGCGTAAGTGTCATTTTAGGGGTGCCTCCAGGTTTCGAAAACCTCTCCGTGAGCCCTATGCTGCTGTTGGCTGGACGCACCTGGAAAGGAACAATTTTTGGTGGTAAGTAGTTAAGCTTAAGGACCACATTCTTATTAATCTCAGAATTTGTTACATTTGACAATTGACAAGGTGAATTTTTTGGAAAACAATGTGGTCAAAGATAAATTAAAAGTCTGATATATCTATAGGCTTCCAATCCACTAGAAGTAGAACTAATGTAGCTTGAAGCTCCCGAAACTCACTGATGTCCCAGTAAGCTAGCTAGGACCTATAACAAAACCTCTTTTGATGGTGGTGACTGAATAAGGTATTGAAATACCTTGTAAGACCCAGGCAATCCATAGCAATAGTTCATGTCTGCACTTACAGCCCAAATTTATACAACTCTTAAATTGGCTCCATCAGTTTGGGCATTATCATCTGCACTAAATTTCTCTGTGAGAGACCTGATAACAAAGGGTTCTAGTTTACTGAGGGGACACAACAACACACAAATTTCAGCAAAACAATATTAAAGTCCACTATCTATTATAAACCCCACTAATAATAGTCTGTAGAATGCAGCCTGTTTTATACACATTGATTTACATTCCGTTTGAAACGTCTTCTAATTCTGTTTACCCCTGTCTGAATCTATCTATGATGTCTTCTTCTTTTTAGGCTTTAAGAGTAAAGATTCTGTCCCCAAACTTGTGACTGATTTTATGGCCAACAAGTTTCCACTGGATCCATTGATAACCCATGCTTTACCTTTTGAAAAAATAAATGAGGGATTTGACCTGCTTCGCTCTGGAAAGAGGTAGACATTTTCTTTCTTTAAAGTGGGGAACAGGCTAATGGAAATATATTTGTTTTGTTCAGAGATTTTTTTTTTTTTTTTGCATGGGCAGGCACCGGGAATTAAACCCGGGTCTCCAGCACAGCAGGCGAGAACTCTGCCTGCTGAGCCACTGCGGCCTGCCCTTGTTCAGAGATCTGACATATCTATGAGAAGATAGAAGGATGAGAATAACAGTGGAATGCTTGGTTATCTCTTACTATTTCATTTGCACATGGAGTATTTTCATCATATTGTGAGAATCCGATAATAATTGCTTGGCATTTCCTATTCTGCTAAAGCCAAATTTTGTGACTTGCCACAAATCTGAAATCATCAGAACAGTTTCAGCCTCTTGAGAGGAGGACACTCACCCTTGAAAGGAAAGAGGCTCAGAGTCACACAGTCATCATCAGGAGCCCTTGCAACCTCTGCCTGACCCCCTAGTACAGCCTGACTCTTGATGGATAGAAATTTAGATTATAATCAGGACATTGCAAAACTCATTCTAGAAGTAAGTGGAGCTGCACTGGGATTGTTGACTGTACAAATCTTAGTAGTTTTTTTTTTTAATTATTACTACAATTTCTTTCCATGATTTTCAAATAATTCTTCACAAATAAAATTTACTGTAAATGGGTAGGGTCCAAAATGCTATATTAAAAACCACTTTAGCAATATGAGCCAATACTATTGTCAACTTCTAACATTTGACTTTTACCATCATCTGTTCAGATGAATTTTGTCACCTGCATTGATATGAGACACAACTAGTAATAGGCAGTTTCATTCAAACCCCACCTTCTACCTCCACAGGCCACACTTTTTTTGCAACCTCCCCCTTCTCATGAAGTTTTCAATTGAAATACTATGTCTGTCTTGTCTCCAGTACCCCATATGACTCCCAACTAATACTGATATCTATTGTTAATTTCACTATTTAAAAGTGGAGAACATGAGACTCCCAGAGGACATACAGTTAGTACAGAGGTGACCAGAATTCCAAGTTAGACCTGTTAGCAAAGCTGATATTTTCTAGTACAATGCACTAACTCATAAGAGTACATGCATCCGTGCATACATATACACATACATTTACATACATTTACATATATATAATATATATATATATATATTATATATATATATGTATGTATGTAATATGGAGCACAGCAGTCAACAAATCCTAGTCATTGTCTCTGGGCATTTTCATTTTGGTTGAGGTTTAATGAGACAAAATACGAAGAGAATCTACAAAGTGCATGACAGATGGCAAGAACTTATTATGTGCTATTACCCACTGCTGCTTTGTTTTCATTAATATACTAGGCACTGGGAATTTGAAAGATGGTTTTTTGAAGATGTTAAAATAAAATGAAATCTAAAGGAATGTCATAATACAAGGTGAAGAATGAGCTTAAGTTTGAAGAGAACATGAGAAGAGACTAGTAAAAGATGAGCTTCCTTTTTACTTATTTGCACATAAAAGTCTAGGGTGATAATAAGGGACCTGGAAACACAGCCAGGTTTCTACTAAGGCACATCAATCCTCCTTGGACTCTCACAAGGAAGATTATTCAATATCTACTGTTAAAACTATTTATATATTTTATGTTTTATTTCAGTATCTCTACAGTCCTGAAATTCTGAGACTACACAGATGCCTCCACTTCTACTGGTCTTCTGACTCTGCTCTTGAGAGATGCTATCAATAAATACATATGGGAGCACGCAAAGGAAACAGAAAATACTGTGAAATCTATTTTGTGAACTTTAAAATTAATTGATTTCATACAGCAATTTTAATTTTACAGAAATATTGCATGGCAAGTTTTTTCGATCTACTCACCTTCCCCCATCTCTATGGGCAATTTATCCTATTCCTATCATCTTGAATTAGTGTGATAAATTGGTAAAAGTTCATGACCCAATACTTACTCATCATTATTACTAACTAAATTGCACAGATACTTTAGGTTTACTCTCTGTGTTACACAGTTCAGTTTTTTTTTCACTGCCTAAGAATGCCCGTGTTTCATGAAATATCTTCACAAACAAATGTTTAACTAAACTTTAGTGAGAGAAACATGAAATGGTGAACATCAGCTGGGTAATGGAGGCCAGTAAACTTTCCTTCTTGAACTTCCTTTATGTGTTGTCTTTCCCATTGAGCAAAGATATTTCTTGTGACTTCATACCTATTAGTCCTTTGCTTCCCTTAGTCATTGAAGCCACAATGGAGGGAACTCTCAACATCCATGCCCCTGTCTACACACTTGATGAACTACTGTGCCTACAGCCATCAACTTCTACCTCTACTCTCACTGTTGGTATTTCCCTTCTTGTGAAATGTTCAAACTTCTGGAGAGCAACTACAGCATGAGACTGTGTACAGTCAGATTTAGAAGTGGAGAAGATACAGAGCTTCTAAACACAGGGTCATTTTTAGTAACTCAAGGGAAATGCCACTCATTTTCTTAAAGAAAGGAAATTGGTTTTTACAGTTTATACTATTTACTTACAGTGAGTATAAGGCTTTCCTTTGAGGTAAAAGCAAGTTTCCTGCTCTATGTGATAAAGTTAAGATATTAAAGGGAAAACTGAGCAATTCATAGAATCATGCTCAAAATATTAGTAATTTTTATTCATTGATGTGCTTAATTGGTGAAATAATCTTACTGATTAGAATTGACCAAGAATTGAAGTAAGGTAATTAAAAACTAATAGAGTGCCTTGAATTACAGGGGATAGTAATGAAACCATTTTGAACTCAGTATGTAAAATGAATGAGCAAGAAATGGCACAAGCATTAAAGGATGTGTATATATATATATATATATATATATATATATATATGTACAGACATTTTTAAACATCATTTTCAGTCTGTTAACAATCATAGCTTGTGTCATTCTAGCCTAGAATTAAATAAATAATTTGAATATATAGAATCTATAGTACATATTTAACATTGTTTTCTTACTTGCAGGGGGAGATTTGCATTTTGTGCTTTATCTTTAAGTGTCAAGAAAGGTTTATTTATAGTTATATTTATTTCAAAGTAGGCTCTTTGTTGACGTCTCCACTCTCTATTTAATATTGTGGAGAGAACTCCAGATGTGGAGAAAATGATCTATTATTTACTTTCTTACTTT
Organism: Tamandua tetradactyla; assembly: GCF_023851605.1. Lineage (NCBI taxonomy): Eukaryota > Metazoa > Chordata > Mammalia > Pilosa > Myrmecophagidae > Tamandua > Tamandua tetradactyla. The sequence continues at coordinate 25,825,688 of NC_135350.1, forward strand.
CAGTAAGTCACTCAACCATTATGAGACTGTTTTATCCTTTGATTGAAAAATTATTCCACCAACCCATTACATCTTTACGAGGATTGTGAAAATAATGCGAGAGGAAGGGTTGTGAAAACTGCAACACACCATGTATATATGGGAATAGTTTAATTATGTTGTCAATGATGCTGAAGGCGATATGGAGGACAGCAACCTTCAGAATGTCCCTAAAATTAATCAAGGACACTGCCTGTTTCTGGGTCCTCTGTTTTTTTTTTATTTTTGTGGTGATTATGTAGGATCCAAAGAAAGGAGAGAACTTTTAAATGAACATGACAAAACAGTGGGCATAAAATTCTTCTGACTACACAACATCTAGCTTCAATCTATGTCTCTCCCAAATTGTGGAAAGTAGAGTAGAATGAGGGGTGGGGGCATTGACAGTGTTATCACAGACTAGCAAGTAGAGTAGAATGAGGAGTAGGGGGCATTGACAGTGTTATCACAGACTAGCAAAGGCTCTATAGGGTGTGGAAGGTGGGGGGAATAGGTGCCTTTTGCAACCAAGCCTGGATCTCTGTTGTCATTAACAGTTTGGGGGAAGGAGGAAGGTTGAAGTTAAATAATAAGAGTGCCCCAAAGTGGGTCATATCCAGATGGGCCTGTAACAGTCTGTATAGTCAGTTGTCGTAACTCATATACATTTTTATTTTAGAATTTTATTTCATTCTGAAATCGAGAACTTTCATATTGACTGATCTACCCTAAAATATGTAATTCTGTGAATGTAATATGGGTTGCACTCTTGCCCACATTAGAACATTTAACCAGAAGGAAGAATATTTTCAAAGTTTAAAGATAAAGAATTTCATGTTTATGGTTTAACTACAGCTCTGATATACCCTTGACATTAGCACATAAACAGGTAATAAAAATATAGGGGAGCTCTGATTACCTTTTGCTACTTTACTAATCACATAAACTTCTCTAGGATAAGAAAGAAAACCAGTTTCGTGGAATCAGTAAAAAAATTAGTCAGAAATTGAAGTGAAGTGAGGGCAAATCTATATTAGATAATTACATACCAAAACACTTGACATTTAACTCATTAGCAAATAATGATTGCACAACTTACTTCTGCTCAATGTCCTCTTTAAATTATAAAGTAGCAATTTTATTGAAGTTTGTTAAATTCTATTTGCCTATCAAATACCTCTTAAAGTAACAATTGCATTGAAGTGGATTAAATTCTATTTATCTATCAATACCTCATATTATTTAAGAGTGTCCCATAATGTAAGAAAATAAACCAGAATTTGTAGGACAAAAATAAAACGTAAATAGAATGGGATCTTTAAGCTAGGGCCAAACCCTGTTCTGAAAATATGAATGGTCATATAGCTGGAGCTGATTTGTTCAGTTCATTCACTCAGGACCTGGTGCAGAAAACCAGTGTTGTTACAGAACATCAAGAACACTCAAGGGTTGCTTAGTAACTAACACACAGAGATTACTGGAGGGAGAAATTTATCTAGTGTTTTTATCCAGGCTTTCCCTTTAGTTATGTAACTGGTCAACTAAAAACTTAGAAGATTTTTCATGAATGAACGCAGGTCAGAAAATTACCAGATAATATCTAATTTTGATATTTAAAGACCACCGCACACCCAGAAAGCAGTAATTTATAATGTTTTGGAAGCACCCAATTGTGTTAAGGGATATAATCACAGTTTCTATACGAAAATTTTATTTATTATAAATTAAAATAACAAGTATCCACTAAGTGAAATGATATTTCAGGGTCAGTGGTCAAGAAAGGTGAGGAAGATCCTTCAACTAAGTATTTCTGAATTCAAGTTTCAAGAACTGGATATAACAGGAAAGCTGGAATGAAATAAATTCTTTTATTAATAGAAGGAAACATGAAGGCATATGGTTTTATCTTTCCAAAATCTTCAAAAACAATGAGGTACAAAAAGTATATAGAGTAAGTAGTCATTAGCCGTTTATTTTCAGTTCACTTCTTTTTTCCTTACTTGGGTACAGTACAAGAAAAGAGATGTTCGTATATTGGTTGTGAACATCGTGGGAAAATGATTGAGTAGGAAACTCCTGGGATCAGTTCCTCTATCATAAAAATACTGAACTGGCAGAAATTATCTGAATCAAACATTTTGAAACTCAGAAGTCAAGGGGAAACATAATGCAGCACCCAGAGAGGAAGGGGAGGATGAGGTTGGCAAGTTGTATAAAGACCTGTGATTTTTATGCGCCCTGGAGGGGCTGCTATTCCCCTCCATCCTGCCTTGTGGCTGGAAACTATGATGACTGGAGCTCTGGCTTGTGGCTCAACTTCAGGCTTCACATTGGGATACAAAGAACTAGTCCACCAAACTCCAGGGATTTGTGGTCTGTTTCCAGATCTCTACATCTGATTAGCTACTTGGGATCACTGGGTGCTGACTCTGTGGACAGCCATTGTTCCAATCCCCCCTGGGAAAAAGCTGCAGAGGAACCTTAAAGACAGTTAACCTTCCTGAATACTATGGAAAATAGTTAAAAGGTCTGCATTAACAGGGCAAGTGCTGAATTTAGAAAATGCAGCTTCAAAAGCTGCAGAAGAGAATAGGTTTGTGGGACGATTCCAGAGTAAAAAGCATTTGCTCTGAGGAGGAAGAAACACTCCTTAACTCATTCTACAAGGCCAACATTAGCTTCTTACCAAAGCCTGTTAAAAATACCACAAGAAAAAAAAAACTACAGACCAATATCTCCTATAAATATAAATGTAAAAAATCCATACAAGATACCAGCAAAATGAATCAAAGCAGTATATTAAAAGACTTATACACCATGATCAAGTGGGATTGATTTATCCCTATATTCAGAGTTGGTTCAACAAAGGAAAAACTATTAATATAACATATAACATTAACGTTATGAAAGAAAATAACCACATGCTCATTTCAACTGATGCTGAAAAGTATTTGTAAATATCCATTACTGCTTCTTATTAAAACATTTAGAACACTAGGAATAGAAGAAAACTCCCTCAACACGATAAAGGGCATATATAAAAAGGCCACAGCTGACATCCTACTTAATGATGAAACACTGAAAACTTTCCTTCTGAGATAAGGAATAAACAATGATGCCCACTGTTATCACTAATATTCAAAACTGTACTGGAGATTCTAGCCAGAGCAATTATGCAAGAGGAAATAAAAAACATCAAAATTGTAAAAGAAGAAGTAAACTTTATCTGTTTGCAAATGACTTGATTCTATATGCAGAAAATCTGAAAGTTCACAGCAATGTTCCTAGATCTAATAAATGAATTCAGCAAAATGAAGAGATATTGGATCAATACCCAAAAATCAGTAGCATTTATGTACACAAACCATGAACAATTCAAAGGAGAAATCAGAAAAAAGCTGAATTCACTATAGCAAATAAAAGAATCAAATATCTAGGAAATACGTAATCTAATGAAATCAAGATACTGTATCTGAATTTGGTATATTTCAAAGTTTTGAATACTGGTTCATGTCCTTTTGTAAGTAATTCAGCTTCTCCTAAGAACAAATTGATGGGTGTGGCTTAAAAAATCCAGATCATATCTGTAGAATTAGGCATTTTTCATGCAAACAAAATATTTGGCACTCTATATGTTTTGTGTGTTAGAACAGAGAGAAAATCTACACAACAACTTACCTGTCTCCTAACCCACAGAGAAAATAGAAACAACATAAGCACAGCAGGCAAAGTAAGCAATAAAAAACTATTTTCTCTTTTATATGGTAAATAAATATATTTTTATGTTTATTGTAGAATAAACCTAAATAAATGGAAGGATATTTAGTGTTCTCAGATTGGAAGACTATTATTAAGTTATCAATCATATACAAAACAATTTATAGAGTCAATGCAAACCCAATCAAAATCCCAACAATATTCTGTACAAAAATGGAAAATCCAATTAACAAGTTTATATGAAAGGCAAGTGGTCCTCAATAGCTGAAGTCAACTTGAGAATGAATGATTTGGAGGACTCACAATTCCTAATCCTAAGATTTATTACAAAGCATCGGTAATCAAAGCAGCATGGTATAGGGACAGAGACATATAAACCCATATAATCAAATTGAGAGCACATAAATCAACTCTTACATTTACAACCAACTGATTTTTGACAAGGGTTAAAAGGCCACTCATTTGAGAAAGAATAATTCTCAACAACTGATACTGGATCCCCGTTTGCAAAAAAAAAAAAAAAAAAAGGCAGGAGGACCCTTACCTCACACCTTATACAAAAAGCAATTCAAATTGACCAGAAACCAAAATATAAGAGCCAGAACTATAATACTTCTAGAAGAAAATATAGGGAATCATCTTTAGGACATAGTGTTAGGCAATGATTTCTTAGACTTTCTGCCTAAAGCACAGGCAACAAAAGAAAATAATAGATAAATGGGACTACATCAAAACTAAAAACTTGAGCCTTAAAGAACTTTATCATGAAAGTAAAATGACAAGCCACACAAGGAGAGAAAATATTTGGGATCTACAAATCAGGCGAAGATTCAAATACAGAGTAAATAAAGAAATGTGCTGGTTTAAAAGGATTTATGTACCCTAGAAAAGCCATGTTTTGATCCTAATCAATCTTGTGGAAGCAACAGTTTCTTCTAATCCCTATTTGGTACTATAGGTTGGAAACTTGATTAGGCTATCTCCAGGAAATGTGGCTCAATCAATTGTGGGTATTAAACTTGATTAGTTGGAGACATATCTCTACCCAATCTACATGGTTCATGATTAGTTTACTGGAATTCTATAAAAGAAGTATTTTGGAGAATGCTCCAGAATGCCACAGAACCAAAAAGCAGAGAGTCCACCAGCCAGAGAGAGACTTTGGGAGATGAAGAAGGAAAACACCTCCCAGGGAGCTTCATGAAGCAGGAAGACTGAAGAGAAAGCTAGCAAGCTGTCACCACGTTCATCATGTGCCCTTCCAGCTGAGAGAGAAACCCTGAACTCACCAGCCTTCTTAAACCAAGGTATCTTTCCCTGGATGCCTTAACTCGGATATTCTATAGACTTGCCTTACTTGGGACATTTCTATTGCCTAAAAAACTGCAAACTTGCAACTTATTAAATTCTCCTTTTTAAAAGCCACTCCATTTCTGGTATATTGCATTCCATTAACTAGCAAACTAGAACAAAACCCTACAACCAAACAACAAAATTACAAATAACCCAACTTTAAAATAGGCAAAAGACTTGAACAGACAACTCTCCAAAGAAGATATACAAATGTCAAAAGAGCACATGAGGGTGGGCCATGATGGCTCAGTGGCAGAGTTCTCACCTACCATGCCAGAGACCCAGGCTGCTGTCTTGGTGCCTGCCCAGGTGAAAAAAAGAAAAAGAGCACATGAAAAAATGATTAACATCATTATCCGTCAGGGAAATGCAAATTAAAACCACAGCAAGATTCTATTTCACACCCATTGGAATGGTTGTTATTAAAATATCAGAAAACAACAAGTGGACAGTTATAGCCCTACAACCCCATTCTGGGATGTCCTTTAAAGGACAGTGGTGAGGAGAAATCCTTCCAGTGGGTGGCAGAACTTTGAGCCATGCACCTGGTTGTTCATTTTGCTTAGAAAGAGAACTGGCCACAGATGCATTTGTGTACTGACTCATGGGCTGTTGCAAGTGGTTTGGCTGGATGGTCAGGGACTTGGAAAGAATATGATTGGAAAATTGGTGACAAAGAAGTCTGGGGAAGAAGTATGTGAATATACCTTTGTGAGTGGGCAAAGAACTTGAAAATATTTGTGTCCCATGTGAATGCTCACCAGAGGATGACTTCAGCAGAGAAAGGTTTTAATAACCAAGTGGATAAGATGACCTGTCCTGTGGATTCAAGCCATCCACTTTCCTCAGACACTCCTGCCATTGCCCAATGGGCTCATGAATAAACTGGACATGGTGGTAGAGATGGAGTTTATGCATGGGCTAAAAAACAAACTTCTACTTGCCAAGGCTGACCTGGCTATGGACACTGCTGAGTGCCCAATCTGCCAGCAGCAGAGACCCAAACTCTGTCCTTGATATGGCACTATCCCCCGAGGTGATCAGCTACTACCTGGTGGCAGATTGATTACATTGGAGCACTTCCATCATGGAAGGGCAGCAATTGCTCTAATTGGAAGAGACACATACTCCAGATATGGGTTTGCATTCTTTGCACACAATGCTTCTGCAGAAACTACCATACATGGACTTACAGAATGCCTTATCCACCATTATGATATTCCACACAGCATTGCTTCTTTTTTAAGGAACCCACTCCACAGCAAATGAAGTGCAAGAATGGGCACATGCTCATGGAATTCTCTGTCATGTTCCCTGTCATCCAGAGGCAGCTGGGTTGATAGAATGGTGGAATGGCCTTTTGAAAACCCAATTACCATACCAAGTAGGAGGCAGTACCTTACAGGGCTGGGGCAGTGTTCTCCAGGAGGCTGTGTATGCTCTGAATCAGTGTCCACAATGAGGTGTTGTTTCTCCCAAAGCCGGGATTCATGGGTCCAGGAATCAAGGGGTGGAAATGGGAGTGGCACCACCCACTATCACCCCTAGTGATCCGCTAGGAAAAATTTTTGCTTCCTGTCCCTAAACCCTTAAGCTCTGCTGGTCTATAGATCTTAGTTCCAAAAGGAGGAATGCTCTTTCCAAGAAATACAACAATGATTCCACTGAACTGGAAGTTAAGGCTGCCACCTGGCCATTGTGTGCTTCTCATGCCACTGACTCAAGAGGCACAAAAAGAGGGTTACTGTTCTGTCTGGGGTGGTTGGTCCTGACTATCAAGGGGAAATAGTACTGCAACTATACAACAGAGGTAAATAAGATTTTTCCTGGAATACAGAAGATCCCTCAGGGTACCTCTTAGTACTGCCATGTGCTGTGATTAAAGTCAATGGAGAACTGCAACCACCCAATCTAGGTAGGACTACCAATGGCCAGAAACTTCAGGAATGAAGGTCTGGGTCACCCCACCTGGCAAAGAACCATGATCAGCTGAAGTGCTTGCTGAGGGTAAAGGAAACATGGAATGGGTAGCAGGAGAAGAAAGTGATAAATATGAATTGTGACCATGTGTCCAGTTACAGAAGCAAGGACTATGATTGTACAAATATTTCCTCCCTGCTTTATGAGTATGTTTGCATTTGTACATAAGCAAATATCTTGTTTTCCATTTATCATATGATATAAGTTGTATTGTTCATGTTATAGTATTTAAGTCTTAGGATATGAAGTTTAAAAGTGAATATTATCTAAGGACTTGCAACCTATTCTGGAGAGATGTAATGTGTTTCTGGGTGTATGCAGGACAGTTGAGTATTGTTAGGTGAAACATATGTATGTTGTTGTGTTCTATTTGGAAATTAAGCAGATTTCAAGGTGATATGTGTACCTGCCAAGTTAACAAGAAATGGACTGTGATGGTTAGATTCTGGTATCAACTTAGCCAAGTGATTATACCCAGTTGTCTTGTCAGGCAACACTACTCTGACCATTACTGCAAGGATATTTCATGGCTGGTTGATTAAATCATCAGTCAGTTGATTGTATCTGTGGCTGATTACATCTGTGATCAACCAAGGTCTGTCTCCTACAATAGGATAATCTAATCAGTTGATGGGCTTTTAGGAAGAAGAGAGACTCTTTCAGTGCATCTTCAGCAAGCTAGTCTCTCCTGTGAAGTTCATCCAGACCCTTCATTGGAGCAACCACCTTCACAGTCTGCTCTATGGATTTTGGACTCTTCATTCCCATGGTTGTGTGAGACACCTTTATAAATCTCATATTTACAGATATCTCCTGTTAGTTCTGTTCCTCTAGAGAACCCTGACTAACACAATAGGGAATGAGAAGTTAAAGCTTAAATTGTACAAGGTTCTATTTGGCATGATGGAAATGTTTTGGAAATGAATGGTGGTGGTGATAGTACATCATTGTGAGCATAATTAACAGCAGTGAAATACATATCTGAATGTGATTGAAAGGGGGAAATGTTAGATTATATATATGGGAAAAGGATAAAAATTTGAAAAAAGTCCATTTAACCATACCACACAACAGTGCACCCTAAGTTAAACCATGGACTATAGGTAATAAGACATATATTTAAATGTGCCATGATCATTGGTTACAAATGTTCCACACCAGTGCAAAGTCTTGCTTGTGGGGCTACATATAGGAGTCCTATGTTTTCTGAATGATTGTCTGTAAACCCACAACTTCTCTATTAAAAAAAAAAAGCCATGGAAGAAGTTCCTAGTGCCCTTGCTGGCCCTTTTCCTGCCCCTTCCCACACACAGGGTGGAGCAGCTTTTGCCTTCATTGTGCATCCCTGGCCCTCTTTCACAGGAAGTAGAGTGGTATATGTGTGCTTACTGAAGTGCATGTATGTCAGTACCAATCTAACAGGGCATGAGTGAGAGACTGAAGTGGTGAATGTGTCTCAGCTAGCCATCCCAGAGTTTGTTCTGAGTGCAGAGAAGCAGCTTATAGACAGCTGGACTTCTGAGAAACAGTTAAGTTGAAAAGGCCTGGATCAAAAGATTGCTTACATTAAGTCATTCAAAAGAGCACCCAGGAAGGGGAGAAAGTTTGTTCTAAAGAAAGTAAAGGGGGTGTTTTATCAAACTCCTCTGGACTGTAAACAGAGAATTCCTAGGACATCTGACAAACACAAACCCAGGAGAAGAGGCAGGCTCACCACCTACTGCTCCAAATAGGCTCAGATAAGATAAAGAGGACTGGGCACTTCCCATTTTCCTTGAGCTAATCTGCTTGACAGGAGGGCTAAGCTCTGAAGGAGAATACCCCAGCCAAAGCACAGCCATATTTCAAGAAGAGTGAAAGGTGCTTTCTGCCTTGGTTTATTTTGATAAGCTCCTGGCATTCACAAAAATCTCAATCATGCCACTATATGGATTCAAATTTAAGGAACAACCCAGGGACAAAACCACAGAGCTAACATTTTGATGCTTTAAATTGTACAATGTGCCACAAAAGATTACAGACAAAAATCATGAAATGGTGGTCCATCCAACAGAACTATGTGAAATCCAGAATCCATTGACAAAGAGGACCAGACTGCAGAGGATGTGGAGAAATAAGAATACTCATTTACTGTTCATGGGTGTGTGAAATGGTGCACCCACTGGGGAAGACACTTTAATGGTTCTTCGGAAAATTAAGTATAGAATTACCATTTGAACTGGCAAACCAATCTCTAGGTATATACCCAGAAGGTTTGAAAACAGGTACTCAAAAAGATGTTTTCACAGGAATAATCACAGTAGCATTATTCACAATTGACAAAAAGTGAAAGCAACCCAGTGTCCATCAACTGATGAGTGGATAAGTAAAATATCATATATACATAAAATGAAATATTATCTAGCTGTAAAAAGAAATGAACTTCTGATACATGAAAAAACATGGATGAACCTTGAAAACATCATGTTGAATTAAATGGGATGCACAAAAGGATAAATTTCTTATGACCCCACTGACATGAAATAATTAAAATAAGTAAATCCACAAAGTCAGAGTCTAGAATACAGGTTGTCAGGATATAGGCTGGGATAAAGGAATGAAGAGCTGATGCTTACTGCATTTTTATTTCAATGGATTGTAAATTTTGGCTATGAATGGAGGTGGTAGTAGCACAACACTGTGAATATAATTAGCAGTACTGGATTGTATATGGTTAAAAGGAGAAGTTTTATTTTTGTATATGTTACTAGAATAAAAACTGTAAAAAAACATAGAACTGAACAATACAAACAGTGAACTCTATTCTAAATTATGGACTATAGTTAATATTGTAATTATAAAAATGTTATTTTGTAAATTATAACAATAGGGTTGTATATGGGAGTACTGCATTTTGTGCATGATGTGTCTACATATGTACAACTTCTCTCATAACAATAATAAAGCAAAAGAAAACAAAAATGTATGTTGACTTATGAGCTTGTGAGTGATGAGTCTCCCTGAGGTATATAATTTTCTGAGAAAGAAAAAGGAAGGAGGGAGTAGGAGGAGTTAACAACTACATCTAATCTAACAACCAGTGGAGAGATGAGGAATGGTTTGCCTGGAATTCTGTGAATATGCTGATTGCTACCTAAAGACAGAGATTTATACCTTTAGGGCTGAGGATGAATCAGACATAAGGAAAATTAAGGGGGTATCCCAGGCAAATGGCTCCTCTAGAAGGGGCAGCTCATGTTTAGAAAATTGCCAGTATTTAATATTGTTGCTCCATAAACTTTATGATGGGGAATATCTGGATTCAAATCACAGTGATTTCTGAGCTCTGTGTGCAAGCTTTAGAGTTTATCCTCTGAGAAATGGGTCTCTGTTAAAATTTTTGGAGTAAATTCATGATGGAATTATATTGACATATTGTAAAGGACCTTCTTGCAGCCCTGGGAATTGTGTTCTAGAGGGAGAAGAAGAACAGAGAGAGTGATGAGGCTTTAGCTGTGTAAGGCAGGAAAGAATTGAGCTTGAATTAGAGCAATGTTGATGGGGAAGAAGACCATTAGCTCTATGAGACATTCTTGCATGCACACAAAATGTGATTCAGCATTGAGGTTGCATGAGTGAGGTTCACAAGGAAATTTTGGGGGAACTGAGGCTGATTCCATCACATTGGTTCTGACCACGGGTACAATTATCAGTCCAGCCAAGAATGATGAAGGAAATGTTGTCCTCAGTTTGAATTGGTAATAGCTGCTATTTCAAAGAACTAGAACTAAAATGGAGGTGATCCAGCCAACAGAAATCTAGCAAAGAAGATAGGATTGGTTTCCTCAATACTTATCAAAGAGATGAAAGTTAAAATTAAATTGGTCTGAATTTGCACATAAGTTTAGCAAAGATTAAATATATAAGTATATAATACTCCAAAGTGGTCAAATTGTAGTGAAATTGTTACACATGTCCTAGAACTCTGGCATTAGCATATTTAGTATCTTAAGTTTTGATCATCAAAGAAAGCTGTAAAGGTCCATGAAATGTAGTGTTTTCAATGTAGCTGAGACAGATTATTAGCCATGAAAGCAAAGTGCAAAGAAAAGTTCATCAGGCCTTGAGTGAGCCTTATTACTTACCCTGTGGTCTTATTTCCATTTGATCCTGTTGCTGTCTATACATCATTAAAGATTACACATTTTCTATGAAATAGCCATAAATTTCATTTACCATGATTCTGTTTGCAAAAGTACAATTGCATTTCTTTTTCATTTGGCAATTTATGAAAAAAAGTAGAGATCTAATTAATTAGTTCACAAATAAAAATTAGTTTTAGGTAAAGAAAGGAATGATAATAATGGAAGTTTTTTTTTTGCTTTTTATTTGTTTTCTTTTACTGTGATACTAGCTAATCCACCTTCTGGGTAACTGGAAAACAGAAGAAAATGATTCATGAAACAGAGTCCTAGTCAGTATAAAAATTAAACATGAAATGAGAATGAAGAGTCTGAAAGGACTCAATATTTTCAGTTAATGTTTTCCCTGCAGTTTGTGAGGTGAAATTTATAGAATAGACCTACAAACTTGAGAATAAGCAACACTTTGTACATACAATGGACAGTGCTTGCAGATGTGTGAATATCTGCAAGTCTACTAGAAAGCCAGAATCTCAGAACTTCCTCCATACTCTGAGGAGAAGAGGGGATAAGAATACAGAGCCATAACTGTCCCCAGTGGGACAAAAACACATGTTTCGAACAATCCACCCTTGTCCCTAGCTTATTTCCGAGATGGGAGCCTCAGTTGACTTAGTACTTTGAAGAGGAGCCTCTTGTCTCAATTGACAATAGAATCCTTAGACTCTCTTTGTTACATTTCCAGAAGTATAAAAATAGTCCACTGACTCCTCTGCTGAGAACTCCTGTATGTAAATATTGGAAGTAGAAATAGATCATTGTAACATTTCCCACTGTATTAGTTTGCTAATGATATTGGAAAGCAATATACCAGAAATGGAGCAGCTTTTAAAAGGGGAATTTAATAATTCACAAGTTTACAGTTCTAAGACCATACATAGGTCCTAAGTAAGGCATCCAGAGAAAGACACCTTGGCTCAAGGAAGACAGATCTGGGAAGGCATATGGCTGGTGTCTGCTGTTTCTTGTTTCCGGTTCCATTGCTTCCAACTTCTGATGCCAGTGACTTCCTCTCTAAGCATCTGTGAGCTTTCATTTAGTTCCTCCAGGATACAACTCCGGGTTCTGGCTTACTTAGCATCTCATGGGAAGGTACATGGTGATATCTTCTGGACTCCACCCATGTCTAGGCTTCTGCTCTCTCTACCACCACTCCAAGTCACTGGGTCTCTGTCTATTCTGAAGCAACTGTTCTCCAAGCATCTGTATCTCCAAACATCTCTGCTATTTCTGGCATTTCTCCAAAATATTTCCCCTTTTAAAGACTCTAGTAAATTCATCAAGACCCACCCTGAATAAGCAGAGTCATATTTCTATCTAGTCAAAATGCCACACCCGCAAGTGGGCACACCACTTAACCATGAGAATAACCTCATCAAATGTCATGCCTGCCACAGGGAGTACTACTTCTCCTCAGGGATAAACTAATCAAAAGAGTTTCCACCTAGGATATTGAATCAGGTTTAAAGAACACGGCTTTTCTGGGGCACATGACACTTTCAAACTAGCACACCTATATACAGGAATTTCTAAATAGATTTAGAACTTATTTGCACTCTTTTCCTTATATCATAACATATTCTTTTTCAAACTAAATTTTCCATTTAGTTTGACTTCCTCCTGGGAGTCAAAGTCTTATCTAAAATGGCTTTCTCATCTCTGCATAGTTATTTCCCTCATATTGCTCAAAAAAAAAAATTGACTCCCCTCCTTGAAACATTATCTTACAATAGAAGCTGATCATTTCCTAAATATAATCTCTCTTCATTACAGGTAAATTTGTACTCCAAATTTATAAAAAGTATACTAAAAATATACTTCACATTATATTAAATATATATATATAGTAGGTGGTTAATAATATTATAAAATACTTCTTCACACGTGTATTAGTTTTCTATTACTGCTTGAAAATTACTACAAAATCAATGGTTTAGAATAATACCCACTTCTTATCTTACTGTTTCTACAGTTCAAAATTCCAGGCATGGCTGAACTTGTTCAGTGTCTACCAAGGCTCTGCATTCCTCTCTGAAGCTTGGGATTCTCTTTCATGCACACAAGCTTGTTGGCACAATTCCATTCCCTGAATTTGTAGAATAAAAGACTCATCTTTTGCTGACCATTGGTGAGCAGTTACTCTCAGAGCCTAGAGACTGTCCACAATTTCTTATCATGTGGTCTGCCCCATATGCCCTCTCACATTTTGAATCTCCTGACTTCTAATAATATTCCCATGCAAACATAGAGCCCTGTAGAAAGAAAACATAATCCTGAAAGTGATCTTTCTATCACCACTTATTTGCCATAAAACAGAAACTATCATGTATGTGAATATCCCATCATGGTCACAGGGTCCATAACTGTAGGGACTACAAGACATATATACTAGGATATGGGAAGCTTGAGGGTGCTCTTAGAATTCTCCCTAGCACAACATGACAACAGGATGCTGTCACAGTAAGGTTCATGTGTCAACCTGGCCAAGTGGTGCTACCTGTTTGTCTGGCCAGGCAAGTGCTGGCCTTTCTGTTGCGATGAGGACATTTCATAGAATTAAATCATGATCATGTCAGCTGCATTCACAGGTGATTCCATTTGTAATCAGCCAAGGGGAGTGTCTTCTGCAATGAGTGATGCTTAATCTAATCACTGGAACCCTCTTAAGGAGAATTCAAAGAGACAGGCTCTCTTCCTGCTTTGGCCGGCGAGCCTCTTCTCTGGAGTTCATTCACACCCTCCACGGAATCATCAGCTTCACAGCCTGCCCTGCAGATTTTGGACTCTGCATTCCCACAGGTATGTGAGGCACTTTATAAATTTTATACTTGTAAGTGCTTCCTGTTGGTTTTATTTCTCTAGAGAATCCTAACTAATACATCTTGGTACCAGGAGTGGTTCTTAAGAAACAGAATCTTAAAAATGGGTTTTTATAAATGGTTTTCTACTCTGACTAGACTCAAAGGCACTAAGGACTCTCATTCCTATAATCAGAATGACATTGCCAATCCATGGAGTGAGTTAACAAATGAGATAGTCAAAATATCACCATTCAATTCTCCTAATGCTTTGCTTGTACAGAGCCAGGCTCTGAAGGATAATACTTTTGACACCTTTACAAAGTTTTCTGGAAATAATAGGTATAGAGATGTTGGCTAGTTGTTGTTAGATACACTGGAAACATTAAGGAGTGAAAGGGATGGGCTTAAGGCTTCAAATAATGAGAAGCTTAAGCACCATCTGACAGGTGTAGTAGTTTCTATGAGTATTCTGAAGGAAAATCTTATTTCCTTTAGCCGTAGGCTTGAGATCTCTGCAAACCAGACTCAGAATTATTGTTAGGGTAGCAACTTTACAAGGTAAACTGAAATCTCAATGTTGCACGTTGTCTGCCATTAAAGTGAGGGCATTGACTGGAAAGAAGTAAGATCCTGAAAAGCGGGATGGTGACATATGGATTGAAAATGATGTCGGGGTGAGATTGAAACCCGAGGTCATGCTGAGTCTTCTCTAGATAACCCTGTAATAGTCTGCCCTGAGGACATAGCCACCCCACCTCCAGTCTGCCTTGAAGAGTTGGCCACCCAAACTCCTCCTAAAGGGATTAGCCCTAGAGTGATCAATCCTGTTTCACCAGATGAAACTGCAAATGAATGCCCTGAAGCAAATGGCTTGGAAGATATTTCTAAGTCTTTTCATGACCCACCCCCACCACCCCTCATTTCTTCCAGACCTATAACTAGACTAAAGTCCCAATAGCCCCCTAAAGGTGTGGTACAAATTATCACACATGAGGAGGTATGTTATACTCCAAAACAACTGTGTGAGTTTTCCAATTTATATCAACAGAAATCAGGGGAATATGTATGGCAATGGATTTTAAGGGTGTGGGATAATGGTGGGAGAATTATAAGGCAGGATCAGGCTGAATTTATTGATATGGGTCCAATAAGCAGAGATTCTGCATGCAATGTTATAGCTCAAGGGGTTAGAAAAGGCATTAACAGTTTGCTCGGATGTTTGGTTGGAACATGGATCAAAAGGTGGCCAACATTACCTGAGGTTGAAATGCCAGAACTCCTCTTGTATAATGTAGATGAGGGGATCCAGAGGCTTAGAGAGATAGGAATGTTAGAGTGGATTTATTGAATATCTGGAGGATCCACCTTTTAACAGAACAGTGAGAAATAAATTTGTGAGACTAGTATCATCATGTCTGAAGAGCTCTGTAGTTGCACTTATCTGTAGGTCAGATATTACTGTAGTAACTGCTGTCACTGAGCTGGAATCCTTAAACACAATGGGGATGATGGGATCCCGAATTGGCAGAAGCCAGGTGGCAGCACTTAATCATCAAAGACAGGGTAGATGTGAATATTATAATAAACAACAAACTCAAAGCAGGAGTCAAAGTAATATGATACACAGAGTTTTGTGGCATTGGCTAGTAAATCATGGGGTATGTAGAAATGCAGTAGAAGGGCACTCTACTAAATTCTTGTTCGAGCTGGATAAACAAAAGAGTTCTAGGTCAAGTGAACAGAAAGTCTAACCTGAATTACAAAAACACAGAGTCACGGCCGCTTAATCAATTTCCAGACTTCAGAGAGGTTACAGACCCAGGGCCTCTTGAATGAAGGGGTGGCCAGGTCCCTTTGGGGAAGAAATCTGTTGCACTTCCACAAATGTATACTGTTAATCTTCCTCCATGTCTTCCCCAATGAGATTGACAGACTTTTACTATGGTAACTGTGCATTGGGGAAAAGGAAATGATCAGATATTCCAGGGATTATTATACACTGGTTCAGAAGTGACATTAATTCCTGGGGACCCAAAATGTCACTCTAGTCCACCAGTCAGAGTGGGGTCTTATGGAGGCCAGGTATTCAATGGAGTTTTAGCTCAGGTCCATCTCACAGTGGATCCAGTGGGCACCAGACCCATTCTTTAGTTATTTCCTCAGTTCCTGAATGTATAATTGGAATAGACATACTGAGCAACTGACTGAATCCCCATATTGGCTCTCTAACTCATGCAGTGAGAGCTATCATGGTGGGAAAGGACAAGTGGAAGCCACTAGAACTGCCCCTACTGTTCTAGTTTGCTAGCTGCTGGAATGCAATATACCATAAATGGAATGGCTTTTAAAAAGGGGAATTTAATAAGTTGTTAGTTTACAATTCTAAGGCTGAGAAAATGTCCCAGTTAAAGCAAGTCTATAGAAATGTCCCATCAAAGGCCTCCAAGGAAAGATACCATGATTCAAGAAGGCTGATGAAGTTCAGGGTTTCTCTCTCAAGTGAGAAGGCACATGGCAAACACAGTCAGGGTTTCTCTCTCATCTGGAAAAGCACATGGTGAACATGGCATCATCTGCTAGCTTCTTCTACTGGCTTCTTGTTTCATGAAGCTCCCTGAGAAGCATTTTCCTTCTTCATCTCCAAAGGTTGCTGGCTCATGGAACTCTGCTTCTCATGGCTATGTCATTCTGCTTTGCTCTCTCTGAATCTCTTTCATTCTCCAAAATGTTTCCTCTTTTATAGTACTCCAGAAACTTATCAAGACCCACCCAAATGGGTGGAGACATGTCATTACTTAATCTAGTTTAACAACCACTCTTGATTGAATCACATATCCAGGGAGATGATCTAATTACAGTTTCAAACATACAGTATTGAATAGGGATTATTCTGCCTTTATGAAATGAGATTTAGATTAAAACATGGCTTTTCTAGGGGACATACATCCTTTCAAACCAGCACATTCCACCCTCTGGACCCTAAAAAAGACATTTTTTCCCCATACACAAAATACATTCATTCCATAACAATATCAGAGAATCTTAAACCATTTCAGTAGCAATATACATGAAATACAAAATTAGAAACATACAAACTTCTATCAAAGTTAGTTACAAGCATGGTCTGTTCTAAGGCAACATTATCCTCTGGTTTATACCTTTGAAAACAAGTTATTTGCTGCCAACATACAAAGGAGGAACAGTCATAGGATGCACATACATATTTCCATAAAGAGGAAGGGTCACAGGTGTCACAGGAACCAAGCAATTTTGAAAACCTACAGGGCAATGTCCATCAGATTTCAAAGTCTGAGAGTCATTTATCCTCAGCGCTTCAGAAAGTGGCAGTCCCACCCTTTCCAAGGCCTACACAGGGGCCTGCCTCTCTCCAAATACAACCTTGGGGGACATTAGGGAGACGACATTTTTTGTGGCTCCACCCTCTCCAAGCATCAGGGCTGCACCCGGGTTCTCTGCCATATTTGGGGCACATGCTCAATCCCTCCATGTGGTGGCAGCCAGGCTTTCCCCAAACCCCAAGAATTGTGCTTCAGCCTCTCTGAGGTCTGAGGCAGCATAACTCTTCCACTGCAACATGGTGGAAGGCTCATCTTCTGCCTTTGGAGCAAACTCACCCTCTCCATGAGCTTGGGCTGGTCTGCTCTTCTGGCCTGAGGCTTCTTAACTTCAGACCTCAGCCACCATGGCTTTGCCTCTGAGGTTATTTGTCCTCCAACTTTTCTTTCCCTGTCCCTCTCAGTCCTGAATGGCAGTGGTTCTCTTTATACATATCCTACAACACTCTTGTTGGCTTTCTATGCAGTAGCCTTGGATTATGCCCATCAAACTTAAGAGTTTCCACAAATCCTTCCTGGATAACTCCATGTCCGAGCCTGACTTTCTCTGAAATGGCTGGCTAGATCCACATTTGTTTAAATCCTCACATGGGGCATTGTCTCTGGGTTCTCCCTTTCTGGAGGCCCAGAATTTTCCAGGACATCAATTTCTGGTTTCTTTGTACTCAAGAGTTCAGTTTTCAGCTTATCTCTCTCCTGTGGCATTTTGCTATAAGCTGTGAGGAGAAACCAGGCTGCATTTTCTACATTTAATTTGGAGATCTCTTCTGCTAAATATCCAAGTTCATGGCTTTTAAAATAAGCCTTCCAGCCAAAGCTGCTGTCAACTTTTCCAGATTACTTGCCATTTTAGAATGAGGATCACCTTCCTTCCAATCTGAAATAATACATGCCTCATTTCTGTCTAGAGCTTCGTTGTAGGTAGCTTTAGAGTCCACATTTCTACCAACAGTCTCTTCAAAGCATTTTAGACCTTCTCTATCAAGCTCCTCACAACTCCTCCAGATTCTTCCCCTTACCCATTTAAGAAGCCGTTCCAACATGTTCGGCATCTGCAAACCACAGCAGCACCCCACTCCTCAGGTACCAAAATCTGTTCTAGTTTGCTAGCTGCTGGAATGCAATATACCATAAATGGAATGGCTTTTAAAAGGGGGAATTTAATAAGTTGTTAGTTTACAATTCTAAGACTGAGAAAATGTCCCAATTAAAGTAAGTCTATAGAAATGTCCCGTCAAAGGCATCCAAGGAAAGATACTGTGATTCAAGAAGGCTGATGAAGTTCAGGGTTTCTCTCTCAAGTGAGATGGCACATGGCAAACATAGTCAGGGTTTCTCTTTCATCTGGAAAGGCACATGGTGAACATGGCATCATCTGCTAGCTTCTTCTCCTGGCTTCCTGTTTCATGAGGCTTCCTGTTTCATGAAACTCCCCGGAGGCATTTTCCTTCTTCATCTACAAAGATCGCTGGCTGGTGAACTCTCTTTCTCATGGATATGTCATTCTGCTTTGCTCTCTCTGAATCTCTTTCATTCTCCAAAATGTTTCCTCTTTTATAGGACTCCAGAAACTTATCAAGACCCACCCAAATGGGTGGGGACATGTCATTACCTAATCCAGTTTAACAACCACTCTTGATTAAATCACATCTCCAGGGAGATGATCTTAGTACAGTTTCAGTTTCAAACATATAGCATTGAAAGGGGATTTATTCTGCATTTATGAAATGGGATTTAGATTAAAACATGGGTTTTCTAGGGGACATACATCCTTTCAAACCAGCACACCTACCTAGCAAAATAGTAAATCAAAAGCAATACCAGATTCCTGGGGGGATTGCAAAGATTACTGCCACTCCCAAGCACTGGAAGGATGCAGGGGTAGTGATTCCCATCACATCCCCATTCAATACTCCTATTTGGCCTGTGCAGAAAACAGATGGGTCTTGGTGGATGACAGTGGATTATTGTAAGCTCACCCAGGTGGTAACTCCAGTTGCAGTTGCTGTTCCAGATGTGGTATCACTGCTTGAGCAAATCAGTACATCCCCTGGTACCTGGTATGCAGCTGTTGATCTGGCAATTGCTTTTTTCTCAATAGCTGTTAGTAAGAACCACCGCAGTTTGCTTTTAGCTGGCATGGTCAGCAACATACTTTCACCATTTTACCTCAAGGGTATATCAACTCTCCAGCCCTATGTCATAATCTTTTCTTCATTGCTTTTCCCTCCACAAGACATAACATTGGTCCATTATATTGATAATATCATGTTGATTGGATCTAGTGAGCAAGAAGTAGCAAATAGTCTAGACTTATTGGTAAGGCATTTGTGTGTCAGAGTATGAGAGATAAATTCAACAAAAATACAGAGGCCTTCCACCTCAATGAAATTCTAGGGGTACAGTGGTATGGGGCATGTTGAGATATCCCTTCTAAGGTGAAGGATAAGTTGCTGCATCTGGCCCCTCCTATGGCCAAAAAAGAGGCACAATGCTTAGTTGGTCTCTTTGGATTTTAGTGACAACATACTCCTCATTTGGGTGTGCTACTCCGGCCCATTTATCAAGTGTCCAGAAAAGTTGCTAGTGTTGAGTGGTAACTGGAACAAGAGGAGGCACTGTGACAGGTCTAGGGTGCTGTATAAGCTGCTCTACCACTTGAGCCATATGATCCAGCAGATCCAATGGTGCTAGAAGTGTCAGTGGCATATGCAGATGTTTTTTGGAATATTTGTCAAGCCCCTATAGGAGAATCACAATGCAGACCCTTAGGATTTGGGGGCAAAGCATTACCATCTGCTGCAGATAACTACTCTCCCTTTGAGAAACAACTTTTTGCTTGCTACTGGGCCTTAGTAGAGACTGAAAAATTAACCATGGGCCACCAAGTTACCATAAGACCTGAGTTGCCTATCATGAGCTAGGTTTTGTCTGACCCACCAAGCCATAAAGTGCACAGCAGCACTCTACTGTAAAATAGAAATGGTATATACAAGATAGGGCCAGAGCAGTTCCTGAAGGCACAAGTAAGTTACATGAGGAAGTGGACCAAATGCCCATGGTCTCCACTCCTGCCACATTATCTTCTCTTTCCCAGACCAGAGCTATGGTGTCTTGGGTAGTTTCTTACAGTGAATTGATTGAGAAAGAGAAAACTCGGTCCTGGTTTACAGATGGTTCAGCACAATATGCAGGTACCACCCAAAAGTGGACAGTTGCAGCACTACAACCCATTTCTAGGATGTCCTTGAAGGACAGTGGTGAGGAGAAATCCTCCCAGTGGGTAGAACTTTGGGCAGTGCACCTGGTTGTTCATTTTGCTTGGAAGGAGAACTGGCCAGAGGTGTCTTTGTATACTGGCTCATGGGCTGTTGCTAATGGTTTGGCTGGATGACCAGGGACTTGGAAAGACCATAATTGGAAAATCGGTAACAGAGATCTGGAGAAGAAGTATGTGGATAGACCTTTCTGAGTAGGCTAAAAACATGAACATACTTGTGTACCATGTGAATGCACAGCAGAGGGTGACTTCAGAAGAAGATAGTTTTAATGATCAAGTGGATAAGATGACCCATTCTGTGAATACCAGTCAGCCTCTTTTCTCAGCAACTCCTGTCATTGCCCAATGGGCTCATGAACAAAGTGGTCATGGTGGTAGGGATGGAGGTTATGCATGGGCTTAGCAACATGGACTTCCACTCACCAAGGCTGAGTTGGCTACAGTCACTGCTGAGTGCCCAATCTGCCAGCACCAGAGACCCACACTCAGTCTCCATTATGGCACCATTCCCCAAGGTGACCAGCCAGCTACATGGTGGCAGGTTGATTACATTGGACCTCTCCCTTCAAGGAAGGGGCAGCCATTTGTTCTAATTGGAATAGACACATACTCTAAATATGGGTTTGCTTTCCTTGCAAGCAATGCTTCTGCCAAAGCTAGCATCCATGGGCTTATAGAGTGCCTTATCCATTGTTATGGTATTCCACATAGCATTGTTTCTGATCAAAGAAAACACTTCACAGCAAATGAAGTGCAGGAATGGGCACATGCTCATGGAATTCTCTGGTCTTACCATGTTCCCCATCATCCAGAAACAGCTGAATTGATGAAATAGTGGAATGGCATTTTGAAAACTCAATTATGGTGCCAACTAGGTGGCAATACCTTGACGGGCTGGGGTAATGTTCTCCAGGAAGCTGTATATGCTTTAAATCAGTGTCCACTGTATGGTGCTATTTCTCCCATAGCCAGGATCCATGGGTCCAGGAACCAAAGGGTGGAAATAGGAGTGGTATCATTCACTATTACCCCTAGTGATCCACTAGAAAAATTTTTGCTTCCTGTCCCTGCAACCCTGAGCTCTGCTGGTCTACAGGTTTTAGCTCCAAAAAGGGGATTGCTTCCACCAGGAGAAACAACAATGATTCCATTGAACTGGAATCTAAGGCTGCCACCTGGTCACTTTGGGCGACTCATGCCCTTGGATCAACAAGTCAAGAAGGGAATTGCATTATTGCCTGGGGTGATTGACCCTGACTATCAGGGGGAAATAGGACTGCAACTACACAATGGAGATAAGGAAGAGTTTTCTTGGAATATAGGAGATCCCCTGGGGCATCTTTTAGCACTACCATGCCCTGTGATTAAAATCAATGGAAAACTGCAAGAACCCAATCCAAGCAGGACTACCAATGGCTCTGAAACTTCAGGAATGAAGGTTTGGGTCACCCCACCAGGCAAAGAATCATGGCCAGCTGAAGTACTTGCTAAGGGTAAAGGGAACATGGAATGGGTAGTGGAAGAAGGTAGTGATAAGTACAAACTATGACCATGTGATCAGTTACAGAAACAAGGACTGTGATGCTGTTTTGTTCATGTTATACTATTTAAGTTGTAAGATATCAAGAATAAATATTGCCCAAGGAACTGCACCCTATTCTGGAGATATTTAATGTGTTTCCAGTTATATGCAGGACAGTTGATTATTGTTAGGTGAAAGAAAAAATGTGTTTTATTGTTTTTTATTTAGAAATTAAGTATGGTTTAAGGTGATATGTATAGCTGCCAAGTTGACAAGGGATAGACTGTCAAGGTCAGGTTCATGTGTCAACTTGACCAAGTGGTGGTACCTGTTTGTCTGGTTGGGCAAGTGCTGGCCTGTCTGTTGCTATGAGGACATTTCATAGAGTTAAATCACAATCACATCAGCTGCATCCACAGCTGATTCCATTTGTAATCAGCCAAGGGCAGTGTCTTCTGCAATGAGTGATGTTTAATCTAATCACTGGAAGCCTTTTAAGGAGGATTCAAAAAAGACAGGGTCTCTTCCTGCTTCAACTGGTGAACCTCTCATGTGGAGTTCATCCAGACCCTCCATCAGAATTGTTGGCTTCACAGCCTGCCCTGTGGATTTTGGACTCTGTATTCCCATGGTTACATGAGACAATTTAATAAATTTTATATTTGTGAATGTTTCCTTTTGATTCTGTTTCTCTAGAAAACCCTGACTAATACAGATGCATACCTGGTAATACAAGAGGTAATACAAGATACTAAGCTCTCAAAATTTCTTAATGCATTGAGATTGACCACAATTTGATTGCCAAGTCTCTCTTCAAGACTTTTAGGAATGTCTCGTGTGATGATTGGTTTTATGTGTCAAGTTAGCTAGTCTATAGTACCCTGTTATGCAATCACACACAAATCTAGGTGTTGTTATGAAGGTATTTTTAGATGTGGTTGTCATCTGCAATCAGATATCTTTAAGAAAAAGAGATTACTTCAATAATGTGCAGGACTCAGTCATTCAGAAGCAAGGCCTTACAGGCAAAACTGAGAAGAAAATCTGCCTCAATGCTGCAGCATCATCTCTGGCCTAAAGGTTCTAGCCTATTGACTGACCAAATGAAATTTAATCTAGCTAACTCATCACAATTGCATAAGCCAACTCCTTAAAATAAATCTCTGCTTTACTTTACCTATATACTGGCATATTTGGCAAAGCATTTTTTTACGCATATTATTGCCAACAGTATTATCTTAATAAGAAAACTACAAACAACTCAGTTAAGAAAGTGGCCAATAATGAGAATTCACAGCAGAGGAATTAAAAATGGCCAAGAACCATATGAAAAACTGCTGAGCTCTTTGTAGTGTCCAGTGAAATAGAAAATAAAAGAAGACAGTATCACAACTCACCTACTAGTTACTAGATAGATAGATGATAGATAGATAGATAGATAGATAGATAGATAGATAGATAGATAGATAGACACTTGTATTTATTATCTGCCTACACATGGGGATTCCAGACCAAGTTGAACCAATTATATCCTTATTCCTAAGAATCTGAATTTGGGGGATGATAAATGTTTGAATAGAAATGTTATGTAAAACTATGACTGGATTACAGAGAAAGAGAAGCAGAGGAGAATGATACCCTGTGAAAGCTGAGAATGTTACAGGATTAGCTTTGGACCATCCACATAGTGTTCCAGGTCCTTCTGATGTTGGAGCACTGAAACCCTAAATTGGGCCCTAAGCTCTCTCCACCTGCTCATCTAAACTTCAACCCTCTTATTTTATAGGTGAGGAGTGTGCAAAATAAAGTCATACAAATGGATAGTTCAAATTCAACACTTGACTTTTTAGGAGCAGGTGTGTCTTCTCTTTATTAAGCTTCATAACAGAAGGAACTGTTCTTTGCTATGCTGTGAAAAGATCTGAAAGCAATGTGTGTCTACCGACAGCCATACGTTTTAGTCTCTGGTTGCAAGGGCTTTAGAAGTTTACCTAGCATGACAATCCCTTCCATCTGCTATTGACCTCACTCCACTGCGATCTATCACAAACTTATATAATCTCTGCTGGGATGTCCCCAAGCCTGGAAAACTTCTTGCTGTGTGAAAAAAAAATATGTTCTATTGCATAAGAGCCAGCCTAAAGGAGTTGTTCATCATATCATGCTGAATTCTTCTTCCTTTTAAGCCATCTTTGCCTTGGTCCCAGAAATAGGCTTAACCTGCGTGTAGCAGATATGGCCATGTAGCCACATTCCAGCCCTTCTTCAAATAGTTGGGATGGCTGTCAGTTCTTTTTTTTCCACTTCCAACCAAGCCCCCCTCTCCCCAAAGTAAACATAACAATTTCTTTATGACTTCTTGTCTCTGCTTAAGGAGAGCAGGAGATAGAACCACAAAACATCCCAGCACTGCCTTTGGATGCCCAGCAAAAACTATGTCCTGTAGAGGCCTCCTTTTTCTGGAATGGAAAATATATCTAGAAATGTGCAAAATGTCCAGGAAAATGAGTTTATAGGATTTATAATAGATTTAACAATTATGACAATTAAACATTATAAAGTTTTTCTGCTTTTAAGAGGAATTACAAGTCTTTATGTTTTCTATTTTTTTGAGTCCTGGATTCCTCCTCTATAAAATACAGGTGATAATAAATAAATGTGGAGTTATTAGAGAGTGTGTCTGAATCTGAATGTGTCTTGCTGAGGGTCTGATACAGAACAAGAACTTAATGTAAGGTAGTGAAGATTATTACTCATAGAAATAGTAGTTACGCTCCCCATCACCTTCTCTGGCTCCTCTCACCTCAACTACCTCCTCTATTCTCTGCATAGCCAGAGCTTACTCTTTCCTAAAAGTCCCTCTAGTCATCTGTCTAAAGATACCAGTTAATACCTGTCTCTCCTATTTCTGAGTTTCTATCACAGAAGCAACTTGGGAATTTGGAAAATTGTTATGGTCTCCTACTGTGTCTGTTATAAATTTTACTAACAATTGTTTAGTTTCTAGTTTTGTCTCTCCACAACCCCCAAACACACACTTGTACTCATATTAAAATGTCTGTTGTTAGGGGTGCAAGAGTAGAATTATTGCCTGCCATGAGGGAGACCCAGGTTTGATTCCTGGCCCATGCACTCCCCCCTACACCCCCCCAAAAATTCAACAAATGCTGCTGCAATAATGGGATACTCATATGGAAAAATGATGAAATGTGACCCTGCCATACAGCATACAAAAAAATGTCTGTCAGGGCCTCCTGTTCAAAACCTTCTTGTGGCTTTCTATCTCACTTAGAATAAAATCCAAAATATTCTCAATAGCAACACTCAACCTCATTCCCCATTACTTTTCTGACCTCATCTGCTTCCTTATCCCCCTGTTCACTATGCCTCACCCTCAAGAGTCTCTTTTCTAACCCTACACGCTGACAAGCAGACTCCTACCCTTTGTTGTACCCTTTATTTGAAATCATCTTCCCCAGACAGATTTATGTCTCATTCTCTCAACTCCAGCAAGTTTATGCTAAAACAGCATATTCTAAGTGAGGCCTTTCCTGATTCTCTCTTTTTGATTGTATACACATCCCCAACCAGGAAACTCTGTGATCCTTCCTTCCTTATTTTTCATCTCAGCACTTATTATTTCCTAAATTGTCATGTAATTTATCTATGTATTTTGTTTATAAAATGAACAAGAGTAACCTCTTACTGGAATGTGTTACACAAATGCAGGAAGTTTTCCTACAGCAGAGCCCAGCACATATTACACAGTCTATTTGTTCATTTAGAATGAACTTGCCATGGGAAACAAAGTGAAAAGGTGGGAAGAGTGTGGGTTTTGGAATTCAAGTACCCATTCTACCACTAGTTGCATTATTTTGCTGGGATTTATGACAATGCCACAAAATTGGATTTATGACAATGCCACAAAATTGGCTTTAAAAAATGAATTTATTAGTTTACAATTTCAGAGACAGCTTGAAGTCCAGAAACAAGGTATTGGCAAGATCATGCTTATGTCCCAACGTTTGTGGTATTTATTCTAATGCTGGCTTGTTGTGACGTTTGGATTCCTTTACCTGCATCGCAGCCTTCTGTCACATAGTAATCTATCTTTATGTCTGTTCTGATTTCCACTGACATCTGACTTCTCCTGTGTAGCTTTTTTTGATGTACTATGTCCAAATTTCATATGGTTATATAAGAATCCAAGAATACTAATTAAGGCCCACCCTGGTTCAGGTAGGACTGTACTTTAAAAATAATGTTTTCTAAAGATCCTCTTTAGTTGTGAGTTCACACCCACAGAATGATAATTAAGACTGAAAATATCTATTTGAGGGGATAATTATTCAATCTACCACACTAACTTTAGAAGAGTTACTTAATTTCTCTCTCTTCTAATCCCTTCTGTGTAAAAGAGGGCCTTAACAATGACTAACTTGCAGTATTTTTGCGGTGATCTACTGAGATGGTGAGGGCTCCCCAATTGCAGTCGACAATCCACTCTCAGGTTTTGTTTACTAAATCTCCATGAATTGTTGGTATTTCTTTCCATTGCAGGCATGCTTTTCCTGTGGAGTGGGTAATTGGGATATAGAGAGCTCAAGACTCATACCATCAGAGCACAGCAGTCCTAAAGAGAACTTTCCTGAGAAGCTTTGTTTAAAAAAATAAGATGCAGACCTTTGGGGAAGATGGCAGAGTAAAGACCTCAAGTACTTGTTCCAACCACGCAGTTGATTAACAGGAAGGAACTGTGAAAAAACAGCTGTTCTGGGGCTCCCAAGGCCAGAAAGAAACTGTGCAACATCCAAGAAAGAGCAGGAGGAAGAGGCTGAAATGAGGTAAAGAACCATGAGTAGCTTTCTCCATGTGGCAGCTGCCCATGCCCAGCACCATTGTCTTAGCAAACTGCCTTAGAATGTAGTTCCTGGCTATTTGCTGCTGTCAAATAGGCGTAAAAATCCTCTTTCCCAAGAATACAAGTGGGAGGCATGACTGACACTGATCACAGGTTTGAATAGTGAATTCAGAGTACTCAGTCCTGGCTTTGAGTAACTGCTTCAACACACTCCAGACAAAAGCAGCAGCAAACACTGGTTCAATCCTGACACTGACGGGGCAGAAGCAGTGAACAGTTTGCCAAAAAATGATGGAATATGGTAAGCAGCTCAGGAAAGCACAGCTTTGGGGAGTCATAAAAAAGGTCATTAGCACCTCTCTGAGATACTCCACAAGGTACTTTGGAACCAGTCTGTGTCCCATTTCTGTCTTGGAAATATGAACCTGGGAAAGACATCTATCTCATGGGTAACCCACCTTTCAGAATTTACTCTGCAGGCAAAAACAGCTAGAGAGAATAAAAAGAATGCAGAAACATTTATAAAAACAAAACAAAAACAAACAGAACAATGCAAGATTCCTGGAGAAGGAACAGAAGAAAAGAAACTTTCTCTTGGGGTGAAATAATCGCACAAATAGTGCAATCTTAACAATGATACTGTAGATCCAGGCAAGGAGAAGATGAAGGAGAGCTAAAAAAAAATCTGATCAGTTAAACAGAGACTATAATAAAGGGCTAGAGTAAGTTGAACCAAGTGTCAAAGAAGAGCCTTAAAACAAAGCTAACCAACAATAAAACAAAAGGCAAGAGAGGGAAACTGACCTTCAGAGTAAAGTAATCAAGATAATCAGATGCCTAGACATCAGCAAAAAAATTGCAGACCACACTAAAAAACAGGAAGATATGCTCCAGTCAAAGGAAAACATTACAACTTTGGAAGAGACAAAGGATTAAGAACAACTAATCAAAGATGTTGAAACAAAGTTTCTAAATCATTTCAAGGAAAATATGACTAAAGGTATAGCGGATATGAAGAATATACTGTGTGAACCTAAAAATAATTTGAAAATACAAGAAGAAACATAACAGAAATTATGAGAATGAAAAGCACAATAGAAGAGATTAAAAATATACTAGAAGGCAGTGCAACAGGGGCTAACTGGCAGAATTCTCACTTGCCATGCTAGAGACTTGGGTTAAATTCCCAGAGCCTGCCCATGACAAAAAAAAAATGCACTAGAGGAATGTAACAGCAGATTTGAACAGGCAGAAGACAGGACAATAAAAGTATTATAAACAGAAGATCAGATAAAGAAAAGAATGGGAAAAAAATGAACAAGGTTTCAGGGATTTGAAATAAAGTATAAAGAGCATAAACATATGTGCCATGAATATCCCAGAAGAAGAAGAGAAGGAGAAAGGAGTATAAAGAATATTGAGGAAATAATGGTCAAAAATTTACCAAATCTTATGAAAGACATATATATTTATGTCTTTCATAAGATTTGGTAAATTTTATATATATATATGTATATCTCCAAGATGTGCAATGTACTCTGAAAAGAATAAATCCTAATAGACCTATTCTGAAACACAAACTTATCTGAACATCAAATGACAAAGATAAAGAGAGAATCCTGAAAGTAGCAAGAGAAAAATGATTCATCACATACAAGGGAATCACAATAAGATGGATTGTTGCCAGGAAAATTGTTGAATAGGATAGGCCAAGTTCACACCTACTCCAAGGAACAGCTGGAGAAGGGTTTGGAAGGTGACTGAGATGGCAATTCCAGGTGTAAGTGAACTGAGAGTGTCTTCTACAACACATAAGGAGGCCCTGGTTGCAAAAGTTGAAGAACTGAGATGCAGAGAACTGGAGACCATCCTGGCCAGTGCAAGCAGCCTAAAGTGTTGCTTTTTAAATGGAAGGCTGGAGCCTTCAGGAGTGCACAGATGGGGAGATGGGGACTAGGAAGCACAAGCATAGTGTCCCCAACCACTACATATACCTGTACTGCAATGCATCACTACTATTGTGCACTCCCCAGTGCCATGCATCCTGCTCCACATCCATTCTGCAAATACAAAGCTTTAGCCTACTGGAGGAAATCAATCTCCAAAGTAAAGCTACCAGGATATTTCCATGGCTTGAAGACAACAGAAGATCACTAAGCATATCATGATGCAGACAGATATAGCCAAGCCTAATGACTGAATTAAAACACCAGAGGAGACACAGACTTTGGGACAACTAATCAAAAATATTCACATAAATCTGCTAAATAAAATTTATGGGATGGCTAATGACATAAAGGACATCAAGAAGACACTAGAAGAGCATAAAGAAGAATTTGAAAGAATAAATAGAAAAATAGCAGATATCACAGAGATTAAAGGTGCTGTAGACCAAATCAAAAATATACTTGAGATACCCAAAAGCAGATTTGCAGGGGCAGAGGAAAGAATAAGTGGACTAGAGGACAAGTACAACTTGTATTCAAACACTCAAAACATGAAATGGCAAAAATAGATGGAAAAATTTGAACTGGATCTCAGGGAAATGATGGGCAAAAAAAAAAAAGTACAAAAATATAAGAACAATTGGTGTCCTAGAAAGAGAAGAGAAGAGTAAAAGGGAAGGAAAATTAGTTGATGATATAATGGGTGAAAACTTCCCAATCCTTATGAAAGACATAAAAATGCAAATCAAAGAAGCCAAAAATACTCCAGAAAGAATAAATCCAAATAGGTCTTCCCCAAGACACATACTAATCAGTCTGTCAAATGTTGAAGAGAAACAGAAAATCCTGAAAGTGGTAAGAGAAAAACAACTTATCACATACAGGGGAAACCACATAAGTCTGAGTTCAGACTAATCAACTGTCAATACAGAGATGAGAATGTACTGGTATGATATATTTAAGTTACTGAAAGAGAAACACTTCCAGCCAAGAATTCTATACCCAGCCAAAGTGTCCTCAAAACTAAGGGAGAGCTTAAATTTTTCACAGACAAACAGATTCTGAAAGAATTTGTCAACAAGAGACTAGCCCTACAAGAAATACTAAAGGGAGTTTTACCAGTTGAAAAAAAAAAAAAGACAGGAGAAGGAGGTTTGCAGGAGGGCACAAAATTGAAGCACACCAGTAATAGTAATTTGAAGGATAAACAGAGAAAGTAGGAGAAGAATATATAGATCTGGAAAAAAAAGTCCAAAAGATAAGATGGTGGATTCAAGAAATGCCTTTTCAGTAATAACTTTGACTGTTAGTGGACCAAGCTTACCAATTAAAAGATCCATATTGGCAGAATGGATTAAGAAATATAATCCAGCTGTATGCTGCTTATAAGAGACTCATCTTAGACACAAGGATACAAATAGATTGAAAGTAAAAGGATGGAAAAAGATGTTTCATGCAAATTGTACCAGAAGAAAGCAGAGTAGCTAAACTAATATTGGACAAAATAGACTTTAAATGCAAAGACATGATAAGAGACAAAGAAGGACACTATATATTAATTAAAGGGACAATTAACCAAAACAAATAGCAATCACAAATATTTATTCTCTCAATCAAGGAGCTCTGATGTACAAGAGACAGACATTCACAAAACTGAAGGGAGCAATAGATCCTTCAACAAAAAATAGTAGAAGACATCAATACATCACTCTTTTCTACAGATAGAACAACCTGGCAGAAGATCAACAAAGAAATAGAGAAGTTAAACAACTTCATAAGTGAATTAGACCTAACAGACATATATAGATCATTGCACCCCAAAATACCAGGATGTACATTCTCTTTTAGTGCTCATGGAACAATCCCCAGCATGGATCATATGCTGTGGCACAAAACAGGTCTTTATAAATTTTAAAACTTTGAAATTATTCAAAGCACTTTCTCTGATCAAATGGAATGAAGCTGGATCTCAATAACCACCAAAAAGTAAGAATATTCACAAATATATGTATATTAAATAGCACACTCTTAAACAACCAGTGGGTCAAAGAAGAAATTGCTAGAGAAATCAGTAGCTATCTGGAGACAAGTAAAAACAAGAATACAACATATTAGAACTTATGGGATATGGCAAAAGTCTGTGCTGAGAGGGAAATTTATTGCCCTAAATGCCCATATTAAAATAACAAGAAAGAGCAAAAATTGAGAACTTAACTGCTTATGTGTAGGAACTTGAGAAAAAATAGCAAACTAACCCTAAAGCAAATAAAAGAAGAGAAATAACAAAGATTAAAGAGTTAAATGAATGGGAGAACAAAAGAACAATAGAATGAATCAATAAAACACAAAGTTGGTTCTTTGAGAAAATTCATAAAATTGATGGGCCACTAGAAAGATTGACAAAGAAAAAAGAGAAAAGATGCAAATTAACAAGATAAGAAATGAGAAGGGTGTGTTACCCCAGGCGCTGAAGAAATAAAATAAATCATAACATGATACCATGAACAATGATACGCCAAAGAATTAGACAACTTAGAGGAAGTGGACAAATTCCTGGAAATGCGCAAACAAGTTCCACTGACTCAGGAAGATGTAGAAGACCCCAACAAACCAATCACAAGTAAAGAGATTCAGTCATCAAAAATCTTCCTACAAAGAAAATCCCAGATCCAGATGGGTTCACAGGGGTATGTTATCAAATATTTGAAAAAGAACTAATACCAATCCTGCTCAAACTTTTCCAAAAAATGGAAGAAAAAGGAAAACTACCTAATTCACTTTATGAAGCTAATATGATTTTAACACCAAAACTGGGTAAGGATGCTTTAAGAAAGGAAAACTTCAGGCCCATCTCCCTAATAAACATAGATACAAAAAATTCTCAGCAAAATATAAGTAAATTGAATTCAACAACATTAAAAATTATACACCACGACCAAGTGAGGTTTATACAGGAATACAAGAATGGTTCAACATGAGAAAATCAATTAATATAATACAGCACATCAACAAATCGAAAGGGAAAAAACCACATGATCATCTCGATTGATGTTGTAAAAGCATTTGACAAATTTCAACATCCTTTTCTGATAAAAACACTTCAAAAGATAGGAATCAAAGGTAGCGTCCTCAATATGATATAGGGAATATGTGAAAAACTGGTAGTCAGCATCATCTTAAATGGAGAGAGACTGAAAACATTCCCCTTAAGATCAGGAATGAGATAAGGATACCCACTGTCACCACTATTATTCAACATTGTGCTAGAAGTTCTAGGTAGAGCAGTCAGATGGGACAAAGAAATAAAAGGTATCCATACTGAAAATGAAGAAGTAAGACATTCATTATTTGCAGATGACATGATGCTATACTTGGAAAATCCTGAGAAATCTTGAGCAAAGTTACTTGAACTAATAAATTCAGCAATGTGGTGGGATATAAAATTAATCTGCAAAAATCAGTAACTTTCTATATACAAGCAA
Source organism: Tamandua tetradactyla (assembly GCF_023851605.1). Classification (NCBI taxonomy): domain Eukaryota; kingdom Metazoa; phylum Chordata; class Mammalia; order Pilosa; family Myrmecophagidae; genus Tamandua; species Tamandua tetradactyla. The sequence goes on from NC_135350.1 coordinate 25,858,185, forward strand.
TGACCTAACTGAGGAGTTAGTTAAGGGAAAAATTCCATTCGAAATAGCAACTAAAAGCATCAAGTACTAGGGATGTAAAGTGCACAGAAAACTACATAGCACTGCTAAAAGAAATCAGAGAAGTTTTAAACAGGTGGCAAGACATTCCCTGCTCATGAATAGGAAGGTTAAATATAGTTAAGATGCCAATTCTACTCAAATTGATCTACAGATTCCATGCAGTACTAATCAAAATCCCAACAATCTACTTTGAAGATTTGGTAGAGCTACTGGCCAAATTCATCTGGAAGGGAAAGAGACCCTGAATAGTTACAAGCCTCTTAAAAAAGAAGAACGAAGAGAGAGGATTGACAGTCCCTGACTTTAAAACGTATTATAAAGCCACGGTGGTCAAAACAACATGGTACTGGCACAAAGATAAAAGTATTGACCAGTGGAATCTAATCAAGAGTGCAGAAATAGACCACCAAATCTATGGTCAACTGAATTTTGACAAGGCCCCTAAATCCACTGAACAGGGACAGAATAGTCTTTTCAATAATTGGGCATGGGAGAACTGGATATCAAAGGCCAAAAGATATCCACCCTGTACAAAAATTAACTCACAATTTATCAAACACCTAAATATAAGGACCAGTAACATAAAGCTCCTAGAAGAAAATGTAGGAAAACATCTTCAAGACCTAGTAATAGGAGGTAGCTTCCTAACCTTTACACACAAAGCACAAGCAACAAAGAAAAAATAGATAAATGGGGACTTCTCAAAATCAAATGCTTATACACCTCAAAAGACTTTGTCAAAAAGGTGAAGAGGTAGCCAACTCAATAGGAGAAAATATTAGGAAATCACATATTGAACATAGGTTTGATATCCTGTATACATAAAGAAATCATACAACTCAACAGCAAAAGAACAAACAACCCACTTATAAAATAGGCTAAAGGTATGAATAAACATTTTTCTGGAGAGCAAATACAGATGGCTCAAAAGCACATGGAGATGGCTCAAAAGCACATGCTCAATTTCATTGGTCATAAGGGAAATGCAGATCAAGACTACAATTAGATACCACATCACATCTAGAAGAAGGGCTGCTATTAAACAAACAAGAGACTATAAATGTTGTAGAGATTTTGGGATATATGCACACTGCTAGTGGGAATGAGCAATGGTGCAGCCTCTAGGGAAGACAGTTAGGCAGTTCCTTAGGGAACTAAATATTGAGTTGCCTTATGACCCAGCAATAGCACTACTTGGTATATGCCCACAAGAGATGAAAGCAATGACACAAACACATATTTGCACACCGATGTTCATAGCAGCATTATTCACAATCGCCAAAAGATGGAAAGTAACAAAGTTCCTGTGAACAGATGAGTGGATGAACAAAATGTGGTACATACTTACAATGGAATATTATGCAGCAGTAAGATGAATGAGGTCCTGAAGCACATGACAAGATGGATGAACCTTGAGGACATAATGCTGAGTGAAATAAGCCAGACATAAAAGGATAGATACTGTATGAGTCCACTTTTATGACCATGGTAAAGGTTAAATTGGAGGCTTTAATGCAAAATATGGAGGAATTAGGGATACGCCGAAGCTAGAGATGGGTGAACAGTTGGCTAATAAGGTTGAATTCCACTGTAAGGGAACAGATAGAAGTGAAGGTGGTTCACTAGTGGGTCTATAAACAATATTACCATATTGAAGTCAAACATGATTGAAAAGGGTTGGACAGACCTATATGTCCCACTGATTAACACTACAAATATAAATAAGTTCTTGCATGAAGTACTTCAAAGTTATGATTCATGTACAAAGACTGTTTAAGTTCAGGGTACAGGGGAAAAACTGCTATTTCATCCTATGAGCTATATTTAACAGGAAAACATTAGCAGTACCATAGCAACACCAGGGGTAAATAATGAGGAGAGGGACAAGTGTTAAGAGAAAGTTTAGATTTCTTGTTTAGTGAGGGTGTGTTTATTGGTCATCTTTCTCTTGGTATTATTAAACTTTATCATGGAGGAAACCCCTGATACTTTGTCAAACATTAGGGACACCCAAATCAATAGACCAACCCCTTGATCTTTGGGCTTATGCTTGTGAAGCTTATGTACATAGCAGATAAGCTTGGCCTACCACTAAGTATGCCTAAGAGTTACTTCAGGAGGACTTCTTTTGTTGCTCAGATGTGGCCTCATTCTCTTTAAGCCCAACTCTGCAAACAAAATCATTGCCCTCCGCCCTATGTGGGACACGACATCCAGGGGTGAAGGTCTCCCTGGAGGTGTGGGAGATGACACCTAGGGATGAGTCCGACCCTGGCACCATGGCATCAACAATTTTATCCTGATCAAAAGGAGGAAAAGAAGTGTAACAAGTGAAGTATCAGTGGCTGAGAGAGTTCAAATATATTCGAGAGGCTGCTCTGGAGGACAGAAGCAACTCACATGTCCATCAACCATTGAATGGATAAATGCAATATGTATATCCATATAATGAAATATTATTCAGCTGTAAAAGGGAATGAAGTCCTGATGAATGAAAAACCTTGATGGACTCTGAGGACATTATGTTGAGTGAAATAAGCCAGATGCAAAAGCACAAATTTGTTATGACTTCACTGTTGTGAACTAATTATAATAAGCAAGCTCATAGAATTAGAATCTAGAATATAGGTTACCAGAAGATAGATTGGGGTTAGTGAATGGGGACTTAACTTGTACAAGATTTCTATTTAGGCTGACAATAAAGCTTTGGAAATGTATGTTGGTGATGGGACCACATTATTACTCATGTATTCAACAACCCTAACTATATAATTGAATGTGGTTAAAAGAGAAAAATTTAGGGTGTATATATTACCAGAATAAAATTTTGAAAATAAAACATAGGACTTACAGCACAGTGAACCCTATTGTAGAAGATGGACACCAGTTAACAGTACAAATAGAAGAATTGGCTTTCGTGGGTTATTACAAATACATGACAAGTTGGTAGTAATACAGTGGTATATGGGAAATATATACTTAATGAAAATAATAGGTAATAGACAGAACTGTTTTAATAATCTTTCAACAATTGTAGCAAAAGTAACTACTGTTTAATAATGCAATTAATTTAAAAAGTGTTATCATCAACCGTAACAAATGTTCCACATCAATGCAAAAGAATCAAAGAAGAACACAAACAAGTCTGTCTTAGGTTACGTGCCCAATTCTTGAGCCAATATCTTTGGCCAAGAGTGTGTGACTGATGATAGTCCAGGGTTTTGCAGAGGTAGCTCCTTTGGAAAAAAACATGGAGTCAAGAAAGAGTAAAAAACATCTGAAGGGGATTTAATTTAAAAAGAAGGAATAATGGAATGCTTCACATTCAATAAAAACAGATGCCTATGACAAATGTGAATTATTTAACTTATGGAATGCAAGGAAGGATGAACAACCTAACAATGAACAGAACAGAAAGGCAACTGGACTCCTGCAATAAATGAATCCAGAACAGAACATAGACACGAGCAGTCTTCCTCTTTATTGTTTCTATCTGCATCTGGCTTCCTTCATATGTCATGAGACATAGTAAGGATTAATACCATTCTCATCAATGATTAAGGCCCATCAGTGATTTATGTATGTACACATACATAAAGTGCAGAATTTGATATGATTTGATATATATATATATATATATATATATATATATATATATATATATATAGCAACCAAGAATATAAACATGTACATTACCCTCAAAAGATTTCCTTTGTGCCCCTTAGTAACACTTCATTCAACCCCACCCCCTTCTCCCAATCCCAAGGCAACCACTGATCTTGCTTTTATCACTATGTTTTCCTCCAATTTGTAGAGTTCCCTTTGATATTTTTGTACTGCAGACCTTTTAATGCTTAATTCTTTAAGTCTTTGTGTTCTAAAAATAGTCTTTGCTAATGTCTTCACTGGTTATAGAACTCTAGACTGGCAGGTATTTTATTTAAATGCTTTAAAGATGTTTTTCCACACTCTTTACTCTTGGATTGCTTCCAACAAGAAATCTATGTTGCTTATCTTTGTTCTTCTGTATATAACAAATTTTTGTTCTCTGGATGCTTATAAGATTTTCTTTTTATCACTGGTTTTGAGCAATGTGCTTATGCTGTACCTTGGTGTAAAATTCTCTTAATAATTCTACTTTGGAGTCACTGAGCTTCTTGGATTTGTGGTTCATAGATTTCAGTAAGTATTGAAAACTCTCAATTGTTATTTCTTCAAATATGTTTTCTTTCCCTCCTCTTTATATCTAAGACTACAATTATACATCTATCAGGCCTTTGAATTTGTCCTACCACTCACTAATATACTCATCATTTTTTCTGTGTTTAGTTTTGGATGCTTTCTGTTGTTTCCTTTTCAAGTTCACTAATCTTTTCATTTCTTAGACTTCTTTTCTTTGAACTCAACTGTGTATGATGTTGATGTACCATCATGACTTTTTGCCCAACAGTATACCTAAAACATATTCAATTAACATTAATTGAATTAATGAAGTTGTCATCACCTGTTCTTTTATTTTTAATCGTCATTTTGTTTTAGAAATGCATACTTTTTTATTTTACCCACTTTTATATCTCTTGATAAGTATCTCATGTTTATCTTCTACATTGCTGAATTGTTCAGTAGTGTCTACTCTACTGAACTATTTCCATTTTGAGGTGTTTCATTGTATTTCTAGTATTATACCTCTAATTTATTAAGTATATTTCCTCTTTACTTGGATTCCACTGGATCTCAGCCTTTACATTAGCTTACTGGGAAAAAGTGCCCATGTCATATAGGCTACACCATTTGTACCATTGGTAAAAACCAATGAAGTAATTGCTTTCAGAAAATTTTAATGTGTTTCTTAAATAATTTTCTCATATTTGGAGCATTGTTCCTTTTCCTTTTGCAAAAGTATCATTTTATTTAAAAATTTTTTTAAGCATAACAACATACAAATATGAACATTCTTACCATATGATCATTTCATTCTTGGTATATAATCAATAACTCACAATATCATCACATAGTTGTATATTCATCACCATAAGCATTTCTTAGAACATTTGTATCAATTCAGAAAAAGAAATAGAAAGAAAAAAAAGAAAAACTCATACATACCATACTCCTTACCCCTTCCCCTTATTGATTGCTGGTGTTTCCATCTACCCAATATATTTTAACCTTTGTTTCCCCTATTTTTTTCTATACCCTGATCACTTCCTTTCATTGATCACTAGCATTTCAATCTACTAAATTTATTTTAACATTTATTATCCTTATTATTTATTTGTTCTTAATCCATATGGTTTAAAAGTATCATTTTATAAGTACCATTTTTGTTTTTCTTTGTTTACATTTTCTTAAATGACCTCTACCCAAATATTCCATTTGTCAAAAAACAGGATAAATGGAACATTTTTCCTGATTCCATACATTAGGGAGTTTCTTTTGTAGCTAAAGCTGAAAATTAACTTATGTATACAGCTCTTGGTCAGTTTTTCCCTTAAGCTTATTTTGAAATACTTTCAAACTTACAGAAGAGTTTCAAAATTAACACAAAACCCATAAGGAGAACTCCAACATGCCCACTCCCAGAGACCCAGATCTACCATTTTTAACATCTTGCCACATTTATTGAGTCATTCTATCATTCTATCCCTCTGGCTAACGATTTTCTAAATATCTGAGAACAGGCTTTACAGCTTGTGCTCCTAGAACACATAACGTTTCCATGTATATTTCTTAATAGCAAGGATTTTCACTTATATAATTACCTTAAGTAGAGTTATCAAGTTCAAGAACTTGAACATTGACATAAAGTTTGCAGTCCTATTCCATTTTTTATAGGTCCCAATAATGTCCTTCTAATGCTATTAGATCCAGTCCAGTTCATGTATTGCATTTAATTGTCATTGTCTCTTTAGTAGCGCTATTTTGTTTTATTGTGGAAACACATATATAGCACTAATTTTGCCATCTCAACCACTGCCAAATATACCATCCAGTGGTATTAATCACATTCTACATGTTAGGCTACCCTCATCAGCATCCATTACCAGAACTTTCTGATCACCTCAAAGACCCTATACCCATTAGCCCCCCCATTCCCCGTCTCTACAACCCTTGCTAGCCTGTACTGTATGTTCTATTTCTGTACATTTGCATACTCTAGCTATTTCATTTGAGTGTAATCAAACAATATCTAAAACTTTCTGTTTGACTTGTTTCACTCAAAATTTTGTCTTCAAGATTCAAGATTCACGCATAGTGGCATGTATGGTAATATCATTCCTGTCTAAGGATAAGTAATATCCCATTCTATGAATATACCATATTTTGCTTATCCATTTATCTGCCCATGAACATTTGGATTTCTTTTACATTTTGATGATTGTGACTAATGCTGCTGTGAAAATCGATGTACAAATATCCATCCAAGTCCTTGCTTTCAATTATTTTGAGTATAGGCATAGAAGCAAGATGACTGTTCATATGTTAGTTCTATGTTTTACTTTTTTATAAATGGGCAAACTGCTTTCCACATTAGCTACACCATTTTACATTCCCATCAACAATGTACAAGGGTTCCTATTTCTCTACACCTTCAATAGCATCTATTATTTTCCAATTTTTTTAATAGTAGCTATTCTATTGGGTGTGAATAGTATCTTATTGTGGTTTTGATTTGCATTTTCCTAATGTCCAATGACAGTGAGTATCTTTTAATGTGCTTATTGCCCAGTTGAGAAAAGTAATATTCAAGTCATTCATTTTTTAAATTGGATTTTGTTGTTGTTTTCCTTTTATTTTATAGATGTATGCTATGGGATAGATTTTGGTTTTTAAAACAGTTTTAGAAACACATTTGATTGCACATCTAGGTGTAGTATGCATATATTTTCAACCTTGTTACAATTGCTTATTGAATAATGAATGTATGAATGAACTAATGGACCAAATTAGACTGAAGAAATAAAATAAGATGCTTAAAATCAATTATTGTCTTCAGCAGTAGAGTTCCACAGTAAGGAAAATATTAAAACCTAGGCAAATGCTTTAGCACTAAATTTATGATTTCTTCTGAAGTGTTAGTTCCAGTAAAGATAAACCTTAGAAAAAAATTGTGAAGTACTTAAAATTTGTTTTCATTTCTCCCAGGACTCAACATTCCACTAAGTCATCTGATTAAAACTGTTGTTTAACCATAACAATTGGCTTGCTCTCAGAAAAAATCTGACATTAAGTATGATTTTCAAGGTGAGTTTATTAATGCTTTCTCTTTCTCTAAATGTGTAATAAAAGGCTTGCTACATTTAAAGGGATTTCAGGTACAACTGAATCTAGTTGCCATGGCAAATTACTATTTTTATTGCAAAAATGTCACAGGAGTTCATGTAAAAGATCTCCATGCATATATTGTGTGATCTTGAATGAGTCACGTAATCTCTCTGAGCATTGTTTCTTTATTTGTAAAGTACTAGGAACAAAAATCTTCGATGACTTCCTCCATCTCCAGATCCCTTCCTAAAATGAATGTAGGCGGGGATCTGGGCACAGGTGGTATAGTCAGGATTCGTAGAGAAAGATACAGTCTTCCAAGGGATTGGAGGGTCCCTAAAACATGAGTACTGGCATTTTAATTCTATTTACTGTGACAGGGAAGGAGGTGGGTTAAAATCAAAGCTTACAAATTCATCTACACTAGTGTACAAGTTAAGGGTGCCCTAATGGATTCCAGAAATGAAAAATTTGTCTTGAATCAAGATTTTCCATTTTAACTGGTCTTCCCCAAATTGTCACCCTGTGAATTTACACACTCTATACTCATAGTAATGAGGGTCCCTGAATTTTTGCATAGCAAGTTATTTATCCCTCTAACAAATTAGGAATAATAATAATAATATGTGATGTTAAGGTCATGGTTCACATAATTCAAATGCTATAGTTTGAGTGGTTACAGTTGCTGTCCCAGTGTAATTACTAATAGCTTCCTTTTCACCCTGAATAGTGATCCAGTTCAGTTAATTGATTATATTGTCTTCCAATTTATACCTAGCTGTGAACCAAAACTGGGATACACACACACTCTAGATAAAACCTAAGTTTAATAAGTTTCCTTGTAATAAAGAACACTTCAAATTCTCAAGAGTTAGAGTTGCATGTTAAATATTTACCCCAAAACTCTGATGATGGTAAACCTTTTCAGCAAGTTTATATCAATTAAAAGCTAACTTTTAATTACTTAATTAACCTTTGTTTTTTTTATGATTCACTCAAGATGCTTTAGAACTAGAGCAAAGGTCAAGGCAGTTTAAAAGATTTGATGAATCATAATAATAGTCTCACATTAAATATGAATCTCAAGGAGAATTTACTAAGAAACTTCTTCTCCAAAGCTGAGTTAGGGTGAATAAAGTCTTTATGTGGTAACCATACAATATTTAAATATTTTCTTTTATTAGGAAGTGATTATTACAAAACCTGAATTAAGTGTACCTTGAACAGATTTAAAGTGTGATTATATTGAAGTATTTCAAGTTTTATTTGTATATAATGTTCCTTGCAGTTATCTGGAGTGGGCCATTGCCTAACAAAATAAAATCATTCAGAGGACAAATAATTTTGGAATTATTTTGCTGTAACTTTAAATTAGTGTTTGATGAGATTATTGGTTATATATTTGGATTTATGTTTTTGGACTCAAGATCCAGAAGACATTCTATGTGGCACTAATACAAACATCAAATAAAACCAGAACTTGTCTATTTTCCTGAACTATTTACTAAGTAGAAATTTAAAATTCTGGTTTCCAGAGCTGTGTAAACACTCCATAAAATCTCTTTGAGGTATTTACTATGTCAGTAAATATGCAAGCAGCTTTTTATGAATGAAAGAAAGCTTAGGAAAATTCAAGTTCATCCTTATGTAAGCATTATGTTCAAGTTTTAACAGTCACTCAGTGTTCTAATTTGCTAGCTGCTGGAATGCAACACACCAGAGACAGATTGGCTTTTGATAAAAGAGGATTTATTTCATTAGTTCTTTAGAGGAAAGGCAGCTAACTTTCAACTGAGGTTCTTTCTTATATGGGAAGGCACAGGGTGATCTCTGCTGACCTTCTCTCCAGGCCTCTAAGCTCCAACAACCTTCCCTGGGGTGATTCCCTTCTGCACCTTCAAAGGTCTGGGCTGAGCTGTGAGAGCTGAGATGAGGTATGCTAAGCTGCTTGGGCTGTGCTACGTAGAGCTCTCTCATTTAAGCACTAGCCAATTAAATGAAACATCATTCATTGCAGCAGGCACACCTCCTAGACAACTGCAGATGTAATGAGCAACAGAAGAGGTTCACATACCATTGGCTCATGCCCACAGCAACAGAACTAGGTACCTTCACCTGGCCAAGTTGACAACTGAGCCTAACTACCACACTCAGAAATCCAGAAATTGAAATAACCTTTGCAGTGCTAATTTACTTGAAGTGGATCACTACAGTCTAAAATAAAATTAATAAAGTTAACTCTAATGTCAAAAATAAAGGGGTGCAAGGGTAGTTCAGTGGTAAAATTCTTGCCTGCCATATGGGAGAACCAGGTTTGATTCCTAGTCCATGTACTTCTCAAAAAATGAACAAGCAAAACAAACAAACAAACAAAATTTCAACAAATGGTGCTGCAATGACTGGATACTCACATGGAAAAAGAATGAAATGTGACCCCGCCATGCAGCATATAAATAAATAATATAATACAATACAATATAGTATAGTATAATATAATACAGTACAATATGATATAATATAATCCTGTGAAGTTCTGAGTTGCAAGGTAAGGAAATGGAGGCTATTAGGAAATGTCCTGTGTGATGTGAGTGACTTTAAATGTAAATGTATTAAACTCTCCAGTCAAAAGGCAGAGATTGGCAGAATGGATAAAAATAAATGACAAATATATAAACTATCTGCAAGAGACTTACCTTAAATTCAAATATACACATAGGTTGGGGGTGAAAGGATTGAAAAAATAGACCATCCAAATGGTAACCAAAAGAAAACTGGCATGGTCATACTAATATCTGATAAAATGACTTTATGTCCAAAACAGATATGAGAGACCAAGGTAGTCATTAAATACGGATAAAGGGGACAATTCAACAGGAAGATGGAGCAGTTATAAATATAAATGCACCTAATAGCAGAGCCCAAAAATATATGAAGCAAATGCTGACATGTTGAAAGGAGAAATTGATGGTACAATTTTAACAATAAGAAACATTAATTCAACACTCACAGTAATGGGTAGAACATTTAGTCACAAGATGAATAAAGGAGCATAGTTGAATGATACTCTAAATGGACTGGATCTAACAGATTTATATAAAAGACTTTCCCCAACAAAAACAGAATATACTGTCCTCTCTATGGCATATGGATCATTCTCTAGGATAGACCAAAAGGTGGATCAAAAACAAGTATCAATATATTAAAAAGTATCAAAATCTTACAAGGCATATTCTGCACCACACTGAAATGAGTTGAGAAATAAGTAACAGGAAGAAATGTAAAATTCTCAAATGTGTGGAAATTAAACAGCATACACCTAAGCAACCAATGGGTTAAAGAGGATTTCATGCCAATGAAATAAAAAGGACTGGACTATAAGAGGATAAATTAAACAATTGTACACCAATAAATAACATAATCTAGATGAAATGGGAAAATCCTTGGAAACACAAACTACCTACAAGGATGCCAGAAGAAACAGAAGCTTTTAGCAAACTAATTATTAATAAAGAGATTGAATCATAAATAAAAAAGCCTCCATATGAAGAAAAGCCAAGGACAAGGTGGTTTCCCTGGGGAATTCTATCAAACACTCAAAGAACACTAACTTCTGATTCTGCTCAAACTCTTCCAAAAATTTGAAGAGAAAAGAACCATCCCTAACCCATTCTATGAGGCCAATATCACTATCACACCTAAGCCAGATAAAGATACCCAAGAAATGAAAACCAGACAAATATCTTTACTCTGCAAAAATCCACACACACAAAAAAATACTAGCAAACTGAATACAAAAGCTTACCAAAAGGATTAGACACCATGATCAGGTGGGATTTATCTCTAATGTGGAAGGTTGGTTCTACATAAAATCAATTAGTGTACTATACCACATTAACACAATAAAAGGAATAAAAACATATGATCATAACAATCAATTGATACAAAAGACATTTGAGAAAATCCAGCACCACTTTTTGATAAAAACAAGTAGAACACTAGGAATAGAAGAAAACTTCCTCAACACGATAAAGGATATATATGAAAAACATACAGCTAACATCCTACTTAATGATGAAAGACTGAAAGCTTTCCCTTGAAGATCAAGAATAAGACAAGGATGGCCACTGACACCACTATTATTCAACATTGTATATGGGAGTTCTTGCCAAAGCGATTAGGCAAGAAAGAGAAATAAAAGGCATCCAACTTGAAAAAGAAGAAGTAAAACTTAACCTGCTTGTAGATGATACATTCATATATACACAGAATCCTGAAAAACCCACAAGAAAGCTCCATGAGCTAATAAATAAATTCAGCAAATTGACAGGAGAGAAGATTAACACTTAGAATCAATACTGTTTCTATAAACAGGCAATGAACAATCAGAAGAAGAAATCAATAAAAGAATTCCATTCACAATATCAACATAAAGAATCAAATATATAACCAAGAATGTAAGGTACTTGTACAATTCCACAATTTTAGGTTTTTATTTTTAGTTGTTCTAAGATACTGGAGACTAAAAAAGATATCAATTTAATGATTCAGCAATCATATTCATTTGTTAAATCCTACCTTCTCTATATAACTCCACCATCACCTTTGATTTTTCTAACCCTCATTTTAGGGGTGTTTGGGCTATGGCCATTCTAATTTTTCATGTTGGAAGGGGCTGTCAGTAATATGGGGTGGGGAGATGGAACTAGCTGATGTTCTGGAGAGGCTGGGCCGCCTAGGTTTCAGGACTTATCTGGTCCAGGGATCCATCTGGGGGATGTAGGTTTCTGTAAAGTGACTCTAGTACATGGAACCCTTGTGGAATCTTCTATATTGCCCCAGGTGTTCTTTAAGATTGGCTGGAATTGGCCTGGTTGGGGTTTGGCCAATAAGAGTACTCTCTCAACTCTATTTGAAATCTGTCAGCCAGAGATACCTTATTTCTTACACTTAATTTTTCCCTTTCTGTCAGTATGGAATTGTCGATCCCATGGTACCAGGGCTGGACTCATCCTGGAAGTCATCTCCCATACTGCCAGGGAGACTTTCATCCCTGGATGTCATGTCCCATGTAGTGGGGAAGGAAATGATTTCACTTACAGAGTTGGGCTTAGAATGATTGAGGCCACATCTGAGCAACAAAAGAGATCCTCCAGAAGTCAGTCTTATGCATACCTATAGGAAGATGAACCTTCTCTGCTACCTACATAACCTTCACAAGAGTAGGCCTCAAGATTGAGGGCTGGGCCTATTGATTTTGGTGTCACTAAAAAGTCTGACACAGTATCAGGGGATTCCCTGATGGTAAAGTTTAATAGTTCCAAATTTTATCTCTCATCCTCAAGGGACTTTGCCAATACTTTCTGATTATCTGCTTAATATACTCTAGGATGTATCCAGGCATTACTTTAAGCTATACAGGATTAAAGGACTTTCTTATTCTGGGCTCCCTGTGTTTCAATTGTTCAAATGAACTACATATATAGGTTGAGTTACATTATGTGTTAAAGAAAATTTAGGTTTCAAACCAAATAGATCTTTTTTCCTTTGGTCACAAATAGTATGTGTGATTCTAAAATATAGGCAATGACTTCCTTACCCCTGTTTTCAGAATTACTTTAATGCTGACCTGATTGGATTCGTTCTTATCCCTAAATACTAGGTTATTTATATACACATAGAACAGCCTCTCAAAATCCAGAAATAATACTTACCACTCCAGACTAAATATGTCAGCCATAAGAGCTTGCAATCTAGGCCTCTGTTTTCTTATAAGCATTTTCTAAAGGAGACCATACCATATATATTTTTTTCATTTCTGGCTTACTTTGCTTCACCAAATGTCCCACACCTTCATAAACACCAGTACATGTCTCACAACTTTGGTCCTTTTTGTAGCAGCACAACATTCAATCATACATATACACCACTAGTTTGCCAATCTACTTCTCAGTCAATGAATCCTTCAGAAAACTGCATTTATCAGGCATTATGTATAATGACCAAAGTCCACTGTCCATAAACATTCTCAATTTTAGATAATTTCATTGTGCCCAAGAGAAGGAATACCAATAAATACATCCTAAAAACAAGAAATCTAAACCTCCTCTTAAATCTTGTCTCTGCCCCATTTATTTACTAGTGCTGTTCCTGTGGTAGTGCTGGTGTTTTCCTTTAAAACATAGCCCCTAGTATGCAATAGCAGTTTTCCCCTGTACCCTGGACTTAAACACTCTTTGTACATGAATCATATCATTGAAGCAGTTCTTTCAAGAACTAATTTATGTTTCTTGTATTAATCAGTGGGACACATAGGTCTATAAACCCATTTCAAACTTGTTCATCTTCAATATGGTAATAAAACTTAGAGACCACTGGTGAACCACCTTCACTTCTATCTGTTCCCTTACAGTGGAATTCAACCTTATTAGCCAACTGTTCGCCCATCTCTAGCTTCGGCGTATCCCTAATTCCTCCATATTTTGCATTAAAGCCTCCAATTTAACCTTTACCATGGTCATAAAAGTGGACTCATACAGTATCTATCCTTTTATGTCTGGCTTATTTCACTCAGCATTATGTCCTCAAGGTTCATCCATCTTGTCATGTGCTTCAGGACCTCATTCATCTTACTGCTGCATAATATTCCATTGTAAGTATGTACCACATTTTGTTCATCCACTCATCTGTTCACAGGAACTTTGTTACTTTCCATCTTTTGGTGATTGTGAATAATGCTGCTATGAACATCGGTGTGCAAATATGTGTTTGTGTCATTGCTTTCATCTCTTGTGGGCATATACCAAGTAGTGCTATTGCTGGGTCATAAGGCAACTCAATATTTAGTTCCCTAAGGAACTGCCTAACTGTCTTCCCTAGAGGCTGCACCATTGCTCATTCCCACTAGCAGTGTGCATATATCCCAAAATCTCTACAACATTTATAGTCTCTTGTTTGTTTAATAGCAGCCCTTCTTCTAGATGTGATGTGGTATCTAATTGTAGTCTTGATCTGCATTTCCCTTATGACCAATGAAATTGAGCATGTGCTTTTGAGCCATCTCCATGTGCTTTTGAGCCATCTGTATTTGCTCTCCAGAAAAATGTCTATTCATACCTTTAGCCTATTTTATAAGTGGGTTGTTTGTTCTTTTGCTGTTGAGTTGTATGATTTCTTTATGTATACAGGATATCAAACCTATGTTCAATATGTGATTTCCTAATATTTTCTCCTATTGAGTTGGCTACCTCTTCACCTTTTTGACAAAGTCTTTTGAGGTGTATAAGCATTTGATTTTGAGAAGTCCCCATTTATCTATTTTTTCTTTGTTGCTTGTGCTTTGTGTGTAAAGGTTAGGAAGCTACCTCCTATTACTAGGTCTTGAAGATGTTTTCCTACATTTTCTTCTAGGAGCTTTATGTTACTGGTCTTTATATTTAGGTGTTTGATAAATTGTGAGTTAATTTTTGTACAGGGTGGATATCTTTTGGCCTTTGATATCCAGTTCTCCCATGCCCAATTATTGAAAAGACTATTCTGTCCCTGTTCAGTGGATTTAGGGGCCTTGTCAAAATTCAGTTGACCATAGATTTGGTGGTCTATTTCTGCACTCTTGATTAGATTCCACTGGTCAATACTTTTATCTTTGTGCCAGTACCATGCTGTTTTGACCACTGTGGCTTTATAATATGTTTTAAAGTCAGGGAGTGTTAATCCTCTCTCTTCGTTCTTCTTTTTTAAGAGGCTTGTAACTATTCAGGGTCTCTTTCCCTTCCAGATGAATTTGGCCAGTAGCTCTACCAAATCTTCAAAGTAGATTGTTGGGATTTTGATTAGTACTGCATGGAATCTGTAGGTCAATTTGAGTAGAATTGGCATCTTAACTATATTTAACCTTCCTATTCATGAGCAGGGAATGTCTTGCCACCTGTTTAAAACTTCTCTGATTTCTTTTAGCAATGTTATGTAGTTTTCTGTGCACTTTACATCCCTAGTTAAGTTCATTCCTAAGTACTTGATGCTTTTAGTTGCTATTTCAAATGGAATTTTTCCCTTTACTAACTCCTCGTTAAGTCATTGCTTGTATATAGAAACGTTACTGATTTTTGCACATTAATTTTATATCCCACCACATTGCTGAATTTATTAGTTCAAGTAACTTTGCTCAAGATTTCTCAGGATTTTCCAAGTATAGCATCATGTCATCTGCAAATAATGAATGTTTTACTTCTTCATTTTCAGTATGGATGCCTTTTATTTCTTTGTCCCATCTGACTGCTCTACCTAGAACTTCTAGCACAATGTTGAATAATAGTGGTGACAGTGGGTATCCTTATCTCATTCCTGATCTTAGGGGGGATGTTTTCAGACTCTCTCCATTTAAGATGATGCTGACTACCAGATTTTCCACATATTCCCTATATCATATTGAGGACGCTACCTTTGATTCCTATCTTTTGAAGTGTTTTTATCAGAAAAGGATGTTGAAATTCGTCAAATGCTTTTACAACATCAATCGAGATGATCATGTGGTTTTTTTCCCTTTCGATTTGTTGATGTGCTGTATTATATTAATTGATTTTCTCATGTTGAACCATTCTTGTATTCCTGTATAAACCTCACTTGGTCATGGTGTATAATTTTTAATGTTGTTGAATTCAATTTACTTATATTTTGCTGAGAATTTTTTGTATCTATGTTTATTAGGGAGATGGGCCTGAAGTTTTCCTTTCTTAAAGCATCCTTACCCAGTTTTGGTGTTAAAATCATATTAGCTTCATAAAGTGAATTAGGTAGTTTTCCTTTTTCTTCCATTTTTTGGAAAAGTTTGAGCAGGATTGGTATTAGTTCTTTTTCAAATATTTGATAACATACCCCTGTGAAGCCATCTGGATCTGGGATTTTCTTTGTAGGAAGATTTTTGATGACTGATTGAATCTCTTTACTTGCGATTGGTTTGTTGGGGTCTTCTACATCTTCCTGAGTCAGTGGAACTTGTTTGCGCATTTCCAGGAATTTGTCCACTTCCTCTAAGTTGTCTAATTCTTTGGCATATCATTGTTCATGGTATCATCTTATGATTTATTTTATTTCTTCAGTGCCTGGGGTAACACACCCTTCTCATTTCTTATCTTGTTAATTTGCACCTTTTCTCTTTTTTCTTTGTCAATCTTTCTAGTGGCCCATCAATTTTATGAATTTTCTCAAAGAACCAACTTTGTGTTTTATTGATTCATTCTATTGTTCTTTTGTTCTCCCATTCATTTAACTCTTTAATCTTTGTTATTTCTCTTCTTTTATTTGCTTTAGGGTTAGTTTGCTATTTTTTCTCAAGTTCCTACACATAAGCAGTTAAGTTCTCAATTTTTGCTCTTTCTTGTTATTTTAATATGGGCATTTAGGGCAATAAATTTCCCTCTCAGCACAGCCTTTACCACATCCCATAAGTTCTAATATGTTGTATTCTTGTTTTCACTTGTCTCCAGATAGCTACTGATTTCTCTAGCAATTTCTTCTTTGACCCACTGGTTGTTTAAGAGTGTGCTATTTAATCTACATATATTTGTGAATATTCTTACTTTTTGGTGGTTATTGAGATCCAGCTTCATTCCATTTGATCAGAGAAAGTGCTTTGAATAATTTCAATGTTTTAAAATTTATAAAGACCTGTTTTGTGCTCCAGCATATAATCCATCCTGGAGAATGTTCCGTGAGCACTAGAAAAGAATGTATAACCTGGTATTTTGGGGTGCAATGACCTATATGTCTGTTAGATTAATTCATTTATCAAGTTGTTTAACTTCTCTATTTCTTTGTTGATCTTCTGTCTGATTGTTCATCTATAGAGGAAAGTGGTATATTGAAGTGTCCTACTATTATTGTTGAAATATCTATCACTCCTTTCAGTTTTGCTAATATCTGTCTCATGTACATCAGAGCTCCTTGATTGGGGGCATAAATATTTATGATTGTATTTCTTCTTGGTTAATTGTCCCTTTAATTAATATATAGTGTCCTTCTTTGTCTCTTATGATGTCTTTATATTTAAAGTCTATTTTGTCCAATATTAGTATAGCTACTCCTATTTTCTTTTGGTGCAACTTGTGTGAACATATTTTTCCGTCCTTTCACTTTCAATCTATTTGTATCCTTGTGTCTAAGATGAGTCTCTTATAAGCAGCATACAGCAGGATTGTATTTCTTAATCCATTCTGCCAATACGGATCTTTTACTTGGTAAATTTAATCTACTAACATTCAAAGTTATTACTGAAAAGGCATTTCTTGAATCCACCATCTTATCTTTTGGTTTTTTTTTTTTTTTGGATCTATATATTCTTTTTCCACTCTTTCCATTTATCCTTCAAGTTACTGTTACTGGTACTCTTCAATTCTATGCCTTCCTCCTGTCTTTTTTTTTTCAACTGGCAGAATTCCCTTTAGTATTTCTTGTAGGACCAGTCTCTTGTTGATAAATTCTTTCCAGATTTGTTTGTCTGTGAAAATTTTTTTAACCTCTCCCTTAGTTTTGAAGGACAATTTGCCAGGGTACAGAATTCTTGGCTGGAAGTCTTTCTCTTTCAGGATCTTAATTTAACATACCACTGCCTTCTTGCCTCCATGGTGCCAGTTGAGCAGTCTAAACTCAGTTTTATGTGGTTTCCTGGTATGCAGTAGATGTTTTTTTCTCTTGCCAGTTCAGAATTTTCTGCTTCTCTTCAACATTTGACAGACTGATTAGTATGTGTCTTGGGGAAGGTCTATTTGGATTTATTCTATTTGGAGTTTGTTGAGCTCATTTGACTTGTATATTTATGTCTTTTATAAGGGTTGGAAAGTTTTCCCCTATTATATCCTCTACTACTCTTCATAGTCCTTTACTCCTCTCTTCCCCTTCTGGAACACCAGTGAGTCTTGTATTTGTGTGCTTTGTTTTGTCCATCATTTCCCTGAGATCCAATTCCAATTGTTTCATCTTTTTTTGCCATTTGCTGTTTTGAGTGTTCGAAATCAGTTATTCTGTCCTCTAGTTCACTTATTGTTTCTGCTGCCTCTTCAAATCTACTGTTGTGTGTCTCTAATATGTTTTTTATTTGGTCTACCAAATCTTTAATCTCTAAGATATCTGCTATTTTTCGATCTATTCTTTCAAATTCCTCTTTATGCTCGTCTAGGGTCTTTTTCTTCTCCTTTATGTCATTAGGCATCCCACTTACTTTATTTAGTAGAGTTATATGAACATCTTTGATTAGTTGTTCCAATGTCTGTGTCTCCTCTGGAGTTAATTTGGTCCCTAGGCTGGGCTATATGTGTTTGCAGAGTGATATAATTAGTGGCCTTTTGTGTTTTAACTCCATGTCAATATCATGATTGGTTTACTTTGGGAGTTGATTTCCTTCAGTAGTCTAAAGCCTTGTGTTTGTGGGATGGATGTGTAGCAGGATGCAGGGCACAGGGTGGGGCACAACAGTGTGGTAATGCATTGCAGTGCAGGAATAGGTGCAGGATAGGGATATTATGCTGATGCCTGTGAACGTGGGTGCCCAGTGGTTAGATGTGGTTGTGTGGCTTCATGGGTCTGGGGGGCATGGTGATGGGTCAGTGTTATGCCCCCATGGACTGGGAGCTGATGTGACCTGGATGCGCAGGTCAGGGCTTTCCTGGAACTGGGGGGCATGACTGGGTTTGTGCACATGCACAGGTCTAGGAGTGCCATACTTTTGTACTTGCATGGCAAGCTCAGGGGGACTGCGCCGGAGCTGTGTGACTGTATGGGCTGGGGATGGGTGTAACCTGGGTATGGAGGTTTGCACCCACAGTGTTTATGCACTGGCAACCACCTGAAAGGAGCAGAGAGGGGGAGATAGTGCTTGGAAGGGCACAGGAGAGATGGCTTGGGTTGCACCTGGGGTGGGGGTGGGGGGCTGTTATGTGTGCATGTAGTTGGTAAGGCAGGCAGCACTTGGAGCATGGGAAGTGGGAGCAGGTGACAGGTTCAGGTGTGTAGGGTGTGGGGTGAGTCACAGGTGCACTGGTGAGGGTAGCACATTCAAGGAACATAGCTTGGCTTACTTTCTAATCTCTCTGTCTGTGCACTCTTGAGGGCTCTGGCCTTCCACTTTAGGCTGTTTGCACCACTCAGATGTTTCCAGTTCTCTGCTTCTCAGTTCCTCAGAACCAGGTCTGCCCTATGTGATACAGAAGACTATCCCAGATCTGTTACACTCTGGAATCACCATCTCAGTCTCTCTCCCATTCCTTCTCTAACTTTTCCTTGGAGCAGGACTGAATTTGATCTATCCTATGCTGCCATCTTCCCAGAACCTCTCCAATAAACTTTAATATCCAGATCATATAAAAAAATTCTTCAACTTAACAATAAAAAGACCAAAAAATCCAATTTAAAAATGGGCAAAATGGTGGTGTGATGGTACCTCAGCAGGCAGAATTCTCACCTGCCATGCCAGAGACCTGGGTTCAATTCCCAGTGCCTGCTCATGCAAATAAAAATAATAATAATAAAATAATAAAAATAGGCAAAAGACTTGAATAGACATCTCTTTGATGAATATACACATGTAGCCAGAAAGCACATGAAAAGATACTCAACACCATTAGCAATCAGGGAAATACAAATAAAAACCACAATGAGATACTAGTTTGTACTCATTACAATGCTGCCAATAAAAAATAAAATAAAACAAATACCAAGTGTTGGAGAGGATGCAGAGAAATAGGAACACTCATTCATTGCTGGCAGCAATGTAAAATGGTGCATTCTTTGTGGAAGCAGTTTGGTCACCTCTAAGAAACTCAGTGTAGAACTACCATATGACCCTGAAATACAACTACTAGATATATACCCCAAAGAATTGAAAGTAGGGGCTCAAATATCTGCACAACAATATATGTAACAGCATTATTCACAATTGCCAGAAGATGGGAGCATCCCAAGTATCCATCAACCAATGAATGGATAAATAAAATGTGGAATTTATATACAATGAAATATTATTTGGCCATGGAAAAGAATGAATTCCTGATACATGCAACAACATGGATGAAACGTGAAAACATCATGTTGAGTGAAATAAGCTAAATACAAAAGGACAAATATTGTATGATATCACTGATTTGAAATAATTAAGAGTCCAGAATCTGGAATATAGGCTACAGTGGGATGGGATAGTGATAAGGAATGGAAGTTAAGGCTTAGAATATACATGACCTCCTTTTGAAATTATGGAAATGTTTAGGTAATGGATTGCTGTGATGGTACAGTAACATTGTAAATGTAATTAACAGTAATGAAATTTATATCTGACTATGATTAAAAGGGGAAATGTTAGGTTGTATATATGGTAACAGAATAAACATTTCTAAAAAATCCATGGAATTACACTATGCAAACAGGGAACCCTAAGTTAAATGATGGACTTTAAATAATAGTATGATTATAAAGGCATGTTATCATCAGTTGTAACAAAAGTTCCACACCAATGCAATGTACTGGTGATAGGGTGGGGTATAGAAATCCTGTAATTTATGCATGATTGTTTGGTAAAGAGTTCATCACCACAGGACTTGCCCTGAAAGCAATCTAAAGGTAGTTCTTCAGACTGAAAGGAAAGGACACTAGGTAAGGTTCAAAACAGCATAGAGAAATAAAGACTTGTGGTAAGGGTAATTATGTGGGGAATTACAAATACTGGTTTTATTATAGTGTTTTGTTTTGTACAGTATACTTCCTACTTCCAACAGATGCTAAATGTAAATACATAAAAAGTAATGATAAATCTATGGTTTGGGACATAAAACATACAAAGGTATAAGTGGTAGTAAGTGCAAAAAAGGTGGGGAGCAAAAAGATATAGGAGAAGAATATGTGTATGGTAATGAAGACTAGACAAACACTTCCCCCAAACAATAGAACTGAAATGCTTCTCAAGTGAAGATGAATCATTTTCCAGGTTAAACCATATATTAGTTCACAAAAGAAGTCTCAATATATTAAAAAACATTGAAATCATACAGTGTGTCTTCTCTGACCACAGTGTAATGAAGCTAGAAATCAATAACAGAGGGAGAAAAGAAAAATTCACAAACATGGAAAATGAACAGCATACTCTTAAAAATACTAATAGGTGAAAGAGGAAATGACAAATGAAATCAGGAAATATTTTGGAGCTAATGAAAATGAAAATACAACATACCAAAAGTTATGGGATGAAGCAAAGGCAATATGAGAGGAAAAATTATAGCTATAAATGCTTACATTAACATAGAAAAAGAACTTCAAATTAGAGACCTAACCTCAAAACTGGAAGAACTAGAAAAAGAAGAACAAACTAAATGCAAAGCAAGCAGAGGAAGGAAATAACAAAGATCAGAGTGGAAGAAAATAAAATAGAGAAAAAAACCAAGAGAGAGAATCAACCACCAAAATTTGATTCTTTGAAAAGATCAGTAAAATGGACAACCTTTAGCTAGACTGACAAAGAAATACTGAGGGGCTCCAAATAACAAAAATCAGAACCAAAAAAATCTGTATTACTACCAATCCCACTGAAATAAAGAGGATTATAAGAGGAAGAGGATACTATGAATAACTGTATTCTGATAAATAATAAGATAATCTAGATGAAATGGACTAATTTTAAGAAAAAAAGAAACCAACAAACTACTTACATTGACACCAAAAGATCTCAACAAGCCAATACTTTGGGAAAAAATAGAATCAGTAATCACAAACCTCCCAAAAAGAGAAGCCCAGGACCAAATGACTTCACAGGTGAATTTTGCCAAACATTCCCAGAGGAATGAACAGTTATCCTGTTCAAAACATTCCAAAAAATTGAAGAGGAGGCAACACCCTGTATTTCATTCTACGAGGCCAACACCATCCTCATACCAAAGCCAGATAGATACCACAAAAAATGAAAACTACAGTCCAATATCTCTTAGTAATATACATGGAAAAATTCTTAACAAAATACTAGCAAACTCAGACAACTTCCAGGAAGATGGTGGAATAAGGACAAGCAGAAACTCAGCTGCTCCACCAAAAGCACCTAGAAAACACACAGGAATTATCCAAAGCATTGGCTTTGGGCTTAGGAGACCAGGGAAGAACCACTGCAACGTATGAAGAAGAGCTGGATAAAAAAAGTGGAGAACCCATGACTGAGAAATTGTGGTGAGTGAATTCAGCCACAGCACTTGGTGCTTCTCCCCCAATCCTGAACCTAGCAGCTGCGGAATGGCTTGGTTCTCACCAGTTGGTGAGACAAAAGACAGTTCTGCTTCAACGGAAGGTCAGTGAAGTTAAGCCTCCTGGTCCCGCAGCCTAGAGCCTTTCCATACAGGGCTACGGAAGCTTGAAGCCCTTTTAATCACAGAAACTGAGAGACTGCAGTGAGAGACAAATCTCCACTGTGGCTCTCCAACCTCTACCCCAGGCCAACAGATACTGAGAAGTCCTGGGCAAACTTTTGGCTTACAGAGAAGTTAACCCTCTCTGTCCTGCAGCCTAGAGCCTTCCAAAACAGAGGCTCAAGAGCCTGCACTCAATTAGTTCCACAAACAGAGAGACTGTGGTGAGACACTGATCTCTACTGGGGTACCAAGCCCCCATCCCCCACCCCTGAGACTAGCAGATGCAGTCATCTCTGGCTCTCATCCATCTGGCTGCAGTAGAGTGGGAGAGATAGGGAGGCCCACCCCCTCTAGGAAAGTGGAGAATGTGGCACAGTCCTGTTCTAGCTATTTGCCAGAGACAGTGACCCCCTGGGTCTCACAGCTTTGAATCTTTCTACTCAGGAGCAAAGCATGCTCACCCCCACAATACCAAAGCTTGATAAAGATAATACAGGGAAAGAAGCTACAGATCAATCTCTCTAATGAATATAGATGCAAAAATCCTCAACAAAATACTTACAAATCAAATCCAAAGCAAATTAATAGAATTACACATTGTGAGTGACTAAGTGGACTTTATTCTAGGTATGCAAGAGGTGTTCAACACAATAAAATCAATTATGGTAATATACCACATCAACAAATCAAAAGGAAAGAACTACATGATCATCTTGGTGAAGCAAAAAAGCCATTTGACAAAATCCAGCATTCTTTCTTGATAAAAATACATCAAAAGGCAGAAATTGAAGGAAACGTCTTCAACATAATAAAGGGCATATATGAAAAATCCACTGCTAACATTGCACTCAGTGTGAGAGATCAAAACCTTTCCCTCTAAGATTTGGAATAAGAATAGGGTACCCACTGTCAACACCATTCAACATTAAGCTAGGGGCTCTAGCTAGAGCAATTAGGCAAGAAAAAGAAATAAAAGGTGTTCAAATCAGAAAGGGAAAAGAAAAACTTTTGCTATTTATAGACAACATGAGCTTATATTCAGAAAATCAAAAAAAAATCTATAACAAAGCTACTTGAGCTAATAAGTTCAGCAAAGTGACAGAATACAAGATCAACATGCAAAAATCAGTAGGGTTTCTATACATTAGTAATAACTTATTCAGGGAGATAATCAAGAAAAAATCCATTAATTATTGCAACTAAGTGAATTAAACAACTGGGAATAAATTTACTAAGGAAGTAAAAGACCTTTCACAGACACCTACAAAACATTGCTAAAACAAATCAAAGCAGGCCTAAATAAATGAAAAGAAATGCTGTGTTCATGATTGGAAGGCTAAATGTCATTAAGATGTGAATCTACCAAAATTGATCTACAACTTAAATATAATACCAATCAAAATTCCAACAGCCTACCTTGTAGAAATAAAAAAGCTAATTATCAAATTTATTTGGATGGGTAAGGGGCCTCAAATACCCAAAAACATTGAAACAGAAGAATAAAGTGAGAAGACTGACATTTCTGTACTTTAAATCATATTATAAAGTCTCAATGGTGAAAACAGCATGGTATTGGTATAAAGATAGGCATATTGATCAGGGGAATCAAATTGAGAGTTCAGAAACAGACCCCTAGATCTACAGTTAACTGATTTTTTGCAAGGCTCCCCAAATCACTCAACTGGGACAGAAGAGTCTCTTCAATAAATGATATGGAAGAACTGGATATCCATATCTGAAAGAATGAAAGAAGATGCTTATCTCACATCCTACACAAAAATTAATTCAAAATGGATCAAAGACCTAAATATAACAACCAGTGCCATAAAACTCCTAAAAGAAAATGTAGGGAAACAACTTCAAGGTCTAATGATAAGAGGTGGTGCCCAAGACCTTACACACAAAGCACGAGCAATAAAAGAACAGATACATAATTGCGACCTCCTCAACACTGAATATTTCTGTGCTCCAAAGGACTTTCTCAAAAGGGTGAAAAAAGAGCTTATTTGATGGGAGAAAACATTTGGAAACCACATATTTGATAAGGGCCTGATACCCAGAAAACATAAGGAAATTCTGTAACTCAACAATAAAAAGATGAACAGTTCAATTAAAAATGTGCTAAAAACATGAACAGACATTTTTCCAAAGAGGAATTACAAATGGCTAAAAAGCATGTGAAAAGATGCACAACTCCACTAGCTATCAGAGAAATACAAATAAAAACCACATTTCACACCTACTAGAATGGCCACTATTATACAAACAGGAAACCAGAAGTGTTGGAGAGCATGTAGAGAAATAGGAACACTTACTGCTGGTGGGAATGTAAAATGGTACAGCCACTGTGGAAGACAGTCTGGTCTGGTGGTTCCTTACCAGTACTAATCCCACTACTGGTATATACCCAGAAGATCTGAAAAACACTTGCACACTGATGTTCAGAGCAGCATTATTCACAATTACCAAAAAATGGAATCAACCCATGCCCATCAACAGATAAATGGATAAACAAAATATGGTGTAATAGGATGGAATATTATCCAGCAGTAAGAAGGAATGAAGATCTGAAGCACAAGACAACATGGTTGAACCTTAAGGACATTACGTTGAATGAAATAAGTCAGACACCAAAGGACAAATATTGTATGATCTCACTAATATGATCTATTTATAATATGCAAACTCATAGACATAAAATCCAGAACATAGGTTACCAGGAGATAGAATGAGGCTAGTGAATGGGGAGAAGATGCTTAATATATGCAGAATGTTTACTAGGTTGAACTTAAACATTTGGAAATGGATAGAGGTGGCAACAGCATATTGCTATGCATATAATTAACAGTGCTGAATTGTGAGTGAATGTAGTTGAAAGCAGTAGATTAAAGTCATGTGTGTCACCAGAATTAAAGCTAGAGGTGAAAACATGGGAATATATAATACTGTGATTCTTCTGGTGAGCAATGACTGTGATTAACAGTACAAATATAAATAAGTTCTCTCATGAACTAGAACAAATGTATGACACTATTACAAAGAGTTAATAATAGAAAGGTATTTGGGAGTAAATGTACCTATTGCAAACTAAGGATTATAATTAACAGTAGTATATTAATATTCTCTTATCAGCAGTAACAAATGTACTGCATCAATACTAGGGTTCAACAATAGGGGAAATAAAGGGTATGTGAAAATCTCTTCCACCTCTATTTAATTTAAGTTGTTAAAAGTCAAATTATATTAAAAGTGAACAACATAAAACCCATTAAGAGAAACTTTCTATATAAATTGTGGTAGTAATTACCATGGAAAAACTTTCCTTATCAAGAAAATATATAAATGGCATATATTGTTTAATTTTTTAAGTGATTAATGTAATCCTAGTAAAAACATACAGTACAACCCTGAGAAATATAGGAATTTATGTGTTTTTACAGAAATACAGTACAAAATTACCTACATATCAAGAGTGCAATACAGTGCAAGATTATATAGAAAGAGTTCATAATTAGCAGTTGATGCCAGAATATAAAGGCCTATTTTAATGGTGTTAATATGCAATTTGTACTTCAACAGAGAGCATACATTATTGCATTTTATATACACATACATATTACGGAAAAAATATTTTGCACATTATTCCAAATTGCCTAATGCAGGAAAAAGAAACTGCAGGATGATTTTAGACTGAATAATCCCACAGGTTAACTGGTTGATTTTTATTTGGGAAGAGTAGGAATTAGTGAAATCCTTGAAAACCCTTTAGCAACCTGATTTCAGAGAATTGGATACGTTAAGTATACACAGGGCCATACATTTTAACTAATTGAATCACTCTCCCTTTCCCATATAGATCATGGCCACAGGAATCTGTCACTCAGATGACCATGGCATCACTGAGTCTATTGTCACACCACTCACTGCAATATTAGGCCGCGAGGGAGCCGACATCGTGGGGAGCATTGGTGAGGGGGTGACTGCAGTCAAACCAGGTACAGTTTGGTTGTGTCTGCATTCAGGCCTTCCAAGGTCAAGCAGCCTGGAGGAGGAAACTGAGGCAGTGAGACATGAGAGAACTGCACAGGTCCTAGCAGCAGCCAATGGTGGAACTGGAACTAGACAGGGGGTGTCCTTGTTTCCTCTCTCCCTGCATGACTTCCTTCATGTGTCCAGGCAGGTCCCCAGGACAAACCTCATGATTCTCCCCTTCAACATCTCCCCTGACTCCCCTCCTGGATGTCAGGCACCAGGTTAGATCCCGGGACACTGGAAGACCAAGGAGACAGAGTGACTGCCGTCCTGGTTTCATATTCTAATGCCATTTTAGAATTCCCAAGCACTGTCTTCCTTCAGGTCCCAAAACAGAACTACAAATGGGACAAGAGAAAACTACATGAATTAAGGAACAAAAACACATACTAATCTGAGACTCTAGGTTAGTATGTAGTAATTGTGATTCACTGAGTTCATAGGATAGGATGTGAGGCTATGGCTGAATCAATATGAAATCTTGTATGTCCATTGGTGGAGCCTGTTCATTATTTCCTCCTCCTTTGTGGCCTCCCTTCATTTGTGGAACAAATGAAACAGACCAGATAGAGGAGGCCTGGTAGAATGTATCCCCCCCAAACAGAGTCTATTTTATAACCTTTATCCACTGATGAAAATGTCATATTAGGAATTATTGAGTAAATATTCATTTTTAATATTTAGTATACACTAACCACATTTTACATTAATATAGATGAGAATTTTAGAGGTAGGGGGTGAATACAATTACAATTTCCATACTGTCATTTCCACTGAAAGTCTATCTATTACATATTTTGGTTCAATCATTATTTTGATAGTATGTAATAAGTAGCATGGTTGATTAAAAATAAAAAAATACATAATTCTAAAAAATTTCTTTATCCTGTAAAATGCAATCTCTTCTTTTACCAAAATTTAACTTGTCCTGTGAACAGAAAAAACAAAACAGTTGTCTGGTTTGAGTTTGAAATTTTGGTATTTTCTTTTTACAAAAATGTAAATAATAAATGAAATAATGCCCTTACTTTACACCAAGGCTCCCTCCACCACATGCAAAAGTAGATAACTCACAAATTAAATTAACAGCCTAAACCCACTTGTCAGGATTTCTGATTCTAAAATAAAATGCCTGCCCAAGATTGAAGTATTTAAGCAAATTTTTCAAATTCCTCTTCATTGCCCCATTCCTTTTAATATTCCTTTAAAAGTACTAAATTAAAAAATAAGCATTCATTTCATAATAAAGATAAGCGAGAGATTTCATAAACCATTATTATCAAAATTCTCAATATTATTGCAATATGTAATATGGATTACAAAATATCATATTGCCATTAAGATGTAAATAAAATTTATATTAATGCCTATGTTAAGAATGTTTAAGAATTAATTAACTAAGGATTAAATGGGACAAAGTGTATAAAGCCAGAGTAGAAATTTAGATACACCAAAAGATAATCAATTATTCATGCAATAAAACAATACAAATTCATGTTATTTTCCACACTTGTTTTTCTTTCCCAGAATATCCAAGCCCATAAAAAAATAAGTTGATAAACAATGCTGACAGGCAATCACCAATGACATAGCGATGACTGCACTCTCTTTCTTGGGAGACTTTTCCAAGATGTATGCCACTAATAGATGTACTTATGCTTAATTTTTTATTCTATTAGTTATTTGGTAGAAATATAATAATAATTTGCTTTATCCCCTTCAGGTAATAAAATCGTCCCATTGGGTGTTCCACAGTATGGAATATGCAACATTTGTAAATACCCAAAAGCCACCTGAGTGAAAATGGAGTAGGTTTCTTATACTTTGCAGATAGAGCCAATTAGTTTGCACATCAGGTGAGCTCCTGTCTCATGCCCTTCTGTTCCTATCTCTGTTAAACTGCCCATCTTTCCAGCTAAATCCTACCTAACCAGAATTCTCTAGAACAATAATGAAAAATTCCCCAAATCAATAAATCCACATTGTGTCGTTGCCCCAGTAAGTCCAAGGTTCATCAGTCCTATGGAGCAGCACGTTGAGAGCAATGATCTTCACAGCCTTGATCTTGGACAAGACACCACAGACAACTGAAGTCCAAGAGATTCCCACTTTTTGCAAGATGGCATTTTTTTCTCCTTAGGTTTTTTTTCTATAGTTTTCTCCTGTATTCTCACTTGGACTAAATTGTCACTTTAGCTGATGATACCAAATATCTGTTAACCACCAGTTCTATGGATATCTGACCTTCCAAATCTTACTCTAAACCGAAAGGAGTAAGAAGTATATATTCCTGAGTCATTTTCTTTCTACAAACGTGTTCAAAGGCCTGACTGGAGGACAAGTCCTCTGGACTGTCCTTTTTTTTTTTTTTTAACTGTCTTTTGAGATTCTAGAATAAAAGGTGATGTTTAAAGTAAAACCAATATACCTTTTTCAAGGAAAACGTAACATGTACAACATGTACAATTTAGAAATGGACAATAAAAGAAGGATCCACTAAAAGGGAGAACATCAGTTGGACAAGATACAAATTTTGATTATATAATCAACTTATATCTGGTTCAACATCAGTAAACCTGATCTAAGCATGAGGTTCAAAGTATCTGCTAAATAAATAAATAAGAAATGATTAACCACATGATTGATGACCTTAGATCATGTAATGATGAAACATTACCCTTTTGTCAGAGATCAAATATGCCTATTTTTGTAACAATGTTAGCCTTTTTAACACATTATGAGAAAAAACTGTGAGACATAATTACATCCACACAGTCTCTCATCCAAAAAATATTTTCTGTGTATTCCCTAATCCACAGCTACTAATCTTCACACAAAGAAGAAGAAGACAAACATCTACCCTCCACATATGCTTAAGCTAAGTTGATACTAAATGAACATTTTCACTATATTATGGGCAGGAACTATCAGAAAACTTATTTTTACAATGCAAAATATTAATTTCATTTCAGCTAGAGGCACTGCCATGCTGTCACAAGGCATTTGGTGTGAGTATCATTATAGGGAGGCTTCCAGAATCCCAAAAACTCTCCATGAACCCTATGTTGCTGCTGGCTGGATGCACATGGAAAGGGACAATTTATGTTGGTACATTGTTAAGGTTAAGGACCAAATTTTTATTAACCCAAAGATTTGTTCCATTTTGTGACTGACATGGCCAGGTTTTGAAAATAATTTGGTCAAAGATAAGTTTAAAATCCTAATGTATCTTTAGGCTCCACATCCACTAGATGTGAAACTATTTCAGCCTGAAGATCCCAAGACACATCTCTGATTGCCCCCAAAACTAGCTGAGACCTATAACAAATCCTCTTTTGATATTGATGACTGGAAAATGAACTGAAATGTCCAGTATGACCCAGGAAATTCATAGCAGTTCATGTTTGCACTCTTTGCCCAAATTTAGACAACTGCTGAATTGGCCCCTTTACTTTGGACATAACTATCTGTACTATAATTTCTCAGTGAGAGGGCTGATATTGAAGGGTCAGAGCCTACCAGGGCATAAACACTAAAACACAAAAATGTCAAATTGCTACAGAAAGATATTGAAATATAATATCTCTTGTTAGGCCCAGTAACAACAATCTGTGGAATACAGTTAATTTTATACACTATGATTTCAATTCAATTTGAAAAGTCTCCTCTACAATTATCCTACTTAGTGCTGTCTGAATCTGCAAATTATGTCTTCCTCTTTCTAGGCTTTAAGAAAGGTTTTAAGAGTAGAGATTCTGTCCCCAAACTTGTGGCTGATTTTATGGCCAACAAGTTTCCATTGGATCCATTAATAACCTATGTTTTACCTTTTGAAAAAAATAAATGAAGGATTCAACCTCCTCGCTCTGGAAAGAGATAGATATTTTCCTCTTTATTTCTTTTCTTTTTTTTTTTAACTTTTTTTATTGATTAAAAAAATATTAGCAAACAAAACATTTAGATATCATGCCATTCTACATATACAATCAGTAATTCTTAATATCATCACATAGTTGCATATTCATCATTTCTAGTACATTTGCATCGATTTAGAAAAAGAAATAAAAAGACAACAGAAAAAGAAATAAAATGATAATAGAGAAAACAAAACTATACGTACCATACCCCTTACCCCTCGCTTTCATTTGCCACTATTTCAAACTGAATTTATTTTAACATTTGTTCCCCTTATTATTTATTTTTATTCCATATGTTCTACTCTTCTGTTGATATAGTAGCTAAAAGGAGCATCAGACATAAGGTTTTCACATTCACAGAGTCTCACTGTGAAAGCTATATCATTGTTCAATCATCATCAAGAAACATGGCTACTGGAACACAGCACTACATTTTCAGGCAATTCCCTCCAGCCTCTCCACTACATCTTGAACAACAAGGTGATATCTACTTAATGCATAAGAATAACCTCCAGGATAACCTCTCAACTCTGTTTGGAATCTCTCAGCCATTGACACTTAGTCTCATTTCACTCTTCTCCCTTTGGTTGAGAAGTTTCTCTCATTCCCTTGATGTTAATTCTCAGCTCATTCTAGGGTTTTTCTCAGTCCCTTGATGCTGAGTCTCAGCTTATTCCAGGATCTCTGTTCCATGTTGCCAGGAAGGTCCACACCCCTGGGAGTCATGTCCCATGCAGAGAGGGGGAGGGTGGTGAGACTGCTCATCATGTTGGCTGGAGAGAGGCCACATCTGTGCAACAAAAGAGGCTCTTTTGGGAGTGACTCTTAGGACTAAATTTTAAGTAGACTTGTCCTATGCTTTGTGGGGTTAAGTTTCATATGAACAAACCCCAAGACTGGGGGCTCAGCCGATAGCTTTGGTTGTCCACACTGCTTGTGAGAATATCAAGAATTCAACTTGAGGAAGTGGAATTTCTCCCCACTCTCACCATTCCCTGAAGGGGGTTTGCAAATACTTTTCCAGCCACTGATCAAATCATTCTGGGATTCATCAGGGGATCACTCTGGACAAACCAACAAAATCTCATGTGCTACCTGAGATTCCAAGCACTTATGACATTCAATCAAACCATCCACATGAGTTATATTAGGAAATGCTCTAGTCAAAATCTAAATTTTGTAACAAATAAACATTTTTTGCTTTAGTCTCACACATAAGGTGACATTTTAAAGTATTAATTATCATCTATTTTCAGCACCCTGCAGTAATGACATTCCTTTGTTCTTCCTCATGCCAAAACATTTTTAAAATTTGTACATTGTACATTTCACTATTATTATACACTCTAGGCATTTGTAGATTATACCATCTTGATGTTTAACATCTATCTTTCTTTCTGATTTCATTTATGTCCCCAGCCCTCCACCCTCTATCATTCTCACATGCAGCTTCATTCAGTGTTTTAACATAATTACATTACAGTAAGATAGTATTGTGCTGTCCATTTCTGAGTTTTTGTATTCAGCCCTGTTGCACAGTCCATATCCCTTCAGCTCCAATTACCCACTATCTTACCCTATTTCCATCTCCTGATGGTCTCTGTTACTAACAACATATTCCAAGTTTATTCACTAATGTTGGTTCATATCAGTGAGACCATAAAGTATTTGTCCTTTAGTTTTTGGCTAGCATCACTCAGCATTATGTTCTCTAGGTCCATCCATGTTGTTACATACTTCATAAATTTATTCTGTCTTAGAGCTGCATGATATTCCATCGTATGCATATACCACAGTTTGTTTAGCCACACCTCTGTTGATGGACATTTTGGCTATTTCCATCTCCTTGCAATTGTAAATAATGCTGCTATAAACATTGGTGTGCAAATGTCCATTTGTGTCTTTGCCCTTAAGTCCTCTGAGTAGATATCTAGCAATGGTATTGCTGGGTCATATGGCAATTCTATATTCAGCTTTTTGAGGAATCGCCAAACTGCCTTCACAGTGGTTGCACCATTTGACATTCCCACCAACAGTGAATAAGTGTGCCTCTTTCTCCACATCCTCTCCAGCACTTCTTCTCATTTTCTGTTTTGTTGATAATGGCCATTCTGGTGGGTGTGAGATGATATCTCATTGTGGTTTTGATTTGCATTTCTCTAATGGCCACGGACTTTGAGCATCTCTTCATGTGCCTTTTGGCCATTTGTATTTCCTCTTCTGAGAAGTGTCTGTTCAAATCTTTTTCCCATTTTGTAATTGGGTTGGCTGTCTTTTTGTTGTTGAGTTGAACAATCTCTTTATAAATTCTGGATACTAGACCTTTATCTGATATGTCATTTCCAAATATTGTCTCCCATTGTGTAGGCTGTCTTTTTACTTTCTTGATAAAGTTCTTTGATGCACAAAAGTGTTTAATTTTGAGGAGCTCCCATTTATTTATTTATCTATTTGGTGCTCTTGCTTTAGGTGTAAGGTCCATAAAACCATCTCCAGTTATAAGATTCATAAGATATCTCCCTACATTTTCCTCTAACTGTTTTATGGTCTTAGACCTAATGCTTAGGTCTTTGATCCATTTTGAGATAACTTTTGTATAGGGTGTGAGATACGGATCCTCTTTCATTCTTTTGCATATAGATATCAAGTTCTCTAAGGCACCATTTATTGAAGAGACTGTTCTGTCCCAAATGAGTTGGCTTGACTGCCTTACCAAAGATCAAATGTCCATAGATGAGAGGGTCTATATCTGAGCACTCTATTCGATTCCATTGGTCAATATATCTATCGATTCCAATTGGTCAATATATCTATCTTTATGTCAGTACCATGCTGTTTTGATCACTGTGGCTTCATAATATGCCTTAAGGTCAGGCAGCGTGAGACCTCCAGCTTCGTTTTTTTTCCTTGAGATACTTTTAGCAATTTGGGGCACCCTGCCCTTCCAGATAAATTTGCTTATTGGTTTTTCTATTTCTGAAAAGTAAGGTGTTGGGATTTTGATTGGTATTGCGTTGAATCTGTAAATCAATTAAGGTAGAATTGACATCTTAACTATATTTAGTCTTCCAATCCAGGAACATGGTATGCCCTTCAATCTATTTAGGTCTTCTGTGATTTCTTTTAACAGTTTCTTCTAGCTTTCTTTGTATAGGTCTTTTGTCTCTTTAGTTAAATTTATTCCTAAGTATTTTATTCTTTTAGTTGCAATTGTAAATGGAATTCATTTCTTGGTTTCCCCCTCAGCTTGTTCATCGCTAGTGTATAGAAACACCACAGATTTTTTGAATGTTGATCTTGTAACCTGCCACTTTTCTGTACTCATTTATTAGCTGTAGTAGTTTTGCTGTGGATTTTTCAGGGTTTTTGATGTATAGTATCATATCATCTGCAAACAGTGAGAGTTTTACTTCCTCCTTTCCAATTTTGATGCCTTGTATTTCTTTTTCTTGCCTAATTGCTCTGTCTAGAACTTACAACATGATGTTGAATAACAGCAGTGATAGTGGACATCCTTGTCTTGTTCCTGAACTTAGGAGGAAAGTTTTCAATTTTTCCCCATTGAGGATGATATTAGCTGTGGGTTATTCATATATTCCCATTATCATTTTAAGGAAGTTCCCTTGTATTCCTATCCTTTGAAGTGTTTTCAATAGAAAAGGATGTTGAATCTTGTCAAGTGGCTTCTCTGCATCAATTGAGATGATCATGTGATTTTTCTGCTTTGATTTGTTGATATGGTATATTACATTAATTGATTTTCTTATGTTGAACCATCCTTGCATACCTGGGATGAATCTTACTTGGTCATTTGGTCATGATGTATAATTCTTTTAATGTGTTGCTAGATTCGATTTGCTAGAATTTTGTTGAGGATTTTTGCATCTATATTCATTAGAGAGATTGGTCTGTAGTTTTCTTTTTTCATAATATCTTTGCCTTGTTTTGGGATGAGGGTGATATTGGCTTCATAGAATGAATTTGTAGCTTTCCCTCCACTTCAATTTTTTTGAAGAGTTTGAGCAGGGTTGGTACTACTTCTTTCTGGAATGTTTGGTAGAATTCACATGTGAAGCCGTCTGGTCCTAGACTTTTCTTTTTGGGAAGCTTTGGAATGACTGATTTCTTTACTTGTGATTGGTTTATTGAGGTCATCTATTTCTTCTTGAGTCAAAGTTGGTTGTTCATGCCTTTCTAGGAACTTGTCCATTTCATCTACATTGTTGTATTTATTAGCATAAAGTTATTCATAGTATCCTATTATCACCTCCTTTATTTCTGTGAGGTCAGTGGTTATGTCTCCTCTTCCATTTCTGATCTTATTTATTTGCATTCTTTCTCTTCTTCTTTTTGTCAATCTTGCTAAGGGCCCATCAATCTTATTGGTTTTCTCATAGAACCAACTTCTGGTCTTATTTTTTTTCTCTATTGTTTTCATGTTCTCAATTTCAGTTATTTCTGCTCTAATCTTTGTTATTTCTTTCCTTTTGCTTGCTTTGGGGTTAGTTTGCTGTTCTTTCTCCAGTTCTTCCAAGTGGACAGTTAATTCCTGAATTTTTGCCCCTTCTTCTTTTTTGATATAGGCATTTAGGGCAATAAATTTCCCTCTTAGCACTGCCTACGCTGCATCCCATAAATTTTGATATGCTGTGTTTTCATTTTCATTCGCCTCGAGATATTTACTGATTTCTCTTGTAATTTCTTCCTTGACCCACTGGTTGTTTAAGAGTGTGTTGTTGAGCCTCCATGTATTTGTGAATTTTCTGGCACTTTGCCTATTATTGATTTCCAACTTCATTCCTTTATGATCTGAGAAAGTGTTGTGTATGATTTCAATCTTTTTAAATTTGTTGAGACTTGCTTTGTGACCCCGCATATGGTCTATTTTTGAGAATAATCCATGAGCACTTGAGAAAAAGGTGTATCTTGCTGTTGTGGGGTGTAATGTCCTATAAATGTCTGTTAAGTCTAACTAATTTATTGTAATATTCAAATTCTCTGTTTCTTTATTGATCCTCTGTCTAGATGTTCTGTGCATTGATGAGAGTGGGGAGTTGAAGTCTCCAACTATTATGGTAGATGTGTCTATTTCCCTTTTCAGTATATGCAGTGTATGCCTCACGTATTTCGGGCCATTCTGGTTCGGTGCATAAATATTTATGTTTGTTATGTCTTCATGTTGAATTGTTCCTTTTATTAGTACATAGTATTGTTCTTTGTCTCTTTTAACTGTTTCACTTTTTAAAGTCTAATTTGTTGGATATTAGTATAGCAACTCCTGATCTTTTCTGGTTGTTATTTGCATGAAATATATTTTCCCAACCTTTCACTTTCAACCTATGTTTATCTTTGGGTCTAAGATGTGTTTCCTGTAGACAGCATATACAAGGATCCTGTTTTTTAATCCATTCTGCCAGTCTATGTCTTCTGATTGGGGAGTTCAGTCCATTACCATTTAGTGTTAGTACTGTTTGGGTAGTACTTTCCTCTACCATTTTGCCTTTTGTATTTTGTATATATCTAATTTTCCTTCTTTCTACACTCTTCTCCACACCTCCCTCTCTGTCTTTTCTTATCTGTCTCTAGTGCTTCCTTTGGTATTTCTTGCAGAGCTGGTCTCTTGGTCACAAATTCTCTCAGTGACTTTTTGTCTGAAAATGTTTTAATTTCTCCCTCATTTTTGAAGGGCAATTTTGCTGGATATAGAAGTCTTGGTTGGCAGTTTTTCTCTTTTAGTAATTTAAATATATCATCCCACTGTCTTCTTGCCTCCATGGTTTCTGCTGAGAAATCTACATAGTCTTATTGGGTTTCCCTTGTATGTGATGGATTGCTTTTCTCTTGCTGCTTTCAAGATCCTCTCTTTCTCTTTGACCTCTGACATTCTGACTAGTAAGTGTCTTGAAGAACGTCTATTCGGATCTATTCTTTTTGGGGTGCACTGCACTTCTTGAATCTGTAATTTTAGGCTTTCATAAGAGTTGGGAAATTTTCAGTGATAATTTCTTCCAGTAGTTTTTCTCCTCCTTTTCCCTTCTCTTCTCCTTCTGGGACAACCACAACACGTGTATTTGTGTGCTTCATATTATCATTCAATTCCCTGAGCCTGTGCTCATATTTTTCCATTCTTTTCCCTATAGTGTCTGTTTCTTTTTGGATTTCAGATGTTCCATCCTACAGTTCACTAATCCTAACCTCTGTCTCTTGAAATCTACCATTGTAGGTTTCCATTGTTTTTTTGATCTCTTCTACTGTATCTTTCATTCCCATAAGTTCTGTGATTTGTTTTTTCAGACTTTCCATTTCTTCTTTTGTTCATTCCTTGCGTTCTTCATGTCCTCCCTCAGTTCATTGCTTTGGTTTTTGATGAGGTTTTCCATTTCTTTTCGC
The DNA here is from genome assembly GCF_023851605.1 of Tamandua tetradactyla. Lineage (NCBI taxonomy): Eukaryota > Metazoa > Chordata > Mammalia > Pilosa > Myrmecophagidae > Tamandua > Tamandua tetradactyla. Next base: position 25,895,221 of record NC_135350.1, read on the forward strand.
ATATTCAGAATTAGTTGTTTCTGCTCCTGTATCTCATTTGAACTATTGGTTTGTTCCTTTGACTGGGCCATATCTTCAATTTTCCTGATGTGATTTGTTATTTTTTGCTGGTGTCTGGACATTTAATTACCTTAATTAGTTTATTCTGGAGATTGCTTTCACTTATCTTACCTAGGGTTTTCTTGCTAAATGAGTTTGTTGTCTATCTGTTCTTTGACCTTCAGTTCAGCTTTTTCTGGGCCTCTAGCTTAAGTTTTGTTTAACAGAGGGTAATTTTTCAGTTCTTGTTTTCTTGTTTCTTGTCCTGCTTGTTTGGTGTCTTTTCCCTCCCTACCCTTAGGAGGGTCTACATAGGTATGACAGACTCCAGCCAGGTTTTCCTGGACAAAACTGGCCTCCTTTTGGGGGAAAGGAGTCACCTGCGTCAGTTTTTCCTGAGGGTGAGATCCAGCAGTTTGAAAGACTTTCCTGTGAAGTCTGTAAGCTCTGTTTTTCTTATCCTGCCCAGTATGTGGTGCTTGTCTGTCTGCGGGTCCCACCAGCAAAAGATGTTGTGGCTCCCTTAACTTTGGAAGGCTCTCCATGCTGGGGGCGTGGTGGAGACAGAAGAAAGGTTGTAGGCTGGTTTTAATGGCTTCAAATTGCCAAGCCCTGGGGTCTGAATTCCTTGAGAGAGGGATTCCACCTGAGTTGTGTTTCACCCCTCCCCTGGGGAAGGCTCAGGTGGGTGACAGCCCTGAAAGCAGCCTGTTTCTGCGTATGCCTGGGGCTGTTGCAGCCTGTGTAATCCCGCTGCTGAATCCAGAGGCAGCCAAGCCTCCATAGAAACAAACACAAAAGCCTCCGTTTCATCCCCTATCCTCTTTTTAGGTTATCCCAATAGGCGACCTCCACCTTGACCAGTTTCGCCTGAGCTGGGGGCCTATTTTTAGTAGTCAGAATTTGTTTATTAATGCCATGATTGGTGCTTGGTTGGACTCAGTCCCTGCTATTGTTAGAGTCTCTTTCCTTTCCCTCCGGGAAGCCACCTTTGGGGGAGGGGCGCCAGCCACCACAGCTTGGAGAACTGCCGCAGCTTGGGGAACTCACTGTCCTGGAAACTCGCAGCAGGTCCAGCTGGTCCAGACTGGGGTACACTGTGTGTCTGATCACTATCGTGGTTTCAGGAGCTGTTCTGTACTGTTTCTGGTTATTTAGTAGTTGTTCTGGAGGAGAAACTAAAACGTACACATTAATAAGCCTCCATCTTGGCCCCTCCCTATTTTTCCTCTTTTGTTGGTTGTTGCTTCCCATGGACCAGAGCTCAAAGGATATTAAGGAATGAGGAGCGAGACAGACAGGACCAGGGGGTCTGAAGATTAGTGACAACAGACAACAAACAACTTTATTCTTAACTAGTTCCTGCTTATATACTGCAGAGTGACAAAAGGCATGCATGCATTTCCTGAGGGAACAGAGTGCTTATCTTTCAGTGCTGTCTTCCTTCATACTTAAGATAACCATTTGGGGTTAACAAACTTTCTCTTCCTCCCAGACTGTTCTCCTTAAGGCAGGTAACAATCTCCACAGTTTACTGCCGCCAACACCCTGACACCAGCTGCTCCCAACAAATTCCACAGGCCTTGTTTTAACCCTTGCTCCTACAGTTGGTGGGGGGTAAGCTAACAGAGAAAATATATTTTTGCTAAGTGTTTAGAAACATCAATGAGAAGGTAGAAAGATGAGAAAATACTGGAATGCTGGGTATCCCATACCAGTTCATTTGCATGTAGAAGATTCCGCATATTATTATGAGAAGCCACGAACAGTTGTTTGTCATTTCAATTCTGTGAAAGCCAAATTTTCTGACTTGCCACAAATCTGAATCATCAGAGCAATCCAGCCTCATGACACGAGGCTCACCGTTGAAAGAAAAGAGGATCAGAGTCACACAGTCATCAGACTATGGAGCCCCTGCAGCCTTTGCCTGGCCTTTAATACAGGCTGAGCATTGATGGATGGAAATTTAGAAGAAATCAGGACATTCCATAACTTTCATTGTACCATTTCCTACTCATTATAGAAGTAAATAGAACTACATTGAAATTGTTGTCTCTACGGATCTTAGTAGTCCTTCATAAAGGACACTATTATAATTTTTTTTTGTAATATTCAAAGATATTTTCACAAATAAAAGTTACCATAAAAGAATAGTGTCCAAATCCTATTTTTTAAAACGGCTTATGAATATCAGCCAATACCATTTTCAATCTCTAATATTTAACTTTTAACACTGCCTAATAAGATGCATTTTTACCTGCATTAAGAAGAAGCATGAATGGTAACAGTTAAATCAACCCCCTCCTAGCTCTACAATCCATGCATTTTATTGCATCCTCAGTCTACTTGTCATGAGCTTTTCAACCTCATTCTGCCTCTCCTGAAGTTTTCAATTTGAATAGTGTATCTTAGGCAATCAGAAGCATATAATATTAAACTAGACACTACATCTTATATATACACACATATATTAAGATTTCATAATTTTGAGAAAGCAAAGAAACTAGCATTGACAGTATACCAGCTACTATCCAATGTGTCTTATCTGCATTATCTCTTGTGATTCCCAATGAATGCTAATTTCTAGTCTTAATTTCATTATTTAAGAATGGGAAAAATGAGACTCAAAGAACATGTGCGGTTAGTAAACAGAAGAGCTAGAATTCAAACAGACCTGTTTCTTAGAAAAGCCAATTTATTTTCTATTACACTACACTGACTCAGAAGAACTTAAACTTGCATACGTACATGCATATATATACATAAATATGCATATGTACATGTATGTATATATTTAAATGAATAATATGGAACACTGTATTCAACAAATTTCCTTCATTGTCTCTTGGCATTTTGTTTAGTTTGAAGTTTACATGAGCTAATACATGAAAAGCATCTACCAAGGACATGGCTGTTAGCAAGAATTTATTACATGTAATTACCCATTACTGTTTTATATTCATTAATATGCCAGATACTAGGAATTTCAATAATGTTATGTGAAGATGCTACTATAGAATTAAAGTGTAAAAGAAAGTCATAGTGTGATGAGTGAGCTTATGTTTAAAGACGGCATGAGACAACCAGTAAAAGATGAGCTTCTTTTTCAGCTGTTTGTACTTGAATGTATAGGGATGGAGATGGAGTGACTGAATATGTAACCAGACTTCCACCATGACACATCACATCCTCCTGGGATTCTCACAAGCAAGTGTATCAAATATCTTATATTAAATATCAATATGTTTTATTTTCTATTTCAGTATCCGTTGTTTGCTGCCAATTAAATGCCTTCACTTGCACTTGCCTTCTGACTGCTCCAGGTACTCACCATCTAGAACATCAGACCAACCAAAGTATTGACTCAGCTCTTCAAAGATGTTACCCACAAAAACACATGGGAGCATTACAAAAGAAACAGAAATTTCTGGTGTGTTAGTTAGATTCAGTTGTCAACTTGGCCAGGTGGGCATACCTAATCTTGCTGCTGCGGACATAAGCCAACGGTACGTGAACCTCATCTGTTGCCAATTACATCTGCAGTCAGCTAGGAGACGTGTCTGCTGCAATGAGTGACATTTGACTTAATTGACTAGTGCTTAAATGAGAGAACGCAATGTAGCACAGTCTAAGCAGCTCGGCATTCCTCATCTCAGAACTTGCAGCTTGGCCCAGGCCTTTGGAAATGCAGAAAGAAGTCAACCCGGGGAAGTTGTTGGAACCCAGGGGCCTGGAGAGAAGACCAGCAGAGACCATCTTGTGCCTTCCATGTAAGAAAGAACCTCAGTGGAAAGTTAGCTGCCTTTCCTCTGAAGAACCAACAAAATAAATCCCCTTTTATTAAAAGCCAATCCGTCTCTGGTGTGTTGCATTCTGGCAGCTAGCAAACTAGAACATCTGGGAAATATTTTTTTTTGAGTTTTTAAAATGTAATCTCCTTAGCATGCTTTCAGGTTTACAGAAAAATTGTACAGAAAGTACTTTCCATATATTTACTCTTCCACACACATATGGGGCAATTTCTCCTAGTTAGTATTAGCATCTTACATTAGTGTGACACATTTGTAAAAATGCATGACACAAATATTGATACATTAATATTATTGTTATTATTATCATCACTATTGTTAACTAAAGTTCCTAGGTTACTTTAGCTTCGCTCTCTGTGTTGCACAGTTCTATGGGTTTTTGTGATGCATAATTTCATGTATCCACCATTACAGTATCATACAGAATGATTTTACTACTAAAAATGCCCTCTGCTCCATGAAATATCTTCACAAGCAAATGTCTGTGTTCTGACAGATTGGTAAAGGCCTCCATACGCCATGAAGGGGAGACATAGGTGTCTTCTTTACCCAAACTTGACTCTCTGTTCTCATTAATGTTTTAGAGGAAGGAGGCTGGTTAAAGTCAAAGTCAAAGGGGAACCCAAGTGGCTCATATCCAGTTGGGTCTGTAATGGTATACACAGCAAGGGTATGCTAGTGACTCCTAGAAGTTATATTTCTACTTTAGAATGTTATTTATTTCTGGAATCAAGAACTTTAATAGTGATTTGTCCACCCTAAAATATGTAACTCCATGAATGTACATACACTTGCACTCTTAGCCACCATTGTAACACTCAGCCAGAAGGGGGAAATTTTTCAAAGTTTGAAAATGAAGAATTTCATGTTGATTGTTTAACTAACAGCTCTGACAAATTAACTAAATCCCTTGAGCAATTGTACAAAAACAAATAATGAAAGGGGAACTTTGGGCTACCCCTTGTTACCTTACGAATTACATAAACTGATCCAGGATAAGAAAGGAATTCAATTTGGGAGAATGTACTCAGTAATCATAGTAGAGTGAGGGCAAAACTGACATTTAGTTTATTAAAATATTATTGCACTAACATACTTCGTTCTGTGCCCTCTGAAAATTTAAAAGTAACATTGTATTCAAGTGGGTTAAATTCTATTTATTTATTAAATATTTCACAAAATTTAGGAAGAGAAAAGAAAATTGGTGGGACAAAAATATGATAGAAATCTAATGAGGACGCTATAGTTGGGGCCAAATAGTCCCTTGATGAGATTAATGGTTTGATATATATATACATATCAGCTTTTTTTGTTCACTTTATTCCTTTGGGAATCAGGGTGCAGAAAAACACCTGCCCAGTACCATGACAAACATGAAGAACACCCAGAAGTTTCTTGATATTTCTTACATTTAGAAAACAGAAGAAAGAAAAATATCTAATGCCTTCTTTAGACTTTCCTTTTGAAGTATATACCAGTCACAAAATAATGCAGTAGAATTTTTATGAATGAAGGCAGGTCAGAAAATCACCATATAATTCCTATCTAATTATGAGGTTTAGAGACTAACATTCACTGAGAAAACAGTAATTTTCAGTGTTTTTGGAAGTACCCAATTGTCTTAAAGGATATTATTACAATTTCAAGTCAAAAATTTGTCACTTATTCTAAATTAAAAAAATAGATGTGCCCTAGGTGATACCATATTTTAGAGTGCTCTAGCTTGCTAGTTGCCAGAATGTGATATACTGGAAACAGAACAACTTTTAAAGGGGGAATTTAATAAGTTGCAAGTTTACAGTTCTAAGTCTGCAAAAATGTTGCAATTAAAGCAAGTCCATAAAAATGTCCAAATTAAAGCACCCACAAGAGGTTACCATTCCTCAAGGAAGGCCAGTGAAATTCAGGGTTTCTCTCAACTGGAAAGGCACATGGTGAACATGGCAATGTCTTCTAGCTTTTTCTCCAGGCTTTTTGTTTCATGAAGCTACCCCCAGGGTTGTTTTTCTTCTTCATCTCCAAAGCTCTCTGGGCTTCTCGGGACTCTCTCACAGCTCTCATCATTCTGTCACCATTCTCTGCTCTCTCAGAATCTCAAGGTTTTTCCAAAATACTTCCTCTTTTAAAGGATTCCAGTAAAATAATCAACACCTACCTGGAATGCCTGGAGTCACATCTCCCTCGAATGAAAGGATAATACCCACAAATAGGTGAGTCACATCTTTGTGGAAATAACTTAAGTTTCCAGCCTACATTATTGAATAGAGAGTAAACAAAATGGTTTCTCCCACAAGATTGATTAGGATTAAAACATGGCTTTTCTAGGGTACATAAATTCTTACAAACCAGTACATACAGTGAGTGGGAGAGAGGGTTGGGGAAGCACATTCAGGACTAAATATTTATGAACTCAAGTTTTAGGGAAATGGATACTAAGGGAAAGCTGGAGAAAAGGAAATAAGAAGACATTTGTTTTGATCTTTCCAAAATCTACAGCTGTAATGAGTAGCAGAAAGGGTTTAGAGTAGCCATTGACCATTTATTTTGAATTCACATCCATTTTTTCCCTTGGGAACATTCCAAGATGTGAGACATTCAAATGGGGATTTATGGGGTGTTATATATCTCTAGGCTGCACATAGTAAATACTATGAAATGGGTCAGTTAAACCATAGGAATATAGTCACTCATGGTTTTGTGGCCAGGAAAATGTTCAAATCAAGGCATCATCAAGGAATTGCCTTCTCTCCAAAGACCAACTATAGATAATCCTTGGCACCTCTGTCACATGGCAAGGGGTATGGCATCTCTGAGACTCTCCCTTTCCTTCTGTGTTTTCTGGATTTCAGCTTTTGGTACTATGATTTTTTTCTTGCTTTGTCTGAATTTTATTCTCTTATACATATAGCAAATTGAAACAGATTTTGATGCCAGAGAAGTGGGGTGCTGTGATTTGCAAATACCAAAATTGCTGGAATGTTTTTACAAATGGATAAGGGGTGGGTGGGCTACAGTTGCTCAGTGGCAGAATTCCCACCTACCATGCTTGTGGAAAGGATGAGTTTGCCCTTGAGTTTACAGAATGTGCCCTACACCCCAATGTTCAGGAAGAGTTTTACTGCTCCAGGAGGAGCACATTTCCTGGGGATTGGGAGAGCCTGGCCACCACCCAATTCTTCTGAAGGGGTTGAGCATGTGTTCTGGAGATGGCAGAGTCCAGATGCTGCCCAGTGCTTGGAAAGGGTGGAGCTGAGAACAAGGTGTTGTCCCTAATTCTTATAAATGTTAAAACCCTCACCCCAGTGATGGAATGAATGTATTTAGTATATGGAAAGAATATGTCATTTTGTGGTCCAGAGATGGAATGTGTTGGTTTGAAAGAGTTAGGTACCCCCGAAAAGCCATATTCTTCTAGCACATTCTTGTGATGCAGACCATGGTTGGGAGGTACATTTTGATTAATTTGTTTCTGTAGACCTGTGGCCCCTCCAATTCAAGGTGGGTCTTAATCCTTTCCTGGAGTCCTTTATGACACAAGGAGCATTTAGCTCAGAAACACTTGAAGACAGAGAAAGAAAATATTCCTAGAGATACTAAGAGAAAAAAAAAAACACCCAGAAACGTTTTGGAAACCTGAAACCAGAAGCTGGATTTCCCATTGAAACCAGAAGCTGGTAGAAAAGGACAAGTAGGTGTGGGCATGTACCCTCCCATGTGACAGAGGAACCCTGGATGCCCAGCCTTTCTTCAGTGAAGATATCCTCTTGTGGATACCTTTTTATAGCCTTTGAAATTTAAAGTTGTAACCTAATAGATTCCCACTGAGAAGCCAACCCATTTCTGGTGTATTGCGTTCTGGCAGCATTAGTAAACTGAAACATGCTTTAACTGAATTAACCTCATCAAAAGATCCCATGCAATTCTGAAAGCCTGCAGAGCATACTCCATTTTATTTCAAGGTCTGAGAGTCATCTATGGAATGATTATTTTTGTCTTCCAGGACTGACAAAGTGGCAACTTCAATCCTTCCAACTACTTTCCCAGTAGCCATGATCCTCCCAAACACTCAGTGAAGCCTCTACCCTCTCAAAGGTTGGATGGTAGCCAGGCTCTCAGTAATCCTAATAGCATACACTCTGCTCTCTCAAAATACTGAGGTGGCAGCACTCTTCCTGAACAACAGAGTGGAAAGACTGCCCTCTCCAAGTGCCATGGCAGACTCACTCTTTCTACACACATAAGTGGGTCCAATCTTATGGCTGAAAAATATCTTTGGTTTAGACCACAGCATTCATGGTTCGGCCTTTGAAGTGATCTTTCTTTCTGTCTGTCTCTTTTCTGTCTCTTTTAATACAGACTGGTAATGGTTGCATTCATACAGATCCCAGAAAAAAGTTGTTACTTTTGCCTGTAGTACACAGAAGAAAAATCCACCAGACAGTAGGATTTTCCACACATCCATACTGGATAACTGCACCTCCAATCTTGACTTGCCCTGAAATGGCTGATTGTATTTATGTTCAGGTAAACCTTCACATGGAGCACCATTCTAAGGGGGCTCACTTTCAGTAAGCTCAGAATTTTCCAAACACCATTCATTTCTGGTTTCTTATGCCCAGGAGGTCAATTCTCAGCTTATCACTTTCCTCTCATTTAACTATAAGATAAAAGGAGAAACCAAGCTTCAGTTTCCACAATTAGCTTAGAGATCTCCTCAGCTTATTGTAGATGAAATAATCCATAGATGCCATTAACTAACTGATTATTTAAGTCCACAAAATATTCTCATGGTAACAATCAGACCAGTACTTTCTTGGCCAAATAGTGGGCAACATAATTGGCAAAATTAATACATCAATCTAACCATAACACTAGGATGTGGAAAATTGTGGAATCAGTCCCTCCATGAAAACAACTATAGAACTAACAAGAACTATCCGAATCAACCACTTTAAAACTCCAGAGTCTATGGAGAACATACCCCAAGAGAGAGAAGAAGGAATAAGCTGATAAATTTCAATAAAGACCTGTGATTTTTACTCACACTGCAGCTGTTCCCATCCCTCATTGCCCCAGCTTAGTGGCAAGAAGCAGTGGGAACTGGAGCTCCAGCTACTGGATCAGGTTTCTGGCACAATATTGGGACATAATAACTAATCTTTGAAGCACTGGGAATGGTTGGTCTGATTGTGTATCTCTGCTGCTGACTAGCTACTTCAGATTGCTGAGTACTGGCTCTAAGAGCAACCATTATTTCAAACCTCCTGTGGCAAAGGCTGCAGTGTAACATTAATGTCATCAACCTTTCTCAAAACTATGTAAGATGATTAATGGGTTACATTAATTGGGCAAGTGCTTAATTAATAAAATGCATTTCAAAAGCCATAGATGAAGCTCCTGGTGTGCTTACTGGTGCCCCCACAACTCCTCCACAACACAAGATAGAGCAGCTTATGGTTTCTTTTTGAGTCCCTGGTCCTGTTTCAGAAGGAGAAGAATATCCCCTGTGTGCACACTGGAGTGCATGTATGTCAGCATTAATCTATCAAAGGAATGTCTGAGAGAGTGAGTTGAAGAATGTGTCTTGGACCAACTCTTCCATAGTTTCTCCTCAGGGCAGAGAAACTTTCTGCAGACAGGTGGGAAAGTGTGAGAAACAGTTAAGTTACAACATTCTGGGGAAAAGCCCCACCTGCCTTAAGTCCCTTAAAAGAACACCCAAGATGGGAAGGAGATCTATTTCAAAGGGAATAAAGGGAGCCCTCACTCAAACTCTTATGGACTATAAACAGGGATATCCTGGAGCTTGTAATAAGTACCAACTTTAGAGAAAAGGCAGACTTCCTTGCTGACTCTCAGTGCAATTCAGATAAGACAAAGAGAACCCTGCTCTTCCCATTTTCCTCAAGCTGATGTTTTTTACTGGAAGGCTAAGCATGGGAGATCACCAGCAAAAACAGAGCTAATTTTCAAGGAGAGTGAAAAGGGCCTTTTGCCTTCATTTGTTTTGATTAGCTCCTGGCATTCAAGAAAATCTCTATTATACCTCTAGCTGAATGCAAACTTAAGGGACAGCCCATGGAATAAACCCAAATTAGCATTTTAAAATGTTAAAATGTACAGTGTATAACAAAAGATTTCAAAGCAAACAGGAACAGGAAATATTGGCTCATTCAAAGGAATAAAAAGAAGACCAAGAATACATCAATGAAGAGGGCTAGGTTTTGGACTGAACAGACAGAGATATTGAAATAATTATCCTCTCTATATAACTTCTCAAAGAGAAAAAGGAAACACACAGGAAGAACTGTAGTAGACATGGAGAATGGTGGATGAACAACATAGCAGTCTCTCCAGAGAAATACTGGAGGTGAAGAACACAAAAACCAAAATAAGGGGGTGCAAGGGTGGTTCAGTGGTAGAATTTTCGCCTGCCATGTGGGAGACCTGGGTTCGATCCCTGGTCCATGCACTTCCCAAACAAACAAACAAGCAAACAAACAAACAAAAATTCAACAAATGGCACTGCAATAAGGGGATTCTCACATGCAAAAAGAAGGAAATATGACCCCACCATAGAGCATACAAAAAAAAAAAAATTCCCTAGATAGCATCAATAGATTTGGAGGTGGCTGAAGAAAGAATCAGTGAACTTGAAGACAAGAAAGCTCAAATGATTCAGGTTGAGGAACATAGATTTAAAAAAACAAAATGAACACAGGTGACACCATCAACATGGTGATGTAAGACATCCCCTGGAAAATTTTACCCTCAGAATCAATTAATGAATGGATAAATCCTACTTGCTTGGATCTCTGGAGTTCAATAAAGAATGGAGAAGAACTCCACAAACATGAATGGAAGAAAAAATAAAAACGAACATAATATCAAATAGGAGATTTCCATCACAAATCTGCCAGTCTGGACACCTCCATTTCAATCCTGCACCAGTTGGGGGTCACACAGAGGCAATATGGCCTGAACCTTCCTGCCATAAATGCAGACTGAAAAGCCATTCACAGCAGTGAGTTAAAACCCCACACAATTTCTGGATTGACCCTATCAAGCTTCCTCAGTAAGGATACCCTAATGGTAATGAAACTGGAGGCAGAAAAGCCTCACAGAAAACTAAAAGATTGTGTGGTGGGGGGAGGGCTGACTGAACTACTGTAGGGTAGAATGGATTCCAAACCTGGAAAATGTAATGAAATGGGGAGAATTAGTGCAGGGTAAAATTTAAACAGGTTACAGGATCTAAGGAGATGATTCTTCCCAAAGCAAACATAAAAGATGAAGATTCCCAGAAAAGTAACTGAGGAAGGGATACTTTCTCCTGGAGGTGAAATAATTGCTTTCAAAAACTGATATCTTAACACTTTAATGGCATATCAAGGAAAGAATCACATGAAGAAGAGCTGAGAATATCTAAACAGTTTTCAACAGTCTATTGTAAAGGTCAGAATAAGTTGGACCAAGTGTCAAAGAAAAGCCTTAAGACAAAGCCAATCAACAATAAAACCCTTGGTAAAAAGGAGAAACTGAATTTGGAGTTAATACATCAAAAAATCACAGGTCCAAACATCAGAAAAAAAATTGCAAGGTATACCAAGAAAAAGGCAAATATGGCTCAGTGAAACAAGCAAATTTAAGCTTCAAAGGAGACATAGAACTTGGAACAACCTATCAATGAAATTTAAAGAAATCTAAAACAATTCAAGGATATGAAGGAAATATGGATATATAGCTAAGGGATATTTAAAAGAAAATATGTGAGCATATCCAGAATAATTTGAAAGTTTAAAAGAACCATAACTGAAAATATGGGGATGAAAGACACAATAATGAAGATTACAAATATACCCAATGCATTTAACAACATATTGATCAAGCAGAAGAAAGAATCCATGAACTAGAAGACAAGACAATCAAAATTATATTGGTAATGATCAATGCTTATTACACAGAGTTTCTATATGGGTTAATCATAAATTATGTTCAATTCCTCTCCCGTGCACTTCCCCCCCCCCCCAAAAAAAGAATTCAACAAATGGTGCCCCAATAATGGGATAGCTACATGGAAAAAAAATGAAATGTGACCCCACCATGCAGCATACAGAAAAAAAAATCTAGGACTGTAAAACACAGTGAACCCTATTGTAAACAATGGACAACAGTTAATATAATCATAAAACATTCTTTCATAAATAGTAACAAATATATACTTCACTAATGAAAGTAATACTATAGGAGAACTATGAATTTTATGCATGATTTTTCTGTAAATTTACAAATTCTCTAATCAAAACCAAAACAAAACAAAAAGTGGGTTGTCTTATGAGCTTGAGAGTAATTTGAGTCTCCCCAGGTTATCAGAGTCTTCATCTCTCCAGTATTATGAGAAAAAGAAAGGAATGAGGAGTTAAGAGAGGGTTAACTATCACAACCAAGTAACAACTAAAGGAAGAATCAGACACTTTTACCTGGAATTCTGTCATTATAAGATTGCTATCTAGGGACAGAGATTTATGCCTAAATCTCTAGGTTAGTGATGAGTGTAACAAAAAAGAAAATCGCCAGAGGACATCTCAGGCTTCTGGCTCCTCAATAATGGGGAAATTGTGTTTAGAAAGTTGCAAGTATTTAGTATTACTGCCTGTTTTGATTTGTTAAAGCTACTGAAATGCAATATGTCAAAAATGGGTTGCCTTTAAATGGGGATTTATTAACTTCAAATTTACAGTTCTTAGGCTGTGAAAATGTCCAACTCAAGGCATCAACAGATGACACCTGGACTCTGAAGTCAGGCTGCCAGCATCAGAGACACCTCCGTCACATAGACAGGCATATGGCCAGCATCTGCTGGTCCTTCTCTCCCAGGTTTCATTGATTTCAGCTTCTGGCTTCAGTGAGTTCGTACTTGTTCTCTTGGCTTCTTAGGGGCTTTTTCTATAAGCTTCTCTTAATTTCATTTCTTAGCTTCTCTATAGATTTTGTGTTATTATAAAGGACTACAGTCAGAGGATTAAGACCCCCCCTCATTCACATCTCAGTTGAGATAACCTAATCAAAAAGTCCCACCCACAGTATGTCTACACCCACAGGAATGGATTAAAAGAACATGACCTTTTCTGGGCTACATAACAGCTTCAAACTACCACACTGTCCATAAAATTCATGATGGGAAATGTCTGGGCTGAGGTAAGAGTTATTCATGAACTCTGTGTGCAAGCTTTGGATTTTATCCTTTGAGCAATGGGACCTTTATTAAAAGCTTTTTGAGGGCAGGCCACAGGGGCTCAACATGCAGAGTTCTAGCCTACCATACTGGAGACCCAGGTTGATTACTGGTGCCTGCCCATGAAAAAAAAAAAATTTCTTTTTTAGCAAATTGGCAATAGGATCAATTTGGCACATGGTAAAGCACATTCTTGCATCACTGAGGATTGTATTCTGGAGGTAAGGAAAAGAACAGAGAGAGTGATGAGGCTTTAGCTTAGTAAGGAAGAAGAGAATTCAGTCTGAATTAGAGTAGTGTTGATACAGAAGAAGACAACTAGATCTATGAGACATTTCTTGGATGTGCACAAAATATGATTTAGGATCAAGATCACATGAATGAGATGTACAAAGTGCAGTTGGGGGAATCAAAGCAGATTGGAATATGTTTGTCCTGAACACTAAGTATGGATAATAAGCCCATTCACCAACTTGGGCTCTAAACACAATCATAAATTTAAGTGATGGATATGGGTATTAAAAATTATCTAGCAGGAATGAAAATCCTATAGAAACTTAAAAACATCAAAAAATTTCTCTCCCAGTGCACCATTTCTCTGGACTCTTCCTGAGAAAGTGGATCCGAATTGATCAATTAATTCAAGAAAAAGAAAGGCACAGGATCAGGGAAGAAAGTGTAGAGATTACCAAAGAAGAGGGTGGGGAAGCTCCCAGGACAGCACATGTGTGCAGGAGCAGAGAATATCCTGGTAATACGGCAGCAAGTCTGAGATTCCAGGAAGATGTTGACTGAGTATAAAATTTCTAATGATCACATCATCTCTTGGCTGAAAACAAATTGTTTCAAGTACCACATTGGAAGGAAATTTGGTATAGTCTGGAAAACTGTATTAGAAGACCTAAAAATTAGCTTTAATGATGACGCAGACATTATTGGTAGACATTCACCTGTAAAAATTGATAATAGCAGTGCTTACCTCATATAGAAAAGTGTAAATGAATTGATAAACGGAAATCATTTAGAACGATACCTTACAATAGTAAGAGTTACAATGATTTAGCTGTGATGATGATAATGCTGATGATTATGATTAGTGACAGGTGTACAGACTCTGGTCTAACTGCCTCTTGGTATTCTGGCCCTTCCATTAGCTATGGTTTCTCTGGGAAATGCAGGGAAACTTTGTAAGTCTCAGTGTTTGCATCTGTAAAATGTGTGTGGTACTGGTTTCTATCTCATAAATTATTTCAAGAAATGAATTAGATGAAACAATGTTGGATGCAATTTCCTTAATTCCTGATAACTTACTGAGAGAGTGTGTGGCATTTTGTTCCAGGAACAATGGAAAAAGAATGAAGCAAACATGGACCTCTAAGACACATCTGCCTTTCTAAACACAGCCTGGAGTGGTTCTCCAATTTTGAGACCATTACAATTAGATTGGGTTCACCTGGATAATGTAGGGTAATGTCCATATTTTAAAGTCCTTAACTTATTCACATCAATGAAGTCCCTTTTGCCTTTTAAATGCGAAAGTTCAGTTTCTAGAGATGAAGACACAGACACATTTGGGGGGCATTATTCTGCCTACACATGGAAATTCCCTGACCACGTTGAATCACTTATATCCTTTCTCCTGAGAACCTACATTTAGGAGGCAATAGATGCTTGATTTGAAACATTATGTAAAACTGGAACTGGGTTAGAGAAAAAAGAGAGAAGTAGAAGAGAGTGATGCCCTGTGAACCTTGAGAGTTTTACCACATTGCCTTTGGAAAATTGAGTTGATGTTCCAGGCCCATCATGATCCTCCTGACACTGGAGATCTGTTACCCTATCCTGTGAACTTTGCATTCTCAAACTGCCTATCTAAGCCTCTGGAAGGGAGGACAAAGGGTGAAAACGTAACAATTGCCTGATGAGTGTCAAGGAAGGTAACCGGACACAGGGAGTTTGTCCCAAAGTGTCTGAGAAATGTTGTGAAGTCATGTGTTCCTGGAGTGACAGAAGCTCAGGAATGGTAACAGGATTTCAATTCCATGAGGGCCTTTTAAGTTCCATGGTAATGGGAGAGGAGTAGAAAGGAAAACATGTTAAAGATGGGATTAAGAGAAAATGATTTGCTTAGGGTACCTTATTCATGCTGTTGATTCCATCCATACCTCTCATTTCCAGTTCACAATTTGAGGCAACTCTTAGGAAATACCTTACTCTTTCAAGATTTCCAAGATAGTAAGTAGAAACTGCTCCTTCAGTTAGTCAACAAATATCTGCGCACACACTGTGGGCTAGGCATAGAGGCACATACTGGGAAAGCCCAAATGAAAAGATTGGCTGATGTCTTGCTCCTCTGAACTCCACTTTGGAACTCTCCGCATGTACTGATCATCACATCCTTCACAGGAGAATTCTCTGTTTGAGTGATGTGACATCTGCTTAACAGCTGTTATCAAGAAGGTGCTGGATCCTATTCATTTTGAGATTCTCATGAAGTTCCTGCTCTGAGTTAAATGAGTACAACAATCATTAAACCCCTATTGTACACATGGCATTGTTCTATGCACAATGGAAGCAGAAATTTGAAAGGACACTGACCAAAAACTTTAAGTAAATTTTGAGAGTTTTGTCTCCACACTAAACACAAGGAGCAACAAAAGTGAATGGATCCCAACGCGAGAGGAGGGATGTCAGAGCTAAAAGGACACAGGGAGGGAAAGATGACTGAGATGGAGCAACCATATGTCCATGAATGAGACCTTGACCTGAGTCTCAGTTTGGGTTGAACTGGATAGATCCAACAGGTGAGCTATTCAGAGAAGGAAGATGATAAGCAAGGTCTTGAGTGAGGAATGGGCTTAGATTTGTGGGACAATGGAGACATAACTTTTAAATAACATGGATACTAGGGAAAAGCAATGTGGATGAGAAGTTTAAAGTTTAGAGTAAGGTGGGAAGGTAATTGAATTCCAGAGACAAGATTTGGAACTTGCAACTTTTCTCAAATCTTTCCTGACTAAAAGCACCCTGAAATCATAGGACCCTCCTTACTTCTTTCTGGGGAAAGGATTACCAGCTTTGGTGTGACTCAAAACAATTATACCATAAAATAGTACTCACATTGTTGTTAAATACCCATGAAATTGTTCTCACAGTAATTCTAGAGAGAAATGTCCTTTATGTTATAGTATCCTTGTGACACATTATATCTGATCAAAGAACTAATGCACTAAGGATTACAGGACTTGCAAGAATGGATAAAAGAAAAATCAAACTCCTAGTCTATGGATACATTATAATGAATCAAAGACAAAACAAATCCCAATGAGTATTTTTCTCTATTTTTCAAAGGTAATTCAAAGTCTAGATCAAATGCCTGAACCTCAAAAAACCTCTTTTTTAGAGTCAGAGTGTTTTATTCTGGACACAATGCACCCTCCCCTCTCTCATTCCCAAAGCAATATCTTAAACATAGTATATATAATACTTCCCAAATAGTCTGACATGAAAAAGGCTTAGTTGCCTATGTGACCCCTTTGCCCATAGTTTATGATTCCCTCTCATGAATAATAATTGTAGCCTATATTTCTCAAGGGTTTTCCTATCTTCTGGGCTCAATGAAAGGTGCTTTATTGATTTTTTTTCCCACATAACAACCCTGTGAGGTAAGTACTATTACTCACACTTGTCTTACAGATAAGGAAGCTAAGACAAAGGAAATTTCAATAATATGTTCACTTTCACAAAGCTAGTAAGAGATAGGGTCTGCCTAGGCCATAGCATGACTCATCTCTTATTCATCTTTGTCACCCCCGCTGTGCCAAGGTTAGCAGCTGGCACACAGTGGTATTCTGTCATCACCGACTGGTATTGAACAGAGTAGGACAAGTCAAGGACAGTGAGCACATCGCTGTGACATTTTAGGTAATAGACTTTGCCCTCAGTTTAGTACCTTCCTCTGGCTCATGGCTCTCTTTCTTGCCTCTTCTGTACTGCTTCTCTACCATTCCCACCAACTCTAACAAATAAATGGGAAGTCGAAAGTTAGTGCAGGCAAAGAGAAAACAGAACTCTGTTCTACTTTTGTGGGGTTGGGGAACAGATAAATACAAAATAGTAAAATGCAAAGTGATTAAATTTCATAGGAAGAGAAATATGTTACCTAAGGAAAATGAGACATCTGAATTTGGCATATTGCAAAATTGAGTTGTGAATACCAGTTCAGTGTCCTTTCCTAACTGATTCTATTTGGGCTGAGAATAAACTAGTGGGTGTGGTTTAAAGATCCCTGATCACATATGTAGAATTGGGCATTACACAAGCAAACAAAATACCTGACAGCATCTGCTTTGTGTCCCTGATCAAGGAGGAAGTCCACAAGAATTCACCAGTCCCCTGTCTGCAGAGAAGACAGAAACATCATGAGCACAGCAGGAAAAGTAAGCAAATAAACTTCATTGTTAAGTATTTTATCTGTTATACAATAAATACAAATTTATTGTACTTATTGCATAATAAATGGATTGAATTTGAAACAAATAAGTTAACCTTCATATATACAAAAATATATAGTAAAATAAAACATTCAATTTTTGTAAAAATTCTATGTTTATTCCTATGTATATTTGCCATATATATATCATGTGTATTTATTGTTCTCTCCTTTTGTTAAATAAAAATATGGCTCACTAGTTAAGGTATAGTTTAAACATATCAATGGCTAACTTATAAACCTAAATCAGAAATGTTTTAATCAAGCAATTATGGGATATTCAAAAAACAGAATTTAAATTGTGTTACATGGTAATGAAAACATAAAAATGGATGCATCTCTTTTCTTTAGACAGCCAGATTTGTGACTTTAGGAAAACTACACAATCAAGTTTAGCCTCAATATTTCCATTTGTAGAATCAGGCCAGAATTCAAGACTTGCCCCCAGTAGCATCCCAGTAAAGTTTAAAAGTCTAACATGGAAATCCCCAGGAACAGGACACAGTATGCCTATCAATCATATACACCAACATTCAGGAACCATTACCGTCAATGTACCTTTTCCAAGAACTCTCATATTTATTGTGTCATTGGAAGGATTTTAAAAAATAAATAATGGAAATGAATTTCAATATAATTTATTTTATCATAATTATAGGTTTATTGTTTCACTATTGAAAAGGCACTAAATCTATACAAACTTTGCCAACTTGAAAGCAGGTTTTAAAGACTTTCTCAAACCTTGAAAATATATTTTATCTCTTATTTTGAAGAACATCTGTGGTTAAGCTATTTGCGATAGCAAATCAAAAAAACAAGCACAGATCTCCTAATTTTAAATTATATGTGTATTCATATGGGAATGTTTGTTTTTGCATTTACCAGTCTCCAGTTTAACTTGTCAATTTTGGTCCAAATGTATTCTGAAACAAGTGGTTACTCATAAATCACACAAGAAAACAGTTTTGGAAAGACTATGCTCCAAATGAATAACACAAACAGAAATATACAGAAGTGGTGGGGAAGGAAAATAAATCAAAGATAGAAGCAGGCAGGGAAACAGTGAGACAAAGAAAATATTCCCAGACAGAAGACAAATTGTGCTTGTTATCATAAATTCAGATTCTTTTGGCTCAAGTAAAAAAAAAATGCAACAAGAGTGCAACAGGTTTTACATGAATAATAGAAAATCTTTCTGTGAATTACAGTGACACAGATCTTCATGTATAAGCCAACAGTTGTGGGTCAACAAATCATCAGTGGCTAGCATTAGAATATATCAAGAATAAATATCCATGGAAAAAAGATGATATGTAAAAATGACCTAGAAAAAGTATGTGCAAATGTATCACAATGTCTCATTATGACTAATTCTCCTATTATTTCCCTATGTTATTCTTTACATGCTTAAAAATTATTTTTATTATTTTCCTACCCAGAACTTGCCCATTTCAGTACACCAGTTGTTTGCACTATACATGCAGCTAAATGTTGCAAAGCAAAGACAAAAAGACAAAATCCCTGACTTCAAGATGGGGAGAAAACAAGCATTATATTCTGTTTGATATTCCAGGTAATAAAATGCAAAGCAGCTGTGCTTTGGGAGATAAAGAAACCCTTTTCCATTGAGGAGGTGGAGGTCGCACCCCCAAAGGCCTATGAAGTTCGCATCAAGGTAAAACCATTCCCTATCTCTATTTAATTTAAGTTTATTAAAACCAAAGAATACGAAAAAGTGGAAACTACATTAAATCCATTAAAAGAAAGTTTTTTGTGAATTATGATAATCAGTACAATGGAATTACATTGGTTGTCAAGAGAAGATATAAATGACATATTTCATTAAATATTTTAAAGCAATCAAAGTAACCCTAGAAAAAAATAAGGAACAAGCCTAAGAAATATAAAAAAGAATGTACGTGTTTATAGAGGAATACAGTACAAAAGGATATATATCAAGATTTCAAAGTCAATCAGCAGCTGATTGAATATAAAGGTCTATTTTCATGATATTTTAAATTTCTACTGCATTATTGTATATTGTAGAAGTCATACAGGTTACAGAAACGTTTGTCGTGTAGATTATTCCAGATTGTCTAATGCAGGAAAGGAAAGTATAAGATGATCTTAGACTGAAAATCTGAATTTTTAATTTGTTAACAGTATGAGTGGGCTAAATTCTTTAAAACTCTTTAGAAGCCCCCTTTAGGGAATTGGATACTTTAAGACTATCCTGGGGACATAAATTTTTCTGAATGTAATTATTTTCCCTTTCCCTCACAGATGGTGGCCACAGGAATCTGTCGCTCAGATGACCATGTGGTTAATGGGAATCTTTCTACACCACTTCCTGGGGTCTTAGGCCACGAGGGAGCCGGCATCGTGGAGAGCATTGGCGAGGGGGTGACTGCAGTCAAACCAGGTACAGGATTCACTCAGGGATATGTCTGCATTCAGTCCTCCCAAAGTCAAGCAGCCTGGAGGAGGAAACTGAGGCAGAGAGACATGAAAGACCTGCACAGATCCCAGCAGCAGCCAATGGTGGAACTGGAACTAGACAGGGGTGTCCTTGTTCCCTCTCTCCCTGCCTGACTTCCTTCACGTGTCCAGACAGGTCCCCAGGACAGACCTCATGATTCTCCCCTTCATCAGTGACTCATGGAGCCCCTCCTGGATGTCAGGCACCAGGTTAGATCCTGGGACACGGGAAGACCAAGGAGACAGAGCAACTGCCATCCTGGGGGTCATATTCTAATGCCATTTTAGAGCTCCTGAGCACCATCTTCCTTCAGGTCCCAAAACAGAACCACAAATGGAACAACAGAAAAACTGTATGAGTTGAGGAACAAACATAGGTCTATGTCCCAAGACACTGGGCTAGTGTATGGAAACTGTGATTCACTGAGTTCAGAGGGTGGCGCTGTGCAGCTATGGCTGAATCTACATGAAAACTTTTATGTCCTGTAGTGGAACCTGTTCACATTTTCCTCTTCCTATGTAGCCTCTCTTCTTGAACATGGAGCAAATGAAACAGACCAGATGGAGGATGTTCTAGTTTGCTAGCTGCCGGAATGCAACACACCAGAGACAGACTGGCTTTTAATAAAAGGGGATTTATTTTGTTGGTTCTTCAGAGGAAAGGCAGCTAACTTTCCACTGAGGCTCTTTTCTTACGTGGAAGGCACAGGATGGTCTCTGCTGGTCTTCTCTCCAGGCCCCTGGGTTCCAACAACTTTCCCCGGGGTGACTTCTCCAAAGGCCTGGGCTGAGCTGCTAGTGCTGAGATGAGGAATGCCGAGCTGCTTAGCAGTGCTACGTTGCGTTCTCTCATTTAAGCACCAGCCAATTAAGTCAAAAGTCACTCATTACAGCAGACACGCCTCCTAGCTGACTGCAGATGTAATTGGCAACAGATGAGGTTCACGTACCAAGGTTCACATACCACTGGTTTATGTCCGCAGCAACAGGACTAGGTATGCTCACCTGGCCAAGTTGACAACTGAATCTAACTAACGCAGAGGAGATCTAACAGAAAGCATCCTGCCTGAAGAGTGTCTATTTCATTACCTTTAGTCATTGATTAAAATGTCTGATTATGAGCTACTGACCAAATATTTCATTTTTGGTATTTAATTTACCATAATTATATTGTATAATCTATCCTAATTTTATTAATATAGATCAATAGTTTAGAGGTGAAGGGTAAATGCAACAGAAAATGTCCATGCTATCATTTCTGTCTAAATGTTATCTATTAGACATAATTGTCAAATCATTTTTTGATCATAAGGAATAGGCAGTTTGGTGGATTAAAAATAAAAATGATGTTTAATTCTAAAAAAATTCTTTTTAGGCAGTGGATACACTCTCTCCTTCTGAAATATGTATCAAAATGACCTGTGAAGAGAAAAAAATAAGTTGTTTGGAATGAGATTGAACTTTTAGCATTTCCATTTTACAAAAATCTAAATAACAAAATGACAGCCTCGCTTTATACCTCAACTCCCTCCGCCACCACCCAGGGTACAAATAGATCATTCAAAACTTAAAAAACTGCCTAAATCCGTTTCACTGATACGTCTATTCTACAAGAAAGCGCCTGACTTGGAAATGCTTTCGGTATTCATAGAAGTTTCTTGAATTCCAATTGTTGAAAAATTCTTGTTAGCTTTCCAAGAAAAGAACTAAATTAAAAATAAATATTTACTTCAAAAAAAGGTAAGGAAGGATTTTGGAAATCATATTTATGAAAACACTCAATATTATTGCAATCAAACTCTTACAAAATATCCCCATAATGTCAGTCTACTTACAACTAAAATTTATACTAAATCTTACATTGAGAATAATTAAGATTTAATTAACTAAGATTAAATGAGACTAAGTATATAAAGCCCTACTAAATCTGGACATATAAATGATAATTATCCATAAGTAGAAATAATACAAATTCATGTTGTTTGCCACATTTGCATTTCTTCTTTGGGAATCCTCAAGCCAACATAAAACCAAACTGATAAACATTGCTGACAGTGACACGGTGGTGTTTGTACTCTATGTCTTGGGAGATTTTTACAAATCTGTTGACTCTGATATATATATATATGTACACCAAAGCTTGTTCTTGTTCTAATAATTCTTGGATAGAAATTTAAAAAGCAATTGTTTTATCCTCTTCCAGGTGATAACGTCATTCCATTGTTTACACCCCAGTGTGGAAAATGTGCTGTTTGTAAACACCCGGAAGCCAACAACTGTGTGAAATTGGGGTAGGTTTCTGATACATTGCAGATGGAGCCAAAGTGTTTGTACAACAGGTGAGCTCCTGCCTCATGCCCTTCTGTTTCTCTCTGCTACACTGACCAGTCTGACCAACCCTCCGGGGACCATGCAGGATGGCACCACCAGGTTCACCTGCAAAGGGAAGCCCATCCACCACTTTGCCCACACCAGCACCTTCTCTGAGTACACAGTGGTGGATGAGATCTCAGTGGTCAAGATCGATGCAGCAGCACCACTGGAGAAAGTCTGCCTCATTGGCTGTGGATTTTCTACTGGCTATGGGTCTGCAGTTAAAGTTGCCAAAGTAAGAATGACCACATGTGATAACTCCACATCTACTCCAACTGTCAGAAACACTTTTTTCACAGGAAATCTTGGATCATTCCTCTAAATTGTGACAGCTTTCCCCCTGCTACTGTTATAGTATCCATATATCCTTTAGAAGTTGGCATGTGATTTTAGGTAGAATATGGGCCCAGAAGGAATTGAAAGCATATCCTAAAAAAAAAGTCACCTGCCTGTCAAAGAACAAGCTGTTGATATTTAGGAGAGTTGGGCATAAGAGTACAAGTCATTCTGATAGCATTCAATAGCAGCACCTTATCTAGGTTAGATGTTTCCTAACAGCATTTCTTATTTCATTTTTGTCCTCTCTAAAAATTCAGGTCACCCCAGGTTCCACCTGTGCTGTGTTTGGCCTTGGAGGAGTCGGGTTGTCTGTCGTCATTGGCTGTAAGGCAGCTGGAGCAGCCAGGATCATTGCGGTGGATATCAACAAGGACAAATTTGCAAAGGCCAAAGAGCTGGGGGCCACTGAGTGCATCAACCCTCAGGACTTCCAGAAACCCATCCATGAGGTGCTGAAGGAAATGACTGGAGGTGGTGTGGACTTTTCGTTTGAAGTCATTGGTCGGATCGACACCGTGGTATGTACCATGACATGCTCTGATTCATGATTTTTTAATTAAGGGGATGTTTTAAACAGCAGAATATTAATATTTTGTATTAGTTCTATTTTTAATTATTAATTTCAATATTCTATCACTTGTTTCTTACTGATGATTATTTTATCCATTATTATTGATAATAGTCTTTCATTCCATCAGCTAAGGAAAAATGTCTCAAGCCAAAGTTGCCCATTGGAGGTTGTTTTATATTAAACCATTATAAATGTATTTTATTAACTTGAGTAAAAAAAATCTCAAAATGAAGGAAATAGAAACAATAAACATTCTTTTCTCCAAGAAAATTGCATTTTCCCCATATTCTTGAAAATGTGTTAATAATTTGAATATGTCTGTGGATTAAGATTTCTCTTCACATGTCCTATTTGGTGAAAAGTAATAATGATCACTTTTAGACCAAAAAAATCATTAGCCAAAACATGCCCTAAATAATGTCACACATTTAATGGCTGCTGGGTAGCCACATAACACGCAGCGCTTGGTACTTAATAGTCACTGAACCTCTATATGTAGTGTTGAAACTATAAAAGATTGACAGATTTTCCTGCCAAACAAATTTAAGGCATACATATTTCACAGCTTTATATGCATAAAATAGCATTACATACAATCACATTCATGAAAATTCTTAACATACTGCCACCTGGCTAGTAGTAAAGCACTCAATAAATGTTAGCTGGCCTTATTGTTTTAAGAAACGGTATCCAATCTCGAAGAGTTTTCAACATCTTTAGAATGTCCATGATATTACTTCCATATAATAATATATGAAATTATATATAAATATCATGAACTGTGGTGGATAACATATCTCTAGCTCCATTCCACCTGACCAGAATTCTCTAGAACCTAATGAAAAAGTTCCCAGATCAATCAATTCTCATTGTTTACATTACCCAATAAATTCAAGCAGCATTAGTCCTATGGAGCAACACCTGAGAGTAATGATCTTTACAGCCTTGATCTAGGAAACTGCATAGACAACTAAAGTTCCAAGGGAATCCAACATTTTGCAAGATGGCAGTTTTACCTAAGTTCATATTATATTTCTCCCATATACTCACATGGACTGGATTGCTATTTTATTTGATGATATCAAATACTTGTTCTATGAATATCTGGCCTTTCAAATGATATGCCAAAATAAAGGATTAATAAGTGTATATCCCTGGGGAATCCTAACCAATTTTATTAGTAGAGAATGTGTTCAAAGACCTTAATCAAGGGCAAGTCTTGTGGACTATCTTTTAAATTTCAAAATAACGGGTGAAGTTTAAAGTAAAACCAGTGTACATTTTGGGAGATATACAACATTTATAACATGCTCAATTTAGAGATGATTAATAAAATAGGAATCCATTAAAAAGATGTGCATGCAGTGGACTAGAGACTAACTTTATTGATGTAACTAAAATTAAATCTTTTTCACCATCTCAATACTTGATCTAAGTATATGGTTAAAAGTGACTCTAAATATATAAATGAAAAATGATAAACCACCTCATAGATGGCCTAAGGTTCATTTGATAGTGAAACATTGCCCGCTTACGGGGAGCCAGCTTTATCTATAAAGTTGTAATAATGACTGCCTCTTTAATACTTTACAAGACAAGTTATGCATACACAAATGCATCCTTTAATTCTCTCATCTAAAAATATTTTCTGCCCATTCCCTAATGCCACAGCACTTACAGAGACACAAAGAAGCAAACCACGAAATTTGTACCCATCACTACACAGAACCTAGGCTGATTTTATGTGAATTCTTAGAGTGTATTATGAGTGGGAACTATCAGAGGACCTATTTTACAATGCTGAATATTAATATCGTTCCAGATGGAGGCCCTGTCATGCTGTCACGAGTCATACGGCACAAGTGTCATTGTAGGGGTGCCTCCAGGTTCCCAAAACCTCTCTGTGAGCCCTATGCAGCTGTTGACCGGACGCACCTGGAAAGGGGCATTTTTTGGGGGTATGTTGTCAGATTTAAGGGGGTGAATTCTTATTGACCCCAGGATTAGTTCCATTTTACAAATAACAAGGCCAGGTTTTGGATAGCAATGTGGTCAATAGTCCTCATGTATCTTTAGGCTACAAATCCACTAGTGATAGAGTGAATGCAGCCTGAAGCTCCCAAGGCACACAATCTAATCACGAATAAACTAATAGGACATATACCAAAACCTCTTTGGAAAATAGCGAGCAGATGAGGCACTGAAGTACGCAACAGGACCCAGGAAATCCATAGCTCAAAGGTTCCTGTCTTCACTCCTTGCCCAAATTTAGACAACTCCTAAATTGATCACCTGAATTTGGGCATAATCATCTTAGTACAATTTCTGTATAAAACAGTTGATAGTGAAGAGCAATAGTTTATTAGAGGGTAAACAACACACAAAAAATTCAATTTTCTGCAGAAAGGTATTGAAGTACTTTATCTCCTACTAACCCCAGTAACAGCAGTCTGTGGAATGCAGCTCACTCTATACTATTTGATTTTAATTATCTTTAAAACGTCCCTTCTCCAATCCTCCTGCTTATTGCTGCCTGAATCTACCAATGATGTCTTCTTCTTTCTAGGCTTTAAGAGTAAAGATTCTGTCCCCAAACTTGTGGCTGATTTTATGGCCAACAAATTTCCACTGAATCCATTAATAACCCACGTTTTACCTTTTGAAAAAATCAATGAAGGATTTGATCTGCTTCGCTCTGGAAAGAGGTAGATTATTCTTCCATCTCTCTTTATGGGGTGGGTTAGGCTTGCAGATAAAATTTTATTTTCTCAGAGATTTGACATATCTATGGGATGATAGAAGGATAAGAAAAACTGTGGAACAGAGTGCTTGGTTTTTTCTTAAGTTCATCTGCATGTAGAACATTTTACATCTTATTATGAAAAGCCAAGAATAGGTACTTTCATTACAGTTCTACCAAAGCCAAATTTTGTGGTTTGTCACAAATATAAAAGATCAGAGCAGTTCAGCCTCTTGACAGTAGAACACTTACTCTTGAAAGGAAAGAGGGTCAAAGCCACCCAGTCATCATCAGACCATGGAGCCTATGCAGCCTCTGCCTGGACCCTAATACAGGCTGAGCACTGATGGTTGGGAATTTATATTATAATCAGGATGTCCCATATGTTTCACTATAGGTGTAAGTGAAGCAGCACTGGGAATATTTCCTATACGTATCATCATAGTTCTTCCTAAAAGACACAATTACTGCTAATTTCATTTTTCACTATTCAAAGTATGTTCACAAATCAAGTTATTAGATTTAGGGTTCAAAATACTACTTAAAAAATGTTTAGGAATATAAGCCAATACTGTTTTCAACCTCCAACATGTAACTCTTACCGTCACTCAAAAAGATGAATTTTGTCACCTGCATTGATATGAGGCACAACTAGTAATAAGTAATTTTATTTAAACCCAACCCTCTAGCTCAACAGTCTATGCTTTTTCTGCAACCTCACTCCTCCTATGAGGGTTTCAATTTAAATAGCATATCTTAGGTAGCCACATGCATATAATGTTATGTTAGATATTGCATCTGACAAAAAAATAGGACTATGTACAAATATATTCTTGAAGAAGCTAAAAAGCTAACATCCACATATCACTAGCTACTGTACAAAGAATCTTACCTACATTACCTCTTGTGTTTTTTAAGGAATGCTGATATCTGTTCTTAATTTCGCTATTTAAGAAAGGAGAAAATGAGAATCAAACAGGACTTACAATTAGCATGGGGGCAAGAATTCAAAGTTAGAACTGTTTCATTGCAAAGCCAATTTATTTTCTATTATACTGCAATGACTCACAAGACCTCATATATGCATACATACATATGTCTGTATGTGAGGGGATATATATATATATATGGGTGTACATAATGATTAGCAAATCTTAATCATTGCTCCATGGTGCGCATTTTTGTTAGGTTAAGGTTTAAATGCATGAAAAGCGTCCACAAGGTTCATGGCAGAAAGCAAGAATTAATTATACCTTATTACCCATTGTTGGTTTCAGGCACTCAGAAATTAAAAAGATGACTCTTTAAGATGCTAATATAGAATGAAGTTTAGAGGAATGCACATTATGAGATGATGTGTGAGCTTAAATTTGAAGAAAACATGACAGAACAATTAAAAGATGAACTTCCTTTTTACTTGTTTGAGCTAAATGCGTTAGGATGGGAGCAGAGTGGCTAGAAACACAGGCTTCCACTGAGACATAAAATCCTCCTTGGACTCTCAAATGGAAGCAATCAAGTGCTGATGTTAAAATAATTAACGTATTTTCTTTTTATTTCAGTATCCGTACTGTCCTGACATTCTGAGGCCTTCACTTGCACCTACCTTCTGGCTGCCCCAGGCTCTCATCATCTTGAACACCAGACCAATACCATTATTGACCCTGCCCATCACAGATGTTATCAATAAATGCATTCCAAAAGAAAACAGAAATTGTTGTGAAAATATGATTTTCTGGAGTTTTAAATATAAATATTTTCTTAGAGAACCTTCAGGTTTACACAAAAATTGCACAGGAAATACTTTCCATGTACTCATTCTCCTCCACCCCTGTGGGCAATTTCTCATATTATTGGCATTTTACATTAGAGTGATAGATTTGTAAAAATACATTACCCAATATTGGTTATTATTATTATCATTATTGACATAAGTCCATGGGTTACTTTAGTTTCTCTCTTTGTGTTTCACAGTTCTGTGGGTTTTTATAAATGCATAGTTTCACGTTCCACCATTAGAGTAGCATACAGAATAGATTCACTGCCCTAAAAATGCCCTGTGCTCTGTGAAATCACTTCTGCAGCATGTCTGAAAGGCATGTGAGTCAGATGAAATGGCATACATTAGCTGTGTAATTGAGGTCAGTAAACCCTTCTTCTTGATCATTTTATATGTGTTGTATTTCCCATTGAGCAAACATTTTTCTTGTGACTTTATACCCTTTTTTGTATTTCTTGCTTCCCTTAATAATTGAAGCCCACTGGAGGGAACTCTCATTATCTCTGCCCTCTATACACACATGACAAGCTATTGTGCATGAAGCCATAGACTTCTTCTCTATTCCCACTGCCTGTTTATTTCCATCCTGTCGTGGTCTGCTTCCTGTGTCAACTTGGCCAAGTGGTGGTACCTGTTTTTCTCCTTGGGCAAGTGCTGGCCTGTCTGTAGCAATGAGGACATTTCACAGGATTAGATATCACAATCACTTCAGCTGCATCCTCAGCTGATTGCATTTGTAATCAGCCAAGGGGAGTGTCTTCTACAATGAATGATGCTCACTCTAATCACTGGAAGCCTTTTAAGAAGGATTCAGAGGAGACAGACTCTCTCTTTCTGCTTCGGCTGGCAAGACTCTCCTGTGGAGTTCATCCAGACCCTCCATTGGAATCGTTGGCTTCACAGACTGCGCTGCAGATTTTGGACTCTGTGTTCCCCCAGTCACGTGAGACACTTTGATCAATTTTATATTTGCAAGTGTTCCCTGTTGATTCTGTTTCTCTAGAGAACAATAACTAATACATTGAATATTATAAAATATTCAAGTCTCGGGTAAAAACTACAAGAGACCGTACAGATTCAGATGTATATATGGAGAGGTTCTAGAGATTCGAAATTCAGTAAAATTCTTAGTAATTCAAGGGAAACACCAATCATTTTCATAAAATAAAGGAAATTGGTTTTTATTGTTTCTATTGTTATCTTACAGAGAATATAGAACTTCCTTTGAAATAAAAACAGGTTTCTGGCTACATATGATATAGTGAGGTTCAGATATTAAAGAGAAAACTGAACTATTCCTAGAGCCATATTGAAACATTGGCAGTTCTTACTCATTGACATGCTTTACTGGTTAAATAGTCTTCTTGATTAGAACTGACTTAGAATTGAGGTATAAGGTAATTTAAAATGTAACAAGGTTGTTTGAAGTACAGAGATAGTAATGAAGCCAATGGGAACTCAGGATATAAACTGGGTTACTAAGAAATGGCACAATCATCCAAAACATAGATGTACATTTTTACAATATTATTTTCAATCTATTGGCTTCTATGTCTTAAATCATTTTCTACCCTGGAATTAGTTGAATAATATGAATATAGAAAAACTATGCTACCAGTTTGACATTGTTTTCCAGTTGCAGCTGAACATTTGTATTTTGAGCTTTATCTTTCAGGTATTTTGAAAAGTAAAGTCATATATTTATTTCCAAATGCATTATTTGTTAGCAAATCCACTAACTACTTGATATTATAGAGAAGATGCCATTATTACAGAAAATTATATTCTGTTTGCTGTATTAACTTCAGTGAGTCACTCACACATTCTGAGCCTGTTTTGTCTTTTATTTATAAAAATTACTCCACCAACCTTTTAAATATTTAGGAAGATTACAGAGATGATGCTCATGGAAGTGTTGTGTAAATGCAAGGTGCCATGTGAATTTGGAAATAGTTTGCTTATGATGTCAAAGACAATAATGGAAATATTGAGGGTCAAGAGAGTCTTAAGAATATCCCAGAAATAAGACATGGGACATTGCCTGTTGCTGGTTCTCTTAGATTTTTATATTGGTGGTGATATTGTGGGATAGAGCAAAAGGAGAGGGTGTTCCAAATGCATGTGACAGGACAGTGGGCATAAAATCCCTCTGGTTGCACAAAGGCTAGCCCTCTAACCCCCCTCCTTCCTAGATGAAGGGGAGTAGAGAAGTCGTGGGGGATAGGAGTGCAGCGTCAATGTTAACTTCATTCCCTCAAAATACCTGCACAGAATCTGCACAGCGATATCACAAACATCAAGAACACCCAGATGTTGCTCACTAACTCACGTACAAAGATAACCACAAGAGAAAAATATCTAGTGTCCTTTTCCAAGCTCGTTCTTTGAGGTATGTAGCCTGTCAACAAATAACTCAGTCGTGTTATGATGACTGAAAGATCAGAATATCACCAGATAATACTTATTGAATTAGGATGTTTCAGAACACCCACTAACCAAGCAAACAGTAATTTGCAGTGTTTTTGGAAGCATCCAATTGTCTTGAGGGCTATAGCTACAATTTCAAAGCAAAAAATTCAGTTTATTCTAAATTAAAATAATAAATACTTCCTAGGTGACATCATCTTACAAAGTGGGTGGGAGGGAGATGTTGAGAAGACCCTTCAGAACTAAGTATTTCTGAAGTCAAGTTATTGAGAACTAGATATCAAGGAAAAGCTAGAATGAAAGAAATTCCTCTATCAGTGGAAGGAAATATGATGGCATTTGGTTTCATCTCTCCAAAATCTTCAAACAATAATGAGTAGCAGATTTTTATTGTAGTAGCATATTAGATGTAAGGAGAGTTGACATGTTTTGGAAAACTGTACTTGGAAAGTCAAGGAGTGGCTTCAGTGACAAGGACACTAATGAAGCTTGTTTGCAGCTGTTATCACCCCAGAAAAGGCCATGTTCTTTTAATCTATTCCCTTGGGTGCAGACCTATTGTGGGTCAGACCTTTTGGTTAGGTTATTTCAACTGAGATGTGCCCAAGGTAGGTGTTAACCATTTTACTAGAGTCCTTTATGAGGATAAAATAAAAACTCAGAGAGAAACACCTAGAGAATTTTGGATAGAACTTAGAGAGAAAAGCACCAGAGATGCTAAGAGAGGACAGAAGCTCAGCGAGAAGTCCCCTGGAATAAGAGGCTGAAAACAACAGCAAGACCTGGGAATAAAACACCAGCAGACGCTGGTCATGTGCCTTGTTACCTAGCAGAGGAAAGACAGATGTCAGCAGCCTGTCTTCAGTGAAGTCATCCTGTTGATGCCTTAATTTGGACATTTTCATGGCCTTAGAACTGTAAATTTGTAAGCTATTAAATCTCCATTATAAAAACCAACCCATTTCTGGTATATTGCACTCCTGCAGCTTGAGCACCAAAACAGACACTATTGATAAACATTCATCTTTTAAAAGTGATAATAGGGGCACTTATCTCATATAGTGAGGTATAAATGAGTTGTTAAATGTAAAGCAATTGCAAAGGTACAGAACAATAGTAAAAGTGATAATGATGATGATAAGGAAGATGATGATTAGTGGAAGGTGATAGACTCTGGAGTTAAGCCTCTGGGAATTCTGGTTCCTCCTTTAGCTATGCTATGTTACTTTGAGAAATTTAGGGAAACTCACTAAGCCTCAGTGTTTTCATTTATAAAATGTGCATGGTGATAATATCT
The DNA here is from genome assembly GCF_023851605.1 of Tamandua tetradactyla. Lineage (NCBI taxonomy): Eukaryota > Metazoa > Chordata > Mammalia > Pilosa > Myrmecophagidae > Tamandua > Tamandua tetradactyla. The sequence continues at coordinate 25,926,801 of NC_135350.1, forward strand.
ATTTCATCAATTAATTCTATGAATTCAAGTAGATGATACAATGTTGGATACCATTTCTTGCCTTCCTGCTAAATGCTGAGAAAATGTGTACTAATTTGTCCCATGAACTAGAAAATGAATGAAACAAACATGGCCTTCTAAGACACTTCAGCCTCTCTAAACAGCCTGGAATGATTCTCCAATTTTGAGATCATTATGATTAGATAGGGATCCCTGGTAAATGCAGTATAAATGCAACATTGTAAGGTCCTTAACTTAATCATATCTGCAAAATCTCTTTCATTCTGTTAAGTGGTAAATTCAGTTTCCATGGGATCAGATGCAGACACTTCTGGAGATGATGAAGGGCCTTGAAGTACAGACCAAAGATTTGGAATTTCCTACTTTCCTCAAATGTTTTCTAACTAGTAGTGCCCTGAAATCCTAGGACCTCTCTTGCAGCTCTGCTGGGGAAGGGCTTGCCAGCCCTGGCATGACTCTCAAGAACTACATCATAAAACCTGACTCACAAAGCTGTGAACTAATCATAAAATTTTTCCTGGCAATTCTAGAGAAATATGTCCTTTATGTTATAGTTTTATTGCAATAGATACATCTAAATGAATAGAAATATGTCTTATAGATTACAGGACTTCTTTTGCAGATTAAAGAAAAATCACAGACACATGCCTGGGAAACTCTACACATTGTAGTTACAATAAATCAAAGGAAACAGAAATGACAAAGTAAGGATTTTCCCCTAATTTCCAAGATAAGTTAAATCTAGTTCAAATGCTTACTCCTCTACAAAAACTCTTTTTCAGACTCAGATTCTTTTATTCTGGGCACAACACCGCATGGACCCTTCTTGCTCCCAAAGCACAGTCTTATACCTCACATGCAGTAATTCCTACACAGGCTGACATAGAAAAAGGCTTGGTTGCTCACCTGTCTCATTTGCCCATAGATTGTGCCCTTTCATGAATAATAATTGTAGCCTACATTTATGGACAGTTTTCCATTCTGTTGGGATCCATGAAAAGTGCTTTATATCGATTTTCTCATTTATTCACCAAACAGTCCTGTGAGGAGGTACTATTATTCATCCTCATTTTAGAGAAAAGGAAACTAAGACAAAGAACATTTAAATACTGTGTCCACATTTATACAGCTAGGAAGTGATTGGGTAGCCTGGACCCAAAAGCCATGAATTTAGCCCCTTCCCCATATTGACTATTTGGGTAGACAGAGAGTCTCTTACTCACCTTTGCCATGCCCATACTACCTAGATTACTGCCAGGCATAGGGAGGTTCCCAGTCACGGTTGACTGGTATTGAGTGAAGCAGAAATGCCAGGCACAGTGAGTAACTTGCTGCAACCTTTTGGATGCCCGGACTCTCTGCTCTGCAGAGGAAGGTTCTGAATCAAACACCTTTTTCAAGTTGGTAGCTCTCTCAGCCCTGCCTTATCTGCCCTGCTTCTTCACTCCCAGTATCTTGCTGCAACAAATAGATTACAAGTTGGAGTTTAGTGCAGATAAAAGGAAAACAGAACTAGTTTTTTGAGAATGAGGAAGGACAAACAGGAAAATGAGAGTGATTAAACTTTATGTGCAGGGGGTGCATGAGTAATTCAGTAACTAAAATGCTTGCCTTTCATGCAGGAGATGTGGGTTCAATTCCGGGACCATGCACCGCGCCCCCCCCCCCCCCGCAAAAAAAAAAATAGTAGTGCAAGGAAATGTTTAACCTAACATAAAGATGTTATCTGAATTTGACATTCACAAAGTCCGGTTTTGAATACTGGCTCAGCATCCTTCCCTAACTAATTCAACATGGACTGAGAAGAAACTGGAGCTGTGCCTTAAAGACTGGAGATCACATGGGTTGAAGTGACTTACTAAAGCAACAAAATATCTGGCAATATATCTGCTTAGTCCATAAGAATTCACAAAGCCTGAAGAGAAGACAGAAAGAACATGAGCACAGCAGGAAAAGTAAGCAAATAGCAACAACAAAACTTATTTTGAAGTTAATTTCTCTTATATATAATAATTAAATATAAAATATTATATTTATTGTATAAAAAGTAAAAGTGTACAGTTTTTAAAGAATAATTTAAATTTTCTATTTAAACTAAAAGCAACATATTATAAAATATAAAACTATGCTACCATATACAATGCTTTTAAACTACTTGGAAATAGGCTACTTTCAAATAACTTTATCAGATGTATTGCATCTGTTTGTCTTCTTTCCTACCATTAAATTAGCACATACTAGTTATTGTGATAGTTTACCCAAGCAAATCATGAGTAACTTATAAATTGAAATCTAAAAGTGTTTTAATTAGTAAATTATCTTTGTATTACAAAACATAATTTAAATGTACTAATCTGTGTAATCATATCCTCTTTATAAGCACAGGAATGTTCAGTCTGTCTGACAAAAGATTTATAAGAGTAATTTGATTCCCAGAAATCTAAAAATATCCTCTGAAATTTAATACAAAGCCTCTTACAAAATGCACCTTGATTTCAAAGTATGAAAATCATCAAGGTTAAGCAGTCAACAGCTACACAAATTCTGATTATTAATGTTTCATTATTGCACATTTTTAAAAATTCTGTAGAACAATATCTTGTCAATACAAGGTTTCAGAAAATTAATTCTGATATAGTTCAAACTACTTATTAGAACTGGAAACAGAGATATTTGGTTCTGAGGCTCCTAGTTGTTCATTGTGTTGGCAAGTTAGAGAAATGCATGTGCTCATTCAATATAATCAATTAGTTTTTTAATTGCAAAAAGCCTGTGCAAGTCTTTCTGTTACATTTTATGTTAGGAGTGAATCACATTATATAATATCCTGCTATAATAACCCAATTTAAAGTTTCTGAGGCTTCTACATGGATACTTTGTGACATTAGGAAGGCCTATTTCCATAAAATGGATAGACAATCCCATGAGTGGCCAATTGTCAATTTTCTTACTCCAATACAATGGAGTAAGAGAGTACCAATACAATTCCAGATGAATTGATACAATGGTACATTTCAAAATGAAAGATAGCGAGGAAAAGGAAAGATTAAATACAACAAATAGCAGCTTAAAAAGAAATAATAGGAAAGAGTTCCTAGAACAAAAGAGTAAACCAATTGCTAATGAAAATGATAAATAAATATGTGATCAATCCTTCTGCCTATAATGCAATATCAATTACTTTTAGCTTTGTGATAAGCTTCATATGTTTACACTTCTGCATTTTTTACCTCAAATATTAAATAGGAATAATAATAATACCTACATCATAAAGTGATTGTGAAAGTTTAATGAATTAATACTCTAGAGCACATAGATTAATACCTGCTACATAGAAAGATCTCGATAAATATTAGCCAATACTGTTACTGGTGTTGATGATGTTATTTAATGTTCTGTGAAAGTACTTGGACACCATGAGGTGGGAAAAAGATAATGATAGATTCATCTTAATTCTCTGAACAGCGGTTTATGGTGTTTGGGAAAATTACTCAGTCAATTCAAGCCTCAGTAGTTGCATCTTGAAAATAATACTAATAGTCCAATATAGGGATCTGGCAGCATCCTCGTCAGGGTTAAACATCAAGCATGAAAAACCCCAGAATAGGTCACAATGTGCCGGTCTGTCATAGACACCAACAGTCAGGAACTACCACCATAAGTGTACATTTCCTAAGAATTTGCATACTAACTGCTGCATTGTCCATAAGAAAAAGCTTGAAAATTGGAAGTAATTGAAAAATAATCATGTTAATGAGTTTCAAAGGAATACATTTCAATCAAATTGTTTTTCTCCTATCTGCAGTTATCACAATTTGCTATTTAAAAGCACTCTTAACTGTATACACCACACTTTAGAGCAATGGAAAGAACTTAAAATATATTCTCAAAGACTGCAACATTTGAACTCAAACACTGTTCAACTTTTATTTTGAAACACATCTCTGGTTTAGCTCTTGTAGCTAGAAATTCAAACACAAACACAGTTCTCTTATTTTAAAATATATTAGTATACATATGGAAGTGCATGGTTGTAATTTGGTGCAAATGTAATCTGGAAGGAATGCCTGACACACACATCTAAAAATTAAACAAAGCTGCAATGCTAAGTGCCAAAAGCATGATGCAAACAAGAATGCACAGTGGTGGGTGTCAGGTTTTAGATGGTAGCTGACTGAGAAATCAGAGAAACTGAGTCCGAGTTTGAAATTTTATTGTCCCGGGGTGAGGTTCCTGGTCCGGGTGGTCAGGGTGCAGGCTGGGGAAGTCGCGCCCCCCTAGAAGCGGCGGGGTTAGATATAGGCTAGCTAGTGGGGGGTGCTGACGATGCCTATGGGGCCTCCTGTGGTAGGTTAGGAGTTTCGCCTGCTTTAGGGCCAGGGGCATAGATACGGGCAGTGACTGGGGGGCATAACTAAGGGCCATGTGCAGTGGGCATAGCTATGGGATGTGTGCAGTGAGGGTCCTTTGTATGTCAGGGCAGGTCCTGATTGGCTGAGTTTGAACAGCTGTATGCCTGGATGTTCACAGGTTTTAGTTCGGGTGGGGGCCTTCCAGCCAGGTGGCACCCTTCCAGCCAGAGGCTACCAGGCCAGGCCTTACATTCCAGCCTTTTTGATATAACAGGGCATTGTAGTCTTTCTGGCTACTTCCTGCAGAGTGGGGGCATCGTTGGGTAGGGGGTTTTAGCTGGTCAGTGCTTTGACTGAAAGGGGGGCATAGGTGTGTAGCAGCATCTGATTGATTGTCACCCAAGAGGGTTCCTTGAGACGCTCTTGTAGGAACCTTAAAACAAAAGGAATGAGCATTAACAGTAGGCAGAAAACTAAAAATGGGGTGAGTACTGGGGTTAGCCACATCAGGACAGGGGAGTTCCACCAGGAGGATGACTGGACAACAGCCTGCTTTTCTTTAAGGTCTTTTTGCAGTTTCATCAGGATGTTGAGGTTCTCTTCTACTAAGCCACTTTCATTGATGTAGTAGCAGCATTGTTCCTACAGAAATAAACAAGTGCCGCTGTTTTCAGCTGTTAAGAGGTCAAGTGCTCTTCAGTTTTGTAGGGTTGCCTGCACCAAGGAGGTGATTCGATTTGAAGGGAGGTGAGGGACACCTTTGAGGCACCAATGGCTGCATTCAGTTTGTCCTCAAAGTTTGCCATGGCCGTCAAGCTATGGCCTAATGCAACCCCTCCTACACCTGTGGCAGCAGCTGCAGAAGCAAGAGACAATCCTACAAGTACAGGTAGAAAAATTGCCCACCTGCTATGAGGATCAGGGGGAAGAGATAACAGCTCAGCTTCCCCATAGAGGTTTAGCTGTGGAACTAGAGTTGCTGGGATGCAGGGTAGGGGAGAGGAGGAGTTTATGGTTTTTGTAAGTGTCCCATTGCACCAGAAGAAGTGTGTTTCCGCATGGAGTGTCTTTTCCACCGTGATAGTTGTGTTACATGTGAAGTTTGATTATGCTGCAATATAACAAATGCTGAAGCTAGAAAAGTGGCTTTTGAGTAGAGGGACTAGAAAGGAGTGAAATTGCTGGTCATGCCCATTCTGCATGCTGGTATTAAGGGCCTCTGGTAACGGGGCAGCTGCCCAGAGAGGCTTTTCAAGGGAGGTGCAAATGAAGCAGGTAGAGGCATTAAAAATGTGAGTGGTATTGAGTGTGCTTGTAATTAAGCATAAAAAATTTTTCCAGGTGAAAGGGTTTCAGGGTTTTGCAGATTGCAAGATTTGTTGGGCCTGGGTTTCACCTTGCTGGATTACATCTTTGATTTCCAGCAGAGTGTCTACTGGCTCGGCAGTTATTCGGCAATGACTTTGGACTATGAGCCATTTTCCCTGTCGGGGGGACCACCTGAGATCTTTATAGACCGCTGCTGCTTCACCCTTTTCCCATCTGGGATTCCATGGGTCTGCTATTCTTAATTCCAGGGATTGGTTGGGGTGGTAGGTTAGTGAGCAATCCAGGTTTGGCAGCAGTACCTGTTACCTGCCCAGGGTATGGTTATTCTGCAGGAATAGTAAGGACATCCTCCATATGTTTCCGGCCACCTGCGGCAGTAGCCATGTTGATGCTTATAAAGGAAGCATAACGCAAGTGCGTTTTTTGTTCCCGGATCGAGGCAGCTTTTACCCTGATCAATGATAATGGAAATAGGCTTTTGACACCCTTCCTCTGGACAAGTAGCTTGGACAATAATTTGAGAGTGTTCTGTGGATCCTGCGACCCAAATTTCTTTTATGGTGAATTCCCAGGCATACACCTGCGTGTCGGGTCGGTGGGTCTTAGGGATCATGAAGAGAAGAAGAATGAGGAGAAGAATTGTGTGGGAGCCCATGATGGCATGTGAGGTGAATTTGGGTGGGAGATAGTGCAGTGGCCCTCCACCGGTCTGATGAGGTCAGTGGGCAAAGCTTAAGATGAGACAGATGACTCCACGTGCTATGTCCCAAGAGTTTTGCTGCTGTAGGGTGGTTAGTAAGACTATATATGGGCCTGACCACCTAGGTTGTAAAGATTGTGGCTTTAATTCATGGAGTAGGACACTGTCACCTGGCTGTAAAGTTTTGCTGGGCAGACATGTAGAATTACCTGTTATAACCAGCAGGGCTCGGTCTGCATGCTCCCAGAGCAGTTCCCTTAGTAGGGAGAGATAAGGTAGGTACGTTGCTAGGGGAGGTGGATTAGTAGGGAGGCTGGGGAGAAGAAACGGCCTACCATACAGGAGTTCGAATGGGCTAAGGCCTGTGGGCTCCCGCAGGGCAGCATGAATGCGAATTAGCGCCAAGGGAAGAAGTTTGGGCCAGGAAAGTTTTATCTCAATCACTAGTTTGGTTAGGTGGGTTTTGATGCTCCCATGTGCCCGCTCTACCTTTCCCAACAACTGTGGGTGGTAGGGGATGTGGAGCTTCCACACGATTCCCAGCGACCACATTATGTGCTGAACAATGCAAGAGATGAAAGCCGGCCCATTGTCGGACTGGATGGTGTTGGGTAAACCCAACTGTGGAATAATTTCCTGGAGTAGAAGGGAAGCAGCTGTTTCCTCAGTCCCCTTGGCAGTGGAGAAGGCTTCAATCCAACCTGAGAAGGTATCCACAAATGTTAAGAGGTAACGGAATTTTTTGTGAGTGGGCATGTGGGTGAAGTCTAGCTGCCAGTCTTGTCCAGGGAGATGGCCCCGTAACTGGTGAGTGGGTAGCCCTGGTCAGAGTGCACCTTGGGATGTAGTTTTAGAGCAGGTAAGACAGGTCTTTTGTGTCCTCCTAATAGCCTGTAGTAAAAGGGAGGAGGAAAAGAACAGATAGAGAAAGCAGTGCAATGCCTCTGGCCCGATGTGCAGGGACTGGTAGATTTCAGTAATGAGAGGTAGTAGTTGGAGCTGAGGGATAGCAATTTTTCCCTGGAGGAGGATCCACCCTTCCTGTGATATACTGCCTCCCCTTTTTAATAGGTTTTCTTTTTCAGATTCAGTGTAGTGAGGTTGTGTTTTGTTTGTAGGAAGAGTATAGTAGAAGGTTGGGAGGGTGAGGTAGTAAGAGACTTGGCTATTGCATCAGCTTTAGCGTTACCCCTTGATACTGAGGAGGTTTGTGCCTGATGTCCTCAGCAATGAATAATTGGCGCTGCTGCTGGGAGTTGCAGCGCTGTGAGCAAATCTGAGCTTTAGCTAACATTTATTATGGGAGATCCTCTTGTGGTGAGAAAGCCTCGTTCTTTCCATATAGCTGAATGACGGTATGCAATAAGGAAAGCATATCTCGATTCTATGTAAATGTTTACCTTTTTCCCTTTTGAGAGGGTAAGGGCACGGGTGAGTGCAGTCAGTTTTGCTTTCTGTGAGGTATATCCTATGGGGAGTTTTTTGGCCTCTATTATTGCAGAGTCCGTAACAATAGCATAGGTAGCTATTCGTTGTCCCTTGGCTGTGATGTTGGCACTGCCGTCTATATACAAGGTAAAGTCTGGATGGGGCAGAGGCTGATCTGAAATATGTATGTATGGTTTGGCTAGACTGTCTAACACTTCTACGCAGGAGTGGATAGGAGGAGATGCCATAGGCAGGTCCGGGAAGAGGGTAGCTGGGTTAAGTCATGGTGAGGTTAAAAGGCTGATGGCGGGCAGGCCACTGTGGCTCAGCAGGCAAGAATGCTTGACTGCCATGCCAGAAGACCCAGGTTCGATTCCTGGTGCCTGCCCATGTAAAAAAATATTTAAAAAATAAAATAAAAATAAATAAATAAAAGGCTGATGGCTGGGTGTTCTATGAAGAGGAGGTGAAATGTTTGGATGTGTGAGGGACCTAGGTGTTCTAAGGATTTGTGTGCAAGCAGATAAGCTAGCCAGTGAGGCGAGAAGACAGATTGGTTGGCCAAGGGTGAGATTAAGTGCCTCTTTCATAAGGTCTGCAGCCGCCACAAGTGCGCATAAACACGGTTGCCATCCCCTAACTGTGGTGTCTAGTTGTTTGGACAAGTAGGTTGCAGGTTGGTGCTTTGGTCCTAGGGGCTGTGCTAAGACCCCAATAGCTATTCCCTGTTTTTCGGTTGTAAAGAGGTGAAAGGGACATTAGGGGTTCAGTAGAGACAATGGAGGAGCTGCTGTTAATGCCACAACCAGAGAGTTGAATGCTTTCCAGACAATGGTTGGTTGAGAGAGCGGCCCGGTCGGCGTCTCCCTTGCTGTGGCATAAAGGGGCTTGGCTAGGAGCACAAAGTTGGGGACCTGTGTTAGTTAGATGCAGTTGTCAACTTGGCCAGGTGAGCATACCTAGTCTTGTTGCTGCAGACATAAGTCAATGGTACGTGAACCTCATCTGTTGCTAATCACATCTGCAGTCAGCTAGGAGGCGTGTCTGCTGCAATGAGTGACATTTGACTTAATTGGTTGGTGCTTAAATGAGAGATCACAGCATAACACAGCTAAGCAGCTCGGTATTCCTCATCTCAGCACTAGCAGCTCAGCCCAGGCCTTTGGAGATGCAGAAAGAAGTCACCCTGGGGAAAGTTGTTGGAACCCAGGGGCCTGGAGAGAAGACCAGCAGAGACCATCTTGTGCCTTCCATGTAAGAAAGAACCTCAGTGGAAAGTTAGCTGCCTTTCCTCTGAAGAATCAACAAAATAAATCCCCTTTTATTAAAAGCCAATCCATCTCTGGTGTGTTACATTCCGGCAGCTGGCAAACTAGAACAGGACCCATTGATGGAAGAATCCCACAAACTTGAGGAAGGGTATGATTTCATTAGCCATGGTGGGTGGTTGCAGAGCCATAATGGCTTTGCGATGGTTGACAGTGATTTGCTTGGTGGTAGGAGTTATTGTTAGCCCTAGGTAAGAGACTGAGGCTTGGCTTTTTTGGTCTTTGGCAGGAGAAGTCCAATACCCTTTTTTGCCTAAAAAGTTTAGGAGGGTAGCCGTTTGTTGCTGAGAGTGGGATAGGGAGGGGCTGCAAAGGAGGAGGTCATCCACATATTGCAAGAGAGCATTCAGTTGAAGTTTGCGGTTGAGTAAATCAAATGCAAGAGCCTGCCAAAAAATATGGGGGCTGTCCCTGAATCCCTGGGGGAGGACTGTCCAAGTGAGTTGCTGGGACAGGTTGGTGTGGGGATCTGTCCAAGTAAATGCAAACAGAAAAAATGAGTCCGGGTGTAACAGAATGGTGAAGAAGGCATCCTTGAGGTCTAGGACCATAACGTGAGTAGTTGGGGGAGGAATCTGTGATAGTAGGGTATAGGAATTAGGAACGATGGGGTGGAGGGGGACCACAGCTTTGTTAATGAGGCGGAGGTCTTGGACTAGACAGTAGTCCCCATTTGGTTTCTTTACCGGTAAAATGGGGGTGTTGCATGGAGAGCTGAATGGAATAAGAAGTTTGCGCTCTAATAGGCGGTCAATGATAGGTTTCAGTCCTAACCAGTGAGCTTTGGAGATTGGGAACTGGGGCCGTGATGGAAAACAGGAAGACTGTTTGAGTTTAATAATAACTGGAACATGATGTGTGGACACTATAGGTTCTGAAGTGTCCCAGACCTTGGGGTCAACTATGTCTGGTGGGAGCAGCGGAGATAGACCCTTTTCTGGGATGAGGGCTGCCAAGAAGAGTCCCGCCACCAGGAGGGGGAAAGAGGGCCAAATTGGATTGAGGCTCCCAATTTTTGGAGAATGTCTCACCCTAGTAATGGAGTTAGGCATGAGGGCAAAATGAGGAAGGAGTGAGAAAAGGGGGTTTGGTCGAGGTTGTACGACAGTGGTGGCATTTGCTGTGGTTGGCAGGTTTTGCCATCAATTCCAACCACCGAGACCTGGGAGGGGTTGCTAAAACCAGAATGAGAAGGCAAAACTGAATAGGTGGCTCCCGTGTCCACCAAAAAGGAAATGGACTTACCTGCCACCTGTAGCATTACCCTGGGCTCGGTGAGGGTGATAGGGGTTGCTGAGTCTGGGCTGCATCAGTCATCCATCAGGTTGAGGAGTTCCAGCGCTGGTGCCTCATCTGGTTGGCAAGCTGGCACTCTGTATTGAGGTGCCAAGGGCGAGCCAGTTTACCAATTTGGGCAGTCGCTGCACCAGTGCCTGTGCTGCTTGCACTCTGGGCACGGCTTGGTGGGTGGCCTGGGGTGTGGACACTGGTGGGAGCAGTGTCCTTCCTGGTCGCACTTAAAGCACGCTCCCAGTGAAGTGCTCCTTGCCACTTTCGGTGAACCCCTTCTTCCTGGTTGCTGAAGATTTGCCGGCCTTAGGGCTGCTACTAGGGCCTGGGCTTGTAAATTTACTTTTTGGTGGAGGTGGGCCTGCCGAGTGGCTTTGGCTGTGTCCTCCTGGCTATTAAAGACTTTAAAGGCCATGGTCACCAGGTCATGGATGGGGGTTTGAGGGCCATCCTCGGCCTTTTAAAATTTCTCTTTAATGTCTGGGGCAGACTGAGTTATAAAGTGTGTGGCTAGGACCATGGCTCTGGCTTGAGATTCGGGGTCTAGCCTAGTGTGCTGAATCAGAGCTTCAGTAAGATTTAGAAAAACTGCAGGGTTTTCTGAAGCTTCTTGGGTAACCTCCTGGAGTTTATCATAATTAATAACTTTTGGGGCTGTCTTTTCTAATCCTGCTAATATGCACTCAATCATTTGGTCCCAGTGCTTGTGTCCGGCCCCTCCCACCTGATAGTCCCACTTTGGCTCTTCCATGGGAACTGCGGTCTCACCAACCAGCATGCTAGGATTGGACAGGTGTAATTGATCCGCATGCGCAGGGAGGCAGCTATGATATGACTGCGTGCATCAGGGGTGAGAGTAGAAGACAGGATTACATAAACATCATGCCAGGCAAGGTTGTAAGCTTGGGTTAAATGACATAACTCTTTAATATATGCCTCAGGATTTGCAGAGTAGAACCCCAGGTGTTTTTCGGTAGCCACTAGATCAGAGAGAGAGAAAGGAACGTGAAAGTGGACCACGCCCTCGGTTCCCGCGAATTCACAAAGGGGACAGAGAAGTGCAGAAGTTGATGCTGGGGCAGAAGGTGGCGCTGGAGGGTTATGTGATAGAGGACAACAGAGTGTGGAAGATGGCGCAAGAGGTTCATGTGATGTGGAAGATGGCGCCTGAGTGTCATGTAATGTGGAAGATGGCACCGGAGGGTCATGTGATATGGAGGGTTATGTGATGTGGAAGATGGCACCGGAGGGTCATGTGATGTGGAAGATGGCGCCAGTGGGTCATGTGATGTGGAAGATGGCACCAGAGGGACATGTGATATGGAAGAAGGCACCGGAGGGTCACGTGATTGAGGACAAAGGGGTGTTTGGACCATGCTTTCGGCTTCCGTGACTTTACATGAGGAATTAAGGAGCGTGGAGGGTGGCGCCAGAACAGAACATGGCGCTGGAGGGCCATGTGACCGGGTGTGCAAGCTGACTGGGGAAGCAAGAGGTTCCAGGGCACAGGGAGGGAGAAGGGGGTTAGCAGGAGGGGCTGGAGGAGAGGCAAGCTCTTCCGGCTCATCAGAGAAAGCACAAGGCGAGGATGACTGAGGAATAAGGGAAGGAGCGGGTGAGGGTTTCTTTTCTACAAGGAGAACATGAGCGGTATTGCAAGTAGTGCATAAATCGGGCCGGGATCTTAGATGCCAGAAAGCCTGGACATATGGGACCTCCAACCATTTGAGGGTCTGTTGGAAGAAAGTGTCCAGATCAGAGAAGATCTTGAAATCTAAGGTGCCTTCAGGTGACCAGGCTGACCCATTTGGGAGGGGATACTGGGGCCAGGCTATGGTAGACAGGAAGATAAGCTTTTTCATTTTTATGGATATGCCCAATTTAGCCATATGGTGGATTAAACATCTGAGCAGGGTTTTGGGTCCGGGCAGGACTTCTGGTTGCCCATAATGTAGGTCAAGTCCGGAAATAGTCATACCAAGTCGCGGCATCCCGAGGCGTGGCCAGGCTATTGGAACCCGGTTCCCCTGGGGAACTGGCAGGGAGGAGTGAGAGTGAGGACGTCTCCACACTTCACATTCCTGGAAACGGCAGGATACCGAGAGGCCCTCCAGGCATCCCTGGAGGACGACTCGGACAGAGAGGGTCTCCTGACACAGCCGCGATTATGGACAGGTCCCTCCAGCAGCGACAAGACCGAGGTATGGGCAAGGGATAATGCACCGGCTCGGAAGGCACAGGTCAGTAAAAGTCCGCTTGGAGAACAGGCCAGCTGATGGGTAGCAGAGGGGTCCCAGGTCCGTCCAATAAGGAGGAGTCAGTTCCCCCAGAAGGGGTAGTGAAACTCCACCCAGGTTTTCAGCACCAAAATGTCAGGTTTTAGATGGTAGCCAACTGAGAAATCAGAGAAACTGAGTCCGAGTTTGAAATTTTATTGTCCCGGGGTGAGGTTCCCAGGTCCGAGTGCTCAGGGTGCAGGCCAGGGAAGTCCCGTCCCCCTAGGAATGGTGGGGTTAGATATAGGCTAGCTAGTGGGGGGTGCTGACGATGCCTACGGGGCCTCCTTTGGTAGGTTAGGAGTTTCCCATGCTTTAGGGCTGGGGGCATAACTACAGGCCGTGTGCCGTGGGGGTCCTTTGTTTGTCAGGGCAGGTCCTGATTGACTGAGTTTGAACAGCTGTATGCCTGGATGTTCATGGGTTCTAGTTTGGGTGGGGGCCTTCCAGCCAGAGGCTACCGGGCCAGGCCTGACAGTGGTGACCCAGGACTCCATACACAAGCCAACAGTTGTGGATAAACCACAAATTTCAGGACAGAATTAGAAAGAAAGAATAAACATATAGAATTATTTAGAATAATAGTCAACTTTATCTCAATGTCTTCTTATAGCTAAGTCTGTTTCTTCTTTCTTTATTCTTTATAAGTTCGTCTGTTTGTTTAATATTTTTATTCTTTTGCCAAAGAGAGATTCCTCGTTTCTGTACAGCAGCTTTTGTATAGACTTGAAACTACATGTTGGAATAAAAAGATGAAAAGGCAAAATCCCAGGTTTGAAGGGAGGGCAGGAATTAGAATGATCTTTTTGTTTGATTTTCCAGATAATAAAATGCAAAGCTGCTGTGCTTTGGGAGGTAAAGAAATCCTTCTCCATTGAGGAAGTGGAGGTTGCACCCCCCAAAACTTATGAAGTTCGCATTAAGGTGAAACACTTTTTTCTGCTTCTATTTAATTGAGGTTTTATATAATTTTTAAAAATCAGAGAATATAAACATATGGAAACAACCAAAATCCATTAAGAGAAGCTCCATATATAAATCATGGTAATCCAGACAATGGGATTATATTGGTTGTTAAGTAAAGGTATCATCAAAGTTCTTTGAAGTGGTTAAAGAGCAGGGAATGTATTTATTCCCCCAGCAAAATAAAGAGTTTGCCTTTCTTCAGAAAAAAAAAAACTGCAAAGGAAAATATATTAACAAAAAAATTGGTTAGGATTTGATTATATAATATAAATGGTCATTTTCTAGGTGCTAATCTTAAATTTTTACTACAGTAAAAAGCATGCATTCCTGTACATTATAAATAAGATTTACATATTAAAGAGAAAATTTTTTCACAGATTATTCTATATTTTTAAAGCAGGAAAGGAAATCAATTGAGGGTCTATATTGAACAATATCAAGGATAAACAATGTTTAATTTGGTCAGAGTGAGGAATCAGCAAAATCCTTGAAACTTCTTTAAAAACCCAAATTCAGAGAAGTAGTGGGTAATACATTTTTCTGAATGTAAATATTTTCCCTTTCCATCACAGATGGTGGCCACAGGAATCTGTCGTTCAGATGACCATGGTGTCACTGGGTCTCTTGTCACACCACTTCCTGTGATCTTAGGCCACGAGGGAGCTGGCTTCGTGGAGAGCATTGGCAAGGGAGTGACTGCAGTCAAACCAGGTACAGGATTCACTCAGGGAATGTGTCTGCATTCAGGCCTCCATGGTCAAGCAGCGTGGAGAGCGAAACTGAGACAATGAGACATGTAAGACCTACACAGGTCCCAACAGCAGCCAATGGTGGAGCTGAAACTAGACAGGAATGTCCTTGTTTCTCTCTCCCTGCCTGACTTCCTTCACATGTCCAGGCAGGTCCCCAGGACAGACCTCATGATTCTCCCCTTCAACAGTGACTCATGGAGCCCTCTTGGATGTCAGGAACCAGGTTAGATCCTGGGACACTGGAAGACCAAGGAGACAGCATGACTGCTGTCTAATTAAAATTATTTTAGTATTCCTAAGCATTGTCTTCCTTCAGGTCCCAAAACAAAACAATAAATGGGACAAGGGAAAAACTATATGTCAAGGAATAACAAAATGTCTACATCCCAAGACTCTGGGTTAGTATATGGGAATCGTGATTCACTGAATTCACAGGATAGGCTGTGAAGCTAAGACTGCATCAACGTGATACCATTTATGTCCAGCAGTGGAACCTGGTCACTGATTCTTCCTCCTATGTGGCCTCCCTTCTTGAATGTAGAACAAACGAAACAGACCAGATAGAGGAGTCATGGCAGAACACATGCTGCCCAAAGAGTGTCTATTTTATTACCTTTAACCATTGATAAAAATGCCTGATTATGAACTATTGACTAAATATTTCATTTTTAGTATTTAATATCTTAATTGTATTGTGTATTAATATTCACAAATATTTAGGTAAGGGGTGAATATGATGGAAAACATCCACACTATCCTTTCCACCTAAATGTTATCTATTAGATAAAATGGTCCAATCATTATTTTGAATATAGGGAATAGGTAGCTTGGTTGATTAAAAATAAAAATGGTGTTTTATTCTAAACACCAGTAGACATAAGCTCTCCCTTTGAAATATATGTTAAAATGACCCATGAAGAGAAGAAAATAAGTTATTTGTTTGAGGTTGAACTTTTATTTCCTTTTTACAAAAATAAAGTGATGCCTTTACTATATACCCCTGCTCCCTCCAACATAGGAGAAAACATAGATAATTCAAAAATTAAGTAACTGTATAATCCATTTCAGCCATATTTCTTATTCTACAAGAAAGTGCCCGACTTGGAAATGAATAGGATATTCAGAGAAATATCTTGAATTCCTCTTGTTTAATGCATTCTTGTTAGTTTTCCAGGAAAAGAACCAAATTAAATGACCTTCAAAATAGAGATAACGAAGAGATTTTGTAAATCATATTTATGAAAACACTCACTATTATTGCACTTCAAGCATTACAAAATATCACATCTCCATTTTAATGGTTAGCTTGCAACTAAAATTTATATTAATGCTTACAGTGAGAATACTGAAGGTTTAATTAACTCAGATTATATGAAAAAAATGTGTAGAGACCCAGCAGAAATCTAGACATGATAAAGGATGATTATTCATAAAGTAGAAACAATACAAATTCAGATTGTTTGCCACATTTGCATTTCTTCTTTGGGAATCCTTAGGCCAATAAAAAACCAAACTGATAAGCATTGTTGATAGTCAAGGATACAGTGGTGATTGCACACTATTTATTGGGAGATGCTTCCAAAACAAATAAGTTTAATATATACATCAAAACTGTAGGTTCTGGTTGCAATAATTAGGTAGAAATTTTTAAAGGATTTGTTTTATCCTTTTCCAGGTGATAAAGTCATCCCATTGCATACACCCCAGTGTGGAAAATGTGCTGTTTGTAAACACCCAGAAGCCAATTTCTGCATGAAAAATGAGTAAGTTTCTGATAGTTTGCACATAGGGCCAATGCATTTGCACATCAGGTGAGCTCCTGCCTCATGCCCTTCTGTTTCTGTCTCTGTTACACTGACCAGTCTGACCAACCCTCGGGGGACCATGCAGGATGGCACCACCAGGTTCACCTGCAAAGGGAAGCCCATTTACCACTTCGTGAACACCAGCACCTTCACTGAGTACACAGTGGTGGATGAGATCTCAGTGGTCAAGATCGATGCAGCAGCACCACTGGAGAAAGTCTGCCTCCTTGGCTGTGGATTTCCTGCTGGTTATGGGTCTGCAGTCAAAGTTGCCAAAGTAGGAATAACCAGATGCATTAACCCCACATATACTCAAGTTCTCAGAAACATCTTTCTCACAGGAATCTTGGATCATTCCTCTAAACTGTGCCAGCTTTCCCCGTTACCATATAACATTTATATATACCTTAGAATTTGGGGTGTGATTAAGGATAGAATATGCCCCCAGAAGGAATTGCAAGCCTATCCTAAAAAACCAGTCACCTGCCTGACAAAAAACAAGCTGCTGATAGTTAGGAGAGTTGGGCATAAGAGTACAAGTAATTTTGATAGCCTTCAATAGCGGCACCTTATCCAGCTTAGATGTTTCCTAACAATACTTCTTATTCCATTTTTGTCCTCTCCAAAACTGCAGGTCACCTCAGGCTCCACCTGTGCTGTGTTTGGCCTTGGAGGAGTCGGATTGTCTGCCGTCATTGGCTGTAAGGCAGCTGGAGCAGCCAGGATCATTGGGGTGGATACCAACAAGGATAAATTTGCAAAGGCCAAAGAGGTGGGGGCCACTGAGTGCATCAACCCTCAGGACTTCCAGAAACCCATCCATGAGGTGCTGAAGGAGATGACTGGGGGTGGTGTCGACTATTCTTTCGAAGCCGTTGGTCGGCTGGACACCATGGTATGTACCATGACATGCCCAGATTCATGCTTCTTTAATCAAGGGGATATTTTTAAATAGCAGAATATTAATATTTTTATAAGTACTATTTTTAAATAATGAATTGCAATTTTCTATCACTTGTTTCTTACTGATGATTATTTTATCCATTGTTATAAGGAATCCTTCATTCTATCAGCTAAGGAAAAATGTCTCAAGTCAAAGTTCCCCATTACAGGTTGTTTTATAATAAGGCATTATAAAGTTATTCTATTAACTTTGGTAAAAAAAATCTCAAAATGAAGGAAATATAAATAATAAATATTCTGCCTTCGAATTCAGAAAATTGCATTTTTCCCATACTCTTAAAAATGTGTTAATTTTTAATGTCTGTGAATTTAGATTTCTCTTTACATGTCATACTCTGACTAAAAATAATGATGATCACTTTTAGACCAAAAAATCATTCTATTAATCTAAATATGCCTTGAAGAAAGTTACACTTTTAATGTTTCACTATATATCCCCATAACAGACAGCATGGTGCTTGGCACTTAATAGTCAGCCAATTATATGTCTGATATAAAAAACTATGACAGATTTTACTACCAAACAAATTTAAGTCATACATATTTCAAAGCATTTGTTCTGGTTTGCTAGCTGCTGGAATGCAATATACCAGAAACAGAATGGCTTTTATAAAGGGGAATTTAAAAAGTTGCTAGTTTACAGTTCTAGGGCCAAGAAAATGTCCCAATTAAAACAAATCTATAGAAATGTCCAATCTAAAGCATCCAAGGAAAGATACCTTGGTTCAAGAAGGCTGATGAAGTTCAGGGTTTCTCTCTCAAGTGGAAGGGCACATGGTAAACACAGTCAGTGTTTCTCTCTCATCTGGAAAGGCATATGGTGAACACAGTCATGATTTCTCTCTTGGCTGGAAGGGCACATGGCAAGCAAGGCATCATCTAATAATTTCTCTCCTGGCTTCTTGTTTCATGAAACTCCCTGAGAGGCATTTTCCTTCATCATCTCCAAAGGTCACTGGTTCGTGGACTCTCTGCCTCATGGTGCTGTACCATTCTCTACTCTCTCCAAATCTCCCATTCTCCAAAAAGTTTCCTCTTTTATAGGACTCCAATAAACCAATCAAGACCCACCCAAATGGGTGGAGACATGTCGTTACCTAATCCATCTTAACAACCACTCTTGAGTAAATCTCATCATCCAGGGAGATGATTTGATTACAGTTTCAAACATACAGTATTAAATAGAAATTATTCTACCTTTATGAAATGGGATTTTGATTAAAACATGACTTTTCTAGGGGGCATACATCCTTTTCAACCAGCACAGGATTACATGCAAAAAATAGCATTACTACAATTACATTCAAGAAAATTAGGTTACTGCCAACTGGCTAGTAGTAAAGCACTCAATAGATGTTAGCTGGTTTTATTCTTTTCAGATACTATTTCCAACCTTGAAGTGCTTTCAACATCTTTGGAGTATCCATGATATCATTTTCATATAAATATAAATATCATGAATTGTGACGGATAACATATCTCTAGCTCTATTGCACCTAACTAGAATTCTCTAGAACCTAAAGAAAGAGTCCCTGCATCAATCAATCCCCATTGTTTACATTACCCCATATATTCAAGCAATGTTAGACATATAGAATAGCACTCTGAGAGTAATGATTTTGCAGAACTGATCTAGGAAAATATCCCATTGACAACTGAAGTTCCAAGAGAATCCAACTTTTTGCAAGATGGAAGTTTTTCTGATTAAGCTCTTATTGTATTTCTTCCATATTCTCACATGAAATAGATTGTTACTTTATTTAATGATGTCAAATGTACAAATTTTATGGATATCTGATCTTCCAAAACATACTCCAAACCCAATAGATTAATAAGTACACATTACAGGGAAATCCTAAACAATTTTCTTACTAGAGAATGTATTCAGAACCTCAATGGAAAATAAGGCCATTAAATTTCAAAATAATGGGTGAAATTTAAAGTAAAGCCAACATACATTTTGGGAGATAAATGTAACATAATATGTCCAATTTAGAGATAGATACTAAAGTAAGAATCCATTAAAAGGAAGTAAGGAAGTAAATGAAGGAGACCAGAGACAAATTTTATTGATGTAATCAACATTACGTTTTGTTCACTATCAAAATACCTGGTCTAAGTATGAGGCTAAAAGTGACTGCTAAATAAATAAATGAGAAATTATTAACTACCTCGTAGATGGACCTAAGATACACATGATGATAAAGTATTACGATTTGGGGGGGACCAACTTTATCTATGTCTATAATAATGTTTTCCTCTTTAATACTTTATAATAAAAGTACAATTATTACATGTACATACAAAGGATGTATGTACAAACAATACATCCTTTAATTCTCTCATCCAAAAGTATTTTCTGCCCATTCCCTAATGCCACAGCAATTACAGACACACAAAGGAGAATAAAGAAGGAAAACACAAAATTTCTACTCACAATCTAAGTTGATTTTACATGAATTCTTAAGTGTATCATGAGTGGGAACTATCAAAGGACTTATTTTACAATGCTGAATATTAATTTCATTCCAGGTGGAGGCGCTGTCATGCTGTCACGAGTCATACGGCACAAGCGTCATTGTAGGGGTGCCTCCAGGTTCCCAAAACCTCTCCATGAACCCTATGTTGCTGTTGACTGGACGCACCTGGAAAGGAGCAATTTTTGGGGGTATATGATTAGTTTTAAGGGGATGAATTCTTATTGAGCAGGATTTGTTCCATTTTACAAATAATAAGGCCAGGGTTTGAAAAGCAATGTTGTAAAAGATCAGTTAAAAGTCCTGATACATCTGTAGGCTAAATATCTACTAGATTGAAAATGAATGCATACTGATGTTCCCAAGATTCATCATCTGATGTCCCAAACTAGCTGAGATGTATAGCAATACCTATTCTGATACTGGTGATCCAATAAGGCACTGAAATACTCAGTAGTACCCAGGAAATCCATAGCAATAGTTCATGACCACATTTTTTACCCAAATTAGATAACCCTAAATTGACTCGCTGAATTTGGGCATAATCATCTGAACTATAATTATTCTATAAGAGTGTTGATAATGAAGGGTCCTAGTATACTAGGGGTAAACAAAAAAAAAATGCAATTTACTACACAAGGATATTTAGCACATTATCGCTTATCAACCCCAGTTATAGCAGTCTGTCCAATGCAGCTCATTTTATACATTTTGATTTTAATTATAATTGAAAGCTCTCTTCTCCAATTCTACTGATTGCTGCCTGAATCTACAAATGATATCTTCTTCTTTCTAGGCTTTAAGAGTAAGGATTCTGTCCCCAAACTTGTGGCTGATGTTATGGCCAACAAGATTCCCCTGGATTCATTAATAACCCATGTTTTACCTTTTGAAAAAATCAATGAAGGATTGGAGCTACTTCGCTCTGGAAAGAGGTAGATTATTGTTTCCTTCTCTCTTTATAGGGTGGACTAGGTTTACAGAGAAAATTGCATTTGCTCAAAAATTTGACATGTCTATAAGAAGTAGAAGGATGAGAATAAAAGTGGAGTGCTTGATTTTCCCTACCAGTTCATTTGCATGTAGAATATTTTACATCTAATTGTGAGGAACCAAGAAATGGTACTTCTCATTTCAATTCTGTTAAAGCCAATTTTTGTGGCTGCCACAAATATGCAAGATCAGAGCAATTCAACCTTTTGAGAGTAGGACACTCAGCCTTGAAAGAAAAAAGGATCAGAGTCACACAGTCATCATCAGACCATGGAGCCGTTGCAGCCTCTGCCTGGCCCCTAATACAGGCTGAGCATTAATGGATGGATATTTAGATTATAATCAGGACATTCCAAAATTTCTTTCTAGAAGTAAGCAGAGCTACATTGGGATTGTTTCCCATACAAATATTAGTAGTTCTTCCTAAAAGACACTGACTATTACTGTTATTTCATTTTGTAGTATTCAAAAATATGTTCACAAATAAAAATTATTGGAAAGGGTTAGGGTTCAAAATGTTTTTTTTTAGAAAATTGCTTAGAATATAAGAAACCATTTTCACCCTCTAACATGTGACTCTTGCTATCACCCAATAAGATGAATTTTGTCATCTGCCTTGATATGAGACACAACTAGTAATAGGCAATTGTATTCAAACCCAACCTTCTAATTCAACAGTCCTTGCTTTTACTTCACCCTCACTCTTCCCATGAGGATTTCAATTTAAATAATATATCTTAGGCAACATGGATGTAATATTATACTAGATAATGTATCTGACAAAAATATGCAAGTATATTTTTGAGAAAGCTAAGAAGCTAATATCCACATATCCTTGGCTACTCTACAAAGGATCTTATCTGTATCACCTCATGTGATTCCCAAGGAATACTGCTATTTAGTCTTAATTTCACTATTTAAGAATGGAGATGAAACTCAGTCAGGGCATGCAGTTAGTAAGCACAGGAGCCAGAATTCAAAGGTAGATCTGTTTCTTAGCAAAGCTGATTAATTTTCTAATATAGTACACTGACTCACAAGAGCTCATATATACTTACATACACACACATATATATATACACACACACACACACACACATTTAAGTATACAGTTGATCACAGTAGTCAACAAATTTCAGTCATTGTCCCATGGTGGGCATTTTTGTTAGTTTGAGGTTTAAATGGGTTAATGTATGAAAAGTACCTACAAAGTTCATGGTAGTTAGCAAGAATTTACCCATAGTCATTACTCACTGTTGGTTTATATTCGCTAATTTGCCAGGCACTCAGAATTTCAAAAGTTATTTTTGGAGATTCTAATATAGAATGAAGTTTATAAGGATGTATATCACAAGGTGATGTGTGAGCTTTAATTTGAAGAAACCATGAGAGAGAACAAGTAAAAGATGAGTTTCCCTTTTATTTGTTTGCACTAGAAAGTATAGGGATGGGAATGGAGTGGCTAGAAAAAAGCCAGGCTTCCACTGAGACAAAGAAATCCTCCATAGACTCTCAGGAGGAAGAGATCAAATATCTGATGTGAAAATAATTAATGCATTTCCTTTTCTATTTCAGTATCCGTACCATACTGACATTTTGAGGCCATCACTTGCATCTATCTTCTGACTGCACCATGTTGTCATCAGCTGGAACACCTGACTAACACCAGTATTGACCCTACCCTTCAGAGAGCTTATCAATAAATAAACATGTGAGCGTTCCAAAAGAAACAGAAATTCTGTGAAACCGTTTTTTTGTTTGTTTTTTAACACTAAAAACAATTTGTTGGCATGAAATACTATAATTATAGATGTGTGAAAATTTTAAATCTTAAAGTCTCTTAACATAATCATGTATATTTATGTATAAAACATACATAAAGTTTACTTTATTTAAAATATATGAAAGAAATCATTTCAAATTACGCTAGATGTAATAAATATGGAACTTGCTTTGTTAGAAATCTACAGTATTCATTCAAGCAAAGGCTAAACTTCCAGTGCCACCTAGACAAAAATTAAAGATTTACAATAATCAGTTTCCTAAAAGTACTATTTTTAATACCTATAAGAGGTATATTTACTACCTAAAAGAGGAAACTCATTTTAGTGCTTTTGTTTCCATTCAAACATTTATACATTCCTTGTTTTCATAGAACCAGATGTTTCTGTTACTAGAAACATGTATCCAAAGTCTTTTTTGCTTCATGGGTAGACACCAGGAATTGAACCTGGGCCTCTGGCATGGCAGGTAAGAACTCTGCCACTGAGCCACTGTTGCCCACCCCCAAGTCTTTTATATCTTTTAAAACCAATTTAACATTCTAGCTCTTCAGAACAAGGACAGAGAAATCCAAAGAAATAACTCAGACCATCTGTCTTAAATTATTAAGAGATGATCGACTTTATGGCAAACCTTGTTTCAACTTATATGTGAAATGTTATGAACAGATTATTGAAAAAAATTCAGGTCCACATATCTAAGGTAAGTTCTCTTTACCTTAGAACTCTACAAATTCTCATGTGGAGCATCTGCTTTAGCAACCTTCCTGTGATATGGGTCTGGATGCCACCTTCAATGTCTGGCTTATACATTCTCTTTCAACTTGATTTGGTTTAATTTCTTCAGGAGTTAGTTATATCCAGCACATTGCTTGAACTATGTTCAGAAACACAGGAACATGCCTGGCAATAGTCTGATGTATGCAATTTATTTCTTAGAGCACTTTCAAGATTACATGAAGTTTGCACAGATGGTATTTTCCATATACTCACTCTCTCCCACACCAATGGGCAATTTCTCCTATTAATGTCATCTTGCATTAGTTTGATACATTTGAGAAATTCATTGCCAATATTGATACATTATCATTATTAACTAAAGTCTATGGAATATTTTGTGTTTCTTTTTTTGCTTTTTGCTTTGCACAGTTCTATGGGTTTTTTACAACTGCAATATTTCAGATGTTTTACCATCATGATATTGTACACAATAGTGTTACTGTCCTAAAAATGCACTGTGCAAATGAGAGGCATATGAAATGGGGAATATCAGCTGGATTTTTGAGTCTAGGAAACTTTCCTCCTTCTTACAATTGAATAATATTCCCTTGTCTTTATATACCATTTTTTATACTGGTGCAATGATGATGAATTCTTTTTATCTTTTATTTTTTTTTTTTATTGAGAAATCTTCACACACATACATTCTATATACATATCATGTACATATTTATTGTATGATACAATATCATCACATAGTTGTGTATTCATCACCATGATCACTTTTAGAACATTTGCATCACTCCACAAAAAGAAATAAAAAGAGAAAAGAAAAATCTCATACATTTCATACACCTCAACCCTCCCTCACTTTGACCAATAGTGTTTCCATCTACCCAATTTATTTTACCCTTTCTCCCTTATTACTTATTTTTTTTTAATGTTTAAAAATCAAATAGGTTTATTTCACTGCTAAATTAGGCTAAAACTGCCATGAGAGAACATATAAAATGTGGACGAAATAAAAATAACACAAGGATTTTTAAAAACCAATAATCTACTACATAGAGATTTTTTTTAAAGTAATTAATGCATAGATGCAGTGACCACTGAAAGTTAAAATTAACAACTACAGAGTCAACTACAACGTCTATTCAGTTGCAGCTAAAATATGAATTTCCTTGCTTTTAATAAATCCACAGCCCTTTCTTACTATGGGTTAGTCAACCAGATTAACTAAGGTTGATTTCTTTTAGCATTCTTTATGATAAATATTTTCCATTTCTGTTGTGGGCAATTTATTTTCACTGGTTTTATAAGCAATGTATTTAAATGTTTATGATATGTAATAAGAACCCAATATTAGAATCAAAAGTATCTCTAGATGGATTAATATGAAGAAGATTCATGAAATCTTAAATAAATAAATGATCCAATAGGCCTTACCTAAAGAAGTCTAAGGAAAACCACTCATATCTTTCCTAGTTATACCTAGAGTCAAGTTTGAAGGTTTAAAAAACTGACAACAAATTCTTAAATAGCAAATAACCATTTTACGCAGCAGGGCTTGGCAGATTTAGGGATTCATTTCTTTATCAGAAAATATCCTGAAATAAAATAGTATTTCTATTTTAAGTCCTTGTTAATTCAAGCTGTTCATTAAGATTGCATTTTACTAAAAGTTAATGGCAAGGTTTTACACTATATTTTAATTCCAATAATTAAAGTCTATATGAGCCAATGTGGGAAAGAAATCCCTGCCTCCCCAAACTGATTACATCTAGAAAGACAAAAAAGTACATGGAAATTATAAACTGAAAAGCACAAACTACACTATGGAAAACTGTCAGTTTAACCGGTAGGAAAACATATCTGATATTACAAAGTGGGTACAGTCATTTAACTATGACAATAAGTCCTCTTTCAGTTAATTTTTATATATAGTAATGCACGTGAACAAATGAGATTTTATTTAGTTGCAGGTCTGGAGTGAGAAAAAAGTAGGGGAAGAATCACAACATGTGACTGGGAAGTCAATACAACTTTGCAGACCAAACTGCATTAAAATTCATCTAATAGCTCTGAGAAACATTTCAGGGATGTTTATTCATTTTTTTTCCACTAAGAAATAATCCCACCATCATTTTTCTCCTTCAACACTTTTTTCTTTAATATAAAATAAGAAAATCATGGCTCAAGCCTGTATAAAAGAACAACAACCTACCATACCTTTATTAGAGTTGTTTTCACTTTCTTGTTTTTCTACCACAGGCTCTAAAGTAGGTTCTTTGGATTCGACTTTTTCCTCCACTTTTTCCCTTTCCTGCTCTAGCTCCAATCCTTCTCATGTTCTCTCATTTTTTGTAGTTCTTTTTCCTTTTCCTGTTGCTGTTCTAGTTCTTTTTCTTTTTCCTGCTTTCTTTCCTTTTCCATTAGTCTTTGTTTTTCCTGCTCCCTTTCCAGCTCTTTTTCCTTTTCCTGTTGTCTTTCCTTTTCTCTTTCCCTCTCCTTCTCCCTTTCCCGTTCTTGCTCTTTCTCAAGTTCTTTCTCATGCTCTCGTTCTTTTTCATGCTCCCTTTCCCTAATTTCCTCTGGAGATGGTTGTTTTTCCACAATGCCAAGCTTCTCATCCAATCGTTTCAGTTTCTCTGCACATGCTGCCTTTCTTTGTTCTTCCATTCTTCGTTCTTCCTCTTCACGTCGTTTACGAGCACGTTCCACTGCTGCAGAAACTTCTGATTGCTGTCTTCGTCTTTGCTTCCAGATTTCATCTTCATCAGGTACTTGCTGCTTGGCGGGAAAAGGACCTGGTCTTCCAGGTACTGCCTGTCGATCTGGAGGTGGATGCTGCTGTGCAAGCAATTTTGGAGGTGGTGGCAGGTGTGAAGATGGTCCACGTTCCTGATTAAATGGAGGTCCTTTCCCATAAGGACCTTTTACTACTGATGGCTGGGCAGGTATCTAAGAAGATGATTTAGTGCTGCAAACTTCATCTGCATCTTTTCGGTTTTCAGAGTTTTCAGAGGCTTTTGAAACTTGATCATCACTGCTAATCTCTTTGGGACTACTACTTCCTTGTTCATCATCATCACTGAAATTCAGTTGTTCTGTATAATCTACTTCCATCTGGGCACCTGCCCAACCTTCATCAGCTTCAGCATCTAAGTTATCAAATTTATCAAGCTCCTTCAGTTCTGATGCACTAAGGATGGAGGGGCATTCAGGCTCAGAGGCCCATGAAGGAGGTGGGCCTCTTCCTCCTGGGCCTTTGTTTGTTTCAGATAAAGAAGGTGGGAACCTCATGGGACCATGTAGAGGAGGATATGCCATTCTAGGATACTGTTGAAACATATAAGGAGGCATCATAGCTCTATACTGGGAAGCAAGTGCAGGTTGCTGTCCATTCAGTTTAGCCTGTGGTGGACCACAAGCTATCCTCTTTTCCACAACTTTGAGGATATCATTTTGTTCTGATGTTCCAGCTGTGTTCTCATCCTGGCCAGAGAGCTTTTCATCTTGATCAGATGGAGAAGGTGAGCCAACAGACTTTCCACCGTCTCTCCAACAAGCAACATTTGGTGGACGTAAACTGGGTCCAGGTCCATAGTTGTCATCATTTGCTTCCTTTTCTTTTTTTTCCTGATCTCCAGCTGCCTGGAGGCTGGGAAATTCTTGCTGAAAATGACTATTCACTTGGATTCCATCTCCTTGCCCACCTTGCTTGTTATTGGCCCATGATTTGGGAACAGGTGGTACTTCTGGGTGAGCTGCAACCCCAGGTTTTGGCTGTGCTGGAGGCACTTCTGGTGTTTTTTTTTTCTTCTTCATGCTGTTCTTGTTTTGATGCCCATCCAGTGCCATCTTTAGGTACAATGTTCACATTAGGATTGTTGCCTTTATTTTCTGCTTTGAGACTTGGAAGATTAGCTGGTGGAGGCATACGCCGTGAAATACCAACTTTTCCAAGACTTTGTAGTCCATGTCGAGCTGCAACTGTGGTCTTCTGAGTTTCTAATGATTTACCCTTGTAAGTATTAAATAAACTGAGTGTTGCATACTTTTTCCCATCCTTTGCTTTTGTGCTCTGGCCTGACTTCTCCGACATTTCGGTGGAAACTCATCGAGTCCAAAAACCTCCTGCCACTCCCCTTAAAACGTGTCGGCCAGGGTGAGTGTCAAGATGAGTCTATGCGCACTTCTAGGGTCTCCGTTGAGCTCCAATCAAGGCTTACTTATTTTTTTATCCATACTTTTTACTCATTTGTCCATACCCTGGATATAAGGAGCATCAGACACAAGGTTTTCACAATCACACAGTCACATTGTAGATGTTATATCTTTATACAATAGTTTTCAAGAATCAAGATTATTGGAATACAGCTCTACAGTTTCAGGTACTTCCCTCTAGTCAACCCAATACACCATAAACTAAAAATAGATATCTATATAATGCATGAGAATAATCCTCAGGATAACCTCTTGACTCTGAAATCTCTCAGCCACTGAAATGTTATTTTGTCTCATTTCCCTCTTTCCCCTTTTGGTTAAGAAGCCTTTCTCAGTCTCTTGATGTCAGGCCCCAGCTTATCCTGGGTTTTCTGCCCCATGTTGCCAGGGAGATTTACATCCCAGGAGTCAAGTCCCACATGGGGGGAGGGCTGTGAGTTCACCTGCTGGGTTGGCTTAGAGAAAGAGGCCATATCTGAGCAACAAAAGAGGTTCTCTCAGGGTGTCTTTTAGGCCTAATCTTTTTTTTTTTTTTTTAGGGGGACCAGCCGCCCGTGCAGGACTGTGCCTGTGCACAAGCATGGAAGGCCTGCCCCCTAGGCCTAATTTTAAGTAGGCTTAGCTTATCCTTTGTAGAAATAGGTTTCATAGGGTGAACCCCAAGGTCAAGGGCTTAGCTTATTGAATAAGTTGCCCCACTGTTTGTGAGAATATCAGAAATTCTCCAAATGGGGAAGTTGGATATTTCCTCCTATCTCCCTAGCCCCTCAAGGGGACTTTACAAATACTTCTTTATTCACTGTCCAAATTACTCTTGGATTTATCAGGGCATCACAGTAACCTGGACAAATCAACAAAATCTCTTGCCCTATTCAAGACTCCATGTACTTATGGTGTTAAACTAAACTGATCATACAAGGTAAGTTAGGAAATGCACTATCCAAAATATAAGTTTTGCTCCAAATAAACATCTCTCCCTTTGGTCTTACACAGAAGTTTAAGCTTTAAAATGTATATACCATATTTTGATAATCTGTTCATCAGTCGATGGACACTTGGGATGCTTTCATCTTTTAGCAACTGTGAATAATGTCGCTATGAACATTAGTGTGCAAATAACAGTTTGTAATCCTGCTTTCAATTTTTGTAAGTATATACCTAGTAGTGGAATTGCCAGATAATATGGTAATTCTATACCTAACTTCCTGAAGAAATTCCAAACTTCCACAGTTACTGCACCATTTTATATTCCCAGCAGCAGTAAATGAGAGTTCCTATTTGTCTACATCCTCTACAACACATGTAGTTTTCTGTTGTTTTAATAATGGCCATTCTAGTAGGTGCAAAATAGTATATCATTTTAGTTTTGATTTGCATTTCCCTCAAAGCTAGAGATGTTGAGCAACTTTTCATATGCTTTTAGTCATTTGATTTCCTCTTTGGAAAAATGTACAGTCAAATTTTTTGACCATTTTTAATTGTATTGTTTGTCCAATTAAACAAATTGGATTTGTTTACTGTTGAGTTGCATAAATTCTTTTATATTCTGGATATTAAACCCTTATTGGATATGTGGTTTCCAAATATCTCCTGCTATTGATTAAGCTGCCTGTTCAGTTTCTTGACAAAATCCTTTAAAACACAAAAGTTCTTTAATTTTGAGGAGGTTCCATTTATCTATTTTTTTTTCTTTCATTGCTTCTATTTTGCATGTAAAGTCTATGAAACCACTGGGTACCACAAGCTCTTCAACATATTTCCCTATATTTTCTTCTAGGATTTTATGATCCTGCTCTTATTTTTAGGCTTTGTTCCATTTTGAGTTGATTTTTGTATAATGTGTGAGAAAAGGGTCCTCTTTCATTCTTTTGGATATGGATATCTATTCTCCAAGCACCATTTGTTGAAGAGAATCTGCTGTCCCAGTTGAATGGACTTGGCAGCCTTGTCAAAAATCAGTTGACCATATATGTGAAGTTGCATTTGAACTCTTAGTTCAATTCTGATTATTAAAATGCATATCTGTATGCCAGGACCATGCTATTTGACTACTGGTAGCTTTGTAATGTGCTTTAAAGAAAGGATGCACGACTCCTCTAACTCTGTTCTTCTTTTGCAAGATTTTTCTGGCTATTTGGGGCCCCTTAAATTTCCAATCCATTGATAATTGGATTTTCATTTCTGTAAAGCATGCCACTGGAATTTTTATTGGGATGCCATTGAATCAGTAAATCAATTTCAGTAGAATTGATAACTTAATGATATCTCATATACCAATCCATGAACCCAGAAAGTTCTTCCATTTATTTAGGTCCTCTTTGGTTTCTTTTAGCAGTGTTTTATAATTTTCTGTGCAAAGGTCCTTTACACCCTTAGTTAAATTTATTCCTAAATATTTTATTCTTTTAGTTGCTATTATAGATGAAATCTTTACTTCATTTCCTTCTCAGCTTGCCCCTACCTGTGTATAGAAACACTGATTTTTGATTGTTGATCTTGTACTTTGCCAGTTTTCTGATCTTATATTAGTTTAGTAGCATTCAGGACTTTCTATATATAAGATCATCTCATCTGAAAATAGTGAAAGTTTTACTTTTTTCTTTTTTAATTTGGATTCCTTTTATTTCTTTTTCTTGGCTAACTATTCTAGCTAGAACTTCTAGCATAATGTTGAATAGCAGTGGTGACAGTGGGTATCCTTGTCTTGTTCCAGATCTTAAAGAGAAAGCTTTCAGCCTTTCACCACTGAGTATAATGTTAGCAGTGGGTTTTTCATGTTTTCTCTTTATCATGTTGAGGAAGTTTCATTCTATTCCTCTCTTTCAAATTATTTTTTTCAAAAAAAGGATATTGTCAAATGCCTTTTCTGTATCAATCAATATGATCATGTAGTTTTCCCCCTTTGATTTGTATTGAGGTATATTACATTAATTGAATTCCTTGTGTTGTTGAACACACCCTTGAACACCTGGGATAAAACCTACTTGATCATGGTGTATAATTGTTTTAATACACTGTTGGATTCAATTTGCAAGTATGTTCTTGAGGAATTTTTGCACCTATATTTATTAAGAAAATTGGTCTGTAGTTTTCATTTCTTCTAGTTTCCTTACCTGGCTTTAGTATTGGGTGATTTTGGCTTCGTAGAATGAGTTAGGTAGTGTTTCCTTTTCTTCATTTTTTTTTAAAGTTTGAGCAAGATTGGTGTTAATTCTTCTTGGAATTACTGGTAGAATTCACCTATGAAGCCACCTTATCCTGATCTAGAGCACTAAAACATCATCTATTACTGACCTTCAAGATAGAACCATCATCACCAGGGGCAAATGTTGCAAGGAGAACAAGGTAAAAAACGGAATTTACTGAGTTTGGCTATGAGGTGTTATTACTGGTGACCTTAGCAAGAACAATATTCATGGAGTTTTCAGGTTGCTTTCAAGATGGGAGCACTTTGAAAGTAATGTTTGTCTCCTGCTGAATTTAACTTTCTCATTAAGTAGTCTGAAATGATGCTGAGATTGCCATAACATCGTAGAAAATGTATTTAACCCATATGTATTAGTTTGTTAAAGCTGTTGGAATGCAATATACCAGAAATAGAATGGCTATTGTAAAGGGAATTCATTACATTAAAAGTTTATAGTTCTAAGGCCACAAAAATGTCCAAATTAAGGCACCACCAAGAGGTTACCTTCATTCAAGAAAGGCTGATGCTGTCCAGAACACCTCTATCGGCGAGAAGGCATGTGGCTGACATCCGCTCGTCCTTGACCCAGTTCCGTTGCTTCCAGCTTCAGATGTCAGTGGTTTCCTCTCTAAGCCTCTGTGCACCTTCACTTTGTTTCTGCAGGACAAAACTGTGGGTTCTGGCTTGCTTAGTATCTCATGGTAAGGCACATAGTGACATCTGCTGGGCTCTGCCAGTGTCGGCACTCCAAGCATCACCAAATGTATCTGTAGGCTCTGAAGCAACTGTTCTCTAAGTGTATGCATCTGAGTCTTTTACAAAATGTTCCTCCATTTAAAGGACCCCAGTAAACTATTCAAGACCCACGCTGAATGGGTGGAGTCATATTTCCATATCATTAAAGGTCACACACAAAGTTGGGCACATCACATTTCTGCGGAGATGATCAATCAAAAATGTCTGCCCTACAATATCAAATCAGAAATAAAAGAAATGACTGCCCCACAAAATTGGATCGTATTAGAACATGGCTTTTCTGGGGTACATAATAGTTTCAAACCAGCACACCATACCATGTTATACACAAAGTAATTTGAAATAACATAATTGGCTACAATTTTTTCTCACAGCCTTATAATTTAATGGCCATTGACAAGTATTTATTGAGGGTCCATATATGCAAAGCATTGCTTCTCTGAGGAATATACAGATTTATGACAAGTCTCCTGCTTTCGAGAAGTTTACAATCTATTGAGAAAACAACCAGTGAGTGGTAAGAATAGAAGAGTGTGAGGTGTGTTGGGAGGGAGAAATAAAAGTGTAGTCTGAGGTGACTATATGGAGAAGAAAACATGTGATTGGGTCTTGAAGAAATGTTAGATTATATATGAAGGAGAATCAGAAAAGGCATTATGTCAGGGAGACAGAAATACCTAAAGGTCAAAGGGACAAGCCTTCACACTTATCTGTAGAACTATGAGTTGCTTGACTGAGAAATAAGAGGTATGTTTGAACAGAGACAGTCATCAGGTATGAGATACCCTCAGCTCAGGATTTGTTCTTTCTGCATATAAGAGGCAGGGAAGGTGGAGCATATGTGCCAATCCACAAAATTAATACACCAGTAGTGGTAGATAGATTGAGGTTGTAAAAGGAGATCAACTATGAGAAATTATCATGAGACATCAGTTGGAGAAATGATAGAGATCAGACCACAGAGATGGATCCAAAAAAAAAATCAGGTAAAAATCATGAGAATTGGTGTCTGTCAAGTGAGAAGACCCAAAGATGATCATAACCCTGTGGTTCAAGGGAGAGGTGAAATTGATGAGTGGGGAACATCAAAAGAAAATGGCTTTAGGAAAGGAAAGAAGTGTACTCTGTCTCAGAAACATGGATATTTGAGGTAACAGGGACATTGAACAGATGTCCAACCAGCAGCCATAGGACTTCAGGTCCAAGATGTCAGAGGAGATGTGGAGGACATTCCAGGCAAAGACAACAATAGAAAGTATGAAAATGAAAAGCATATCTCAAGATAAAGAACCAGAATATGTCCATATATCTGGAGTGAAAGAAAGAAAGATTTCTTTCAAGAATGCCCTTCAAGGCTTTTTAATTTAAATTGTTGCTAAAATTTAGTTTTCCTAATGCCCTTGACCAATTTGAACTTGAGCACCATTAGCTAGCCTAGTCCTCCCTGATATGAGCTGTCCAAACATAAAGTGCCATTAAATTCCCCCACTAAGTTAATGAGAAAGGTGGACTATTATTAATACAGTCCATATCCTTTCATATACAAAGAAAACAAATTAAAACCAAAATATTTTTGTAAGAGACACCAAAGCTGCTTTATTGTGAAAACAAATTCCCCCAAATGAGAATATGGCACCACAAGACACAGGAATGGTAAGATCCCTCCTTTCTGAGCTACTAAACAGAGTAACAGTTTATAGGTCAGGTGTTCATGTGTCACCTTACACATCACCTCTAATATTGTCCTGAACTGTTACTCCTAGATAACATTTCAAGGTCTTGTGTTTTACTGTTGCAAAAGCAGAGCTATTGCCTTACCTAATTCCCCCAGCATCTAACATAATACACTGCATACCAGTAGGGAATAGAAAATAAAGCTATGTTACTAAATCTTTCACCAGTTTGACATTACAGTTGGCAATAATTCACATATTACTGTAAAGTCAAATTTCACTAGGTCTCCCACACTAGGTTTTAACTTTAGGAGGAAAACTGGGATAACAGAAGCAGAAAGTATACTTAGCTATCAGGCTGAGAGTCATGAAGGAAACCCCAGTTTAAATAGCTAACAGACATTAATGTAAAAAGCTAGAGCTAAAATGGAAACAGCCCAGCAAAACTGAAATCTCCAAAAAGACTGTAGAATCAATTTCCTCAATACTTATTAAAGAGATGAAAGTTAAAACAAAACAAGTCTCCATTTTGTGTATTACTGCCACATAATTTAAAAATATAAACATGTATTTTTCCAAAGTGGTCAAATTATAGTAAAACTGTCACACATGCCCCAGACCCTTTGCATTAGCATATTCAGTATCTTAAGTTTTGATTATCAAAGAAAGGTATGGTCGGCCACAGCATGTAGTGTTTTCAATGTAGCTATGACATAAATGTTAATTATGAGCCATGAGAGCCAAAGCGCAGGGACAATTAAGGCTGTGAGTAAGCCTTATTACCTGCCCAGGATCCTTATTTCTATTCTGTTTCTGTCTATACATCATTAAAGAAACTATCATCCCTGTAAAATAGCCATAAAATGTTATTCTCTATAAAACCCTTTGCATAGTGTTTGGTTTAGCAAGTGTTGAGAAAATAGAAAGTTTTAACTAATTCACTCACTAATAAAAATTCATTTTATATAAAGAAAGAATAATAATGGAAGTGATCTTATTGGCTGGTATGATGGTTAGGTGCTGTGTCAACTTGGCCAATTGATGATGACCAGCTGTCTGCTCAGGCAAGCACTGGCCTGACTGTTGCTGCAAGGATGTTTCATGGCTGGTTGATAAACGAGAAGGCTGGGGTATTAAATCATCAGTCAGTTGATTGCATCTGTGGCTGATAACATCTGTGATCAACCAAGGTGTGCCTCCCACCCATGAATTAATTCAATCAGTTGAAGAGTTTAAAGGAGGAAGAGAGACTTTTTATGTTTATCTGGTGTCATGTATAAGGAAATATAATCACGAAAGTGACCCTCACATCACCACTTATTCACCAGATAATAGAATCTATCATGGGCATGGATATTCCGTCATATTCACAGGGTCCATCCGCACTTAACTGTAAGACCCACCAGGCATGCACACCAGGGTATGGAAGCTTGGGAATCCTCTTAGATTTCTGCCCAACACAGCATGACAGTAGAATTCATACCTAGTTATCCACGATGCCAAGTGCCTATAATCTATTAAAGCATGAGATTGACAGCAATTCGGTTACCATGTTTCACTTCAAGACTTTCAAGAATATCTGGTTAATCGTTAGTTTTATGAATCAGTGTGGTTAGGCTGTAGTACCCAATTATACAATTAAACATGATTCTAAGTGTTACTGTGAAGATATTTTGTAGATGTACTTAACATCTGCAGCCAGTTGACTTTAACGAAAAGGAGATGACTCCTTTTGTAGGTTCAATAGATTTTAAGTTTAATAAGGTGGCTAGCTCTCATTCAATCAGTGAAAAGATCTTACCGGCAAAATCGAGGTTTCCCTGGGGAAGAAGAAATTCTGCCTCAATACTACAGCACAGCTCCTGCTCAAGAGTTTCCAGCCCACTGACCTATGCCGCACATTTTAAACTTGCTAGCCCCCATAATTGCATAGGCTAATTCCTTGAAATAGGTCTGTTACCTTACCGAAAGACTGGTATATTTGGCAAAGTAATTTTTACTATGGGGCAAATTGTTTAAATATTTAAGTATATACATGTACATATGAAGCTATCCAGCACTGAAATTATTCATTAAGTTTGTAATCATTTATTCACATGTAAAAAGGGCAGAGGTGGGCAGATTACATAAGTGTGGAAAATTGGATTTGGGAGCAAAAGAGAAAAGGTGAACAGACTGGAGAAAATGTGCATGCTGTGTGAAAATATATTGCTGTGATTCTTCTACTTCTCATGAGACTTATTACTTCAAATAGAGAGGGAGATTGACCGTAATAATTTCATGAAGTATTTTTTAATTGACATCACATATTATTGACAAAGAATTTTTATCTTCATAAGAAAACAACAAACAACTCAAGAAGAAAATGACCAATAATAGGAAATTCATAGCAGAAGAAATAAAAATAGCTAATAAGCATTTGAAAAGGTGCTGAGCCTCTTTGGTAGTGAGCATTGAAACAGAAAATAAAAGTAAATTTAAAAAAAAGTAAATGAGATATCACTACCCACCTACTAGTTTATACTCCTGGTGGAAATCTAAATTTATGGTATTAAAAATTACTATAGCAGGAATGAATATACTATAGATTTAAAACCTATTTAAAAAGCACTCATCTATACAAACTTTGCTTCCTTGAAAACAGGTTTTAAAGACCTTCTCAAACATTGAAAATATGTGTCTAACTTATTTTGAAGAACGTCTCTGGTCAAGATTTCTGAGCTAGAAATTCAAATACAAGCAAAGTTCTCCTGATTTTAAATTATATATACATTCATAAAGGAGTGTGTATATTTTTCACTCTCTGCTTTAACCTGTGTATTTTCCATTCAAATGTATTTTGGAAGGAGTTCCTACACATAAGTAAGGCAGCAAAACAAATACACACAGGCAAAGTTCCAAATAAATAATGAAAAACGAAGCATACAGAAGTGGTGGGAAGGGAAAAATCAAAGAAAGAGGCATGGAAGGAAACTGAGACAAAGAAAAAGTTTCCTAAAATGGAAGCAAATAGCACAGTACCTGCTTCATAAATTAACAGTTTCTGCTTAAGCAATAAATTGAGCAAGAGGGCAGTAGGTTATAGATGAATAGACAGTTAATCTTCCTGTGAAAGGCAATGAAGTAACAGTGACACAGGTGCAGGCCACAGAGTCAAAAAACCTTTGCAGTACAGTATGAGAATATATCAAGAATAAATGTCCTTGAAATTAAAAAATGATTTTGCATGAGAAAGAACAAAGGAATGTCAGTATTGCAGGGTATTCAAAATAGATGGTCATCCATATTTTAAAATTTCAGTTTCTGTGTGAGACTAAAATTTATATTTTGACTAGTGCATTTTCTAACTTAACCTGTATGATCAGTTTAATTGAACAACATAAGTACATGGAACCTTGAATAGGGCATGAGATTTTGCTTGTTTGTCCAAGTTTCTGTGATGCCCCAATAAATCCCAGAGTGATCTGAATAGTGAGTAAAGAAGTATTTGCAAAGTCCCCTTGGAGGAATGGGGAGAAAGGGGGAAAAATTCAATTTCCCCATTTGGAGAATTCCTGATATTCTCACAAGCAGTGGAGACAATCAAATCAGTTGGCTGAGGCCTCAATCTTGGGTCTTTCACCCCTATCAAACTTATCCTGCAAAGGATAAGCTAAGCCTACTTAAAATTCGGCCTAACAGTTACTCCCAGAAAACATCTTTTGTTGCTCAGATGTGGCCTCTCTGTAAGCCAACACAGCAAGTGAACTCACTGCCCTACCCCCTCTACATGGGACATGACTCCCAGGAGTATAAATCTCCCTGGCAACATGGGACAGAAATCCTGGGATGAGCTGGGACTCAGCAACAAGGGATTGAGTAAACCTTCTTGACCAAAAGGGGGAAGAGAGAAATGAGACAAAATAAAGTGTCAGTGGCTGAGAGATTTCAAACAGTCAAAAGGTTATCCTGGAGGTTATTCCTATACATTTTATAGATAGTTTATGGTGTATTAGAGTGGCTAGAGGGAAGTACCTGAAATGTAGAGCTGTGTTCCAGTAGCCATGTTTCTTGAAGATGATTGTATAATGATATATCTTTTACAATGTGACTGTGTGGTTGTGAAAACCTTGTGTCTGATGTGCCTTTTTTCTGGGGTATGGACAGATGAGTAAAAAATATGGATAAAAAATAAACAAATAATAGTGGGAACAAAAGTTAATATTAATTGAGTAGCTTGAAATACTAATGGTCAATGAGAGGGAAAGGTAAGGGATATGGTATATATGAGCTTTTTCTTTTTTCTTTTTTATTTCTTTTGCTAGAGAGATATGAATGTTCAAAAAATAATCATGATGATGAATACACAACTATGTGATGATATTGTGAACCATTGACTGTACACCATGTATAGAATGTTTGTATGTCAAGAGAGTTTGTATGTTTGTCAAGTTTACAATAAAAATATTTTAAAAAAAAGAATAAGTGTCCTTGGAGAAAAGAAGGCATGTAGAAATGGTCTTTTTATGGCTAACTCTGCTTCTATTTCCTTATGTTATTACTTTCCAGTTTAAAATATATATATATATATGAACAACACTTGCTTGGCAAAAGATATATTCTTTTGCCAAGTAAGTGTTGTTCATATCAATATGGCTGTTATTCATACTGGACATGGGGTTAAATATTGAACATGCAAAGATAAAAAGACAAAATCACTGACTTCAAGACTGAGAGAACACAAGTATCGTCTTGTGTTTGACTTCTGTGCTTTGGGAGCTAAAGAAACTCTTTTCCATTGAGGAGGTGGAGGTTGCACCCTTGAGACCCATGCAGTTCACATCAAAGTGGAACATTTTCTGTCTCTATTAAATTAAGGTATATGAAAATCAGAGAACATTAGAAAGTGGAGATAAATGAAAAATCCTTCAAGTGGTGGTTTTTATATAATTTATGATCATCAGGACAATGGAATTACATAGGTTGTTAAGGAAAGATAAATAGCATATATTGTTGATTTTTTGAAATAGTCAAAGTAATATCAGTAAAATATAAAAAGTATTAAGTGCTTTACAGAAGTAGGTAATATCAGGATTTCAAACTCAATTAATAGTTGATGGTAGGCTATAAATGGCTATTTTCTCGGTTCTAGTATTAAATTTCTACTTCTATAGAAAGCATGCATTATTATACATTATAAAAGATGTACATATTACAGAACAATTATTTTGTAGAGCATTCCAGATCATCTAAAGAAGGAAAGGAAAGTGCAGGATGATCTTGGACTGAATAATCTCAGGAGTAAACTTAATTTTTTTATTTAACAATAGTAGGTATTAGGCAAATCCTTGAAAACCTTTTAGGAGCCTGACTTCAGAAAACTGGAAATCTGCCTAAGGAGTAGGTGTGTCTGCCATAATTGGCTGTAAGGCCGCTGGAGCAGCCAGCATCATTGGGGTGGATATCAACAAGGACAAATTTGCAAAGGCCAAAGAGCTGGGGGCCACTGAGTGCATTGGCCCTCAGGACTTCCAGAAACCCATCCATGAGGTGCTGAAGGAAATGAGTGGGGGTGGAGTCATTGGTCAGCTGGACACCATGGTTTGTATGACCTGATTCATGCTTCTTTCATAGAGAGGATGTTTTGAAACAGCAGAATGTAAATATTAGGAATAAGTACTAGTTTTTTTAATTATGAATTGCAATATTCTATCATCTGTTAATTCACCTATAATTACTATATTATTATGTACAGAATCTTTCATTTCATTAGCTAAGAAAAAATATCTCAAATCAAAGTTCCCCATTAGATGTTGTTTTATATCAATATTGCTTTTACATTTTATCTAAGTAAATATTAATATATTTATATTATTTATATTTAATACATTTAAATAATTAAATTTATTTTAGTAACTTGTAAAAAATATTTCAAACTGAAGGAAATATAAATTATAAAATTCTCTTTTCAGACTTAGAAAGTTCGATTTTTTTCCTATATATTCATTTAAAAAATCAATAATTTTTATGTTTAATGAGTTCAGATTTGTTTTCTCATATCAAACTTTGACCAAAAGAAATAATGTGCAATGTTAGGCAAAAAAAAATTATTTTATTAACTTAACATGCACTAGAGAATGTTACTGCCTTAATGTATCACTAGATATCCCCACAGCAGGCAGAATAGTGTCTAGCTTTTAATAGACATCCAGTCTCTGTGTTGGGCTGAAA
Organism: Tamandua tetradactyla; assembly: GCF_023851605.1. Lineage (NCBI taxonomy): Eukaryota > Metazoa > Chordata > Mammalia > Pilosa > Myrmecophagidae > Tamandua > Tamandua tetradactyla. The sequence continues at coordinate 25,966,035 of NC_135350.1, forward strand.
CTTATAATGCATGATGAATTTCACTACCAAATAAATTTAAGACATACATACTATGTAGCTTATAGCATTATGTGCATGTAAAATAGTATTAAAAGTGCATACATATCTCATAGCATTACAAGCATAAAATAGCATTACATACCATTACATGTATGTAAAATACTGAGCATAGGGCAACCTGGCTAATGGTAAGTACTCAACAAATGTTAGCCATATTATATCATTATAGTGAAATATTCTATTCTATTCTATTCTATTCTATTCTATTCTATTCTATTCTATTCTATCATTATATCAAATACTACTCCCAATATTTAAGTGCTTACAACATCTTTGGAATATTCATGAAAATCCTTTCAAATAAATATAAATATCATCAATTGCAATCAGTAACATCACCAACTACATTATTCCTAACCAGAATTCCATCAAACCCAGCTGAGAAAGTCCCCAGAGATCAATCAATCACCATGGTTGAGATTCCCAGCAGGTTCAAGCAGCGTTAGTCCTATGGAGCAGCACACTGAGGGTAATGATCTTTGTGCCTTAATCTGGGACAATATGCCACACATAATTGAAGCTCCTAGAAAATCCAACTTTTTGCCATATGGCAGTTTTTCTCCTTAGGTTCTTTTATAATGCTTTGCTCCCATTTTCTCCATGGACAACACTGTTACTCTACTTCATAATATGAAATGTCTGATAGCTACATATTCTGTGGATATCTGGTCTTCCAAACTTCATACTCCAAACTCAAAGGCTTAATTACTATATATTTATAGTAATTCATGTATGTATTCATACATACACCTGGGGAATCCTAAACTATTTTCTTACTACAGTATGTTTTCAAAAACCAGAGGGGAAGGAAGAAGGCTCTCTGAAATGGCTTTTGAGATTCAAGAATAATAGCTATAGTTTAAGGTAAAGCCAATAAAAATTTTTTGGAGATAAATGTAGCATTTACACCATATTCATTTTAGAGATGGACAATAAAATAGGGATCTGTTAAAAATGGAGAGCATCACGGGAACACAAGACAAATTTTTGTGATCTGGTCAGTATCACATCCTATTAACCATCAAAATATGTACCTTAAGTAAGGTTCAAATTGCCCCCTCAATCAAATGAAAAATGTTTAACCAACTCATAGCCTAAGATTCATGTGGCTAAGAAACATAACCATTGCCTCAAGAATCAATTTTATACATTTATGATGTGTTTAACTCTTTAATATTTATAAGCAAATATTATGTAGACAAAAATTCATTCATCCATTCTCTCAGCCAAACATATTTCTGGACATTTACTAAAGTCACAGCACTAACCTACACACAAAGGTGAACAAAGAAGCAAAAGACATTCTTTATACTCCACATAGTCACAATCTAGATAATACATGAACTGTTACTGTGTATTATGAATGGGAACTATCAGAGGACCTATTGTTACAATGCTGAATATTAATTTCATTCCAGATTGAGAATATTCCCAAAAGACATACGGCATAGGCATCATTGTAGGGGTGCCTCCCTTTCTCAAAACCTCTCAGTGGGCCCTATGTTGCTGTTGAGTGGATGTACATGGAGAAGGGCAATGCTTGGTGGTATGTAGTTAGGTTTACAGGCTAAATTCTTAATTACTTCAGGATTTGTTCCATTTTGTAAGTGACAGAGAAAGTTTTGCAAAGTAATGTGCTCAAAGATGAATTAAAGGTCCTGCAGTATCTGTAGGCTACATATCAACTAGATGTGGAACTACTGCAGGCTGAAATTCCCAGACACTATCTGATGTCCCAAAACAAATGAGCTAGGTGCTTGTATACAACTTGGTAGTTCACAGAAATTTTGGGCAACTCTGACACTCGGAATTAGAGTTCTGAAGCTATGAAAGTTAGCAGTGCCCCATACAGGAACTATTTAAAAAGTTGAAAAATGGATCAGACTTTGTGCAGACACACGAAGGAAGCTGATCTGGAAAGAACTAAGGTAGAGTGGAATACAGGATAAAGGATGCTATCATCCATACTTTAAAACTTCAACTTCCATATAAGACCAAAGGGAGAGATATGTATTTGGTACAAAATTTATATTTTGAGTAGTGCATTATTTATATAGTCAGTTTAGTTGAACACTATAAGTACATGGAATCTTGAATAGGGCATGAGATTGTGTTGGTTTGTCCAGGTTAGAGTAATGTCCCCATATATCCCAGAGTAATTTGTGCAGTGAATAAAGAAGAATTTGCAAAATCCCTTTGGGGGAATGGAGAGAAAGGAGAAATATTCAATTTCCACATTTGGAGAATTTCTGATATTCTCACAAGCAGTGGGGACAACCAATTCAATAGGCCAAGTCCTCAATCTTGGGGTTCACCCCTATGAAGCATTCTTGCAAAGGCTAGCCTAAGCATACTTAAAATTAGGCCTAAGGGTCACCTCAAGAGAACCTTTTTTGTTGCACAGATGTGGCCTCCCTCTCTAAGTCAACTCAGCATGTGAACTCACTGCCCTTCTTCCTACGTGGAATATGGCTCCCTGAGTAGAGCTGGGACCCAGCATCAAGGGATTGAGAAAGTCTTCTTGACCAAAAGGGGGAAGGGAAAATGAGACAAAATAATGTTTCAGTGACAGAGAGATTTCAAACAGAGTTGAGAGGTTATCCTGAAGATTATTCTTATGTATTACATAGATATCCCTTTTTAGCTTATGATGTATCAGAGTGGTTGGAGCAAAGTACCTGAAACTGTTGAGCTGTATTCCAGTAGCCTTGATTCTTTTTGTTGCTGTTATTGTTGTTGTGGGCTTTTACAGCAGTCATATTTATTCCTGAGCTTTAAGTGCTATTTCCGGATTTTTAAAAATTTTTTTAATTTATTTACTTTTATTTATGATACATAACCACATACAAACACAAACATTGTTATCATATGATCATTCTGTTCTTGTTATATAATCAATAACGCCCACTGTCATCACAATTGTATATTCATCATCATGATCATTTCTTAGAACATCTGCATCAATTCAGAAAAAGCAATAAAAAAGAAAGCAGAAAAAATTCTTACCTACCATACCCTTTGCCCCTCCCCTTCACCAATCACCAGCATTTCAATCTACCAAATTTATTTTAACATTTGTTCCCCCTAATATTTATTTATTTTTAATCCATATGTTTCACTTGTCTGTTGATAAGGTAGACAAAAGGAGCACCAGACACAAGGCTCTCACAATCACCCAGTCACATTGCGACAGCAATATCATCATACAATTATCTTCAAGAAACATGGCCACCGGAGCACAGCTCCACATTTTCCAGCAGTTCCCTCCAGCATCTCCATTACACCTTCACTAAACAAGTGATATCTAGTAATGCATAAGAATAACCTCCAGGGGCAGGCCACGGTGGCTCAGCAGTCAAGAATGCTTGCCTGCCATGCCAGAGGACCCGGGTTCGATTCCCGGTGCCTGCCCATGTAAAAAAAAAAAAAAAAAGAATAACCTCCAGGATAACCTCTCAACTCTGTTTGGAATCTCTCAGCCACTGACACTTTATTTTGTCTCATTTCATTCTTCCCCCTTTTGGCCGAGAAGACTTACTCAATTCCTTGATGCTGAGTTCCAGCTCATTCTAGGATTTCTGTCCCACATTGCCAGAAAGGTCAACACCCCTCAGAGTCATGTCACACATAGAGAGGGGGAGGGCAGTGAGTTTGCTTGCTGTGTCAGCCAAGAGAGTCCACATCTGAGCAACAGAAGAGGTTCTCTTGGGAGTGACTCATAGGCCTAATTTTAAGTAGGCTTAGCTTATCCTTTGCAGAGTTAAGTTTCATATGAACTAACCCCAAGATTGAAGGCTTGGCCTATTGCTTTGGCTGTCCCCACTGCCTGGGAGAATATCAAGAATTCTCCACTTGGGGAAGTTGAATTTTCCCTCTTGCTCACTATTCCCCCTAGAGGACTCTACAAATACTTCCCTATTCACTGTTCAAATTGCTCTGGAATTTATCTGGGCATCACTCTGGACAAATCTACAAAATCTCATCCCTATGCAAGGTTCCAAGTACTATGGTGTTCAATTAAGCTGTCTACATGAGTTATATTAGGAAATGCACTAGTCAAAATGTAAATTTTGTACTAAATATTTTTTGTTTGTCTCACACATACGTTAAAGTTTTAAAATATTAATTACCATCTATTTTCAATACCCTGCATTATTAACATTCCTTTGTTCTTCTTCATGCAGAAACATTTTTAAATTTGCACATTTAGTCACTACCATTATACACTCTAGGCATTCCTAGATTATACGAACTCAGTCTTTATTGTCTATATTTCCTTCTGATTTCATTTGTGCCCCCAGGCCTCCTCTCTCTATCATTCTCACATTCAGCTTCATTTCAGTGTTCTAACATTACTGTATTACAGTTAGGTTGTATGTGCTATCCATTTCTGAATTTTTACAATCAGTCCTATTGCACAATCTGTATCCCTTCAGTGAATTACCCAATATCTACCCTATTTCTATCTCTTAATGGTCTCTGTTACCAGCTGAAATTCTCCACATTCATTCACTAATGTCAGTTCAGATCAGTGAGACCATATAGTATTTGTCCTTTTGCTTCCAATCTCACTCAGCATAATGTCCTTAAGGTCTGTCCATGTTGTTACATGCTTCATGACATTATTCTGTCTTACAGCTGCATAATATTACATCGTATGTATATACTACAATTTGCTTAGCTACTCATCTGTTGACGAATATTTTGGCTGTTTCCATCTCTTGGCAATTGTAAATAATGCTGCTATAAACATTGGTGTGCAAATGTCCATTTGTGTTCTTGCCCTCATGTATTCTGAGTAGATACCTAGCAATGGTACTGCGGGATCATATAGCAGTTCTATATGTAGCTTCCTGAGTAATCACCACACTGCCTGTGGTTGTACCAGTTGAAATTCCCACCACAGTGGATAAGTGTGCCTCTTTTTCCACATACTCTCCAGTACTTGTTGTTTTCTGTTTTATTGATAATGACCATTCTGGTGGGTGTGAGATGATATTTCATTGTGGCTTTGATTTGCATTTCCCTCATAGTCAGGGAAGTTGAACATCTTTTCATGTGCCTTTTGGCCATTTGTATTTCCTTTTCGGAGAAGGGTCTGTTCATGTCTTTTGCACATTTTATATTTGGGTTGTCTGTCTTTTTGTTATTGAGTTAAACAATCTCTTTATATATTCTGGATGCTAGACCTTTATCTGATATATTGTTTCCAAATATTGTCTCCCATTGTATAGGCTGTCTTTTTTACTTTCTTGACAAAGATCTTTGATGCACAAAAGTGTTTAAATTTAAGGAGTTTCCATTTATTTATTTATTTATTTATTTGCTCTTGCTTTGTTGTAAGGTCTAGGAAACTGCCTCCGATTGTAAGATTTATAAGATATTTCCCTACATTTTCTTCTAAAAGTTTTGTAGTCTTAGATCTAATGTTTAGGTCTTTGATTGATTTTTAGTTAGTTTTTGTATAGGGTGTGAGATATGGATCCTTTTTCATTCTGTTGCATGTGCATGTCTAGTCCTCTAAGCACTATTTATTGAAGAGATGATTCTGCCCCAGGTGAGTTGGCTTGACTGCCTTATCAAACATCAATTGCCCATAGTTGAGTGAGTCTATAGCTGAACACTCTATTCAATTCCATTGGTCAGTATATCTATCTTTATGCCAGTACCGTGCTGTTTTGACCATGTAGCTTCATAATATGCTTTAAAGTCAGGTAGTGTGAGGCCTCCAACTTCTTTTGTCTTTCTCAGGGCTATTCAGGGCACTCTGCCCCTCCAGATAAATTTGGCTATTGGTTTTTCTGTTTCTGAAAAGTAAGTTTTTGGGATTTGAATTGGTATTGCATTGAATCTGTAAATCAATTTAAGCAGATTTGACATCTTAACTATATTTAGTCTTCAAATCCATGAACACAGTATGCCCTGCCACTTACTTAGGTCTTCTGTGATTTCTTTTGACAATTTCTTGTAGTTTTCTTTGCACAGGTCTTTTGTATCTTTAGTTGAATTTATTCCTAAATATGTTATTTCTTTTGTTGCAATTATAAATGAAATTGTTTTCTTGATTTCCACCTCAGATTGTTCATTACTAGTGTACAGAAACACTACAGATTTTTGAGTGTTGATTTTGTAACCTAACACTTTGCTGTACTGATTTATTGGCTGTAGAAAATTTGCTGTGGATTTTTCAGGGTTTGGCATATAGTATCATATCATCTGCAAGCAGTGAGAGTTTAACCTCTTCCTTTCTGATTTTGATGCCTTGTATTTCTTTTTCTTGTCTAATTGCTCTGGCTAGAACTTCCAACACAATGTTGAATAACAGTGGTGATAGTGGACATCCTTGTCTTGTTCCTGATCTTAGGGGGAATGTTTTCAGTTTTTTCCTGCTGAGGATGATGTTAGTTGTGGGTTTTTCATAGATTCCCTCTATTATGTTGAGGAAGTTCCCTTCTATTTCTATCCTCTGAAATGTTTTCAACAAGAGAGGATGTTGAATTTTCTCAAATGCCTTTTCTGCATCAATCAAGATGATCATGTGGTTTTTCTGCTTTGATTTGTTGATATGGTATATTACATTAATTGATTTTCTTATGTTGAACCATTTTTGCATATCTTGGATGAATCCTACATGGTCACGGTGTATAATTTTTTTTAATGCACTGCTGGATTCGATTTGCAAGAATTTTGTTGAGGATTTTTATTTCTATATTCATTAGAGATATTGGTCTGTAGTTTTCTTTCCTTGTAATATCTTTGTCTGACTTTGGTATGAGGGTGATGTTGGCATCATAGAATGAATTAGGTAGATTTCCCTCCTCTTCAATTTTTTTGAAGAGTTTGAGCAGATTGTTACTAATTCTTTCTGGAATATTTGGTAGAATTCACCTGTGAAGCCATCTGGCCTTGGACTTTTCTTTTTGGCAAGCTTCTTAATGACAGATTCAATTTCTTTATTTGTGAATGGTTTGTTGATGTCATGTATTTCTTCTTGAGTCAATGTTGGTTGTTCATGCCTTTCTAGGAAGTTGTTCTTTTCATCTACTTGTTGAGTTTATTAGCATAAATTTGTTCAGTGTATCATTTCATTACTTCCTTTATTTCAGTGGAGTCAGTGGTTATGTCTCCTCTTCCATTTCTGATTTTATTTATTTGCACCCTCTCTGTTCTTCTTTATGTCAACCTTGCTAAAGTTCCACCAACTTTATTGATTTTCTCATAGAACCAACTTCTGGTTTTGTTGATTTTCTTGATTATCTTCATGTTCTCAATTTCATTTATTTCTTTTCTAATCTTCATTATTTCCTTCCTTTTGCTTGCTTTGGGAAGCAAATTTGCTGTTCTTTCCATACTTCTTCCAAGTGGATGGTTAATTCCTTGATTTTTGCTCTTACTCCTTTTTTGATATAGGCATTGTTCTAGTTTGCTAGCTGCTGGAATGCAACACACCAGAGCTGGATTGGCTTTTAATAAAAGGGGATTTATTTAAGGCAACTAGTAAACTAGAACAAGCATTTAGGGCAATAAATTTCACTCTTAGCACTGCTGTTGCTTCATCCCATAAATTTGTATATATTGTGTTTTCATTTGCCTTGAGATATTTACTGATTTCCCTTGTAATTTCTTCCTTGACCCAATGGTTGTTTAAGAGTGTGTTGTTCAGCCTCCATATATCTGTGAATTTTCAGCCACTCTGTATATTATTGATCTCCAGCTTCATTCCTGTATGATCTGAAAAAGTGCTTTGTATGATTTCAATCTCTTTAAATTTCTTGAAATTTACTTTGTGATCCAGCATATGGTCTATCCTTGAGAATGATCCATGAGCACTTGAGAAAAAGGTGTATCCTACTGTTGTGGGGTGTAATGTTCTGTATATGTCTCTTAAGTTGTATTAGTTAGGGTTCTCTAGATTAACAGAATCAACAGGGAACACTCGCAAATATAATATTTATAAAAGGGTCTCACGTGACCATGGGAATGCAGGGTCCAAAATCAACAGGGCAGGCTGTAAAGCAATTGATTTGGATGGAGGGTCTGGACGAACTCCACAGGAGAGGCTCACCAGCGGAGACAGGAAGAGCTGTCTCTTTTGCATCCTCCTTATAAGGCTTTCGGTGATTAGATTAAGCATCAATCATTGCAGAAGACACTCCGCTTTGGCTGATAACAAATGGAGTCAGCTGTGGACACAGCTGACATCATCATGATTTAATTCTGTGAAATGTCCTCATTGCCTCAGGCAAGGCGGCACTTGCCCAACCAGACAAACAGGTACCACCACTTGGCCAAGTTTTCACATGAACCTGACCATGACAGTCCACCCCTTATCAACTTGGCAGCTATACAAACCACCTTAAATAATACCTAATTTCTAAACAAAAAGCAATAAAACACACATTTTTTTCTTTCACCTAACAATATGCAACTGTCCTGCATATAACTGGAAACACATTAAATCTCTCCAGAATAGGGGGAAATCCTTGGATAATATTCATTCTTAAACTTGATATCTTACAACTTAAATAGTATAACATGAACAAAACAGCATCACAGTCCTCGTTTCTGAAACTGATCACATGAGCATAGTTTGTACTTAACACTACCTTTTCCACTACCCATTCCATGTTCCCTTTACCATCAGCAAGCACTTCAGTGGTTCTTTGCCTGGTGGGGTGACCCAAACATTCACTCCTGAAGTTTCAGAGCCACTGGTACTTCTGCCTGGATTGGGTTGTTGCAGTTTTCCATTAACTTTAGTCACAGGGCATGGCAGTACAAAAAGATGCCCTAGGGAATCTCCTATATTCCAAGGAAACTCTTCATTATCCCCATTATGTAGTTGCAGTCATACTTCCCCCAATAGTCAGGGTCAATTACCCCAGACAATAATGTAATTCCCTTCTTGGCTTGTTGATTGAGTGGTATAAGTAGCCCAAAGTGACCAGGTGGCAGTCTTAACTTCCAGCTCAATGGAATGATTGTTGTTTCTCCTCAACGAAGCACTCCCCCTTTTGGAACTAAAACCTGTACACCAGCAGAGCTCAGTGTCACAGGGACAGGAAGCAAAAAATTTCCAGTGGATCACTAGGGGTATTAGTGAGTGGAATCGCTCCCATTTCCACCCTTTGGTTCCTGGACCCATGGATCCTAGCTGTGGGAGAAACAACATCATACAGCTGATGCTGATTCAGAGTATATACAGCTTCCTGGAGAACATCAGCCCAGCCTTTCAAGGTATTGCCACCTAGGTGGCACTGTAATTGAGTTTTCAAAAGGCCACTCCACTGTTCCATCAACCCAGCTGCTTCTGGATGATGGAGAACATGCTAAGACCAGAGAATTCCATGAGCATGTGCCCATTCGTGCACTTCATTTGCTATGAAGTGTGTTCCTTGATCAGAAGCAATGCTATGTGGAACCATGATGATGGATAAGGCATGTTGTAAGCCCATGGATGGTAGTTTTGGCAGAAGAATTTTAGTGCAGGAAAAGCAAAGTCATATCCAGCAGCTGTTCACTTTTGGGTGGTACCTGCATATCCCGCTGAACCATCTGTAAACCACTCCCAAATTTTCTCTTCCTCAGTCAATTCATTGTAAGGAACTCCCCAAGAGGCCATAGCTCAGGACTGGGAAACAGAAGGTAATGTGGCAGGAGTGAAGACCATGAGCATTTGGGTCACTTCTTCATGTAACTTACTTGTGCCTTCTGGACCTGCTCTGGGCCTATCTTGCATATACCATTTCCATTTTACAATAGAGTGCTGCTGCACATGCCCAACTTTATGGCTTGGTGGGTCAGACAACACCCAGCTCATAATAGGCAACTCAGGTCTCATGGTAACTTGGTGGCCCATGGTTAAGCGTTCAGTCTCGACTAAGGCCCAGTAGCAGGCCAAAAGCTGTTTCTCAAAAGGAGAGTAGTTATCTGAAGCATATGGTAACGCTTTGCTCCAAAATCCTAAGGGTCTACATTGTGATTCTCCTGTAGGGGCCTGCCAAAGTTTCCAGACAGCATGTCTATTTGCCACTGAAACTTCCAGCACCATTGGATCTGCTGGATCATACGGCCCAAGTGACAGAGCAGCTTGGACAGTAGCCTGTACCTGTCACAGAGCCTCCTCTTGTTCAGGTCCCCAATCGAAATTAGCAGCTTTTCTGATCACTTGATAAATGGGCCAGAGTAGCATACCCAAATGAGGAATACATTGCTGCCAAAATCCAAAAAGATCAACTAGGGGTTGTGCCTCTTTTTTGGTCATAGAAGGAGTCAGATGCAGCAACTTATCCTTCACCTTTGAAGGAATATCTCAACATACCCCACACCACTGGACACCTAGAAATTTCACTGAAGTGGAAGGCCCCTGTATTGTTGTTGGATTTATCTGCCATCCTCTGACACACAATTGTCTTACCAGTAATTCTAGAGTAGTTGCTACATCTTGCTCACTAGGTCCAATCAACATGATATCATCAATATAATGGACCAGTGTGATGTCTTGTGGAAGGGAGAAATGATCAAGGTCCCTGTGGACCAGATTATGACATAGGGCTAGAGAGTTGATATACCCTTGAGGTAGCACAGTGAAAGTGTATTGCTGACCTTGCCAGATGAAAGCAAATGCTTTCTGGTGGTCCTTACTAATAACCATTGAGAAAAAAGGATTTGCCAGATCAATAGCTGCATACCAGGCACCAGGGGATGTATTGGTTTGCTCAAGCAATGACACCACATCTGGAACAGCAGCTGCAATTGGAGTTACCACCTGGTTGAGCTTATGATAATACACTGTCATCTTCCAAGACCCATCTGTTTTCTGCACAGACCAAATAGGAGAGTTGAATGGGGATGTGGTGGGAATCACCACCCCTGCATCCTCCAAGTCCTTAAGAGTGGCAGTAATCTCGGCAATCCCTCCAGCAATCCGCTATTGCTTCTGATTTACTATTTTGCTCAGTAAGGACAATTCTAGTGGCTTCCTCTTGGTCTTTCCCACCATAATAGCCCTCACTGCATGAGTTAGAGAGGATTCTGCTAGTTTCTCAGTATGTCTATACCAATTATACATTCTGGAACTGGGGAAATAACCACAGAATGAGTCTGGGGGCCCACTGGACCCACTGTGAGATGGACCTGAGCTAAAACTCCATTGATCACCTCGCCTCCATAAGCGCCCACTCTGACTGATGGACCAGAGTGATATTTTGGGTCCCCTGGAATTAATGTCACTTCTGAACCAGTGTCTAATAATCCCCCAAATATCTGATCCTTTCCTTTTCCCTAATGCACAGTTACCCTGGTAAAAGGCCATCAGTCTCCTTGGGAAAGGCTTGCAGGAAGATTAACAGTATAAATTTGTGGCAGTGTAACAGCGTTCTCCCCCTAAGGGACCTGGCCTCCCCTTCATTCAAGGGGCTCTGGGTCTGTAAACTGTTTCAAGTCTGGAAATTGATTAAGGGGCCGTGACTCTGTGATTTTGTAATTCAGGTTAAACTTTCTGTTCACTTGACGTTGAACTCTTTTGTTTATACAGCTCAAACAAGAATTCAGTAATCTTCCCTTCTATTGTATTTTTAGGTATCCCATGATTTACTAGAAAATGCCATAAATCTCTGTGAGTCATATAATTTGGATGCCTGCTTTGAGTTTGCTCTCTATCATACTAGCCACGTCTACCCTTCATACAGGCAAAGCATTAGGAGAATCGAATGATGGTATTTTGACTATCTCTTTTGCCAACTCACTCCATGGTTTGGGAGTGTCTTTCTGATTACGGGAATCAGGGTCCTTAGTGCCTTTGAGTCCTGTCAGAGTAGAAAACCATTCTTAAAAACCCATTTTTAAGGTTCTGCTTCTTAAGAACTACCCCACTCTCATGCCAGGATATATTAGTTAGGGTTCTCTAAAGAAACAGAATCAACAGGAAACACTCACAAATATAATATTTATAAAAGGGTCTCATGTGACTCTGGGAATGCAGAGTCCAAAATCCCCAGGGTGGGCTGTGAAGCTGATGATTCCAATGGAGGGTCTGGATAAACGCTACAGGAGAGGCTCACCAGCTGAGACAGGAAGAGCCTGTCTCTTCTGAATCCTCCTTATAAGGCTTTCAGTGATTAGATTAAGCATCACTCATTGCAGAACACTCCCCCTTTGGCTGATTACAAATGGAATCAGCTGTATTCACAGCAGACATGATCATTATTTAATTCTATGAAATGTCCTCATTGCACCAGGCAAGGCAGCACTTGCCCAACCAGACAAACAGGTACCACCACTTGGCCAAGTTGACACAAGAACCCGACTGTGACATAAGTCTAGCTCATTCATTGTATTATTCAAATTCTCTGCCTCTTTATTGACCCTCTGTTTAGATGTTCTGTCCATTGATGAGAGCAGGGAATTGAAGTCTCCAGCTATTATGGTAGATGTGTCTATTTCTCTTTTCAGTGTTTGCCTCATGTATTTTGGAGTATTCTGGCTTGGTGATAAATATTTATGATTGCTATGTCATCTTGTTGAATTGTTCCTTTTACTAATACACAGTGTCCTTCTTTGTTTCTTTAACTATTTTACATTTTGCTCTTGTTTGCGAGCTTCCAGAATGCAATATACCAGAAACAGAATGGCTTTTTAAAAGGGGAGTTTCATAAATTGCTCATTTACAGTTCTAAGGCCGAGAAAATGTCCCAATTAAAACAAGTCTACAGAAATGCCCAATCAAAGGTATCCATCCAGGGGATGATACCTTGGTTCAACAAGGCCAATGAAGTTCAGAGTTTCTCTCTCAAGTGAGAAGGCACATGGCAAAAACAGCCATGGCTTGTCTCTCATCAGGAAGAGCACATGGCAAACACAGTGTCATCTGCTAGCTTTCTCTCCTGGCTTCCAGTTTCATGAAGCTCCCTGGGAGGCATTTTCATTCTTCATCTCCAGAGGTCACTGGCTGGTGGACTCTCTGCTTCATGGTGATGCAGCATTCTCAGGTCTCTCCAAATCTCCAATCTCCAAAATGTTTCCTCTTTTATAGGACTTCAGAAACTAATCAAGACCCACCCTAGTGGGTGGAGACATGTCATCAGCTAATCCATTTTAGCAACCACTCTCAATTACATTACATCTCCAGGGAGATAATCTAATTACAGTTTCAAACATACAATGCTGAATAGGGATTAGAAGAAACGGCTGCCTTTACAAAATGGGATTAAGATTAAAACCTGGCTTTTCTAGGGGACACACATCCTTTCACACCAGCACACATTTGAAGTCTAATTTGTTGGATGTTACTATAGCTACTCTTGCTCTTTTCTGATTGTTATTTGCATAAAATATCTTTTCCCAAGCTTTCACTTTCAACCTATGTTTATCCTTAGGTCTAAGATGTGTTTCCTGTAGACAGCATATAGATGGGTCCTGTTTTTTAATCCATTCTGTTCATCTATGTCTTTTGATTGGGGAGTTTAATCCATGAACATTTAGTGTTATTACTGTATGGGCAGTACTTTCTTCTACCATTTTGCCTTTTGAATTTTATATGTCATATCTAATTTTCCTTCTTTTTTACCTTTACTCATAATCTTCTTTTCTACACTCTTCTCTACACTCTCTCCTGTCTTTCCTTATCTGTCTCTAGTGCTCCCTTTAGTATTTCTTGCAGAGTCGTCCTCTTGGCCACAAATTCTCTCAGTGAATTTTTATCTGCAAATGTTTTAATTTCCCCCTCATTTTTTAAGGACAGTTTTGCTGGATATAGAATTCTTGGGTGGTAGTTTTTCTCTTTTAGTATCTTAAATATATCATCCCACTGTCTTCTCGCCTCTATGGTTTCTGTTGAGAAAACTATGCATAGACTTATTGGGCTTCCCTTGTATGTGATGGATTGCTTTTCTCTTGCTGCTTTCAAGATTCTCTCTTTCTCTTTGACCTCTGACATTCTGATTAGTAAGTGTCTTGGAGTACACATTTTTGGATCTATTCTATTTGGGGTATACAGCACTTCTTGGATCTGTAATTTTAAGTCTTTCATAAGAGTGGGAAATTTTCAGTGATAATTTCCTCCATTAGTCTTTTTCCTCCTTTTCCCTTCTCTTCTCCTTCTGGGACACCCACAACATGTATATTCGTGCACTTCTTGTTGTTATTCAATTCCCTGAGTCCCTGTTCATATTTTTCCATTCTTTTCCCTATGTTTTCTTTTGCTTGTCAGATTAAGATATCCCATCCTCCAGTTCACTAATCCTATCTTCTGCCTCAGGAAAACTGACATTGTAGGTTTCCATTTTTTTTTCATCTCTTCTACTGTGCCTTTCATTCCCATAAATTCTGAGATTTGTTTTTTCAGACTTTTGATTTCTTCCTTTTGTTCATTCCTTGCCTTCTTTATATCCTCCCTCATTCATTGAATTGATTTTTGATGCTGTTTTCCATGTCTGTTTGAAAATTCTGAATTAATTGTTTCAGCTCCTGTATCTCATTTGAATTGTTAGTTTGTTCCTTTGGCCCATTTCTTCAATTTTCCTAGTATGATTTGTTATTTTTTTGCTGTTGTCCAGGCATTTAATTACCTTAATTAGTTTATTCTGGAGACTGTTTTCACTTTTTTTCCCCTAGGATTTTCTTGCTGCATGACTTTGTTGTCTATCTGTTCTTTGACAGTCAGTTCAGCTTATTCTAGTCCTCTAGCTTAGATTTTGTTTAATAGATCAGAATTTTTCAGTTCTTGTTTTTTGTTTCTTGCCTTGCGTGTATGGTGCTTTCCCCCACCACTTAGGAGGGTCTACTTAGGTATTATATACCCTAGTTAGATTTTCCCAGTCCAAACTGGTCTCCCCTCAGGAGGAAAGTGTCACCTGCCTCAGTTTTCCCTGAGGGTGAGACCCAGCAGATTAAAATGCTTTCCTATGAAGTCCTGGACTTTGTGTTTTTCTTATTCTGCTCAGTATGTGGCACTTTTCTGCCTGCAGGTCCCACCAGCATAAGGTGATGCAATACCTTTAACTCCAGCAGACTCTCCCTGCTGGGGGTATGGTGGAGACAGAGGAGAGGTCGTAGGCTGGCTTCAATTGCTTCACTTTTCCAGACCCTGGGGTCTGAATTGTTTGTCAGAGGGATTACACCTGAGCTGGGCCCCTCCCCTCTCATGGGGAAGGCACAGGCACCAGACAAGTTCTCAAACAAGCTCAATTATGCCTATGCCTGGGGCAGTGAAGTCCGAGAAGCCTTGCAGCTGTATTCAAAGAATAATCAACCCATAGAAACATAGCCACAAAGGAGAAAAAGAAAAGTCCTTTTCAGATCAGTACCCCATTTCTTGGGTTTACCAATCAAGAGCTTAAGTTGGTGCATTGATCTGTGTATCTCCAGGTTCTATGTGCCCCCTCCTTTCGTACAGGGCCCAGACCTATTCAGATCCAAAAAATATCCTCTGCTTTTATTCTTTTTTCTTTTTCTGCCAGCCCTGTCCCCTCTGCACTGGGGCAAAAGCCAGTGACCTCCGCTTTTACTCGAGGTTCAGCTGAGCTGGGGGTCTAATTTTAGTAGTCAGAATTTGTTAATTAATTCCACAATTTGAGTTTTGTTGCACTCAGCCCCTGCTGCTAGTAAAGTCTCTTTGCTTTCTCTTCTGGGAAGCAGCCTGTGGGGGAGGGGTGCTGCCTGCCGTGGCTTGGGGAACCGATGGTTCTGGGTGGGCTCGCAGAGAGTCCAGTTGGTCCAGACTGGGGTAAGCTATGTGTCTGGTCATTGACATGACCCTGGCAGTTTTTCTGTACTGTTCCTGGCTATTTACTAGCTGCTCTGGAGGATGAACCATATCCCACCCCTCAGTAAGCCTCCATCTTGGCTCCCCCTATGCTTCTGATTTTTCTAGCCTTGATTCTTAAAGAAGTCTTTAAGGGTAAAGATTCTGTCCCCAAACTTGTGGCTGATTTTATGGCCAACAAGTTTCCACTGGATCCATTAATAATCCATGTTTCGTCTTTTGAAAATATCAATGAAGGATTTGACCTGCTTTGCTCTAGAAAGAGGTAGATTATTTTCTGTCTCTCTTTATGGGGTTGGGTTAGGTTCACAAAGAAAATTGTATTTTCTCAGAGATTTGATATGTCCATGGGACTGTAGAAGAAAAAGAAAAATAGTGGAGTGGAGTGCTTGGTTTTCCCTTACAGTTTATCTACATGTAGAACATTTTACAACTTACTGTGACAAACCAAGAACAGTTACTTTGCATTTCCTATTCTACTAAAGACAAATTTTGTAATTTGCATAAATCTGAAATCACCAGAGCAATTCAGCCTCTTGACAGTAGGATATTCACCCTTGAAAGGAAGGAGGATCAGAATCACACATTCATCATCAGACCACAGAGCCCCTGCAGCCTCTGCCTGGTCCATAATACAGGTGACCACCAATGGATGGAAATTTAGCTTATAATTAGGATGTTCCAAAACTTTTATTATACAAGTAGTTGGCACTACATTGGGATTGTTTCTGTACAAATCTTAATAGTTTTCCCTTAAAAAGAACATTATTATTGCTATTTCTTTTTGCAATTTTCAAATATTTTTTCACAATTAACAGCTATTGTAAAGCGTTAGAGTCCAAAATGTTACATTAAAAAATAACTCAAGGATATAAGCCAATGCCATTTCAACTTCAACATTTAAGTTTTACCATCACCCAATAAGATGAATTTTGTTAACTACATCAATATGAGGCACAACTATTAATAGACAGTTTATTCAACCTCGACCTTCTAGTTCCACAGTACATGTTTCTTCTCTTCTTTTCATGAGGTTTTCAATAAAAATAGTATATCTTATGCAACCACAAGCATATAATATTGTACTCAACACTGCATCTATCAAAAAATATAAATATGTATATGTGTCTTTTTGGGAAAGTGAAGAAACTACCATCCACGGAGAACTAGTTACTACACAAAGCATCTTTTCTGCATTACCTCATATGAGACCCAAGGAATGCTGAGAGCTAATCTTAAACTCACTACTGAAGAACGGAGAAAATGAGACTCAGAGAGAGTATGCAGTTAATAAGCAGAGGAACCAAAATTCAAACTTGGACCTATTTCTTAACAAAACCAACTTATTTTTTCTTACACTGTATTGATTCACAAGAGCTCATAAATGTATATATACATATAAACATGTGTATACCCGAAAGTGTACATATATAGTAGAAAATAGCAAATCAACAAATCTTAACTACTGTACCATGCCATTTTGGTTTAAGTTGAGGTTTAAATGGGATAATGCATGAAAAACATCTACAATGTGCATGGCAAACAGCAAAAGTTTATTACACATAATTAACCATTGTTCTTTCATACTCATTAAAATGCCAGGTGCTCAGAATTTCACAACGATACTTTGAAAATATATCAAATGAAGTCTAAAGAGAAAGATATGATGAGTGAATGTAAGTTTGATGAAAACAAGAGTGAGGCACAATGAAAGATGGACTTCTTTATACCTGTTTCCACTTGAATGTGTAGAGAAGGGAGTGAAATGGTTGAAAATGCAACCAGGTTTCCACTGAGACATACCAAATCCTCCTTGGACTCTCATGAGAAAGAGTATCAAATATCTAATTTTAAAACAAGTAATATACTTTATTTTCTATTTCAGTATCCATACCATCCTGACGTTTTGAAGCCATGCAGGAGCCTTCACTTATACCTAACTTCTGGCCACCCCATGCCTTCATCATACATAACACCAGACAAAAACAGCATTGACTCCGCTCTTCAGAGAAAGATGCTATCAATAAATACATACTGGAGAATTCCATAAGAACTAGAAATTAACGTTAAAACTTTTTTTGAGTTTCAAAAATAAACTTTTTTCTTTGAACACTTTTGGGTTTACAGAACAATTTCACAGTAAGTACTTTCCATGTACTCATTCTTCCCCACTTATAGATAATTTCTTCTTTTAATGACATCTTGCATTACTATGATACATTTTTAAAAGTTTCTTATCCAATATTGATACACTATTGTCATTATTATTCACTAAAGTCCCTGGGTTACTTTAGATTCATGCTTTGTATTGCAGTTCTATGCATTTTTCAAATACACAATGTATCTACCATTACAATAAAATACAGAAGAGTTTCATTAATGAACTATGCTCCCTGAAATTTCTTCACAAATGTTTGAACTTCAAACATTTATATGTGAAAAATATATAAGATGGTCAATTTTAGCTCGGTATTTGAGACCAGTAAACTTTCTGTCTTGATCATTCTACCTGTGTTTTCTTTCCCATTGAGCAAAGGTATTGATGGTAACTTCATACTCTTCTTGTACCTTTGCTTCCTTAATCATTGAAGCCCTGTGGAGGGAATCTTCATTAGTCATGTCCCCAAAAATATATGATGGGCTACTGTGCTTGAAGCCATGAACGTTAACCTCCACTTGCACTGCCTATATACTCCTACTTAGGAAATTATCAAAGTGTAAAAGATCCAGAAATCTAAATCCAGGGAATTTCTTTGTAACTTAGGGAAGTGTCACCCATTTTAATACAGTAAACAAATTGATTTTTATTGTTATCCTGCTACTTCACAGTAAATATAAAATTTTCCTTTGAAATAAAAACAAGTTTATTGCTACATGTGATGAAGTGAGGTTAGATAGTTAAGGGAAAAGTGAACTATTTTCTAAAACCATGCTCAAAATATCTGTAACTTTTTCTCATTAAAGTGCTTAATTGTTGTGGTGGTTAGATTCAGTTGTCAACTTGGCCAGGTGAGGGCACCTAGATTTGTTTGCTGTGGACATGAGCTGATGGTACCTGAATCTCATCTGTGCCTGATTACATCTGCAGTCAGCTAGGAGTCGTGCTTGCTGTAATGAATGATGTTTGACTTAATGGGCTGGTGCTTAAATGAGAGG
Organism: Tamandua tetradactyla; assembly: GCF_023851605.1. Lineage (NCBI taxonomy): Eukaryota > Metazoa > Chordata > Mammalia > Pilosa > Myrmecophagidae > Tamandua > Tamandua tetradactyla. Next base: position 25,985,014 of record NC_135350.1, read on the forward strand.
GTGCAACATAGCACAGCCCAAGCAGCTCAGCTAGCCTCATCTCAGCCCTTGCAGCTCAGTCCAGGCCTTTGGAGATGCAGAAAGAAATCACCCCGGGGAAAGTTGTTGGAACGAGAGGCCTGGAGAGAAGACCAGCAGAGATTACCCTGAGCCTTCCCACATGAGAAAGAACCTCAGATGAAATTTAGCTGCCTTTCCTCTGAAGAACTAACAAAATAAATCTCCTTTTATTAAAAGCCAATCCATCTCTGGTGTGTTGCATTCCACAGCTAGCAAACTAGAACAATTTGTTTAATAGTCTTCCTGATTAGACTTGCTAAGAATTTAGGTATAAGGTAATTAAAAACTAATAGGGAGTGTGACATCATCAACATAGCAATGTAAGACATCCCCTGAAAAAGCATCCTCAGAGATTCAGTGAACAAAAGGACAAATCTCACTTACTTATAATTCTGAAAGAAGGTAAAGACTGGAGAAGGATTGGACAAACACTGAATCAAAGAAAGAGAAAAATATCAGGTAGAAAACTTACACCTTGGACTGTCCAATCCACTTTTCTTCCCACACTTAGTCCCACAAAGCTTAGGAAACATATAGAGGCAGTGAGTCCATGCATATCCAGACACAGGGATCCAAGTCCACAGAGCCCCAGAGCAGAACACACACTGCTGAGGAGTGCTGAATTACAAAAGGGCCCAAAGAGGAGCTTTCAAAATGGAGGAGTGGATTAAGGAGGAAGTGGCAGGACATACTTCTTTCCCCAAAGCAGCTAGTAGCCAAGCAGAGACAGTCTGAATGAACTGTTTGGGGATCCAAGGAACAGGGACATTCAGTACAATGCCCAGAGAAGTGCAGGACAGAGACTGATTAACCACGGTCAGAGACCAGGAGCAATTCCATCTGTGACTCCTGGTGCCCATCCCCCTCCCTTGAGGGAAGGAGCAGCAGGTGGCCCAAGTTGCCTTGGGGGATGTCTACAAACAGAGATGCCTGCCACAGCTCAGCACAGAGACAGATATCAGCTGATGAAGTATAAACATGGGATCCCAACAGTTTGAACAAGATCCCTTCCATTCAAACAGTACCATGGGTCACTGTTTCAACACTTCAGAGGTGGATTTACAGAGGTCTAGGTACTCAAAGTGCATCATCTGCTGGGCAGACATGAAAGTGCAGGAAAAAGGGCTTTTTGGAGTCTTTTCAGACCCTACACCAGGGTCCACTAGATCAGATTTATGCCTCCTGCATGGGTACCCAGCCCTGTTTTGTCTGGGAAATACTAACAATCCAACTGTTAAAGAAGAACCTTAACAAGACGGTGGCTTAGCAATGGGCGCATTTTGGTTCGTCCTCCAGAACAACTACTAAATAACTAGAAACAGTACAGAACAGCTCCCAGAGCCACAATAGTGACCGAACACACAGCATACCCCAGTCTGGACCAACACGAACAGCTGCGAACTTCCCTGAACCATGAGTTCCCCAAGCAGCAGGTGCCAGTGCCCAGCATCCCTCCCCCACAGGTGGCTTCCCAGAGGGAAAGGAAAGAGACTCTACCAGCAGCAGGGGTTGAGTCTAACCAAGCACCAATTGTGTCATTAATTAACAAATTCAGTCTACTAAAAATAGGCACCCAAGCTCAGGCAAATCTGGTCAAGATGGAGGTCGCTTATTGGGCTAATGGAAAAAGAGAAAAGGGAAGGAAATGGAGGTTTTGTGGCTGTGTTTCTATGGATACTTGGCTGCCTCTGGTCTGTGGCAGGACTACTCGGGCTGCAACTGCCCCAGGTATAGGCAGAAACGGACTGCTTTCAGGAATGTCTCCCACCTGTGACTTCCCCAGGGGTAGGGTGAAGCCCAACTCAGGTGGAATCCCTCCCTCAAGGAATTCAGAACCCAGGGCTTGGCAATTTGAAAACATTAAAACCAGCCTACAACCTCTCCGCTGTCTCCACCATGCCACCAGCAGGGAGAGTCTGCCAAAGTTAAAAGTGCTGCAACATCTTTTGCTGGTGGTACCTACAGGCAGACAAGCACAACATACTGGGCAGGAGATTCCTTTCCCCTGATAGGAGGACAGTTTAGTCTGGGAAAACCTGGCTGGAGTCTAAAATACCTACATAGACCCTCCTAAGGGTGGGGAGGGAAAAACCACCATACAAGCAGGGCAAGAAACAAGAAAACAAGAACTGAAAAATTATCCTCTGTTAAACAAAACCTAAGCTAGAGGTCAAGAAAAAGCTGAACTGAAGGTCAAAGAACAGATAGACAACAAAGTCATCTAGCAAGAAAACTCTAGGTGAGATAAGTGAAAGCAGTATCCAGAATAAACTAATTAAGGTAATTAAATGTCTAGGCACCAGCAAAAAATAACAAATCACACCAGGAAAATTGAAGATATGGCCCAGACAAAGGAACAAACCAATAGTTCAAATGAGATACAGGAGCTGAAACAATTAATACAGAATATACAAACAGACATGGAAAACCTCATCAAAAACCAAATCAATGAATTGAGGGAAGATATGAAGAAGGCAAGGAATGAACAAAGAGAAGAAATGGAAAGTCTGAAAAAACAAATCACAGAACTTATGGGAAAGAAAGGTACAGTAGAAGAGATGAAAAACACAATGGAAACCCACAATGATAGATTTCAAGAGACACAGGTTAGGATTAGTGAGCTGGAGGACAGAACATCTGCAATCCAACAAGAAACAGAAACTATATGGAAAAAAAAATGGAAAAATATGAGCAGGGACTCAGGGAATTGAATGATAATTTGAAGCACAAAAATATACATGTTGTGGGTGTCCCAGAAGGAGAAGAGGAGGGAAAAGGAGGAGAAAAACTAATGGAGGAAATTATCACTGAAAATTTCCCAACTCTTATGAAAGACCTAAATTTACAGATCCAAGAAGTGCAGTGCACCCAAAGAGAATAGATCCAAATAGACATTCTCCAAGACACTTACTAGTCAGAATGTCAGACGTCAAAGAGAAAGAGAGGATCTTGAAAGCAGCAAGAGAAAAGCAATCCATCACATGCAAGGGAAACCCAATAAGACTATGTGTAGATTTCTCAGCAAAAACCATGGAGGCGAGAAGACAGTGGGATGATATAGTTAAATCACTAAAAGAGAAAAACAGCCAAACAAGAATTCTATACCCAGCAAAATTGTCCTTCAAAAATGAAGGAGAAATTAAAACATTTTCAGACAAAAAATCACTGAGAGAATTTGTGACCAAGAGGGCGACTCTGCAAGAAATACTAAAGGGAGCACTAGAGACAGATATGAAAAGACAGGAGAGAGGTATGGAGAACAGTGTAGAAAGAAGGAAAATTAGATATGACATACAAAATACAAAAGGCAAAATGGTAGAAGAAAGTACTACCTGTAGAGTAATAACACTAAATGTTAATGGATTTAACTCCCCAATCAAAAGACATAGACTGGCAGAATGGATTTAAAAACAGGATCCTTCTATGTGCTGCCTACAGGAAACCCATCTTAACCCAAAGATAAACATAGGTTGAAAGTGAAAGGTTGGGAAAAGATATTTCATGCAAATAACAACCAGAAAAGAGCAGGAGTAGCTATACTAATATCCAACAAATTAAACTTCAAATGTAAAACAGTTAAAAGAGACAAAGAACAATACTATGTACTAATAAAAGGAACAATTCAACATGAAGACATAACAATCATAAATATTTATGAACCAAACCAGAATGCCCAAAAAAACATGAGGTAAACACTGCAAACACTGAAAAGGAAAATAGAGACATTTACCATAATAGTTGGAGACTTCAATTCCCCACTCTCATCAATGGACAGAACATCTAGACAGAGGATCAATAAAGAAACAGAAAATTTGAATATTACAATAAATGAGTTAGACTTAACAAAAATTTATAGGACATTACACCCCAAAACAGCAGGATACACCTTTTTCTCAAGTGCTCATGGATCATTCTCAAGGATAGACCATATGCTGGGTCACAAAGCAAGTCTCAACAAATTTGAAAAGATTGAAATCATGCACAACACTTTCTCAGATCATAAAGCATTGAAGTTGGAAATTAATAATAGGAAGAGTGCCATAAAATTCACAAATACGGGGAGGCTCAACAACACACTCTTAAACAACCAGTGGGTCAAGGAAGAAATTACAAGAGAAATCAGTAAATATCTTGAGGCAAATGAAAATGAAAACACAACATACCGAAACTTATGGGATGCAGCAAAGGCAGTGCTAAGAGGGAAATTTATTGCCCTAAATGCCTATATCAAAAAAGAAGAAGGGGCAAAAAATAAGGAATCAACTGTCCACTTGGAAGAAATGGAGAAAGAACAGCAAACTAACCCCAAAGCAAGCAAAAGGAAAGAAATGACAAAGATTAGAGCAGAAATAAATGAAATTGAGAAAATCAATAAAACCAGAAGTTCGTTCTATGAGAAAATCATTAAGATTGATGGGCCCTTAGCAAGATTGACCAAAAGAAGAAGAGTGGGGATGCAAAAAAATAAGATCAGAAATGGAAGAGGAGACATAACCACTGACACCACAGATATAAAGGAGGTAATAACAGGATACTATGAACAACTTTATGCTAATAAATACATCAATGTAGATGAAATGGACAACCTCCTAGAAAGGCATTAACAACCAACTTTGACTCAAGAAGAAATAGATGACCCCAACAAACCAATCACAAGTAAAGAAACTGAATCAGTCATTAAAAAGCTTCCCAAAAAGAAAAGTCCAGGACCAGACAGCTTCACATGTGAATTCTATCAAACATTCCAGAAAGAATTAGTACCAATCCTGCTCAAACTCTTCAAAAAAATTGAAGTGTACGGAAAGCTACCTAATTCATTCTATAAAGCCAACATCACCCTCATACCAAAACCAGGCAAAGATATTACAAAAAAAGAAAACTACAGACCAATCTCTCCAATGAATATAGATGCAAAAATCCTCAACAAAATTCTATCAAATCAAATCCAGCAACACATTAAAAGAATTATACCCCATGACCAAGTAGGATTCATCCCAAGTATGCCAGGATGGTTCAACATAAGAAAATCATTTAATGTAATACATCATATAACAAATCAAAGCAGAAAAATCACATGATCATCTCAATTGATGCAGAGAAGGCATTTGACAAGATTCAACATCCTTTCCTGTGGAAAACACTTCAAAGGATAGAAATACAAGGGAACTTCCTTAAAATGATAAAGGGAATATATGAAAAACCCAGAGCAAATATCATCCTCAATGGGGAAAAACTGAAAATTTTCCCCCTAAGATCAGGAAAAAGACAAGGATGTCCATTATCACCACTGTGTTGGAAGTTCTAGCCAGAGCAATTAGGGAAGAAAAAGAAATACAAGGCATCAAAATTTGAAAGGAAGAAGTAAAACTATCACTGTTTGCAGATACTATATGTCAAAAACCCTGAAAAATCCACAGCAAAACTGCTAGAGCTAATAAATGAGTACAGCAAAGTGGCAGGTTACAAGATCAACATTCAAAAATCTGTAGTGTTTCTATACACTAGCAATGAACAATTGAGGGGGAAATTAAGAAACAAATTCCTTTTACAATTGCAACTAAAAGAATAAAATACTTAGGAACAAATTTAACAAAAGAGACAAAAGACCTATACAAAGAAAACTACAAGAAACTGTTAAAAGAAATCACAGAAGACCTAAATAGATGGAAGGGCATACCACATTCATGCATTGGAGACTAAATATAGTTGAGATGTCAGTTCTACCTAAATTGATTTATAGATTCAATGCAATACCAATCAAAATCCCAACAACTTACTTTTCAGAAATAGAAAAACCAATAAGCAAATTTATCTGGAAGGGCAGGGTGCCCCAAATTGCTAAAAGTATCTTAAGGAAAAAAAATGAAGCTGGAGGTCTCACGTTGCCTGACTTTAAGGCAGATTATGAAGCCACAGTGGTCAAACAGCATGGTACTGGCATAAAGATAGATATATTGACCAATGGAATCCAATAGAGTGCTCAGATATAGACCCTCTCATCTATGGACATTTGATCTTTGATAAGGCAGTCAAGCCAACTCACCTAGGACAGAACAGTCTCTTCAATAAATGGTGCCTAGAGAACTGGATATCCATGTGCAAAAGAATGAAAGAGGATCCATATCTCACACCCTATACAAAAGTTAACTCAAAATGGATCAAAGATCTAAATATTAGGTCTAAGACCATAAAACAGCTAGAGGAAAATATAGGGAGATATCTTATGAATCTTATAATTAGAGGTAGTTTTATGGACCTTACACCTAAAGCAAGAGCATTGAAGAAAGAAAGAAAGAAATGGGAGCTCCTCAAAATTAAACACTTTTGTGCATCAAAGAACTTCATCAAGAAAGTAAAAAGACAGCCTACACAATGGGAGACAATATTTGGAAATGACATATCAGATAAAGGTCTAGTATCCAGAATTTATAAAGAGATTGTTCAACTCAACAACAAAAAGACAGCCAATCCAATTACAAAATGGGAAAAAGACCTGAACAGACACTTCTCAGAAGAGGAAATACAAATGGCCAAAAGTTACATGAAGAGATGCTCAATGTCCCTGGCCATTAGAGAAATGCAAATCAAAACCACAATGAGATATAATTGTACATCCAAAAGAATGGCCATTATCAACAAAACAGAAAATGACAAGTGCTGGAGAGGATGTGGAGAAAGAGGCACACTTATCCACTGTTGGTGGGAATGTCAAATAGTGCAACTGCTGTGGAAGGCAGTTTGGTGGTTCCTCAAAAAGCTGAACATAGAATTGCCATATGACCCAGCAATACCACTGCTAGGCATCTACTGAGAGGACTTAAGGGCAAAGACACAAATGGACACTTGCACACATATGTTTATAGCAGCATTATTTACAATTGCAAGGAGATGGAAATAGCCAAAATGTCCATCAACAGATGAGTGGCTAAACAAACTGTGGTATATACATATGATGGAATATTATGCAGCTTTAAGACAGAATAAACTTATGAAGTATGTAACAACATGGATGGACCTTGAGAACATTATGCTGAGTGAGACTAGCCAAAAACTAAAGGACAAATACTGTATGGTCTCAATGATATGAACTGACATTAGTGAATAAACTTGGAATATGTTGTTGGTAACAGAGACCATCAGGAGATAGAAATAGGGTAAGATATTGGGTAATTGGAGCTGAAGGGATGCAGACTGTGCAACAGGACTGGATACAAAAACTCAGAAATGGACAGCACAATACTACCTAACTGTAATATAAGTATGTTAAAACACTGAATGAAGCTGCATGTGAGAATGATAGAGGGTGGAGGGCTGGGGACATAAATGAAATCAGAAAGAAAGATAGATGTTAAAGATTGAGATGGTATAATCTACGAATGCCTAGAGTGCATAATAATAGTGAAATATACAATGTACAAATTTTAAAATGTTTTTGCATGAGGAAGAACAAAAGAATGTCATTACTGCAGGGTGCTGAAAATAGATGATAATTAATATTTTAAAATGTCACCTTATGTGTGAGACTAAAGCAAAAATGTTTGCTACAAAATTTATATTTTGACTAGTGCATTTCCTAATATAACTTATGTAGATCGTTTGATTGAACACCATAAGTACTTGCAATCTCAGGTAGGACATGAGATTTTGTTGGTTTGTCCAGAGTAATGCCCCAATGAATCCCAGAGTGATTCGATCTGTGAGTGGAAAAGTATTTGCAAAGCCCATTTCAGGGAATGGTGAGAATGGGGAAAAATTCAACTTCCCCAAGTTGAATTCTTGATATTCTCACAAGCAGTGTGGACAACCAAAGCTATAGGCTGAGCCCCCAGTCTTGGGATTTATTCATATGAAACAACCTCACAAAGGATAGGTCAAGACTACTTAAAATGTAGGCCTAAGACTCACCCCCAAGAGAGCTTCTTCTGTTGCTCAGATGTGGCCTTTCTCTCCAGCCATCATGATGAGCAGTCTCACCACCCTCCCCCTCTCTGCATGGGACATGACTCCCAGGGGTGTGGACCTTCCTGACAACGTGGGACAGAGATCCTTGAATGAGCTGAGACTCAGCAGCAAGGGATTGAGAAAAACCCTAGAATGAGCTGAGAATTAACATCAAGTGATTGAGAGAATCTTCTCAACCAAAAGGGGGAAGAGTGAAATGAGACTAAGTGTCAATGGCTGAGAGATTCCAAACAGAGTTGAGAGGTTATCCTGGAGGTTATTCTCATGAATTAAGTAGATATCACCTTGTTGTTCAAGATGCAGTGGAGAGGCTGAAGGGAACTCCCAGAAAATGTAGAGCTGTGTACCAGTAGCCATGTTTCTTGATGAAGGCTGAGCAATGATATAGCTTTCATGATGTGACTTTCTGATTGTGAAAACCTTGTGTCTGATGCTCTTTTTATCTACAATATCAACAAAGAGTAGAACATATGGAATAAAAATAAATACTAGGGGGAATAAATGTTAAAATAAATTTAGTTTGAAATGCTAGTGATCAATGAAAGCAAGGGGTAAGAGGTATTGTATGTATAATCTTTTTTTTCTCTGTTATCATTTTATTTCTTTTTCTGTTGCCTTTTCATTTCTTTTTCTAAATCAATGCAAATGTTCTAAGAAATGATGAATATGCAACTATGTTATGATATTAAGAATTAATAATTATATATGTAGAATGGAATGATATCTTAATGTTTTGTTGTTTGTTGTTAATTTTTTAATTAATAAATAAAAAGGAACCTTAATATATATACAAGCAACAAGAAAATCCTAGACAAGACAGAAAAACCAACCTCAGAATAAAACCATCATGATAATCAGATGACCAGGTATCAGCAAAAAATCACAGGGCATAATAAAATGCAGGAACATATGACCCATGCAAAGGAACAAATTTAAAAGTTTGAGAAGTCACAGAATTTGGAACAATTAATCAATGATGTTCAAACAAATCTCCTAAACAGATTCAATGCGATGGCTAAAAAGATAAAGAATATTAAGAAGACACTAGGTAAGTGTAAAGAAGAATGTGAAAGAATACATGGAAAAAATAAGAGATCTTATGGAAATGAAGATACTAAAGATGAAATTTTAAATATACTAGAGACACAGAACAGCAGCTTGAAGAGGAAGAAAAAAGGATCAGCAAGTTAGAGACAGAGATACTGAATTCAAACAGATAAAAGAACAAATGGATAAAAAATGGAAAAATTTGAGCAGGATCACAGGGAAATGATTGGCAATGTGAAGTGCATAAACATATGCATCATGGGTGTCCCAGAGAAGAGAAGGGAAAAGGGTCAGGAAGAATATTTCAGGAAATAATGGCTGAAAGTTTCCCACCTCTTATAAAAGACATAAATGTGCAAATTGAAAAAGCCCAATTTACTCCAAATAAGAATAAATCTGAATAGACCCACTCCAAGACACAGACTGATCAAACTGTCAAATGACAAAGAGAAATTCTGAAAGCAGCAAAAGAAAAGCAATTCACCACATACAAGGGAAGCCTAATAAAATTAAGTGCTGATTTCCCAACAGAGATCATAGAGGCAAGACTTCTATCATATAATGTATTTGAAAAACTGAAAGAAAAAAAATTACAAGCCAAGAATTCTTTATCCAGCCAAGTTATCCTTCAAAAATAAGGAAGAATTTAAAATAGCCACAGAAAAATGGAAGCTGAAAGAGTTCATTAACAAGATCCCTATGCAAACACTAAGGGAGTTCTGCTAGCTGAAAATAAAAGACAGGAAAGAAATGTTGGAGGGCAGTATAGAAATGAAGATTATTAGTAAGGGTAACTAAAAGGATAAAAGAGGAACAAAAATAGATCTGAAAAACCCAGCATCCTTACTTGATATAAACTCTTCAAAAGATAAGAATTGAAGGAAACTTCCTCAAAATGATAAACACACAAGATTGTATGCAATGGTGAGAGATCAACAGCTTCCCCTCTAAGATCTAGAACAAGACCTGGATTCCCGCTGTCACCGGTGTATTCAACATTGTGCTAGAAATTTTAGATACAGTAATTAGACAAGAAAAAGAAATAAAAGACATCCAAATCAGAAAGAAAGTTACAAGAGACTCATTTTAGATAATACCCATAGGTTGAAAGTGAAAGCATAGAAAAAGATATTCCATGCAAGCAGTAATAAAAAAAAGTCTCAGATAACTAAAATAATATCAGACAAAATAGACTTCTTAAAATGCAAAAGTGTTATAAGAGGCAAAGAGGGACACTATATATTAACTTTCACTATATGTAGATGACATGATCCTATATTTAAAAAGTCCCCAAAAAACTATGACTAAGCTTCTAGATTAATAAACATGTTCAGCAAAAGGGTGTCATAGCAGATCAACATGCAAAAATCAATAGTGTTTCTATACACTGGTAATGAGCTACCTGAGGAGATAATCAAGAAAAAACCCACATACAATAGCAACTAAAAGAATTGTGCTGAGTTGAAACTTCGTAAATGAAAACAAAAGCATAACATATCAAACCTTATGCAGAAAAGAGCTCAAATCAAAGACCTAGGTGCACACCTGGAGAAACTGGAAAAAGAGCAACAAACTAGTCCAAAACAAGTAGAATGAAAGAAATAACAAACATTATTGTTATTTCTTATTGTTATTGTTATCTCAAACCTTGGCCCAGGAAAGCAGACCCAACCACGCACTTATAAAGGGTGAGTTGGCCCTAAGGGCAGAGAGAGGCCCTTCTACCTCAATGTTCAGGAAGAGTTCTGGTGTCCCAGGCCTCAGAGAGGGTGAGGCACATTTTTTGGGGGTTGGGGAGAGCCTTGCTGCTGCCTCATTGTTCTGAGGGGATTGAGTATGTGCTTTGGAGATGGTTGAGGACCTGAATGCTGTCCCAAGGCTTGGAGAGGGTTGAGCTGAGATAAAAGGGTCTCCCAAAGTTTCCCAAGGTTGCAACCCTCACCCCAGTGTTTGGAGAGAGAAGGGCTACTCCACAGACCCTTGAAAAGGGTGGACTGCCACTTTCTAAAGCTGTTAGGATAAGTGACTCTCAGACTTTGAAATCTAATGGGGTTTGCCCTGCAGGTTTCCAAAACTGTTAAGGTACAGCAGTCCATGTTTTCCTTCCACTATCCCCCTATAGCAATGGGTTTATTTATCCTATGACTCTTCCACTTCTGTATAGTGGCAGCAGCTAAGTTTTACAGATCCAGAGCCCGATAAGAATTTTGCCTGAGGACACACCATGCCTGTAACTGACCTTGATGAGATTTTGTACTGCTTCTGACTTTGTGCTATATGTGTACTGTTACTGATATGGTTTAAGGCTTTGTGATATTGTAATGGAATGAATGTATTTTATATATGGAAAGAACATGTTTTTTTGGAGTACAGAGGGTATAATGTGCCAGTTTGAAACTGTTGTGTTTCCCAGAAAAGCCAAGGTCTTTTATCTTGATTCAATATTGGTGGGTGGGAACTTTTTATTAAGTTGTTTCCGTAGAGATATGATCCATCCAATTGTGGATAGGATCTTTTTATTATGGGGTTTCCTTGGAGATGTGTCTCCACCCATTCAAGGTGGATCACTTACTAGAGTCCTTTAAGAAGGAACCACTTTTGAAAATGCTTCAGAACTGACACATATAGAGACACTTAGAGATGCAGAAAGAAAAGCCCCTGGGAAAGCCATTTGAAGTGAAGAGAGAAAGCTAGCAGATGTCACCATATTCCTTCCCAGCTGACAGAGAAACCTGGAATGTCATCAGCCCTTTCTTGAGTCAAGGTGTCTTTCCATGGGTGCCTTAGTTTGGAGATTTTTATGGCCTTAGAACTGTAAACTTGTGACTTAATCAATTCCCTTTATAAAAGCCAGCCTATTTCTGGTATATTGCACTCTGGCAGCTATAACAACTAAAACAAGAATCAAATGTCTAGGAATAAACATAATGAAGAATGTTTTCTGTAGATAGAAAATGAATAAAACATTGCTGAAAGTATTCAAAGAAGACCTAAATAAATGGAAGGACATTCTGTGTTCATGTATTGTAAGGCTAAATGTTGTTAAGATGTCAGTTCTATCCAAATTGACCTACAGATTCAATGCAGTACCAATAAAAATACCAACAGCCTTCTCAGCAGAAAAGGAATAGCTAATTATCAAATTTATTTGGAAGGGTTGGGAGCCTTGAATAGCCAAAACTATCATGAAAAAGAATGAAGTAAAGGATTCACCCTTCCTGACTTTAAAGTATATTATATATCTCAGTAGTCAAAACAATGTAGTAGTGGGATAAAGATAAACATTGCTCATCAGAATCAAAGTGAGAGTTTGTAAATAGACTCTCACATCTATGGTTAATTGATTTTTTATAAAGCTTTCAAGTCCCCTCAACTGGGACAGAACAGTGTCTTCAATAAATGGGGTTGGGAGAACTGGATAGCCATATCTAAAATAATGAAAGAAGACCTTTATCTCACACCCTATACAAAAATTAACTGAAAGTGGATCAGAGACTTAAATATAAGAGCAATTACCACAAAACTCCTAGAAGAAAATGTGGGGGCTCATCTTCAAGATCTAGTGATAGGTAGTACCTTCTTAGACCTTATACCTAAAGCACAAGTAATGAAAGAAAAAATACATAATTGGGTGCTCTTCAAAATTGAATGATTCTGTGCTTCAAAGTATGTTGTCAAAAGGGTGAAAAGGCAGCCAATTTAATGGAAGAAAATATTTGAAAACCACATATCTGATAAAGGCTTGATGTCTACAGTACACAAAGCAATCTTATAACTCAACAATGAAAAGACAACCTAATTCAAAATGCTCAAAAGACATAAATAGATATTTTTCCCAAAGAAAAAATACAAGTGGCTAAAACACTTCAAAAAGATGTTCATCTTCACTAGCTATTAGGGCAATGCAAATCAAAATCACAATAAGAACATTCACACCTACTCTAATGGCCACTATTAAACAAACAGGAAACTACAAGTATTGGAGAGGATGTGGAGAAAAATAGGAACACTTATTCACTGCTGATGGGAAAGTAAAATGGTATAGTTACTGTGAAAGGTGGTATGGCAATTTCTCAGAAAGGTAAGTATAGCGTTGCCCTAAGATCCAGTAATCCTAGTATTCAGTGTATACCCAGAAGAATTGAAATCAGAGATGCAAACAGACATTTGTACACCATTATTCATAACAGCCTTATTCACGAATTGCCAAAACATGAAAACAATCCAAGTATCCATCAGCTAGTGAATGGATTAAAAAAATGTGGTATGTGTTTGTGTGTGTGCATGTGTGCATATGATGGAAAATTATTCAGCAGTATGAAGGAATGAAGTCCTAAAACATGCAGCAACATGGGTGAAACTTGAATACATCCTGTTGACTGAAATAAGTCAGACATAAAAGGACAAATAGTGTATAATCTCACTAATATGAACTCATTATAATGTGTAAACTCATCGAGTTAGAATCTAGAATATAGGTTACCAGGAGACAGAATGAGACTGGAGGATGGAGAGTGGTTGTGTAATATATGCAGAATTTTTAACTATGCTGAATTTAAGTGTTTGGAAATGAATAATGGTGTTAAAGGCACATTATTGTGAGTCTAATTAACACTGCTGAACTGTGGGTGAATGTGGTAGAAAGGGGAATTAGAGTCATGTATGTCACCAGAAGGAAAACTAAAGGTTAAGGGCATAAATATATAACACAGTGAATCTTGTAGTAGGTGGTGACCATGATTAATAGTACAAATATAAAAAAGTTTTTCATGATCTAGAACAAATGTACACTATTACAAGGAGTTAATAATAGAGGGGTATATAGGGGAAAATGTACCTATTACAAATTATGAACTATAATTAACAGTAATAGCTATCTTTTTATTCTTTCATCAACAGGAACAAAGGTGCCACATCAATGCTAGGGGTAATAATGGGGAGGGGGGAAATAAGGGGTATAAGATGTATTGGGTTTTCTTCTTTTTAAAAAAAGTAATGAAAATAGTCCAAAATTGTTTGTAGCATTGAACATACAACTATATGATGCTATTGTGAGTCATTGTTTATATACTTTGGATGGATTGTATAGTGTGTGAAGATATTTAAATAAAAGTTCATTAAAAAAAGTAATAGGATGGTTTGAAGTACAGGGATAGCACTGAAACCATTGTGAATTCACAGTGTAAAATGGTTACTAAGAAATGGCACACACTTCCAGGCATAAAGATATATACATATATGCAGATGTATGTCTTTATAAGATTATTTCCATCTATTAACTACCTTACATAAAATCATTCTATAATGCTGAAATTAGTTAATAAGGTGAATGTGTAAAATCTATGGTACCTGTTTGATATTGCTTTGCCACTTGCAGGGAAAGATTTGCAACTTTGCTTTATCTTTAAGGTGTCATGAAAATTTTATAGGTATGTTTTATTTCCAAATGTGCTATTTTTGCCAAATCGACCTTCTACTTGATATTGTGGTGAGGACTCCAGATTTTGAGAAAATAGTCTACTACTTACTGTGTTTTATGAAATAAATCAATCAAACATTCTGAAATTACTTTATCTTTTGTTTAAAAAAATTACTCATTGCATGTTTATGAAGATTACAGACATAATGCTAGTGGAAGGGTTGTATAACTATGATGCACCATGTGAATTTGGGAATAGTTAAATTATGCTGTCAAAGGTACCAAAGAAAATATTGAGCATCAAGAGAGGCTTCAAGATGTCCCTGAAATAAACCACAGACACGGCCTGTTGCTGGGTTTCCTCTGATTTTTATATTGGTGATGATGGTGTGGGATTCAGAGAAAAAAGAGAGTTTTCTAAATGTACATGACAGGAGAGTAGACATAAAATCCTGCTGTTTTTATAAAGAATACACCCACCAATACTCACAGGCTGTGGGGAGTAGAGGAGAGTTGGGAGTAGGAGGGCACTGTCAGTGTTCTCACAGGCTACAAAAGTCCATGGTGTGTGGAGTGTGGGCACAGGTGCCTACTGTAACATCAGCTTGCACTTTCGGCCACATTTGGAACATTTAGCTAGAGAGAAGAACATGCTCAAAGTTTAATGATAAAGAATTTCATGTTGACGGTTCAAATATCAGCTCTGATATACTGACTGCATCGCTCCAGCAACAGTGCATAAGTAATGCAAATACATGCAAACTCTGGATTGCCCTTTGCTACTTTACAAATCACATAAACTGTTCTAGGATTAGCAAGAAAGTCAAATTGAGAGAATCAGTAAAACATTACTCAGAATTTAATGTAGAAGGAGGACAAATCTGTATTTGATTACCTACCAAAACACCTGACATTTAATTTATTAGCAAAGGATTATTGCATAAATAACTACTCTTCAGTGTCCTCTGAAACTTAAAAGTCCCAATTTTTTAAAACTGGCTTAAATTATATTTGTCTATCAAATACATCATCATATTTAGGAGTAAGCCATTGCATAAGAAGAGAAAATAAACTGAAATATAAAAAGTTTGGGAGCTCTATAGCTGGGACCAAACACTCTTTTAATGAGATTAAAGGTTGTATCAATGGACTTGGTTTGCTCAATTCAACTCCCATGGGACTCAAGGTGCAGAAAATTATCTGCACAGTACTGTCACAAATATCAAGAACACCCTGAGGTTGCTTACTAACTTGTACACAAATATAACTGGAAGAGAAAATAGCTAGGGTTCTTCTCCAGGCTTGTTCTTTAATGTATGTAACCAATCAACAAATAACTGATTAGAATCCTTATTACTGATGGCAGGTCAGGGGACCACCAAATAGAAGTTTCTAAACAGAGTTTACAGTTTATATTCAAGTGTTTATGTGTTGTCTTACACATTACCTCTAAAAATGTCTTAAACTGTTATTCCTAAATAACATTTCAAGGGCATGGTAATAAATGTGTTCCTATATATATCTAAATCACCCACCCAGTACCTAACATAAGACAAAACATACTAGTAGGAGACAGAAAATAAACATAGTACAACACATACTAGTAGGAGACAGAAAATAAAGACACATACTAAATTTTCTGAAAATTTAACATTACTATTGGCAACAAATGACATATTACTGTGGAGTAGTCAAATTTCACTAGATCTAATGAAAGAAAACTAGGATAAAATTTACAAGGAAAACTGGGACAACAGAAGCAGCATGTACACTTATCAATCAGGCTGAGTGATGAAGAAAACATTCTTAGTTTGAATAGATAATAGATACTAATGCAAAAACTAGAGCTAAAATGGAAGTGACCCAGCAAAACCAAAATCTCAAAAAGAATTTAGAATCAATTTCCTTAATACTTATCAAAGAGATAATTTCAGGCTCCATTTTCTGTATTAATTCCACATAAATTAGAAACATAAATATATAATTCCCCAAAGTGGTTGAGTTATAGTGAAATTGTTGTATATGCTGCAGACCCAATAGCATGTTTAGCATGTTAAGTACTGATTATCAAAGAAAGCTGTGCTGGTACATGGCATGTACTGCTTTCAATGTAGCTGAGGTATGAATATGAATTATAAGCTCTCATGGCTCATAATTCACTGTGCATGGGACAATTTCATCAGGAGTTGAGTAAGGCTTATTGACTACACAGGATCTTTATTTCCATTTAATCCTGTTGTTGTCTACACATCATTAAATATACTATCATTCCTGTGAAATAGCCATACATTTTATACCCCATAAATCACTTTTCAAAGAGACAATTATATTTCCTTTTAGATTTGCAAGTGGTAAAAAAAAAAAGAGGCTTAATTAATAAGTTCATGAACGTATTAGTTCATTTTAGATAAAGAAAGGAATAATAACAATGGAAGTGATTTTATGGTATAACACCAACTAGCCCATGTCTGGGCAAGTGGTAACAAGAGGAAATGATTCATGAAACAGAATGTCCTACCCAGTATCAAAATTAAACATTAAGTAAGAAATAAATCATAAAGAGTCCAAACAAATACATTTAGTTTAATCAGATACTTCCCTGCATTTTGGGAGCTGGGGGGAGGGGGAAATTTATATGAGATCTACAAAAGTTGAGAGTTTGCAACACCTTGAATATAAAACAGACATTGCTTAGAGAAGTGTGAATCTCTGCTACTCTGTGGGTGAGTAAGAGTCTTGGAGCTTTCACCACACTCTTAAAAAGAAAGGAGAATCATCAGATGAGTAAAGTGTATGGAATAAAAGCAAATAATGGGAATAAAAATAAATAATTGGGGAACAAATGTTAAAATAAATTTAAATTGGGATGCTGGTGATCTGTGAGTGGGAGGGGTGGGGGGTGTAGTATGCATGAATTTTTTTCTGCTGTCTTTTTATTTCTTTTTCTGAATTGATGCAAATGTTCTAAGAAATGATCATGATGATGAATATGCAACTATGTGATGATATTGTGAATTATTGATTATATATGTAGAATGCAATGATCATTAAAAAAAAATACCCAGTGAGTAAATAAATAAATAAATAAATAAAATGTCCAAAATTTTGCTGTGAAAAAAAAAGAGAGGACTGAAGACCCAAAATACTCCCCACTAAGATAAAAACTCATGACTCCAACAATTTGCCCTTTTCCCTTTCCAATTTTCCAGATATATTGGGAGAATGGGAGGGTCATTTGGCTTAGTACTCTATGGGAAGAACCTCTAGTCTCAATTGATAGAGGAGTCCGTAAGGAATCTTTATTACATTTCCAGAATTTGTAAAAATAATTGTTTAATCCTCTACTTAGACCTTCTGTATAAAAATATCAGAAGTAGAAATAAATCATTTTAGCATTTACCTAGTATACAGGACTTTCTGAAACATGTTAGAACTTGTTTCTACTTTTTCCTTGAATTGTAATATTTTCTTCCTTAAACTAAACTTTCATTTTTAAAAAATTTTTAGCAAGTACAATTTTATTGTCAGTTTCCTCTCTGCCCTCCTAGAAGTCAAAATCTTATCCATAGTGAATTTCTCATCACTGCTCAGTAGTCTCCCTCACGTTACTCAGGAAGTTCCAAAAATTCACTCTCTTCCTTGAAGCCTTTCCTTATTAAGAGAAACTGATCACTTTCTAAACATCATCTCCCTTCATTACATGTAAAATTTTACTGTAAATTTGTAAAGCATGTTTACAAATATGGTGTAAATGATTAATATTATGAAACATTTCTTCAAAAGTGTGAGGTTTTGGGTGCATGGGTGGTTCAGTGGTAGAATGTAGCCTTCCATGCAAGGAGACCAGGATTCAATTTCCAGACAATGCACCTAAAAAAATTTAAAAATTAAAATAAAAAATTTAAAAAGTGTAAGAGTTTTCTGTTGCTATGGAACAAACATGTTTCTATGTAAGGTGCTATATTCCAAAATTAGCACCTTAGAACAATAGTCATTTATTATCTCACAGTTTGTGCAGGTCAAAACTGCAGGCATGGCTTAACTTGTACACTATCTTGCAAGGCTGAAACCAAAGGGTAACTGCTCTGCATTCCTCTCTGGAGCTTGGAATTCTCTTTCAAGTACATGTGGTTGTTGGCAGAATTCAGTTCCCTGAATCTGTAGAACTGAAGAGCATCTTTTGCTGACTATTCACAAAGGGTTACACTGGGCTCCTAGATGCTGCCCAGGATTTCTTGTCATGTGACTCACCCCACATGCCCTCTCACACTTTGACTCTTCTGACTTCCAAATAGCCCTCCAATGCTAATATAAAGTCTTATATAAGGAAACATTATCCCGAGAGTGACCCTCCCATCACCACTTATATGCCATATAATAGAACCTATCATGTACGTGAATATCCCATCACATTCACAGGGTCCATCCAAACTTAACTGTAGGGGCTACAAGGCATGCACACCAGGGTATGGGAAGCTTCAGAGACCTATTAGATTTCTGCGTAGTACAACATGACCATAGGATGCATAACTGGTAATCTGTGAGACCAAGTTCCTATAATTTATTAAAGCATGAGATTGACAGCAATTAAAATTACCATATCTCTCTTCAATACTTTCAAGAATATCTGGTGTGACAGTTTTATGTGTCAACCTGGCTAGTCTATAGAACCCAGTCATGCAATCAAACACAAATCTAGTTATTCCTGCATGAAAATATTTTGTAGATGTGGTTAACATCTGAAATCAGTTAATATCTTTGAAGAGGGATATTTCATATGTTTCACAGAACAAAGAGCAAGGTACAGAGTAATGTGTAAGGTATCATATTAAATATAATCCAACTTTTGCAATAGACAAAATAAATGAATTAAAATCCCCATACATTCATTTAAAGGTTTATATAAGTGTGGATAAAGAAAAAGAAATGTACAAAACAGGCTGATAACCTCAGCACCTGAAACTGAAGGGACCTGCAGATCTAAGATTAACTTTTAACCACAACTGTTCAGTTCCATATGTCAAAATGAGTTTTAGAGTTAACTTTATTATTTTATTACTTTGTTATTTTATAGACAGGAAAAAATGAAATATAGATTTAAGTTGCAAGGTGTCATACACAATTGTGAAATTACTTAAAAGTACTGTGATTCTTGTTTTCATTATTTTAAAAAATAAAATTAAAAAACACCATCTGACCAAATAATTGTTAAAATAAGACAAACTGACATCAGCTGCTTCTAAATCTTTGATAAGATTTTCAAATCCTCTTTGTCCATGTTGCATATTACTTACAGAGTTATAGACATGTTTATTTTCTTAGTAGATCACTAAGAGACTGAGCTTGTTTAAAGAAGATATACAAAGCAAGATGTATTAGTTAGGGTTCTCTAGAGAAACAGAATCAACAGGGAACACTTGCAAATATAAAATTTATGAAAGTGTCTCACGTGACCATAGAAACGCAGAGTCCAAAATCCACAGGGCAGGCTCCGAAGCCGACGACTCCGATGGATGGCCTGGATGAACTCCACAGGAGAGGCTCACCAGCCGAAGCAGGAATGCAACCTGCCTCCTCTGAGTCCTCCTTAAAAGGCTTCCCATGATTGGATTTAGCATCACTAATTGCAGAAGACACTCCCCTTTGGCTGATTACAAATGGAATCAGCTGTGGATGTAGCTGACGTGATCATGACCTAATCCTATGAAATGTCCTCATTGCAACAGACAGGCCAGCGCTTGCCCAATCAGGTGAACAGGTACCATAACTTGGCCAAGTTGACACCTGTCCCTAACCATGACAGTCCACCCCTTGTCAACTTGGCACATATATATATATATATATATATATATATATATATATATATATATATATATATATATATATATATATCACCTTAGACCATACTTAATTTCC
Source organism: Tamandua tetradactyla (assembly GCF_023851605.1). NCBI lineage: Eukaryota > Metazoa > Chordata > Mammalia > Pilosa > Myrmecophagidae > Tamandua > Tamandua tetradactyla. Next base: position 26,005,418 of record NC_135350.1, read on the forward strand.
AAATGAAAACAAATAAGCACACATTTTTTCTTTTACCTGACAATACTCAACTGTCCTGCATATAACTGGAAACACATTAAATCTCTCCAGAATAGCATGCAAATCCTTGGGCAACATTCATTCTTAAACTTGATATCTTACAACTTAAATAGTATAACACAAACAAAACAGCATTACAGTCCTCGTTTCTGTAACTGATCACGTGGTCGAAGTTCATATTTATCACTACCTTCTTCCACTACCCATTCCATGTTCCCTTTCCCCTCAGCAAGCACTTCAGCTGGCCATGGTTCTTTGTCTGGTGGGGTGACCCAAACCTTCATTCCTGAAGTCTCAGAGCCATTAGTGGTCCTGCCTGGATTGTGTTGTTGCAGTTTTCCATTGATTTTGATCACAGGGCGTGGTAGTACTAATAGACGCCCCAGGGGATCGCCTATATTCCAAGAAAACTCTTCTTTACCTCCATTATGTAGTTGCAGTCCTACTTCCTTCTGATAGTCAGGGTCAATTACCCCAGACAATAATGTAATCCCCTTCTTGGTGTGTTGATCCAGAGGCATAAGTAGCCCAAAGTGGCCAGGTGGCAATCTTAACTTCCAGTTCAGTGGTATCACTGTTGTTTCTCCTAGAGAAAGCACACCCCGTTTTGGAACTAAAACCTGTAGACCAGCAGAACTCAGGGTAGCAGGGACAGGAAGCAAAAATTTTCCTAGTGGATCACTAGGAGTAATAGTGAGTGGCACCACACCCATTTCCACCCCTTGGTTCCTGGACCCATGGATCCTGGCTATGGGAGAAACAGCACCATACAGCGGACGCTGATTCAGAGCATACACAGATGGTTGGAGTCACATCTCCCTCTACTCAAAGTTAATACCCACAATTGGGTGAGTCACATCTTCATGGAGATAATCTAATCAAATTTCCAATATGCAGTACTAAATAGGGCTTTAAAGAATCTGCTGACTCCACAAGATTGGATTAGGATTAAGGTATGTTTTTCTAAGGTCCATAAAACCTTTCAAACTGGCAGAGGTAGCCACTCATGATTTGGCTGAGAAATACTGATGACCCTACTGGCAAAGCAGTGTCTAATGCAAACACAGGCAGCAACTAAACCCTAGACAAGAGAGAGAAAACAACTTTTAGAAATGACTCAAAAAGATAATCAGATGACAAGATAACAGCAAAAACTCACAAGACATACTAAAACTCCAAAAGAAATGGCCTGTCAAAGGAAAAACTCAAAAAGTTGGAGGAGACACAGAATATGGAACAACCAATAAAAGATGTGCAAACATATCTGTGGACCCAATTCAAGGAAGTGAAGGAAAGTGTGTATAAAAAGATAAAGGATATTAAGAGGATACTGAGCAAGCATAAAGAAGAATTTGAAAGAATACAGAGAAAAATAGCAGACATTATGGAAGCAAAAGTCATGATAAATGAAATACAAATAAATACTGGGGATGCACAACAGCAGATTTGAAGAAGCAGAAGAAAGAATCAGTGAGCTAGGAGACAGAGAGACAAAATTTGAATAGATACATGAACAAATGGAGAAACAATGGAAAAATTTGACCAGGGTCTCAGGGAAATGATTGACAACATAAAGCATGCAAAAATATGCATCAGGGGTGCCCAAAAAGGAGAAGAGAAGGAAAAAGGACCAGAAAGAATATTCAAGAAATAATGGCTAAAAATTTCCCAATCCTTAAAAATGACATATTATGCAAATCCAAGAAGCCCAACATTCTCCAAAGAGAATGAATCTGAATAGACACACTGCAAGACACATAATAATCAGAATGTCAAATGTCAATAAGAAGGAGAAAATTCTGAAAGCAGCAAGAGAAAAACGATTTGCCACACACAAGGTAATCTAAGTAAGACTAAGTGCTGATTTCTCCTCAGACACCATGGAAGGCACTGCTGAGAGGGAAGTTTATAGCCCTAAATACCCAGATTAAAAAGGAAGAACTAAAATCAGCAACGTAACTAAACAACTGGAGAAACTGGTGAAAGAACAACAAACTAATCTTAAAGCAAGCAGAAGGAAAAAAAATAACAAAGATTAGAGCAGAAATTAATGAAATGGCAGCGAGAATCAATAAAACCAAAAGTTGGCTCTTGAGAAATTCTATAAACTCTACAAACCCTCAGCTAGACCGAAAAAGACAAAAGAGAGAAGTTGCAAATACATAAAGTCAGAAATTACCACAGACCCAGAGAAATAATAAAGAGCATAAAAAGTTCTGTATGTATGAACAACTGTATGCCAACAGACTAGAAAACTTAGATGAAATGGGCAACTTCCTAGAAACACATGAACAACCTAAAATGACTTGAGAATAAATAGAATACCTCAACAAACCAATCAAAATAAAGAGATTGAATCAGTTATCAAAAACCTACCAAGAAAGAAAAGTTCAGGACTGAACAGGTTTACAGGCAAATTTTACGAAGCATTCCAGGTAAAATTAATACCACTCCTGCTCAAACTCTTCCAAAATAATGAAGAAAAGGGAACACTAGCTAACTCATTCTATGAAGCCACCATTACTACAAGAAAACTACAGACTAATACCTCTAATGTATATAGATGCAAAAATCTACAACAAAATATGTGCAAATTGAATTAAATAGCACATTAAAAGAATTATACACTATAACCAATGGGTTTTATCCCAGGTATGCAAGGTGGCTCAACACAAGAAAATCAATTAATGTAATAAACTCCACTACAAATTAAAGGGAAAAAACAAATGATCATCTCAATTGATGCAGAGAAAGCATTTAACAAAATTCAGCATCCTTTCATGATAAAAACACTCAAAAAGTAGGAATTGAAGGAAACTTCCTCAACATGAAAAAGGGCATATGTGAAAAACCTATAGATATTCAGTGGTGAGAGACTGTCCCTCTAAGATCAGAAACAAGACAATGGATGCCCACTGTCACTACTGCTGTTCAGCGCTATGATAGAAGTTCTAGCTAAAGCAATTAAGCAAGAAAAAGAAATAAATGTGTCCAAATTGGAAAGGAAGAAGTAAAGCTGTGACTATATACAGAAAACATGTTCCTACATTTAGAAAATCCCGAAAAGATGACAGCAAAACTACTTGAGTTCGGGGTGCAAGTAGTAGAATTCTCACCTGCCATGTGGGAGACCTGGGCTCAATTCCTGGTCCATGCACTTCCCAAAACACAAATAAACAAGAAAAACAAACAAGCAAAAATTCAACAAATGATGCTGCGATAACAGGATACTCACATGGAAAAATAATGAAATGTGATCCTGCCATACAACATGCAAAAAAAAAAAAAGCTAGTTGGGCTAATAAATAAGTTCAGCAAAGCAGTAGGATAAAAGATCGACATGCAAAAATAAAATATACACAGAAAACTGCAAAACATTCCTAAAAGAAGTTTTAAAAGGTGTGAATAAGTGGAAAGACATTCCATGTTCATGGATTGGATGGCTAAATGTTGTTATTATGTCAATAGTACCCATACTGATCTATAGATTCAAATCTATTTGGAAGAGAAGGGGCCTTGAACAGCTAAATACATCTTGAAAAAGAAGAATGAAGTAGGAGGTATCAATTTAAAGCATATTATAAAGCCACAGTGGCCAAAACAGCATGGTACTAGCATAAAAACAGACATATTGATTGACCTGAGAGTTCAGAAATAGACCCTCAGATTTATGGTCAATTGATTTTGACAAGGGCCCCAAGCCCACTCAACTGGGAGAGAAAAATCTCTTCAATAAATGGTGTTGGGAAAACTGGATATCCATAACCAAAAGAATGAAATAGACACCTATCTCATACATTATACAAATATTAAGTCAAAATAGATTAAAGATCTAAATATAAGAACTAGTACCATTAAACTCCTAGAAGAAAATGGAAGGAGACATCTCTAAGATCTAGTGATAGGTGAGAGCTTTTTAGACTTTACACCAAAAGCAAAAGCAACAAAAGAAAATATGGATAAATTGGAACTTCTCAAAATTGAATACTGCAGTGCTTCTAAGAAATCTATCAAAAGGGTGAAAAGGTAAATGACTCAATGGGAGAAAATATTTGGAGACCATGTACCTGATAAGGGTTGATAGATCATATCAAGAAATCCTACAACTCAACAATAAAAAGAAAAACAACCCAACTATAAAACAGACAAAAACATAAATAGACACTTTTCTGCAGAGGAAATACAGATTGCTAAAAAGCACATGAAAAAGATGCTCAGATTCACTAGCCATCAGGAAAATGCAAATCAATGAGACACCATCTCATACCTCTTAGTATGGCTGCTGTTAAACAAACAGAAACTACAAGTGTTGGAGAGGATGTGGAGAAATGGGAACACTCTTTTACTGCTAGTGGGAATGTAAAACAGTAAAGCCACTGTGGAGGATGGTTTGACGGTCTCTCAGAGAGCTAAGTACAGAGTTGCCTTACTGCCCGGCAATTTCACTATTCAGTATATACCCAGAATATCTGAAGGCAGGGACATGAACAGACATTTGCATGATATACATAACAGCCTGATTCACAAATGCCAAAAGATGGAAAAAATACAAGTGTCCATCAACAGATAAATGGACAAAGTGTGGTATATACATATAATGTAATATTATTCAACAGGAAGAAGGACTGAAGTCCTAAAGCACATGACAACAAGCATTAAACTTTAGGACATTATGCTAAGTGAAATAAGGCACACACAAAAGAGCAAATATTGTATGCTATCACTAATATATATCTGATTATATTAGCTCTATTAGACATAAACTATAAAATATTAATTACCATGATATAGAATGAGGCTAACAAATATGGAGTGGTTGCTTAATATGTACAGAATTTTTAAGGAAGTTGAACCTAAAAGTTTGAAAAGGGACAGAGGTCATGGTAGAACATTATTTTGAGACTAATTAACAGTGCTGAATGGTGTTTGATGTGATACAAAGGGGAAGTTTAAAGTCATGTATGCCATCAGAAGAAAAGGTGGAGGTTAAACTGTGGGAATGAATAACATGATGACTTTTGCAGTGGGCAATGTCCATGATTTACTGTACAAATATTAAAAAGTTCTTTCATGAACTATAGCAGATGCATGACACTATTCCAAAGAGTTAATAACAGAGGTATATATAGGAAAAATATACTTAAAATTTTAGTATCCAGTGCAAAATGTATTTAGTATTTAGCATTTAGTGCTAACTATGGACTATAGTTAACCATAATAATTTAACACCCTTTCATCAACAGTAACAAATGGGCAACACCAATACTATGGGTCAAAATAGGAGGGGATATGGGGTGTGGGAGAATTGGGATTTCCTTTTTTATTTCTTTTCTGGAGTAATGAAAAGGCTCTAAAATTGATCATGGGGTTGTATGCATAAATATATGATGCTACTGTGAGCCAACAATTGTATATTTCAGATGGCTTGTGAGTTTGAATGGTGTGTGAATATATCTCAAAAAAACTGCATTTTACAAAAAGGTATAATAGAAGTTCTTACTTCTTATAGTAGAGTGTAAATGAGCTTGTGATGTTAAGCTATTTGAGTGGTACCTAATAATATTAAGAATGACAATAATATTGGCTATGATGATGATAATGATAATGATGGTGATTAGTGGTAGGTGCATAGATTTTGGAGTTGGGCTTCTGGGAATTCTGGCTCCTCTATTAGCTGTGTTCATTTGGAAATTTTAAGGAAACTCCAAACCTCAGGATTTTCATCTGTAAAATATTTGCAGTGATAGTACCTATCTCACAAGTTAATTCTGAGAATTGAAATAAATAGGACTATGTTTGATACCATTTCCTGACTTCCTGCTAACCTACCAAGACAGGGTGTGGTAATCTGTGCCAGTCGCAAAAGAAAGTAATGAAGCAAACATAGTCCCCTAAGTCACATTTAAACATTGCCTGGAATGGTTCTCTAAATTTGAGACAATAATGATTAGATTGGAATCACATGGATAATTCAGGATACTGTTCAAATTTTGTCCTGAATTTAATCACATCTACAAAATCCCTTTTGCCATGTAAAGTGATAATTCACAGGTTTCAGGGATTAGAAGGCAGACACACTTAGGGATATTCTGCCTATGACATGGGGATTTCCTGACTGTGTCGGTTTGAATCTGTGATGGACCCTGAAAAGACATGTCATTTAATCTTCATTCAATATTGCTGTCTGGAAGCTTTTTGATTGTTCCTATGGAGATGGGACCCACCCAATTGTGGGTGGCAACTTTTGATTAGACGGCTTCATGGAGTTGTGATTTGATTAGCTTACTGGAATCCCTTAAAAGAGGAAGTATTTTGGAAACAGAACAGCAGAGCCATGAGAATCACGAAAGCTCATGTAGCCAGAAACCTTTGGAGAGGAAGAAGAATGCACACCCAAGGGAGCTTCATGAAGCAAGAAGCCTGAAGAGACAGATAGCAGACATCACCATATTCACCATGTGTCTTTCCAGTTGAGAGAGAAACCCTGAGGTTCATCCTCCTTTCTTAAGAAACTGTAACCTGGGGCGGGCCACGGTGGCTCAGCGGGCAAGAGTGCTTGCCTGCCATGCCGGAGGACCTCGGTTCGATTCCCGGCCCCAGCCCATGTAAAAAACAAACAAACAAACAAAATATAATAAAACAAGAAAATGTTTAAAGATGTTTCCCTTTCTTCCTCCCTTCCTTCCTTCCATCCTTCCTTCCTTCTCTCTGTCTTTCCTTCCCTTCCTCCCTCTCTCTAAAAAAAAAAATAAAATTTAAAAAAAAAAAAAAAAAAAGAAACTGTAACCTCTTGTTTGGGGCCTTAATTTGGACATTTCTGTAGACTTCCTTTAATTGGGACCTTTGCATAGCCTTCGAACTGTAAACATGCAACTTAAATTCTCCCCTTTTAAAAGCCATTCTGTTTCTGGCATATTGCATTCTGGCAGGTAGCAAACTAGAACACTGACCAAGTTGAATCACTCCTCTCTTCTCTCCTAAGCATATAAATTTTGGAGGGGATAGATGTTTGAATAGAAATTAATTCTAAAACTGGGACTGGGTTACAGAAAGAGAAAGAGGAGTAGAGGAGACTAATAGCCTGCAAACCTTGAGGGTTTTACAGGGTTGCCTTTGGACAATCTATATGACATTCCAGGCCTGCATTTTCATGCTAATATCAGAACATTGGTATCCTATCTTGGGCCCTCTGCTTTCCCCACTGTCATGGTCAGCTTCATGTGTCAACTTGGCCAAGTGGTGGTACCTCTTTGTCTGATTGGGCAACTGCTGGCCTCTCTGTTGCAATGAAGGCATTTCATAGAATTAGATCATGATCATGTCCACTGCATCTACAGCTGATTCCATTTATAATCAGCCAAGGGGAGTGTCTTCTGCAATGAGTGATGCTGAATCTAATCACTGGAAGCCTTTTAAGGAGGATTCAGAAGAGACACGTTGCTCTTCCTGCTTTGGCCAGCAAGCCTCTCCTGTGGAATTCATCCAGACCCTTCATCGGAATTGGTGGTTTCACAGCCTGTCCTGTGGATTTTGGACTCTGTGTTCCCGTGGTCATGTGAGACACTTTTATCAATTTTATATTTGTGAGTGTTCCTTGTAGATTCCGTTTCTCTAGAGAACCCTAACTAATACACCCACCTACCCATCCAAAATTCTAGATGGAACAGTGAGGGGTGAGAACAAAACAAATGCCATATGGTATTAAGACAATTTACCTAACTCAAGGAAGTGTACCTCCTAGTATCTGGGGAATTTCATCAAGTCATAAGTTCCTGGGATGACAGAAGCTCATGAAAGCTATCAGGGTTCCAATTTCATAAGGGTCTTAAAAATAAGGTAGTAATGGCTATAAGTACTTCAAACTCTGGTTCTCTGGGTATGGAAGAGAAGTAAAAAAGAAACCATATAAAAGAGGGAATTAAAAGAAAATTATGGAGATCCAGGATGGCAATAGGACAGGTTGAGTTCATCCCTGCTCCAAGGAAAAGCTAGAGAAGAGAAGGGAGGGTGACTGAGGTGGCAATTCCAGGGTTTAAGTGACATGAGAGAGTTTTCGGTACCACAGAGGAGGCCCTGGTGACAAAAGTTGAAGAACTGATAAGCAGAGAACCAGGGACCATCCGGCTGGTGCAAACAGCCTAATGCAGAAGCCCAGAGCCCTCAGGAGTACATGGACCAGGAAATGGGGACTAGAAAGTAAGCCAAGCCATGTCCCTTGAACACACTAGACTCACCAGCACAGCCCTGTAACCCACCCCACACCTGATGCACCTGAACACCCTCACCTTCCCCCCATCTCAGTGCACCAAGCAGCCCTGCCCCACCAAATCCTGTGTGCGTACCAGCCCCACACCTTCATTCCAAGATTGCACATGCCTGCCCCAGCCAACTCAACTCTCTCACAAAAGTGCAGTCTTACCATACCCCTCTGTCATGGTCAGGTTCATGTGTCAACTTGGCCAAGTGGTGGTACCTGTTTGTCTTGTTGGGCAAGTACTGCCCTGTCTGTTGCAATGAGGACATTTCATTGAATTAGATAATGATCAAGTCAGCTGCATCCATAGCTGATTCCATTTGTAATCAGCCAAGGTGAGTGTCTTCTGCAATGAGTGATGCTGAACCTAATCACTGGAAGCTTTTTTAAGGAGGATTCAGAAGAAACAGGTTCTCTTCCTGCTTTGGCCAGCAAGCCTCTCCTGTCGAGTTCATCCAGACCCTCCATCGGAATCGTCGGCTTCACAGCCTGCACTGTGGATTTTGGACTCTGCATTCCCACGGTCACGTGAGATACTTTAATAAATTTTATATTTGTGAGTGTTTCCTGTTGATTCTGTTTCTCTAGAGAACCCTAACTAATACACCCTCTGTGGTAGTTAGATTCAGTTGTCCATTTGGCCAGGTGAAGGCACCTAGTTCTATTGCTGTGGACATGAGCCAAGGGTACGTGAACCTCATCTGTTGCTGATTACATCTGCTGTTGGCTAGGAGCTGTGCCTGCTGCAATGAATGATAGTTGACTTAATTGGCTGGTGCTTAAATGAGGGAGCACAACGTAGCACAGCCTAAGCAGCTGAGCATACCTCATCTCAGCACTCGCAGCTCAGCCCAGGCCTTTGGAGGTGCAGAAAGAAATCACCCCGGGGAAAGTTTTTGGAACCCAAACGCCTGGAGAGAAGGCCAGCAGAGACCATCCTGTGCTTCCCCACGTAAGAAAGAACCTCAGTAGAAAGTTAGCTGCCTTTCCTCTGAAAAACTAACGAAATAAGTCCCCTTTTATTAAAAGTCAATCTGTCTCTGGTGTGTTGCATTCCAGCAGCTAGCAAACGAGAACACCCTCCCAAATGCTGTCTCCCCATCCCTGACCCTACAGGCAGTCACCAGTGCATAAAGGTGGTGGGCACTTAAATCCATATGCAGTCTATAACCAGCCCCAGGCCATAAAATCCTGCTACCCCGCCCAGCCCCTCCCCCAGCTGTGTGCACATGTACAATAGTTTATGGCCCTCTCAGATCTGTGCAAGCACACAGCCCCGCAGTCACACCCCTCAAGCCCTGGGCAAGCACTGAAATGCATAGAGGGTCACATCTGCCCTGAGTGCATGCAGGCACAACCCCAACCAGCTGTCCTGAGATTGGTGCCTGAGCACAAATGGCCCCATACTCTGGACCAGAGCACATGAGGGCCTTGCCACCAAGACCCACGCGTCCGCACAGCTACATCCTCACCGCTACTGGGCACCAATGCTCACAGGCACCAGCATAACATCCCCAACCTGCACCTATACCTGCACTGAAATGCATCACCCAACTAGTGTGCCCCATCCCACATCCTGCATCCTGCTCCACATCCATCGTGAAAATACAAGACTTTAGACGACTGAAGGAAATCAATTTCCAGAGTATATCAATCAAGATATTTACATACTGTGAAAACAGCAGGAGATCAGTAAGCATGTCATGATGCAGACAGATATAGTACAGCCTAACAACCAAGTTAAAACACCAGAGGAGACACAGATGCTGGAACAACTAATCAAAGATGTTCATATAACTCTATTAAATGAAATAAATGGGATGCTTAATGACATAAAGAAGAGCAATGAGACACTAGAAGAACAAAAAGAGGAGGTTGAAAGAATAAGTAGAAAAATAGCAGATATCACAGACATTAAAGATGCTGTAGACCAAATAAAAAACATATGTATTAGTTAGGGTTCTCTAGAGAAACAGAATCAACAGGGAACACTTGCAAATATAAAATTTATGAAAGTGTCTCACGTGACCGTAGGAATGCAGAGTCCAAAATCCACAGGGCAGGCTGCGAAGCCGATGACTCCAATGGATGGCCTGGATGAACTCCACAGGAGAGGCTCACCAGCCAAAGCAGGAATGCAACCTGTCTCCTCTGAGTCCTCCTTAAAAGGCTTCCCATGATTGGATTTAGCATCACTAATTGCAGAAGACACTCCCCTTTGGCTGATTACAAATGGAATCAGCTGTGGATGTAGCTGACGTGATCATGACCTAATCCTATGAAATGTCCTCATTGCAACAGACAGGCCACTGCTTGCCCAATCAGATGAACAGGTACCACAACTTGGCCAAGTTGACACCTGTCCCTAACCATGACAACATACTAGACACACACGGCAGATTTGAAGAGCAGAAAAAAGGATAAGTGAACTAGAGGACAGGACAACTGATTTCAAACACTGAAAACATCAAATGGCAAAAAGGATGGAAGAATTTGAATTGGATCTCAGGGAAATGATGGACAAAACAAAGCAACCAAGTACAAGAATCATTGGTGTTCCAGAAGGAGAAGAGAAGGGTAAAGAGCTAGGGAGGTTACTTAAGATATAATGGGGGAAACTTCTAAACCTTTATAAAGGACAAGTCAAAAAAGCACAATGAAATTCAAATAATATAAATCCGATTAGGCCTTCTGCAAGACAGATACTAATCAGTCTGTCAAATGTTGAAGAAAAGCAGAAAATCCTGAAAGCAGCAAGAGAAAAACAATCTACTAAATACAAGGGTAACCACATAAGACTGAGATCAGATTACTCAACTGGCACCATGGAGGCTAGAAGGGAGTAGTTTGATATATTTAAAGTTTTGAAAAAGAAAGACCCCCAGCCAAGAATTCTGCACCCAACCAAACTGTCCTTCAAAACTGAGGGGGAGCGTGGGCCACGGTGGCCCAACAGGCAAAGTTCTCAACTGCCATACCAGAGACCTGGGTTCCAGTCCAGGGCCTGCTCATGCAAAAAAAATTAAAAATAGAAAAAATAAAAAAACACTGAAGGGGAGATTAAAATGCTCACAGACAAGCAAACCCTGAAATAATTGTCAACAAGAGACTGGCCCTAAGAAATACTAAACAGGAAGTTAGACAGTTGAAAAAAATGATGGGAGAGGGAGGCCTGAAGGAGGGCACAGAATTGAAGACTACCAGCAAAGGTAAATTAAAGGATAAAAGAGAAAGAGGGAAAAGAATATATAGATCTAACAAATAAAGCCCAAAAGTTAAGATGGCGGATTCCAGAAACCACTTTTTCAGTAATAACATTGAATGTTAATAAATTACATTTACGAATTAAAAGATACAGATTGGCAGAATGGATTAAGAAATATAATCCAGCTATATGCTGCTGTGCTGGTTTGAAAGGATGTATGTCCCCTAGAAATACCATGCTTTAATCTAAATCAAATTTCATAAAGGTCGAATAATCCCTATTCAATACTGTGTGTTTAAAACTGTAATTAGATCATCTCCCTGGAGATGTGATTTAATCAAGAGCAGTTGTTAAACTGGATTAGGTGACAACATGTCTCCACTAAATTGGGTGGGTCTTGATAAGTTTCTGTAGTCCTATAAAAGAGGAAACATTTTGGAGAATGAAGGAGATTCAGAGAGAGCAGAGAATGCTGCAGCACCATGAAGCACAGAGTCCATGAGCCAGTGACTTTAGGAGATGAAGAAGGAAAATGCCTCCTGGGGAGCTTCATAAAATAGGAAGCCAGGAGAAAAAACTAGCAGATGACAACCATGCTCACCATGTGCCTGTGGAGAGCCAGGAACAATTAATCAGGCCCATGCAGGAGTAATCAATCAATCAGGCCCAAGCAGGGAGACTCCCCTCACCGGTGGGGTGGAATGTCCCTGAGAGTTAAATAATAACCAATGCTAAGAAACTGTGGGAATGGGATAGGTTTTGGCAATGGCTAATGGCATTCTTCTGCTTCTATGAACTGCTTGCTTGCTAGCAACTTCAAAAAAAGAACACAGCATGATTTCAGCCTTAAAAGCACACCTTGAAAACCTCTAGGGGCTGCTCTCTGAATCTTCTTTCTTGGAGGTTTCTGAGGCAGTCGCTGGCTGGCTAATAAAGACTACAAATTGGCTTGCAGTTTTGAATTTTGTGGTCTCTCTTTTGGTGCGCCCCACAATATTTGTAGGCCCCAGCGAGATCGTCCCTAATGGGACATCTGGTGACCACGGGTCTGGGGGATGGCCCCCAGAACTGAGGTCCGGCCTGGGGGAAGGCCTCGGAGAGATGTTTCTCTGCCCCAGGAAAGGACCAGGAACCAGACCGGTTCTACAGGACCCTCCAAAAATATACAAAATCTGGTGGAGTCATGTGTTTATGGAAACCTCACCGGTGAGTACAGGTCTGTTACTGGATTCAGTGGGGAACTCTGGAAGGCTGGACACAGCATTACTTCCAAGGTCCAGTGTCAGAGCAAGATGTTGCCTGGGATTCTGGTTAGGAATCTATTAGGGATAAGGCATTTGTTTGTCTTAGCTCGTTTTGTCCCTCCTCTTAATTGTTTGTCTTTTCACATTTTGTGTTGTTTTTGGTGTAATTGTCATGGGTCAGTCAAGTTCATCTGTCTGTACTCTGCTTCAAAGTTTCTTGAAACATTTCCAGGAATTTCAGTGGAAGGCTGGAGATTACAGAGCCCCCGTCAGTGCCTCTGACTTGGAAAAATTCTGCTCATGGGTGCGGCTGACTTTTGGTTCTCGGTGGACTCCTGAGGGATCCACAGACCTATGTATAGCTTATCAAGTCCAAAGGGTGATTTTTGGTGATCCAGGCCACCCTGACCAAATCCCCTATATACTAATTTGGATTGAAATTTTAACAGAAAAACCCAAGTGGTTACAGTCTTGCCTGGAGTTCCAAAAAGAAAGCCCCCCCCCCCCCAGAGCTAAAACGGCCCTGTTAATAAAAACCTCTCAAAAAGAAAAAACTAATGGTATCCCAGTGTTAATAGGACCAGCAGAGGATCCACTCTTAATAGACCCTCCCCCATACCCAACAGCCCCTCATCTCCGAAGGGGAAAAACGGCCAAGAGGTGGCAACCAGCTCCTCTAATGGCCAGGAGGTGCCCTTCAGCACTCCCCATACCAGAAGTGGCTTTGCTTCTTCTTGTTCTCATTCACAATCACCGGATTCTTCCGGAGTTCCAGTTTTACTCTTAAGTCAGGTTGGCCCTGCCCTGGGGGATGACTGCCCACCTTTCATGGTCTATGTTCCCTTTTCCTCTAGTGATCTGTATAATTGGAAAAACCAGAATCCCTCTTTCTCTGAAAAGCACCAAGGGCTCATCTCCCTCTTGGAGACTGTCTTTTTTACCTACCAGCCCACCTGGGATGACTGCCAACAGCACCTCCAGGCCCTCTTCACCTCCGGGGAATGAGATTGAGGCAGGAGAGAGGTGAGGAAGTTAATTCTTGGACCTGATGGACAGCCTACTAGTGAATCAACACACTTAGAGGCTGAGGCTGTGTTCCCCTCCACCTGCCCCGAATGGGACACCAACACTGATAGAGGTAAGGAAGCTCTTGATCGGTATTGCCAGACTCTGCTCCGGGGGATACGAACAGTGGCCAAGAAGCCAAACAACTTGTCTCGGGTGAGTGAAACCATACAAAAGCTGGATGAATCTCCAGCTGCTTTCCTTGAGTGCCTCCTTGAGGCATACCACTTGTACACCCCTATAGATCCAGAGGCACCCGAAAATAGGTGAGTTGTAATTATAGCATTTGTCATCCAGGTCAGCCCCAGACATAAGAAAAAAATTACAGGCGTTAGAAGGATTTGAGGGCAAAGTGCTGTCTGAACTGATAGAGATTGCCCAAAAGACTTTTAATAACAGAGAAGACCCCATGACCATGCAGTCCAAAAACATAGCCAAAATTTTAGTATCCTCAATGGCTGAACAGGAAAAACAAAAAGAAAGATGGGGAACTATTGAAAAAAGAAAAGGAAACCAAGGAAAAAGGTTGGGCCTAGGTGCAAACCAATGTGCCTACTGCAAACAGAATGGACATTGGAAAAATGAATGCTCTAAAAGAGGACTTAAAGAATGAAACTGGCCCCTGTCCTGGTTGAAGAGGGGAATTGACAGGGCTGGGGGACCATTCCGTTGAGCCCCTGGGAGCCCAAGGTCAAATTAGAAATCGGGGGCCAGCCTATAAATTTTCTTGTGGCTACTGGGGCGACCTTCTCCATCCTCCAGCAAGCAGAAGGGCCCATACCTAAGGAGAAAATCCCCATACAGGGGACAACAGGAAAGACAAAGTCTTACCCATGGACTAAGACTAGGATCACTAACCTTGGGGAAGGAACTATCACCCACTCATTTCTTGTGGTGCCCAAGTGTCCATATCCCTTGGGGAGAGTTCCTCTCCAGAAATTACAAGCCACCATCTCTTTCAAAAATGATTCAGCTGAGCTCTCCTTCGATACAAACCCCTCAGCAATCCTCCTCACTTGCCCCTTATGGGAAGACTATTTACTTACTGCAGAGGTGGCACTGCCAGCCCCAGGTCCATATTTGCAGGAGTTTAAAGAAGAAATACCAGGCGTATGCAGAAATTAACCTACCAAGATTAGCTGCCCACCGGCCCCCCATCATTGTCAAGCTAACTAGCACTGCCACCCCAATCAGAGTCCGACAATACCCAATAAGCTTAAAGGCTAAAAGAGGCATCGCAGTCCATATCAAAAGACTCCTGGAGGCAGGTATTCTGGTCCCCTGCCATTCAGCCTGGAACTCCCCCCTTCTCCCAGTCCAAAAACCCGGGACCAATGATTACCGGCCAGTGCAAGATCTCTGAGAGGTAAACAAAAGAATTGAAACTATTCACCCCACTGTGCCTAATTCATATATGCTTTTAGGTCTGTTACCTCCCAGCAAGCAGGTCTACACTGTTCTGGACTTAAAGGATGCCTTCTTTTCGCTTCTCCTGGCTGCGGTAAGTCAACCCATCTCTGCTTTTGAATGGACTGACCCCAAGGGGGAGTTCTCTGGACAACTAACCTGGACTCAGTTGCCACAAGATTTTAAAAATTCTCCCACCCTGTTTGATGAGGACTTAAGCCAGGATCTGGCACGTTTTAGACAAGAGCATCCAGAAATAACCCTCCTACAATATGTGGATGACCTGTTACTGGCAGCTGATGATCTGTCAAACTGCAAAAAGGCAACCGAAAACTTGTTACAGGAACTAGCCCAGTTGGGCAATTCGGTCTCAACCAAAAAGGTCCAACTCTGTACCAGCTCAGTAACATACTTAGGGTATGAATTAGAAGGGGGAAAAAGAGCTCTGTCTTCTAGTAGGATTGAAGCTATCCTAAAAATACCCAACCAAAAACAAAAAGGCACATACAGGAGTTTTTAGGAGCAGCTGGATACTGCCGGCTCTGGATTCCTGGATTTGCAGAAATAGCAAAACCCCTGTACACTAGCACAGGAGGAAAGGAGGAAGCTCTAACCTGGACCGAGGCTTAGCAAAGAGCTTTTAAAACATTAAAACAGGTGCTTGTGAGTGCCCCTGCCTTGATTTGCCTGACCTGTCCAAACCTTTTCAACTACATGTTGCTAAAACCCAAGGAATAGCAAAAGAAGTCCTCACCCAAATGTTACAACCATGGAAAAGACCAGTTGCCTACTTGTCCAAAAGACTAGACTATGTAGCTGCCAGGTGGCCAAGCTGCCTCCGAGCCATTGCAGCCACTGCCATTTTGGTAAAAGAAGCATCTAAATTAACTCTGGGACAGGACTTACACATAGTCCCCACATTCAGTAGAAACATTTATAAAGACCCCGCCTGAGAGATGGCTCTCAAATGCCCAGATAACTCAGTATCAGGTATTGCTACTGGATCCAAGAATCTGCTTCCTAAAAATGGTGACTCTTAACCCTGCCACCTTGCTTCTAGATGATGACCCATCCGAGCCCAACCATGACTGTTGAAAGATCTTGGAATCTTTCATGAACCTGAGGGCTGATCTCACTGACAACCCCTAGCCAAATCCTGATGAAGAATTATATAGATGGGAGCAGTTATGTTTCAGAGGGAATCAGGTAAGCGGGGTCAGCGGTGGTAACTGTGGACCGGGTCATCTGGGCTCAGGCCCTAGGACATGGGACTTTGGCCCAGAAGGCTGCACTAATAGCTGTGACTCAGGCTCTAAGGTGGGGGAAGGGGAAAGTTGTCAACATCTACACGGACAGCAGATATGCCTTCACAACTGCTCATGTCCATTGGGCACTGTATCAGGAGAAGGGACTTTTGACATCGGGGGGAAAGGAAATAAAAAATATACTAGAGATACTCGCCTTGCTAGAGTCTATCTGGTTACCAAAAAGGGCAGCCATTATACATTGTAAAGGACATCAGACTGCCAAAACTCAAATTGCCAGAGGAAATGCCCTGGCTGATAAAACAGCAAAAGAGGTTGCCCAAAAACCAGTGGGGACGTTGCAGGTATTTCCTGTTTTACCGGGGCGAATACTGTCGAGCTCTCCAGAATATACCAAGGAAAAATTAAACTAGGTGAAACACTGTGCACCAAAACAGATCCAGATGGTTGGAAAATTCTCCCAGATGGGAGAATCTCACTGCCAGAGCGCCTAGGGCACAATTTGGTTGCCCAGGTTCACGAAAGTACACATCTGGGCAGTACAAAACTAACTGAACTCTTACAAAGGGACTACTACATTCCCCAACTGCAGCAACAAGTCCAGCAGATATCTTCCAGATGCCACATCTGAGCCCAGGTAAATTCCAGCTGAGGGAGAGAAATGCCCCAAGGAACCAGGCTGAGGGAACAAGCCCCAGGGGAACAGTGGGAAATAGATTTACAGAAATATTATCTGGTCCATATGGATACAAATACCTGTTAGTCTTCATCGACACCTTCTCTGGATGGACTGAGGCATTTCCTACCAGAATCAAGACAGCACAAATAGTGGTAAAAAAAAAACTAGTTTCTGAAATTGTCCCCTGGTTCAGCCTCCTAACTGCAATGGGGTCCGACAATGGGCTGGCGTTCATCACCCAAGTTACCCAATTGTTAGCAAAAATATTAAATATCAAATGGAAATTACATTGTATTTATAGGCCACAGAGTTGAGGGCAAGTTGAAAGAATGAACAGAACAATAAAGGAAATTTTAAATAAACTAAAGCTTGAAACTGGGGAAAACTGGGTGAGTCTCCTTCCATTTGCCCTCCTAAAAACTAGATGTACTCCCTATGTTAAGGGAATTACCCCATATGAAATCATGTTTGGATGACCACCTCCACTAATCCCTAAATTGGGGGAAGATAAAATAGGTGAATTAAATAACCATTCTCTTCTAAAATCATTACAGGCCCTGCAGTCTACCACCCAGCAAACCCTGGAACCCAGCAAACTGGTGAAAGCAGCCCATCTGGGACCAACAAATCCTGCCCCTAAAAAAGACTTATTTCAGGTGCAGCCTGGAGACCTAGTCTGGATAAAGCAACTTCAGCCAGCCACCTTGGAAGCCTGGTGGACAGGACCCCTGCCAGTGATCCTCTCAACCCCAACAGCAGTGAAAGTTGTGGGAAAACGTCACTGGCTTCATCAAACACAGATAAAAAAGGCCACCCCAGACCAGATCCCTGAAAAATGGACCACCCAGTGAACTGAGGATCCACTATAGATAAGACTTTCCAGAAATCCCTCTGGGTCCTCTTAATATCCCTGGTGGGGGTCACGGGAAAAACCCTCAGCAGGTTATAAACTATACCTGGGAACTCACAAAAACAGTGGATGGAGTACTGGTGGCTACAACCACCACTCCCTCCCAACCAACCCTCCACTTTGATCTCTGCCAACTGTTTGGCACCTGGGGAAAGGGAGTTATGGTAACATGCTCAGATATGGGTGTGCTACCCCCCAACAAGAAAAAGGCTTACAGCATACCCAATACTATGCCTGTCCTGTGGAGGGAAGTTCTAACTTCCAAGGGGGAGGTCAATATTACTGTGCCAACGGGGGGTGTGAAACAATCGCAGAATGAACTAACCAAGACCCATTCATAACTTTAACAAGGGCACCAGCCCATAACCCCAACAGTTGCACCCCAGGCGCCTGTAACCCAATGATTATTACTATCCTTTCCTGGCATAGCCAAACCTGGGTGGGTGGAAAAACATGGGGATTGAGATTATATGTCTCAGGTCACAACCCAGGCACCATTTTTACTATTCAAAGGTTCCGTTCCCATAAAGCAGACAATCCTATAGGACCTAATTGAGCTCTCAACCCTGGCATAAAACTGGCACCGCCCCCCAGACACATAAATTCCTCTCCCTTCTCTAAGAAACCCCTGCTTGACATGTTAAATTCAGTTTTTGTTTATGAATCAAACCAATCCACTTATTACTAAAGACTGTTGGCTTTGCTTAAACCCTGAACCCCCTTATTACATCGGAATAGGAGCTAATATCTCCCTAGTCCTCACAGATACCTATATCAGAAACCTCTCCATCCAAGGAGCACAAAGCCAACACCTATGCAGGTGGGGACAGGAACTGAAACTCACCCTAGGAGATCTCCAAGGGCAGGGAACCTGTATTTATTCTGAGAATTTTAATCTAGCTAAATCCCCCTATAGTGACTCCTGCGGTCTCATCATGTCACTAAAGAGCATTTTAACTTCAACCCCAGGTGGATGGAACCACCTCCTTGTAGCTCCTGATGGTACTTGGTTTGCCTGCACATCTGGCATTACCGCCTGTATAACTCACCCACTAAAGACAGTCGAGGAGGAGTTTTGTATTTTAGTTTATATTATCCCACAAGTATATTATTATTCTGGGGAAGGAGGTAGGGAACTTTTAGAAGCCACTTACCAGGTCAAGTGAGGCCCAATCTTAGTGCCCCTCCTTGTCGGATTGGGCATCGCAGGATCAATTAGAGTCAGGACTTCAGCCCTTATCACTGGGGACCAAAATTTTAAAACTCTTAGTAAACAAGTTGATTTGAATCTTAGTGAATAAGAAAGCTCTGTCAGCCATTTGGAAAACTCCCTAACTTTATTGGCTGAGGTCATCCTCCAAAACCGCAGAGGCTTAGACCCCCTATTTCTGAAACAAAGGGGGTTATGCATGGCCCTTGGAAAAACCAGCTGCTTCTATGCCAATCATTCTGGAATAATTAGAAATAGTCTACCCCTAGTCTGTAGCAGGTTATGAGAGTGGGAAGAACGCCGACAAACTGAAACCGGCTGGTTTGAAAACTTATTTTTCTGGTCTCCATGGCTAACACACTCTTGTCTGCTGCAGCAGGTCCTGTAATTCTCATATTATTAGGCTTAATGTTTGAACCCTGTGTAATCAACTGTCTAACTTCATACGTGCAAAGAAAAATACAAACTGTTAAACTGTTAGTTCTTGGAACCCAATATCAACAGATTTATAATCAAAATGAAGAAAAAATGATTTGATTCTCTCACAAAACCAGTGGGGAATGTAGAGGGCCAGGAACAATTAATCAGGCCCAAGCAGGAGCAATCAATCAGGCCCAAGCAGGGAGAGTCCCCACACCAGTGGGGCGGAATGTCCCCGAGAGTTAAACCATAACCAATGCTAAGAAACTGTGGGAATGGGATAGGTTTTGGCAATGGCTAATGGCATTCTTCTGCTTCTATGAAGTGCTTGCTTGCTAGCAACTGCAAAAAAACCACAGCATGATTTTAGCCTTTCTAAGCACACCTTGAAAACCTCTAGGGGCTGCTCTCTGAATCCTCTTTCTTGGAGGTTTCTGAGGCAGTCGCTGGCTGGCTAATAAAGACTCCAAAGTGGCTTGCACTTTTGAACTCTGTGATCTCTCTTTCGGTGCGCCCCACAACGGTGCCCTTGCAACTAAGAGAGAAACCATGATTGTGTTCACCATGTGTCTTCTCACTTGAGAGAGAAACCCTGAAATTCATAAGCCTTCTTTAACCAAGGTATCTTTTCCTGGAAGCCTTAGATTGGACATTTCTATAGACTTGTTTTAATTGGGACATTTTCTTGGCCTTGGAACTGTAAACAAGCATCTGATTAAATTTCCCTATTTAAAAGCCATTCAAATTTTGGTATATTGCACTCAGGCAGCTAGCAAACTAGAACAGCTGCTTACAAGAGACTCATGTTAAACATGAGGATACAAATAGATTGAAAGTGAAAGGATGGAAAAACATGTTCCGCACCACTTCTAATCAAAAGAAACCAGAAGTAGCTACAATAACAACAGATAAAATAGACTTTAAATATAAAGACATCATAGGACACAAAGAAGGACACTACATGTTAATAAAAGGGAGAATTCACCAAGAAGAAATAACAATCATAAACGTTAAGAATGGGAGCCCAATCAAGAGGCTTCAAAGCACATAAAACAGACATTGGCAAAACTGAAGGAGGTGATCGATGTTTTAACAATGATAATAGTAGACTGTATTACACAACTCTCTTCTACAGATAGAAAAACCAGACAGAAGATCAACAAGGAAATAGAAAAGTTAAACAACTTAATAAATGAATTAAACCTAACAGGCATATATAGGTCATTAGACCCCAAAACAGTAGGATATACATTCTTCTCTAGTCCTCATGGAACATTCACCACAAACAAGTATGTTTTATAACAGGAACACAAGGATGGTTCAACGCAAAAAAAAAATTAATTAATGTAATACCGCACTTTAAAATATAAGGAAAAACTCACATGATCACCTCGATTGATGCTGAAAAGGCACTCAACAAAATTCAACACTTTTTTTCTGATAAAAAACACTTCAAAAGATAGGAATCGAAGGTAACTTCCTCAATATGAGAAAGGGCATATATGGAAAACCAATATTCAGCATCATACTCAATGGAGACAGATTGAAAACGTCCCCCTCAGATCAGGGACAAGACTAGGAAAACCTCTGTCACCAATATTACTCAACATTGTGCTAGAAGTTCTACCTAGAGCAACCAGGAAGGATAAAGAAATAAAAGGCATTCAAATCAGAAAGGAAGAAGTTAAACTTTCATTTTTGCAGAAGACATGATACTACACTTGGAAAAATCTAAGAAATCTACAACAATGTTACTTGAGCTAATAAAAAAATTCTTCAAGGTGGCAGGATATAAAATTAATGTGCAAAAAACAGTAATGTTTCTCTACACAAGCAATGACCTAACTGAGGAGTCAGACAAGGAAAAATCCATTCAAAACAGCAATGTAAGAATCAAGTACTTAGTAATGGACTTAACTAGGTACGTAAAGAACTTTTGCATAGAGAACTACATAACACTGCTAAAAGAAGTCAAAGAAGATCTAAATAGGTGGAAAGAAATTCCCTCCTCATGGATAGGAAGGTTAAATATAGTTAAGATGTCAATTCTACCCAAAGTGATTTACAGATTCAATGCAGAATTCTACAAATTCCAACAACCTACTTTGAAGACTTGGAAAAGCTAGTTACCAAATTCATCTGGAAAGGAAAGAGACTCCGAATAGCTAAAAAATCATCCTAAAAAAGAAGAACGAAGTGGGAAGATTAATACTTCCTGACTTTAAAACTTATTATAAAGCCGCAGTGGCCAAAATAGCATGGTACTGGCAAAAAGATTGAAGTATTGACCGAAGGAATTGAATGGAGAGTGCAGAAATGGACCACCATAGATCCATTAAACTGATCTTCAACAAGAGCCCCGAATCCATTGAATGGGGACAAAATAGTGTTTTCAATAAATGGGCACTGGAGAACTGGATATCAATAGCCAAAGGAATGAAAGAGGACCCTTACCTTACACCCTATACAAAAATTAACTCAAATTAGATCAAACAACTAAATACAAGAACCAGTACCATAAAGCTCCTAGAAGAAAATGTAGCTACTTCCTATTACATAGTAATAGGAAGTAGCTTCCTAAACTTTATACCCAAAGCACAAGCACCGAAAGAAAAAATAGATAAATGGGAACTCCTCAAAATCAAATGCTTCTACACCTTGAAAGATTTTGTCAAAAAGGTGAAGAGGCAGCCAAGTCAATGGGAGAAAATATTCGGAAATCACACATCGGACAAAGATTTGATATCCTGTATACATAAAGAAATCATACAACTCAACAACAAAAGTACAAACAACCCAATTATAAAATTGACTAAAATTATGTATAGGCATTTTTGTGAAAAACAAATACAGATGGTTCAAAACACATGAAGAAATGCACAAATTCATTAACTATAAGGGAAATGCTGATCAAGACTACAATGAGCTACCACCTCACATCTATAAGAATGACTGCTATTAAACAAACAGAAAACTATAAATGTTGGAGAGGATGTGCAGAAACTGGGACACTTATGCACCACTGGTGGTAATGTATAATAATACAGCTGCTATGGAAGACAGTTTGGTGGCTCTTTAGGAAACTAAATATCGAGTTGCTCTATGACCCAGCAATAGCACTACTCAGTATATACCTCGAAGAGCTGAAAGCAGTGACACAAACAGACATTTGCACACTGATCTTCGTAGCAGCATTATTCACAATCACCAAAAGATGGAAATAATCCAAATGTCCATCAACAGACAAGCGGATTAACAAAATGTGGCATGTACATGCAAAGGAATATTATGTAGCAGTAAGATGAAATGACGTCCTGAAGCATACAACAAGATGGATGAGCCTTGAGGAATAATGCTGACACAAAAGAATAGATACTTTATGACTCCAATTTTATGACCATGGTAAAGATAAAATCAGAGGCTTATAATAAAGACTATAAGGGACTTAGAGATACATAGATGCTAGAGATGGGTGAATGGTCAGCTAATGAAGTTGAACTCCAATGTAAGGGGATAGATAAATGTGAAGGTGGTTCTCTAGTGGGTCTATAAGTAATATTACCATATTGATAATGAACAAGATTGAAAGGGGTTGTGTAGCTCTACATGGCCAACTGATTAACACTACAAATATAAATTATTTCTTGCAAGAACTACTTCAAAGGTATGATTCATGTACAAAGAATGGTTAAGTCCAGGGTACAGGAGTGTTCTAGTTTGCTAGATGCTGGAATGGAATATACTAGAAATGGAACAGCTTTTTAAAAGAGGAATTTAATAAGTTACAAGTTTACAGTTCTAAGGTCGTGAAAATGTCCCAATTAAAGAAAGTCTATACAAATGTCCAACCTGAGGCATCCAGGGAAATATACCTTGATTCAAGAAGAGCGATGAAGTTCAGGATTTTTCTTTCAGCAAGTGCACATGGCAGAGACAGTTATGGTTTCTCTCTCATCCGGAAAGGCAAATGGCAAACATGGCATCATCTGCTACCTTCCTCTCCAGGCTTCTTGCTTCATGAAGGTCTCCCAGGGGCATTCTCCTTCATCTCCAAAGGTGGCTTGCTGGTGGACTCTTCTTCTGTCATCCTTATCTTCTCTCTCAGAATCTCCAAAGGTCACTGGCTGGTGGACTCTATGGTCCTCTCGTCCTCATGGCCCTGCTCAGCTCTGCTGTGGCTTTCTCGTCATGATCAAAAGGCACTCTCTAAAAAAAATGTCTCCTCTTTTGTAGGATCCCAGTAAAGTATTCAAGACCCACCTGGAATGTGTGGGGAGCATCACCACCTAATCAAGTCTAATACCCACACTTGATTTAAGTCACATCTCCATGGAGATAATCTAAGTAAAGTTTCCAACATACAGCACTGAATAGGGATTAGAAGAAATGGCTGTCTATACAAAATGGGATTAGGATTAAAACACGACTTTTCTAGGGTACATAAATTCTTCCAAACCAACACAAGGAGGGAAACTGCTATTGCATGCTATAGACGATGTTTAACAGGAAAACATCAGCAGTACCACAGCCACAGCAGGGGTAGAAAATGGGGGGAGGGACAAGAATTAAGGGGAAGTTTCGATACCCTATTTGGTGAGGATGTGTTTATATTTTATCTTTCTCTTCAGAACAATAAAATTGTCTAAAGTTGAGAGTGTTGATGGACTGTGGACTTTAATGAATGCAGATGACTGAAGGATGCACTGACGGAGAAGTAGATTCACAAACGATGGTGTATCCATATGATTGAATATTGTGCTGCTACAAAAAGGAATAAAGTCGTGAGTCATGCAATGATGTGAATGAACTTGTGGGACATTTGATGAGGCCAAATAAGCCAGAAACAAAAGAATAATTATCGTATGGCCTCCTTGAGAAAATGCTTATAAGAAAACAGGAGCATAGAATGTAAGTCTTTATACCAGACACATTTAGTCCGGTGTGGTAATTATTATTTCTGGATTTTGAAATCTGTTTTATATATCTATAACTTGATATTTAGAGATGAGAATGAAGCCAATTAGGTCAGGATTAATTAATTCAGAACACAGGGTAAGAAGGACATTGTCTATATTTTAGAACCACACCTACTCTTTGAGACCAAAGGAAGAAAAAACTTTTGTATAGCACATAATCTAACTCAACATGTCTGGATAGCTCATCTAAACAATTGAAAAAAAAAACGGCGCCCAGAATAAGAATGAGGGCCTTTAATCCTGTATAGTTTAATGTAATGCCTGGATACATCCTAGAATACATTAGGCAGATATCAAAAAGTATTGACAAAGTCCTTTGACAGGTGGGAGAAAAAATATGGAACTGTTAAGATTTACCATTAGGGAATTCCCTGATACTGTGCCTAATTTGGGGACAACCAAATCAATAGGCCAAGCCCTTGATCTTGAGGCTTACTCTTGTGAAGCTTATGTAGGTAGTGGAGAAGCTTAGCCTACCTATAGGTATGCCTAAGAGTTACTTCTGGAAGACCACTTTTGCTGCCCAGTTGTGGTCTCACTCTCTCTAAGCCCAATTCTGCAAGTGAAATCATAACACTTCCCCCTACACGAGACATGACATCCAGGAGTGAAAGTCTCCCTGGCAGTGTGAGAGATGACTCCCAGGGATGAGTCTGGCCCTGGCACCGTGGGATAAAAAATTCCATCTGGACCAAAAGAGGGAAAAGAATTGTAACTAATGAAATATCAGTGGCTGAGAGAGCTCAAAGAGAGTCAAGAGTTACTCTGGAGGTCACTCTTAGGCAAGCTTCAGTTAGACCTTTCTACCTATCATAACTTGTCAAAACCCCAGTCAAAACCTTTCTGGCAAATCTTAAAGAACGCCTAGGACAATATATAAGATTCTACAAATGTTCCATTCACTAGGGTAACTTTCCAGAAACCTATAACCTCCAGATGGGTCCCTGGACCAGATAAGTCCATAAATTTACAGGAGTCAGCACCTCCAGAATATCAGCTAGATCCATCTCTACCCCATATTACTGACAGTCCTTCCAACATGAAAAAAATTAAAATGGCCATAGCCCAAATACCCTTAAGGAGTCGATAGAAAGATCAAAGGTGATGGTGAAGTTACACAGAGAAAGTAGGGTTGAACAAATGAATATGATTGCTGAATCATTAAATTGATATTTCTTTTAGTGCCCAGTATCTTAGAGCAGCTAGAAGTAAAAACCTAAAATTGTGGAATTATAACCTATACCAAACTCTGAAATCTGTTCTACAACTAACTGTTGTGCTGTGCTTTGAAATTTATTGCTATTTTGAATATATGTTATTTTTCACAAAAAAAGAAGTTGATGGTGATGATAAAAAAGTATTTACTCCTTCTAGCCTGGTATGTTCTGGAACAGCTGGAAGGAAAAATCTGAGATGATGGCATGGTAGCCCATGACAAAGTCTGGGATCTGTCTATTACTACTTGTTGAAGAGTGCTTTGAAAATGTACATTTTTCTTTCTTTGCTTTGCGTATATGTTATACTACACAATAAAAAAGTTTAAACATATATGTATATATATATATATTTGCCCAAGTTTCTTTGTTCATGCTGTTGGATTCATCTATTTCATTTCCAACTCATGTTTTGAGACAATTCTTTTATAAAAATCTTACTTTCTTTCAAGACTTCCCTGAGTGAAAGTAGAATTGGCTCCTTCAATTTTTCTCAATAAATATGTAAGCACTCACAGGGTGCCTGACTTGAAGTCACATGCCAAGAAAGCGCAAATGAAAATACACACTGGTGTCATCCTCCTCTGAACTCCACTTTGGACTCTCCTGGCACTGACCAATTCAGTCCTCAGAGGAGAGTACTCTGTCCTGTCTACATGTTCTCTGCTGACCCACTGCTGATCTTAATGCCCTTAAAAAGAAGGAACTGGATCCTATTCATTATAAGATTCCTAAGTATTTCTGTGCTAAGGTAAATAAGCACAATTATCCAACAATCCTTTAATGCCTTTGTATGCATGGTGTTCTGGTTTGCTGCCTGCCAGAATGCAATATACCAGAAATGGAATGGCTTTTAAAAGGGGAATTTAATAAGTTGCTAGCGTGTAGTTCTAAGGCTGAGAAAATGTCCCAATTAAAACAAGTCTATAGAAATGTCCAATCTAAGGCATCCAGGGAAAGATACCTTAGTTCAAGAAGGCCGATGAAGTTCAGGGTTTCTCTTTCAATTGAGAAGGCACATGGTGAACACAGTCAGAGTTTCTCTCTCATCTGGAAAGGCATGTGGCAAACACAGTGTCATCTGCTAGCTTTCTCTCCTGGCTTCCTTTCATGAAGCTCCCAGGAGGCTTTTTCCTTCTTCATCTCCAAAGGTCACTTGCTGGTAGACTCTCTGCTCTCTAAGAAATCTCTAGCTTTCTCCAAAATGTTTCCTCTTTTATAGGATTCCCATAAACTAATCAAAGCCCATCCAAATGGGTGGAGACATGTCATCATCTAATCTAGTTTAACAATTACTCTTGACTGAGTCACATCTCCAGGGAGATGATCTAACTGAAGTTTCAATCACACAATACTGAATAGGGATTAGAAGAAACAGCTGTCTTTACAAAATGGGATTCGAATCAAAACATGGCTTTTGTAGGGCACACGCATCTTTTCAAACTGGCACACATGGCATTGTAGTAGATGCAATTGAGACTGTAAATGAAATATAAGAAGGCCTCTGATCAGAAATTTCTAGTAGAGTTTGAGAGATTGATCTCTACACTAACACAGAAAGCAACAGAAGGGGGAATGGGTCCCAGCACCACAGGAGGGATGCCTGAGCTAAAGGGATGCAGGGAGAGAAGAGTGACTGTCTGATGGAGCAACCATAACTCCATGAGGGGGGCCTTGATCTGGGTCTCAGTTTCGGTTGAAGTTGATGGATCCAGGAGATGGAAAAGAGGAAAACAGACCTGGTGAGAGAGGGCTTGAGTGAAGAAGTGGTTTAAATTTAGAAAACAATAGAGATAAAGATTTTTAAAATTATGAATACTAGGGATGAGCCTATTAATACCTCTCTACTTGGAAAATGCTTTCCAGCCTAGGTGTGACTCTGAATGAATACATCGAAAAGCACTACTCCCTCTGCCATAAACCAGTCATGTAATTCTTCCCTGGGTAAGTCTAGAGAGATATGTCATTTCTGTTATAATATCATGTGAAAATTATGTCTAATAAAATAATGACATGAATAATGGATTACAGGACTACCATGTATGGAAAAGGAAAACTCAAATTCCTGCACTCCCTGCACATATCAGTTACAATGAATCAAAGACAACAGAAATGACAAAGTGAAAAGTTTTATCTCTATTTACCAAGATGATCTAAAGTCAAGTTCAAATGCATGCTCCTCTAAAAAGCCTCCTTTCTAGATTTAGAGTAGAAATTTTATTCTCAGCACAATATCTCTCCTCCAGTTCTCGTCCCCAAAGCACCACCTTATTCCAGATACACAGTACTTCCCAGACAGGGTGATGTGTACAAGACTAGGTTGCCTGTCTGCCCCAATTCCCCATCAATTGTAACATTCTTTCATGAATAATAATTATAGCCTACATTTATTGAGGCTTTTCTTATCTATGGTGCTTTATGAGTGCTTTATGAATTTTCTCATTTGTTCACCAAACTGCTGTATGAGGTGGATACAATTATTCTTACTTGCTTTACAGATAAGGAAATTTAGGCAGAGAAAAGTTAAATAATATCTTCATGCTCACACAACTAGTCAGAGAAAGGGTTTATGCAGACCTAATGATCATAACTGTTCCATACTGGCTCCTGGTCTAGGTAGAGGCCATCTCTTACTCAACTTTGCCATCCACATGGTACCTCGAACAGCCTGACACAAGGTGGCACTCTGTCGACAACATTAATTGGCATTGAATGGGGCAGAAACTATCAGGGACAGTGAGCACCTTTCTGTGAACTATGAAAATGCCTAATATTTCTGCTCTGAAGAGGAGGGTGTGAAATCAAACACATTCTTTTGGCTCCTAACTCTCTCTTTTTTACTTCATCTGTTCTGCTTCTTTACTACTTCTTCTGAGCTACAACAAATAGATTGGAAGTTGGAGATTATCACAGACAAAGAGAAAATAGAACTCTGTACCAATTTTGTGGGATTGGGGGGGATAAATATGAAATACAAAGATTTATAAATATGAAATGGCAAAAAAAGAAAGGGTTGATTAACATTTATGTGTAGGGAAATGTGTAACATTATGTGTAGGGAAACCAAAGAAAATCAAAATATCTGAATCTGACAGGCTGGTGAAGAAAGTTGGATTTTCAATACTCTTCAGTCAGTGTTCTTTCCTAACTGATTTCATGTTGTCTGAAAAATGTAGGTGTGGCTTAAAGATCCCTGATCAAATGTGTAGAATTGGGTGTTACTCAAGCAAATGAAATATCTGGCAATATATCTACGTTGTGTCCTCAAACAGGCAAGAAGTCCACAGGAATTTACCAGTGTCTGAGCCTGCAGAAAAGACAGATGCAACATGAGCACAGCAGGAAGAGTAAGCAAAAAGAATTTTACCTTAGAAATATTTTTTCATTATAGATAAATAAATATTAATTTACTATATTTATTGTATAATAAGTAAAGGAGTATAGTTTTATTGGATAATGAATTTTCATACCTAATTGGAAACAACGCATACTGAAATACAATATACAATTGTGCTACAATATGCAATGTATCCTAGCCCTCAGTCCCATTTCCATTTATCTTTAACAGAATAGATATCATCTATGTTTACTAAGTTTTCTCTTTTTCCATTAAATACATATGCACTACTTAGAGTGATATTTTATCAAGTCTATCATGACTAATTTGAAAACTTAAATTAGAAATATTTTAATCATAAATTATCACATATTCAAAAACCATAATTAAATGTGTTATGTGGTAGTGAAAAGGTAACTATGGATGTACTTTATTTCTTTGGACAGCCAATTTGTGACTTTGGGAAAACTAATCAGTGAATTTTAGCCTCAGTATTTGCATCTGTAAATAAGGCCAGAATCCAATAGTTCCCACCTGGTAGCATCCCTGTAAGGGTTAAAGATCAAGTATGGAAAGCCCCTTGGACAGGACAAGGTAAGCCTGTCAATCACAGGCAACACTCAGAACCCACTGCCATCAGAGGACACTTTATAGGTACTCTTGTATTTATTGTGGCATTGGCCACAGCAAAAAGCCTGAAAATAGGAAGGATTTGAAAACTATGTAATATGTAATGGAAATGAATTTCAAAGGAAAAAATTTCAATGTAATTGTCTTTACCATATTGTCAGAGTATGTCTAATCTCTACTTTAAAAGCACAGTTACTGCACAAACTTTGTAGCCTTGAAAACAGGATTTAAGGATCCTTTCAAACATTGGAAATATATGTTTATCTCTTATTTTGAAGAACATCTAGGGTGAAGTTATAGAAATTCAAGCACAAGCACAATTCTCTTGATTTTAAATTACATACGTGTTCATGAGGGAGTGTGTGTTTGTATTTTTCACTCTCTGGCTTTAACGTGCATTTTTAATTCCAATGTATTCTGGAAGGAGTTGCTATGCATAAATCAGATAATAAAACAGATATTCAAAAGCAATGTTCCAAATGAGTATTACAAACAAGAAACACACAGAAGTGGTAGGAAGGCAAAAGTCAAAGAAAGAGGCAAGCAGGGCAACTGTGAAACAAAGAATAGATTGCCTAGGCAGGTGGCAAATAGTACCTGTTCTCATAAATTAATATAGTTTTGGCTTGGGCAAAAAACTGAGCAAGTAGGTAGTAGGTTTTCACATGAATAGACAATCTTTCTGGTAATGTCAATGAAATGATAGTGACAGGGGTCTTCATGTACAAGCCAAGAAGAGGAGGTCAAAAATCCTTTGCAGGACAGCATTAAAATTCATCAAGGATAAATCTCCTTTGAGAAACGAAGACATGCAAAAATGATCTAGAAAAATATATTTACTTCAGTGTCACCCAATTACTTTTTCTGCTTCTATTTCCTTGTTACTTATATATATATATAAATAATTTTATTCTTTTGCCAGCCAGGTATTGCTCATACCTATACATTAGTTGTTCATACTAGAGATGAGGTTAATATTAAACATACAAAAAAGAAAAGACCAGGTCCCTGACTTGAAAATTGAGGGAAAGCAAGTATTATTCTGTGTTTGATTTTTCAGGTAATAAAATGCAAAGCAGCTGTGCTTTGGGAGCTAAAGAAACCCTTTTCCACTGAGGAGGTGGAAGTCGCACTCCCCAAGGCCTATGAAGTTCACATTAAGGTAAAAATTTTTCTGCCTCTATTAAAATAGGCTTATGGAAATGAGAGAATATTAGAAAGTGGAAAAAAATTCATTAAGTGGAGATTTTTACATAATTTATGATAATCAGGACAATAGAATTACATTGGCTGTTACAGAAAAATATAAATGGCATATATTGTTAAATTTTTTTAATGACCAAAGTAATCCCAGTAAAATACAAAAAGAATTTATGTGCTTGTATAGAAATACAGTGCAAAATTATATATAAGATTTCAAAATCAGTCAGCCTTACATGGTAGACTATAAAATAGTTCCCTTGGGCTATTATGCAATTTCTACTTTGGAAAACATGCATTATTGTATATAAGACTTACATATTACTGAAACAATAATTTAGTAGATTACTTCAAATTGTCTAATACAGGAAAGGAAAGTGCAGGATGATTTTAGACTGCATAATCAGAGGGTAAACAATATTTTATTGGAAAGAGTAGGTATTGGCAAAACTTTGAAAACTCTTTAGAAGAAGCCCAATTGAGAGAATTCAGTAAAATAGGCCAATTTGAGGACATAATTTTCTCTGAATCTAATTCCTCTCCCTTTCCCCCACAGATGGTGGCCACAGGAATCGGTGGCACAGATGACTTTGTGATTTGTGGGTACTTTTTCACACCACTTCCCGTGGTCTTAGGCCACGAGGGAGCCGGCATCGTGGAGAGCATTGGCGAGGGGGTGACTGCAGTCAAACCAGGTACAGGATTCACTCAGGGATGTGTCTGCATTCAGTCCTCCCAAGGTCAGACAGCCTGGAGGAGGAAACTGAGGCAGTGAGACATAAGAGAACTGCACACGTGCCAGCAGCAGCCAATGGTGGAGCTGGAACTAGACAGGATGTCCTTGTTTCCTCTCTCCCTGCCTGACTTCCCTCATGTGTCCAGTCAGGTCCCCAGGACAAACCTCATGATTCTCCCCTTCAATATCTCCCCTGACTCCCCTCCTGGATGTCAGGCACCAAGTTAGATCCTGGGACACTGGAAGACCAAGGAGACAGAGTGACTGCCATCCTGGATTCATATTCTAATGCCATTTAGATTCCCGAGAATTGTCTTCCTTCAGGTCCCAAAACAGAGCTACAAATGGGACAAGAGAAAACTACATGAATTAAGGAACAAAAACACATACTAATCTGAGACTCTAGGTTAGTATGTAGTAATTGTGATTCATTGAGTTCATAGGATAGGATATGAGGCTATGGCTGAATCAATATGAAATCTTGTATGTCCAGAAGGTGGAGCCTGTTCATTATTTCTTCCTCCTTTGTGGCCTCCCTTCATTTGTGGAACAAATGAAACAGAGCAGATAGAGGAGGCCTGGTTGAAAGTATCCCGCCCAAATAGAGTCTATTTTATAACCTTTAACCACTGATGAAAATGTCAGATTAGGAATTATTGAGTAAATATTTATTTTTAATATTTAGTACATACTAACTGCATTTTACATTAATATAGATGAGAATTTTAGAGGTATTTAGTATATACTAACTGCATTTTACATTAATATAGATGAGAATTTTAGAGGTAGGGGTGAATACAATTAAAATCTCCATACTGTCATTTCCACTGAAAGTCTATCTATTACAGATTTTGGTTCAATCATTATTTTGATAGTATGTAATAGGCAGCATGGTTGATTAAAAATAAAAAAATACATAATTCTCAAAAATTTCTTTATCCTGTAAAATGTAATCTCTTCTTTTACCAAAATTTAACTTGTCCTGTGAACAGAAAAAATAAAACAGTTGTCTGGTTTGAGTTTGAAATTTTAGTATTTCGTTTTTACAAGAATGTAAATAATAAATGAAACAACGCCCTTTCTTTACACCAAGGCTCCCTCCACCGCAGGGAAAAGTAGATAACTCACAAATTAAATTGACAGCCTAAATCCACTTAAGTCAGGATTTCTGATTCTAAAATAAAATGCCTGCCCAAGATTGAAGTATTTAAGCAAATTTTTCAAATTCCTCCTCATTGCCCCATTCTTTTTAATATTCCTTTAAAAGTACTAAATTAAAAAATAAGCATTCATTTCATAATAAAGATAAGCAAGAGATTTCATAAACCATTATAATCAAAATTCTCAATATTATTGGAATATGTAATATGAATTGCAAAATATCATATTGCCATTATGATGGTCAGGATGCAAATAAAATTTATATTAATGCCTACATTAAGAATATTTAAGAATTAATTAACTAAGGATTAAATGGGATAAAGTGTATAAATCCAGAGTAGAAATTTAGATACACCCAGAGATAATTAATTATTCATACAATTAAATAATACAAATTCATGTTATTTTCCACGCCTGTTTTTCTTTCCCAGAATATCCAAGCCCATAAAAAAACAAGTTGATAAACAATGCTGACAGGCAATCATCAATGACATAGCAATGACTGCACTCTCTTTCTCGGGAGACCTTTCCAAGATGTATGCCACTAATAGATGTACTTATGCTTAATTTTTTACTCTATTAGTTATTTGGTAGAAATATAATAATAATTTGCTTTAGCCTCTTCAGGTAATAAAATCATCCCATTCAGTGTTCCACAGTATGGAATATGCAACATTTTTAAATACCCAAAAGCCACCTGCATGAAAATGGAGTAGCTTTCTTATACTTTGCAGGTAGAGCAAATTAGTTTGCACATCAGGTGAGCTCCTGTCTCATGCCCTTCTGTTCCTATCTCTGTTAAACTGCCCAGTCTGACCAACCCTCACAGAACCATGCAGGACAGCACCACCCAGTTCACCTGCAAAGGGAAGCCCATCCACCACTTGCTCATCAACAGCAGCTTCTCTGAGTACACGCGGTAAATGAGTGATCAAGATCGATGCAGCTGCACCACTCGAGAAAGTCTGCATCTTTGGCTGTGGATTTACTACTAATTATGGATCTGCAGTCTAATTTGCTGAAATAGGAATGACCACAGGCGAACTCCAGATATACTTAGACTGGCAAAAACATTTTCTTCCCAGGAATCATGGATCATTCCTCTAAATCAAGTGATACATTTCCCCATTTCCCTTTGCTACCATTGTAGCATTGATATACTCTATAGAATGTGGGGTGTGGTTTTGGATTTAATATGGTCCAAGAAGGAATTGAGATAATGTCCTGAAGAAATTCACTTGCTGATCAGAGATCAATAAGCTGTCGATACTTATTTGAACAGAGGAGTCCAAATAATTCCTCCTAGATCTAATTATTGGATCAACAGTTGGAACTTTATCTACCTTAGACTGGTCCTAACAGTTGCTACTTAATCCATTCTTGTCCTTTCTGAAAATACAGGTCACCCCAGGCTCCACCTGTGCCATGTTTGGCCTTGGAGGAGTCGTCTTGTCCGCTGTCATGAGCTGTAAGGCAGCTGGAGCAGCCAGGATCATTGGGGTGGATATCAACAAGGAAAATTTGCGAAGGCAAGTACCCGAAGGCCTCTGAGTGCATCAGCCCTCAGGACTTCCAGAAACCCATCCATGAGATGCTGAAGGAAATGAGCGGGGGTGGTGTCGACTTTTTGTTCAAAACGGTTGGTCAGCTTAACACCATGTATGCACCATGACGCACTGATTCATGCTTCTTTAATACAGGGTATGTTTTTAATAGCAGAATATTAATATTTTGTATCAGCACTATTTTAAATTATGAGTTGTAATAGTCTATCTCCTGTTTTTATTTATGATTATTTTATTCATTATTATAAGGAAACTTTCACTCCACCAGTTCAGCAAACATGTTTCATTATAGTGTCCCTTGAGAAGCTTAATATTAAATGATTACAAATTTATTTTAGTAAATTTTAGTAAACAATTTCAATCTGAAGGAAATTATAGATGATAAAAATTTCATTTCTCAAATCGAGAAATTTTTATTTCCCCACATTTACCAACAATTTTTAAATAATTTTATATGTTTAATGAATTTAAATTTCTTTTTGCATGTTATACTTTCATCAAAATGAATAATGATAACTAATTAAACTAAAAAAGTATTGTTATAAAAAAATATGCCCTAATGAAAGTTATTGTTTTAATATTCCCATAGCAGACGCACAGAGCCTGGCATTGAATTGGCACCTAATATCCATGCACGGAATTAAAATCTATAAAGGATTAATATATTTACTAACAAACAAATTTAATACCTACAGTTGTCGTACAATTTCAGGCATGTACAATAGTATTCAAAGACCATACAGGGCAGTCCACAGTGGCTTGTCAGGCAGACTTCTTGCCTGCCAAGCCAGAGTCCTGAGTTCAATTCCTGGTGCCTGCCCATGCAAGGAAAACAAACAAACAAAAAGACTACATATCTCATAGCATTACAAACATAAAATAATATTGCGTACTATTGCATGCATGTAAAATACTTAGCATAGGGCCACCTGGCTACTGAGAAGCTCTTAATGAATTTCATCTGATGTTATAATAAAACATTATTTCCAGTCCTGAAGTTTTTCATCTTTGGAATGTTCATGATATCACTTTCACATAAATATAAATATCATCAACTCTCATAGCTAACATCTTTCCAGGTAAATCCTACCTAACCAGTAATGAAAAATTTCCCAAATAAATAAATCCACATTGTTTCATTGCCCCAGTAAGTCCAAGGTTCATCAGTCCTATGGAGCAGCACGTTGAGAGCAATGATCTTCACAGCCTTGATCTGGGACAAGACACCACAGACAACTGAAGTCCAAGAGATTCCCACTTTTTGCAAGATGGCATTTTTTTCTCCTTAGGTTTTACTTCTATAGTTTTCTCCTGTATTCTCACTTGGACAAAATTGTCACTTTAGCTGATGATACCAAATATCTGTTAACCACCAGTTCTATGGATATCTGACCTTCCAAATCTTACTCTAAACCCAAAAGAGTAGGAAGTATATATTCCTGAGCCATTTTCTTTCTACAAAACATGTTCAAAAGCCTGACTGGAGGACAAGGCCTCTGGTCTGTCCTTTTTTTTTTTTGACTGTCTTTTGAGATTCTAGAATAAAAGGTGATGTTTAAAGTAAAACCAATATACCTTTTTCAGAGGAAAAAGTAACAGGTACAAAATGTACAATTTAGAGACAATAAAAGAAGGATCCACTAAAAGGGAGAACATCAATTGGGCAAGAGACAAATATTGATTATATAATCAACTTATATCTGGTTCAACATCAGTAAACCTGATCTAAGCATGAGGTTCAAAGTATCTGCTAAATAAATAAATAAGAAATGATTAACCACATGATTGATGACCTTAGATCCATGTGATGATGAAACATTACCCTTTTGTCAGGGTTCAAATATGTCTATTTTTGTAAC
The DNA here is from genome assembly GCF_023851605.1 of Tamandua tetradactyla. Taxonomy (NCBI): domain Eukaryota; kingdom Metazoa; phylum Chordata; class Mammalia; order Pilosa; family Myrmecophagidae; genus Tamandua; species Tamandua tetradactyla. Next base: position 26,041,794 of record NC_135350.1, read on the forward strand.
AATGTTAGCCTTTTTAATACATTATGAGAAAAAATTGTGCACACATAATTACATCCACACATTCTCTTATCCAAAAAATATTTTCTGTGTATTCCCTAATCCACAGCTACTAATCTTCCCACAAAGAAGAAGACAAACATCTACCCTCCACATATGCTTAAGTTAAATTGATACTAAATGAACACTTTCACTGTATTATGGGCAGGAACTATCAGAAAACTTATTTTTACAATGCCAAATGTTAATTTCATTTCAGCTAAAGGCACTGCCATGCTGTCACAAGGCATTTGGTGTGAGTATCATTATAGGGAGGTTTACAGAATCCCAAAAACTCTCCATGAGCCCTACGTTGCTGTTGGCTGGATGCACATGGAAAGGGACAGTTTATGTTGGTACATTGTTAAGATTAAGGACAAAATTTTTATTAGCTCCAAGATTTGTTCCATTTTGTGACTGACATGCCCAAGTTTTGAAAATAATTTGGTCAAAGATAAGTTTAAAATCCTAATGTATCTTTAGGCCCCAGATCCACTAGATGTGAAACTATTTCAGCTGAAGATCCCAAGACACATCTCTGATTGCCCCCAAAACTAGCTGAGACCTATAACAAATCCTCTTTTGATATTGATGACTGGAAAATGAACTGAAATGTCCAGTATGACCCAGGAAATTCATAGCAGTTCATGTTTGCACTCTTTGCCCAAATTTAGACAACTGCTAAATTGGCCCCTTTACTTTGGACATAACTATCTATACTATAATTTCTCAGTGAGAGGGCTGATATTGAAGGGTCAGAGCCTACTAGGGCATAAACACTAAAACACAAAAATGTCAAATTGCTACAGAAAGATATTGAAATATAATATCTCTTGTTAGGCCCAGTAACAACAATCTGTGGAATTCAGTTAATTTTATACACTATGATTTTAATTCAATTTGAAAAGTCTCCTCTACAATTCTCCTACTTAGTGCTGTCTGAATCTGGAAATTATGTCTTCCTTTTTCTAGGCTTTAAGAAAGGTTTTAAGAGTAGAGATTCTGTCCCCAAACTTGTGGCTGATTTTATGGCCAATAAGTTTCCATTGGATCCATTAATAACCTATGTTTTACCTTTTGAAAAAAAATAAATGAAGGATTCAACCACCTCGTTCTGGAAAGAGATAGATATTTTTCCTCTTTATTTTTTTCTTTTTTTAAACTTTTTTTATTAATTAAAAAAATTAACAAACAAAACATTTAGATATCATTCCATTCTACAAATACAAACAGTAATTCTTAATATCATCACATAGTTGCATATTCATTCTTTCTTAGTACATTTGCATCAATTTAGAAAGAGAAATAAAAAGACAACAGAAAAAGAAATAAAATGATAACAGAGAAAACAAAACTATACGTACCATACCCCTTACCCCTCACTTTCATTTGCCACTATTTCAAACTGAATTTATTTTAATATTTGTTCCCCCTATTATTTATTTTTATTACATATGTTCTACTCTTCTGTTGATATAGTAGCTAAAAGGAGCATCAGACATAAGGTTTTCACATTCACAGAGTCTCACTGTGAAAGCTATCTCATTGTTCAATCATCATCAAGAAACATGTCTTCTGGAACACAGCACTACATTTTCAGGCAATTCCCTCCAGCCTCTCCACTACAACTTGAACAACAAGGTGATATCTACTTAATGCATAAGAATAACCTCCAGGATAACCTCTCGATTCTGTTTGGAATCTCTCAGCCATTGACACTTTGTCTCATTTTACTCTTCCCCCTTTTGTTTGAGAAGGTTCTCTCAATCCCTTGATGTTAATTCTCAGCTCATTCTAGGGTTTTTCTCAGTCCTTTGATGCTGAGTCTCAGCTCATTCCAGGATTTTTGTCCCACATTGCCAGGAAGGTCCACACCCCTGGGACTTATGTCCCACGCAGAGAGGGGGAGGGTGGTGAGACTGCTCATCATATTGGCTGGAGAGAGAGGCGACATCTGAGCAACAAAAGAGGCTCTCTTGGAGGTGACTCTTAGGCCTAAATTTTAAGTAGACTTGACCTATCCTTTATGGGGTTAAGTTTCATGTGAACAAACCCCAAGACTGGGGGCTCAGCCTACAGCTTTGGCTGTCCACACTGCTTATGAGAACTTCAAGAATTCAACTTGGGGAAGTGGAATTTCACCCCACTCTCACCATTCCCCGAACAGGGCTTGCAGATACTTTTCCAGCCACTGATCAAATCATTCTGGGATTCATCAGGGGATCACTCTGGACAAACCAACAAAATCTCATGTGCTACCTGAGATTCCAAGTACTTATGACATTCAATCAAACCATCTACATGAGTTATATTAGGAAATGCTCTACTCAAAAATTAAATTTTGTAATAAATAAACATTTTTTGCTTTAGTCTCACACATAAGGTGACATTTCAAAGTATTAATTATCTTCTATTTTCAACACCCTGCAGTAATGACATTCCTTTGTTCTTCCTCATGCAAAAGCATTTTTAAAATTTGTACATTGTACATTTCACTATTATTATACACTCTAGGCATTTGTAGATTATACCATCTTAATCTTTAACATCTATCTTTCTTTCTGATTTCATTTATGTCCCCAGCTCTCCTCCCTCTATCATTCTCACATGCAGCTTCATTCAGTGTTTTAACATAATTACATTACAGTTAGGTAGTATTGTGCTGTCCATTTCTGAGTTTTTATATCCAGTCCTGTTGCACAGTCTGTATCCCTTCAGCTCCAATTACCCACTATGTTACCCTTCTTTCTTTCTGATTTCATTTATGTCCCCAGCTCTCCTCCCTCTATCATTCTCACATGCAGCTTCATTCAGTGTTTTAACATAATTACATTACAGTTAGGTAGTATTGTGCTGTCCATTTCTGAGTTTTTATATCCAGTCCTGTTGCACAGTCTGTATCCCTTCAGCTCCAATTACCCACTATGTTACCCTATTTCTATCTCCTGATGGTCTCTGTTACCAACGACATATTCCAAGTTTATTCACTAATGTCAGTTCATATCATACAGTATTTGTATTTTAGTTTTTGTCTAGTCTCACTCAGCATAATGTTCTCAAGGTGCATCCATGTTGTTACATACTTCATAAGTTTATTCTGTTAAAGCTGCATAAGATTCCATTGTATGTATATACCACAGTTTGTTTAGCCACTCATCTGTTGATGGACATTTTGGCTGTTTCCATCTCTTTGCAATTGTAAATAATGCTGCTATAAACACTGGGGTGCAAAGGTCCATTTGTGTCTTTGCCCTTAAGACCTCTGAGTAGATAACCTAGCAGTGGTATTGCTGGGTCATATGGCAATTCTATATTCAGCTTTTTGAGGAATCTCCAAACTGCCTTTCACAGTGGTTGCACCTTTGACATTCCCACCAACAGTGAATAAGTGTGCCTCATTCTCAACATCCTCTCCAGCACTTCTTGTCATTTTCTGTTTTGTTGATAATGGCCATTCCGGTGGGTGTGAGATGATATCTTATTGTGGTTTTGATTTGCATTTCTCTAATGGCCAGGGACATTGAGCATCTCTTCATGTGCCTTTTGGCCATTTGTATTTCCTCTTCTGAGAAGTGTCTGTTCAAGTCTTTTTCCCATTTTGTAATTGGATTGGCTGTCTTTTCGTTGTTGAGTCGAACAATCTCTTTATAAATTCTGGATACTAGACCTTTATCTGATATGTCTTTTCCAAATATTGTCTCCCATTGTGTAGGCTGTCTTTTTACTTTCTTGATAAAGTTCCTTGATGTACAAAAGTGTTTAATTTTGAGGAGCTCCCATTTCTTTCTTTCTTTCTTTGGCACTCTTGCTTTAGGTGTAAGGTCCATAAAACTGCCTCCAATTATAAGATACATAAGATATCTCCCTACATTTTCCTCTAACTGTTTTATGGTCTTAGACCTAATGTTTAGATCTTTGATCCATTTTGAGTTAACTTTTGTATAGGGTGTGAGGTACGGGTCCTCTTTCATTCTTTTGCATATAGATATCCAGTTCTCTAGGCACCATTTAATGAAGAGACTGTTCTGTCCCAAATGAGTTGGCTTGAATGCCTTATCAAAGATCAAATGTCCATAGATGAGAGGGTCTATATCTGAGCACTCTATTCGATTCCATTGGTCAATATATCTATCTTTATGCCAGTACCATGCTGTTTTGATCACTGTGGCTTCATAATATGCCTTAAAGCCAGGCAGCGTGAGACCTCCAGCTTCTTTTTTTTTCCTCAAGATACTTTTAGCAATTCGGGGCACCTTGCCCTTCCAGATAAATTTGCTTATTGGTTTTTCTATTTCTGAAAAGTAAGTTGTTGGGATTTTGATTGGTATTGTGTTGAATCTGTAAATCAATTTAGGTAGAATTGGCATCTTAACTATATTTAGTCTTCCAATCCATGAACATGGTATGCCCTTCCATCTATTTAGGTCTTCTGTGATTTCTTTTAACAGTTTCTTGTAGTTTTCTTTGTATAGGTTTTTTGTCTCTTTACTTAAATTTATTCCTAAGTATTTTATTCTTTTAGTTGCAATTGTAAATGGAATTCATTTCTTGATTTCCCTCTCAGCTTGTTCATTGCTAGTGTATAGAAACACCACAGAGTTTTTGAATGTTGGTCTTGTAGCCTGCCACTTTACTGTACTCGTTTATTAGCTCTAGTAGTTTTGCTGTGGATTTTTCAGGGTTTTCGATGTATAGTATCATATCATCTGCAAACAGTGATAGTTTTACTTCTTCCTTTCCAATTTTGATGCCTTGTATTCCTTTTCCTTGCCTAATTGCTCTGGCTAGAACTTCCAACATGATGTTGAATAACAGTGGTGATAGTGGACATCCTTGTCTTATTCCTGATCTTAGGGGGAAAGTTTTCAGTTTTCCCCCATTAAGGATGATATTAGCTGAGGGTTTTTCATATATTCCCTTTATCATTTTAAGGAAGTTCCCTTGTATTCCTATCCTTTGAAGTGTTTTCAACAGGAAAGGATGTTGAATCTTGTCAAATGCCTTCTCTGCATCAATTGAGATGATCTTGTGATTTTTCTGCTTTGATTTGTTGATATGGTGTATTACATTAATTGATTTTCTTATGTTGAACTATACTTGCATGCCTGGGATGAATTATACTTGGTCATTTGGTCATGATGTATAATTCTTTTAATGTGTTGCTGGATTCGATTTGCTAGAATTTTGTTGAGGATTTTGCACCTATATTCATTAGAGAGTTTGGTCTGTAGTTTTATTTTTTGTAATATCTTTGTCTGGTTTTTGGATGAGGGTGATATTGGTTTCATAGAATGAATTAGGTAGCTTTCCCTCTACTTCAAATTTTTGAAGAGTTTGAGCAGGATTGGTACTAATTCTTTCTGGAATGTTTGGTAGAATTCACATGTGAAGCCGTCTTGTCCTGGACTTTTCTTTTTGGGAATCTTTTGAATGACTGATTCAATTTCTTTACTTGTGATTGGTTTGTTGAGGTCATCTATTTCTTCTTGAGTCAAAGTTGGTTGTTCATGCCTTTCTAGGAACTTGTCCATTTCATCTACATTGTTGTATTTATTAGCATAAAGTTGCTCATAGTATCCTGTTATTACCTCCTTTTTTTTCTGTGAGGTCAGTGATTATGTCTCCTCTTCCATCTCTGATCTTATTTATTTGCGTCCTCTCTCTTCTTCTTTTTGTCAATCTTGCTAAGGGCCCATCAATCTTAATGATATTCTCGTAGAACCAACTTCTGGTCTTATTGATTTTCTCTATTGTTTTCATGTTCTCAATTTCATTTATTTCTGCTCTAATCTTTGTTATTTCTTTCCTTTTGCTTGCTTTGGGGTTAGTTTGCTGTTCTTTCTCCAGTTCTTCCAAGTGGAGAGTTAATTCCTGAATTTTTGCTCCTTCTTCTTTTTTGATATAGGCATTTAGGGCAATACATTTCCCTCTTAGCACTGCCTTCACTGCATCCCATCAGTTTTGATATGCTGTGTTTTCATTTTCATTCGCCTCGAGATATTTACTGATTTCTCTTGTAATTTCTTCCTTGACCCACTGGTTGTTTAAGAGTGTGTTGTTGAGCCTCCCCGTATTTGTGAATTTTCTGGCACTCTGCCTATTATTGATTTCCAACTTCATTCCTTTATGATCTGAGAAAGTGTTGTGTATGATTTCAATCTTTTTAAATTTGTTGAGACTTGCTTTGTGACCCAGCATATGGTCTATCTTTGAGAATGATCCATGAGCACTTGAGAAAAAGGTGTATCCTGCTGTTGTGGGGTGTAATGTCCTATAAATGTCTGTTAAGTCTAGCTCACTTATTGTAATATTCAAATTCTCGGTTTCTTTATTGATCCTCTGTCTAGATGTTCTGTGCATTGATGAGAGTGGGGAATTAAAGTCTCCAACTATTATGGTAGATGTGTCTATTTCCTTTTTCAGTATTTGCAGTGTATGCCTCACGTATTTTGGGGCATTCTGATTCGGTGCATAAATATTTATGATTGTTATGTCTTCTTGTTGAATTGTTCCTTTTATTAGTACATAGTATTGTTCTTTGTCTCTTTTTACTGTTTTACTTTTTAAGCCTAATTTGTTGGATATTAGTATAGCTATTCCTGCTTTTTTCTGGTTGTTATTTGCATGAAATATCTTTTCCCAACCTTTCACTTTCAACCTATGTTTATCTTTGTGTCTAAGATGTGTTTCCTGTAGACAGCATATAGAAGGATCCTGTTTTTTGATCTATTCTGCCAGTCTATGTCTTTTGATTGGGGAATTCAGTCCATTAACCTTTAGTGTTATTACTGCTTGGGTAATACTTTCCTCTACCATTTTGCCTTTTGTATTATATATATCATATCTGATTTTCCTTCTTTCTACCCTCTTTTCCATACCATTCTCTTCTGTCTTTTCGTATCTGACTCTAGTGCTCCCTTTAGTATTTCTAGCAGAGCTGGTCTCTTGGTCACAAATTCTCTCAGTGACTTTTTGTCTGAAAATGTTTTAATTTCTCCCTCATTTTTGAAGGGCAATTTTGCTGGATATAGAAGTCTTGGTTGGCAGTTTTTCTCTTTTAGTAATTTAAATATATCGTCCCACTGTCTTCTTGCCTCCATGGTTTCTGCTGAGAAATCTACACATAGTCTTATTGGGTTTCCCTTGTATGTGATGGATTGCTTTTCTCTTGCTGCTTTCAAGATCTTCTCTTTCTCTTTGACCTCTGACATTCTGACTTGTAAGTGTCTTGGAGAACGTCTATTTGGATCTATTCTCTTTGGGGTGCATTGCACTTCTTGGATCTGTAATTTTAGGTCTTTCATAAGAGTTGGGAAATTTTCAGTGATAATTTCTTCCATTAGTTTTTCTCCTCCTTTTCCCTTCTCTTCTCCTTCTGGGACAACCACAACATGTATATTTGTGTGCTTCATATTATCATTCAATTCCCTGAGCCCCTGCTCATATTTTTCCATTCTTTTCCCTATAGTTTCTGTTTATTTTTGGATTTCAGATGTTCCATCCTACAGTTCACTAATTCTAACCCCTGTCTCTTGAAATCTACCATTGTAGGTTTCCATTGTTTTTTTTTTTATCTCTTCTACTGTATCTTTCATTCCCATAAGTTCTGTGATTTGTTTTTTCAGACTTTCCATTTGTTCTTTTTGTTCATTCCTTGCCTTCTTCATGTCCTCCCTCAATTCATTGATTTGGTGTTTGATGAGGTTTTCCATTTCTGTTCATATATTCAGAATTAGTTGTTTCAGCTCCTGTATCTCATTTGAACTATGGATTTGTTCCTTTCACTGGGCCATATCTTCAATTTTCCTGGTGTGATTTGTTATTTTTTGCTGGTGTCTGGACATTTAATTACCTTAATTAGTTTATTCTGGAGATTGCTTTCACTTCTCTTACCTAGGGTTTTCTTGCTAGATGTGTTTGTTGTCTATCTGTTCTTTGACCTTCAGTTCAGCTTTTTCTGGGCCTCTAGCTTAAGTTTTGTTTAACAGAGGGTAATTTTTCAGTTCTTGTTTTCTTGTTTCTTATCCTGCTTGTAAGGTGTCTTTTCCCTCCCTACCCTTAGAAGGGTCTACATAGGTATTACAGACTCCAGCCGGGTTTTCCTGGACTAAGCTGGCCTCCTTTCAGGGGAAAGGAGTCACCTGCATCAGTTTTTCCTGAGGGTGAGACCCAGCAGGTTGAAAGACTATCCTGTGAAGTCTGTAGGCTCTGTTTTTCTTATCCTGCCCAGTATGTGGCGCTTGTCTGTCTGCGGGTCCCACCAGCAAAAGATGTTGTGGCTCCTTTAACCTTGGAAGGCTCTCCCTGCTATGGGCGTTGTGGAGACAGAGGAAAGGTTGTAGACTGGTTTTAATTGCTTCAAATTGCCAAGCCCTGGGCTCTGAATTCCTTGAGAGAGGGATTCCACCTGAGTTGCATTTCACCCCTCCCCTGGGGATTGTTCAGGCGGGAGACAGCCCTGAAAGCAGCCTGTTTCTGCATATGCCTGGGGCAGTTTCAGCCTGTGTAATCCCGCCGCTGAATCCAGAGGCAGCCAAGCCTCCATAGAAACAGCCACAAAAGCCTCCATTTCATCCCCTTTCCTCTTTTTAGGTTAGCCCAATAAGCGACCTCCACCTTGACCAGTTTTGCCTGAGCTGGGGGCCTATTTTTAGTAGTCAGAATTCGTTTATTAATACCACAATTGGTGTTTGGTTGGACTCAGTCCCTGCTACTGTTAGAGCCTCTTTCCTTTCCTTTTGGGAAGCCGCCTGTAAGGGATAGGCAACGGGTGCTGGCCACCACAGCTTGGAGAACTGCCGCGGCTTGGAGAACTCACTGTTCTGGAGACTCGCAGCAGGTCCAGCTGTTCCAGACTATGGTACACTGTGTGTCTGGTCATTATCGTGGCTCCAGGAGCTGTTCTGTACTGCTTCTGGTTATTTAGTAGTTGTTCTGGAGAATGAACTAAAATACACACATTACTAAGCCGCCATCTTGGCCCCTCACTATTTTTCCTGTTTTGTTGGTTGTTGCTTCCCATGGACCAGAGCTCAAAGGATATTAAGGAATGAGGAGCAAGACAGATGGCACCAGGGGGTCTGAAGATTAGTGACAACAGACAACAAACAACTTTATCCTTAACTAGTTCCTGCTTATATACTGCAGAGTGACAAAAGGCATGCATGCATTTCCTGAGGGAACAGAGAGCTTATCTTTCAGTGCTCTCTTCCTTCATACTTAAGATAACCATTTGGGGTTAACAAACTTTCTCTTCCTCCCAGACTGTTCTCCTTAAGGCAGGTAACAATCTCCACAGTTTACTGCTGCCAACACCCTTACACCAGCTGCTCCCAACAAATTTCACAGGTCTTGTTTTAACCCTTGCTCCTACAGTTGGTGGGGGGTAAGCTAACAGAGAAAATAAATTTTTGCTAAGTGTTTAGACACATCAATGAGAAGGTAGAAAGATGAGAAAATACTGGAATGCTGGGTATCCCATACCAGTTCATTTGCATGTAGAAGATTCGGCATATTATTATGAGAAGCCACAAACAGTTGTTTGTCATTTCAATTCTCTGAAAGCCAAATTTTCTGACTTGCCACAAATCTGAATCATCAGAGCAATCCAGCCTCATGACACGAGGCTCACCATTGAAAGGAAAGAGGATCAGGGTCACACAGTCATCAGACTATGGAGCCCCTGCAGACTCTGCCTGGCCTTTAATACAGGCTGAGTATTGATGGATGGAAATTTAGATGAAATCAGGATGTTCTATAACTTTCATTGTACCATTTCCTACTCATTATAGGAGTAAATAGAACTACATTGGAACTATTGTCTCTACAGATCTTAGTAGTCCTTCTACTAAGGACTACTAAGACACTATTATAGTTATTTTTTTTGTAATATTCAAAGATATTTTCACAAATAAAAGTTACCATAAAAGAATAGTGCCCAAATCCTATTTTTTAAAATGGCTTATGAATATCAGCCAATACCACTTTCAATCTCTAATATTTAACACTGCCTAATAAGATGCATTTTTACCTGCATTAAGAAGAAGCACGAATGGTAACAGTCAAATCAACCCCCTCCTTCTAGCTCTACAATCCATGCATATTCTTGCATCCTCAGTCTACTTCTCAGGAGCTTTTCAACCTCTTTCTACCTCCCCTGAAGTTTTCAATTTGAATAGTGTATCTTAGGCAACCAGAAGCATATAATATTAAATTAGACACTACATCGAATATATACACACATATATATTAACATTTTATAATCTCAAGAAAGCAAAGAAACTAGCATTGACAGTATACCAGCTACTATCCAATGTGTCTTATCTGCATTATCTCTTGTGATTCCCAATGAATGCTAATTTCTAGTCTTAATTTCATTATTTAAGAATGGGAAAAATGAGACTCAAAGAAGATGTGTGGTTAGTAAACAGAAGAGCTAGAATTCAAACTTAGAACTGTTTCTTAGAAAAGCCAATTTATTTTCTATTACACTACACTGACTCACAAGAACTTAAACTTGCATACGACCATACATATATATACATAAATATGCATATGTACATGTATGTATATATTTAAATGAATATTATGGAACACTGTATTCAACAAATTTCCTTCCTTGTCTCTTGGCATTTTGCTTAGTTTGAGGTTTACATGAGATAATGCATGAAAAGCATCTACAAAGCACATGGCAGTTAGCAAGAATTTATTACATGTAATTACCCATTACTGTTTTATATTCATTAATATGCCAGATACTAGGAATTTCAATAATGTTATGGAAGATGCTACTATAGAACGAAAGTGTAAAAGAAAGTCATAGTGTGATGAGTGAGCTAATGTTTAAAGATGGCATGAGACAACCAGTAAAAGATCAGCTTCTTTTTCAGCTGTTTGTACTTGAATGTATAAGGATGGAGATGGAGTGACTGAATATGTAACCAGACTTCCACCATGACACATCACATCCTCCTGGGATTCTCACAATCAAGTGTATTAAATTTCTTGTATTGAATATTAATATGTTTTATTTTCTATTTCAGTATCCATCGTTTTGCTGCCAAGCAAATGCCTTCACTTGCACTTGCCTTCTGACTGCTCCAGGTACTCACTATCTAGAACATCAGACCAACCAAAGTATTGACTCAGCTTTTCAAAGATGTTATCCACAAAAACACATGGGAGCATTACAAGAGATACAGAAGTTTCTGGGAAATTTTTTTGAGTTTTTAAAATGTAATCTCCATAGCATGCTTTCAGGTTTACAGAAAAATTGTACAGAAAGTACTTTTCATATATTTACTCTTCCCCACACATATAGGGCAATTGCTCCTAGTTAGTATTAGCATCTTACATTAGTTAGTATTACCATCTTACACATTTGTAAAAATGCATGACAGAAATATTGATACATTAATATTATTGTTATTATTATCATCACTACTGTTAACAAAGTTCATGGATTACTTTAGCTTCACTCTCTGTGTTACACAGTTCTATGGGTTTTTGTGATGCATAATTTCAGGTATCCACCATTACAGTATCATACAGAATGGTTTTACTACTAAAAATGCCCTGTGCTCCATGAAATATCTTCACAAGCAAATGTCTGTGTTCTGACAGACTGGTAAAGACCTCCCTCCATACGCCATGAAGGGGAGACATAGGTGTCTTCTTCACCCAAACTTGACTCTCTGTTCTCATTAGTGTTTTAGGGGAAGGAGGCTGGTTAAAGTGAAAGTCAAAGGGGAACCCGAGTGGCTCATATCCAGATGGGTCTGTAACGGGATACACAGCAAGGGTGTCCTAGTGACTCCTAGACATTTCATTTCTACTTTAGAATGTTATTTATTTCTGGAATCAAGAACTTTAATAATGATTGGTCCACCCTAAAATATGTAACTCCATGAATGTACATACACTTGCACTCTTAGCCACCATTGTAACACTCAGCCAGAAGGGGGAAATTTTTCAAAGTTTGAAGATGAAGAATTTCATGTTGATAGTTTAACTAACAGCTCTGACATATTAACTAAATCCCTTGAGCAATTGTACAAAAACAAATAACGAAAGGGGAACTCTGGACTACCCTTTACTACCTTACAAATTACATAAACTGATCCAGGATAAGAAAGGAATTCAATTTGAGAGAATGTACTCAGTAATCAAAGTAGAGTGAGGGCAAAACTGACATTTAGTTTATTAAAATATTGTTATTGCACTAACCTTCTTCATTCTGTGCCCTCTGAAAATTTAAAAGTAACAATTGTATTCAAGTGGGTTAAATTCTATTTATTTATTAAATATTTCACAAAATTTAGGAAGAGAAATGAAAATTAGTGGGACAAAAATAAGATAGAAATCTAATGAGGACTCTATAGGTGGGGCCAAATAGTCCCTTGATGAGATTAATGATTTGATATATATATATACATATCGGCTTTTTATGTTCACTTTATTCCGTTGGGAATCAGGGTGCAGAGAAACATCTGCTCAGCACCATGACAAATAAGAAGAACACCCAGAAGTTTCTTGATACTTCTTACATTTAGAAAACAGAAGAAAGAAAAATATCGAATGCCTTCCTTAGACTTTCCTTTTGAAGTATATACCAGTCCCAAAATAATGCAGTAGAATTTTGATGAATGAAAGCAGGTCAGAAAATCACCATATAATTCTGATCTAATTATGAGGTTTAGAGACTAACACTCACTGAGAAAACAGTAATTTTCAGTGTTTTGGGAAGGACCCAATTGTCTTAAAGTATATGATTACAATTTCATGTCAAAAATTTGTCACTTATTCTAAATTAAAAAAATAGATGTGCCCTAGGTGATACCATATTTTAGAGCGCTCTAGCTTGCTAGTTGCCAGAATGTGATATACTGGAAACAGAACAACTTTTAAAGGAGGAATTTAATAAGTTGCAATTTACAGTTCTAAGGCTGCAAAAATGTCACAATTAAAGCAAGTCCATAAAAATGTCCAAATTAAAGCACCCACAAGAGGTTACCGTCACTCAAGAAAGGCCAGTGAAATTCAGGGTTTCTCTTCAACTGGAAAGGCACATGGTGAGTATGGCAATGTCTTCTAGCTTTCTCTCCAGGGTTTTTGTTTCATGAAGCTACCCCCAGGGATGTTTTCCTTCTTCATCTCCAAAGCTCTCTGGGCTTCTTGGGACTCTCTCACAGCTATCATCATTCGGTCACCATTCTCTGCTCTCTCAGAATCTCAAGGTTTTTCCAAAATACTTCCTCTTTTAAAGGATTCCAGTAAAATAATCAACACCTACCTGGAATGCCTGGAGTCACATCTCCCTCGAATGAAAGGATAATACCCACAAATAGGTGAGTCACATCTTTGTGGAAATAACTTAATCAAGTTTCCAGCCTATGTTATTGAATAGAGAGTATACAAAATGGTTTCTCCCACAAGATTGATTAGGATTAAAACATGGCTTTTCTAGGGTACATAAATTCTTACAAACCAGTACATACAGTGAGTGGAAGAGAGGGTTGGGGAAGCACATTCAGGACTAAATATTTATGAACTCAAGTTTTAGGGAAATGGATACTAAGGGAAAGTTGGAGTAAAGGAAATAAGAAGACATTTGTTTTTATCTTTCCAAAATCTACAGCTGTAATGAGTAGCAGAAAGGGTTTAGAGTAGCCATGGACCATTTACTTTGAATTCACATCCATTTTTTTCCCTTGGGAACATTCCAAGACATGGGACATTCAAATGGGGATTTATTGGGTGTTATATATCTCTAGGCTGCACATAGTAAATACTATGAAATGGGTCAGTTAAACAATAGGAATATATTCACTCATGGTTTTGTGGCCAGGAAAATGTTCAAATCAAGGCATCATCAAGGAATTGCCTTCTCTCCAAAGACCAGCTATAGATAGTCCTTGGCTCCTCTGTCACATGGCAAGGGGCATGGCATCTCTGAGACTCTTCCTTCCCTTCTGTGTTTTCTGGATTTCAACTTTTTGCTACTATGATTTCTTTCTTGCTTTGTCTGAATTTTATTCTCTTATACATATAGCAAATTGAAACAAATTTTGATGCCAGAGAAGTGGGGTGCTGTGATTTGCAAATACCAAAATTGCTGGAATGTTTTTACAAATGGATAAGGGGTGGGTGGGCTACAGTTGCTCAGTGGCAGAATTCCCACCTACCATGCTTGTGGAAAGGATGAGTTTGCCCTGGAGTTTACAGAATGTGCTCTACACCCCAATGTTCAGGAAGAGTTTTACTGCTCCAGGACGAGCACATTTCCTGGGGATTGGGAGAGCCTGGCCACCACCCAATTCTTCTGAAGAGGTTGAGCATGTGTTCTGGAGATGGCAGAGAATCCAGAAGCTGCCCAGTGCTTGGAAAGGGTGGAGCTGAGAACAAGGTGTTGTCCCTAATTCTTAGAAATATTAAAACCCTCACCCCAGTGATGGAATGAATGTATTTAGTATAAGGAAAGAATATGTCATTTTGTGGTCCAGAGATGGAATGTGTTGGTTTGAAAGAGTTAGGTACCCCAGAAAACCCATATTCTTCTAATGCATTCTTGTGATGCAGACCATGGTTGGGAGGTACATTTTGATTAATTTGTTTCTGTAACATGTGGCCCATCCAATTCAAGGTGGGTCTTAATCCTTTCCTGGAGTCCTTTATGACACAAGGAGCATTTAGCTCAGAAACACTTGGAGACAGAGAAAGAAAATATCCCTGGAGATACTAAGAGGGAAAAAATTACCCAGAAACATTTTGGAGACCAGAAACCCAAAGCAGGATTTCCCGTTGAAACCAGAAGCTGGTAGAAAAGGACAAGTAGGTGTGGGCATGTACCATCCCATGTGACAGAGGAACCTTGGATGCCCAGCCCTTCTTCAGTGAAGATATCCTCTTGTGGATACCTTTTTATAGCCTTTGAAATTTAAAGCTGTAACCTAATAGATCCCCACTGAGAAGCCAACCCATTTCTGGTGTATTGCATTCTGGCAGCATTAGTAAACTGAAACATGCTTTAACGGAATTAACCTCATCAAAAGATCCCATGCAATTCTGAAAGCCTGCAGAGCATACTCCATTTTATTTCAAGGTCTGAGAGTCATCTATGGAATGATTTTTTTTGTCTTCCAGGACTGACAAAGCGGCAACTTCATCTCTTCCAACTACTTTCCCAGTAGCCATGATCCTCCCAAACACTCAGTGAAGCCTCTACCCTCTCAAAGGTTGGATGGTAGCCAGGCTCTCAGTAATCCTAATAGCATACACTCTACCGTCTCAAAATACTGAGGTGGCAGCACTCTTCCTGAACAACAGAGTGGAAAGACTGCCCTCTCCAAGTGCCATGGCAGACTCACTCTTTCCACATACATAAGTGGGTCCAATCTTGTGGCTGAAAAATAACTTTGGTTTAGACCACAGTATTCATGGTTCTGCCTTTGAAGTGATCTTTCTTTCTATCTGTCTCTTTTCTGTCTCTTTTAATACAGACTGGTAATGGTTGCATTCATACAGATCTCAGAAAAAAGTTGTTACATTTGCCTGTAGTACACAGAAGAAAAATCCACCAGACAGTAGGATTTTCCACACATCCATACTGGATAACTGCACCTCCAATCTTCACTTGCACTGAAATGGATGATTGTATTTATGTTCAGGTAAACCTTCACATGGTGCACCATTCTAAGGGGGCTCACTCTCAGTAAGCTCAGAATTTTCCAAAAACCATTCATTTCTGGTTTCTTATGCCAGGAGGTCAATTCTCAGCTTATCACTTATCCTCTCATTTCACTATAAGCTAAAAGGAGAAACCAAGCTTCAGTTTCCACAATTAGCTTAGAAATCTCCTCAGCTTATTGTAGATGAAATAATCCATAGATGCAATAAACTAACTGATTATTTAAGTCCACAAAATATTCTCATGGTAACAATCAGACCAGTACTTCCTCGGCCAAATAGTGGGCAACATAATTGGCAAAGAAAATACATCAATCTAACCATAACACTAGGATGTGGAAAAATTGTGGAATCAGTCCCTCCATGAAAACAACTATAGAACTAACAAGAACTATCTGAATCAACCACCTTAAAACTTCAGAGACCATGGAGAACATATCCAAAGAGAGAGAAGAAGGAATAAGCTGATAAATTTCAATAAAGACCTGTGATTTTTACTCTCATTGCAGCGGTTACCATCCCTCATTGCCCCAGCTTAGTGGCAAGAAGCAGTGGGAACTGGAGCTCCAGCTACTGGATCAGGTTTCTGGCACAACATTGGGACATAAAAACTAATCTTTGAAGCACTGGGAATGGTTGGCCTGATTGTGTATCTCTGCTGCTGACTAGCTACTTCAGATTGCTGAGTACTGGCTCTAAGAGCAACCATCATTTCAAACCTCCTGTGGTAAAGGCTGCAGTGTAACATTAATGTCATTAACCTTTCTCAAAACTATGGAAGATGAATAATGGGTTACATTAATTGGGCAAGTGCTTAATTAATAAAATGCATTTCAAAAGTCATAGATGAAGCTCCTGCTGTGCTTACTGGTGCCCCCACAACCCCTCCACAACACAAAATAGAGCAGCTTATGGTTTCTTTTTGAGTCCTTGGTCCTGTTTCAGAAGGAGGAGAATATCCCCTGTGTGCACATTGGAGTGCATGTATGTCAGCATTAATCTATCAAAGGAATGTCTGAGAGAGTGAGTTGAGGAATGTATCTTGGACCAACTCTTCCATAGTTTCTCCTCAGGGCAGAGAAACTTTCTGCAGACAGGTGGGAAAGTGTGAGAAACAACATTCTGGGGAAAAGCCCCACCTGCCTTAAGTCCCTTAAAAGAACACCCAAGATGGGAAGGAGATCTATTTCAAAGGGAATAAAGGGAGCCCTCACTCAAACTCTTATGGACTATAAACAGGGATATCCTGGAGCTTGTAATAAGCACCAACTTAAGAGAAAAGGCAGACTTCCTAGCTGAGTCTCAATGCAGTTCAGATAAGACAAAGAGAACCCTGCTCTTCCCATTTTCCTCAAGCTGATATTTTTTACTGGAAGGCTAAGCTTGGGAGATCACCAGTAAAAACAGAGCTAATTTTCAAAGAGAGTGAAAAGGGCCTTTTGCCTTCATTTGTTTTGATTAGCTCCTGGAATTCAAGAAAATCTCTATTATACCTCTAGCTGAATGCAAACTTAAGGGACAGCCCATGGAATAAACCCAAATTAGCATTTTAAAATGTTAAAATATACAGTGTATAACAAAAGATTTCAAAGCAAACAAAAGAACAGGAAATAATGGCTCATTCAAAGGAATAAAATAAAGACCAAGAATACATCAATGAAGAGGGCTAGGTTTTGGCCTTAACAGACAGAGATGTTGAAATAATTATCCTCTCTATATATCTTCACGAAGAGAAAAAGTGAACACATACGGAGAACTTTAGAACACATGGAGAATAGTGAATGAACAACATAGCAGTCTCTCCAGAGAAATACTGGAGTTGAAGAACACAAAAACCAAAATAAGGGGGTGCAAGGGTGGTTCAGTGGTAGAATTTTCGCCTGCCATGTGGGAGACCTGGGTTTGATTCCTGGTCCATGCACTTCCCAAACAAACAAGCAAGCAAACATACAAACAAAAATTCAACAAATGGCACTGCAATAAGGGGATTCTCACGTTCAAAAAGAATGAAATATGACCCCACCATACAGCATACAAAAAAAAGAAAAAAAAATTCCCTAGATAGCATCAATAGATTTGGAGGTGGCTGAAGAAAGAATCAGTGAACTTGAAGAGAAGAAAGCTAAAATGATTCAGGTTGAGGAGCATAGATTTAAAAAAACAAAATGAACACAGGTGACACCATCAACATGGTGATGTAAGACATTCCCTGGAAAATTTTACCCTCAGAATCAATTAATAAATGGATAAATCCTACTTGCTTGAATCTCTGGAGTTCAATAAAGAATTGAGAAGAACTCCACAAACACTGAATGGAAGAAAAAATAAAAATGAACATAATATCAAATAGGAGATTTCCATCACAAATCTGCCAGTCTGGACACCTCTATTTCAAGCAATCCTGCACCAGTTGGGGGTCACACAGAGGCAATATGGCCTGAATCCTCCTGCCATAATTGCAGACTGAAAAGCCATTCACAGCAGTGAGTTAAAACCCCACACAATTTCTGGATTGACCCTATCAAGCTTCCTCAGTAAGGACACCCTAATGGTAATGAAACTGGAGGCAGAAAAGCCTCACAGAAAACTGAAAGATTGTGTGGTGGGGGGAGGGCTGACTGAACTACTGTAGCGTAGAATGGATTCCATACCTGGAAAATGTAATTAAATGGGGAGAATTAGTGCAGGGTAAAATTTAAACAAGTTACAGGATCTAAGGAGATAATTCTTCCCAAAACAAACATAAAAGATGAAGATTCCCAGAGAAGTAACTGAGGAAGGGATACTTTCTCCTGGAGGTGAAACAATTGCTTTCAAAAACTGATATCTTAACACTTTAATGGCATATCAAGGAAAGAATCACATGAAGAAGAGCTGAGAATATCTAAACAGTTATCAACAGTCTATTGTAAAGGTCAGAATAAGTTGGACCAAGTGTCAAAAAAAGCCTTCAGACAAAGCCAATCAACAATAAAACCCTTGGTAAAAGGGAGAAACTGAACTTGGAGTTAATACATCAAAAAATCACAGGTTCAAACATCAGAAAAATAATTGCAAGGTATACTAAGAAAAAGGCAAATATGGTTCAGTCAAGCAAGCAAATTTAAACTTCAAAGGAGACATAGAACTTGGAACAACCTATCAAAGAAATTTAAACAAATCTCAAACAATTCAAGGATATGAAGGAAATATGGATATTTAGCTAAGGGATATTTAAAAGAAAATATGTGAGCATATCCAGAATAATTTAAAAGTTTAAAAGAACCATAACTGAAAATATGGGGATGAAAGACACAATAATGAAGATTACAAATATATCCAATGCATATAACAGCAGATTGATCAAGCAGAAGAAAGAATCAGTCAACTAGAAGACAAGACAATCAAAATTATATTGGTAATGAGTCAATGCTTATTACACAGAGTTTCTATTTGGGTTAATCATAAATTATGTTAATAGATTGTGTTGATAGCAGTATAACATTGTGAACATAATTAGCAACACTGAATTATTCGTTGAATATGCTTAAAGAAAAAATTTAAGGTTATGTATATGTGTATTACTCAGGTTTCTTTAGAGAAACACAATCCCTAGAACTAAAATAAGAATTAAAAAAAAAAAAGCTAGGGGTAAAAGGGCAGTTCAATGCTAAATTTCTAACCTTTCATGGGGGAGATCCAAGTTCAATTCCTGTTCCATGCACTTCCCCCCCCACAAAATAAAGAATTCAACAAATGGTGCCACAATAATGAGATAGTTATATGGAAAAAAAAATGAAATGTGACCCCACCATGCAGCATACAGAAAAAAAAATCTAGAACTGTAAAACACAGTGAACCCTATTGTAAACAATGGACAACAGTTAATATAATCATAAAAATATTCTTTCATATATAGTAACAAATATACCACACTAATGAAAGTAATTCTATAAAAGTAATATGGGGGAGCCATGAATTTTATGCATGAATTTTCTGTAAATTTACAAATTCTATAATCAAAACCAAAACAAAGCAAAAAGTGGGTGGTCTTATGAGCTTGAGAGTAATTTGAGTCTCCCTAGGCTATCAGAGTCTTCATCTCTCCAGTATTATGAGAAAAAGAAAGGAATGAGGAGTTAAGAGAGGGTTAACTATCACAACCAAGTAACAACTAAAGGAAGAATCAGACATTTTTACCTGGAATTCTGTCATTATAAGATTGTTATCTAGAGACAGAGATTTATGCCTAAATCTCTAGGTTAGTGATGAGTGTAATAAAAAAGAAAATCGCCAGAGGACATCTCAGGCTTCTGGCTCCTCAATAATGGGCAAATTGTGTTTAGAAAGTTGCAAGTATTTAGTATTACTGCCTGTTTTGGTTTCTTAAAGCTACTGAAATGCAATATTCCAAAAATGGATTGCCTTTAAATGGGGATTTATTAACTTCAAATTTACAGTTCTTAGGCTGTGAAAATGTCCAACTCAAGGCATCAACAGATGATACCTGGACTCTGAAGTCAGGCTGCCAGCATCAGAGACACCTCCGTCACATGGACAGGCATATGGCCAGCATCTGCTGGTCCTTCTCTCCCAGGTTTCATTGATATCAGCTTCTGGCTTCAGTGAGTTCTTACTTGTTCTCTTGGCTCCTTAGGGGCTTTTTCTATAAGCTTCTCTTAATTTCATTTCTTAGCTTCTCTATATATTGTGTCTTCTTATAAAGGACTACAGTCAGAGGATTAAGACCCACCTCATTCACATCTCAGTTGAAATAACCAAATCAAAAAGTCCCACCCACAGTATGTCTACATCCACAGGAATGGATTAAAAGAACATGACCTTTTCTGGGCTACATAACAGCTTCAAACTACCACACTGTCCATAAAATTCATGATGGGAAATGTCTGGTCTCAGGTAACAGTGATTCATGAACTCTGTGTACAAGCTTTGGATTTTATCCTTTGAGCAATGGGACCTCTATTAAAAGCTTTTTGAGGGCAGGCCACAGGGGCTCAGCACGCAGAGTTCTAGCCTACCATACTGGAGACCCAGGTTTGATTACTGGTGCCTGCCCATGAAAAAAAAAAATTTTTTTTTCTTTTTCAGCAAATTGGCAATAGGATCAATTTGGCACATGGTAAAGCACATTCTTGCATCACTGAGGATTGTATTCTGGAGGTAAGGAAAAGAACAGAGAGAGTGATGAGGCTTTACCTTAGTAAGGAAGAAGAGAATTCAGTCTGAATTAGAGTAGTGTTGATACGGAAGAAGACAACTAGATCTGTGAGACATTTCTTGGATGTGCACAAAATATGATTTAGCATCAAGATCACATGAATGAGATGTACAAAGTGCAGTTGGGGGAATCAAAGCAGATTAGAATATGTTTGTCCTGAACATTAAGTATGGATAATAAGCCCATTCACCAACTTGAGCTCTAAACACAATCATAAATTTAAGTGATGGATATGGGTATTAAAAATTATTTAGCAGGAATGAAAATCCTATAGAAACTTAAAAACATCAAAAAATTTCTCTCCCAGTGCACCATTTCTCTGGACTCTTCCTGAGAAAGTGGACCCGAATTGATCAATTAATTTAAGAAAAAGAAAGACACAGTATCAGGGAAGATTTTTCTGATCCCAGAGAAAGTGTAGAGATTACCAAAGAAGAGGGTGGGGAAGCTCCCAGGACAGCATATGTGCTCAGGAGCAGAGCACATCCTGGCAATACTGCAGCTAGTCTGAGATTTCAGGAAGATGTTGACTGAGTATAAAATTTCTAATGATCACATCATCTCTTGGCAAAAAACAAATTTTTTTAAGTACCACATTGGAAGGGAATTTGGCATAGTCGGGAAAACTGTATTAGAAGACCTAAAAATTAGCTTTAATGATGATGCAGACATTATTGGTAGACATTCACCTGTAAAAATTGATAATAGCAGTGCTTACCTCATATAGAAAAGTGTAAATGAATTGATAAACGGAAATCATTTAGAACGATACCTTACAATAGTAAGAGTTACAATGATTTAGCTGTGATGATGATAATGCTGATGATTATGATTAGTGACAGGTGTACAGACTCTGGTCTAACTGCCTCTTGGTATTCTGGCCCTTCCATTAGCTATGGTTTCTCTGGGAAATGCAGGGAAACTTTGTAAGTCTCAGTGTTTGCATCTGTAAAATGTGTGTGGTACTGGTTTCTATCTCATAAATTATTCCAAGAAATGAATTAGATGAAACAATGTTGGATGCAATTTCCTTAATTCCTGATAACTTACTGAGAGAGTGTGTGGCATTTTGTTCCAGGAACAATGGAAAAAGAATGAAGCAAACATGGACCTCTAAGACACATCTGCCTTTCTAAACACAGCCTGGAGTGGTTCTCCAATTTTGAGACCATTACAATTAGATTGGGTTCACCTGGATAATGTAGGGTAATGTCCATATTTTAAAGTCCTTAACTTATTCACATCAATGAAGTCCCTTTTGCCTTTTAAATGTGAAAGTTCAGTTTCTAGAGATGAAGACACAGACACATTTGGGGGGCATTATTCTGCCTACACATGGAAATTCCCTGACCACGTTGAATCACTTATATCCTTTCTCCAGAGAGCCTACATTTAGGAGGTAATAGATTCTTGATTTGAAACATTATGTAAAACTGGAACTGGGTTAGAGAAAAAAGAGAGAAGTAGAAGAGAGTGATGCCCTGTGAACCTTGAGAGTTTTACCACATTGCCTTTGGACAATTGAGTTGATGTTCCAGGCCCATCATGATCCTCCTGACACTGGAGATCTGTTACCCTATCCTGTGAACTTTGTATTCTCAAACTGCCTATCTAAGCCTCTGGAAGGGAGGACAAAGGGTGAAAACATAACAATTGCCTGATGAGTGTCAAGGAAGGTAACCGGACACAGGGAGTTTGTCCCAAAGTGTCTGAGAAATGTTGTGAAGTCATGTGTTCCTGGAGTGACAGAAGCTCAGGAATGGTAACAGGATTTCAATTCCATGAGGGCCTTTTAAGTTCCATGGTAATGGGAGAGGAGTAGAAAGGAAAACATGTTAAAGATGGGATTAAGAGAAAATGATTTGCTTAGGATACCTTATTCATGCTGTTGATTCCATCCATACCTCTCATTTCCAGTTCACAATCTGAGGCAACTCTTAGGAAATACCTTACTCTTTCAAGATTTCCAAGACAGTAAGTAGAAACTGCTCCTTCAGTTAGTCAACAAATATCTGAGCACACACTGTGGGCTAGGCATGGAGTCACATACTGGGAAAGCCCAAATGAAAAGATTGGCTGATGTCTTGCTCTTCTGAGCTCCACTTTAGAACTCTCCGCATGTACTGATCATCACATCCTTCACAGGAGAATTCTCTGTTTGAGTGATGTGACATCTGCTTAACAGCTGTTATCAAGAAAGTGCTGGATCCTATTCATTTTGAGATTCTCATGAAGTTCCTGCTCTGAGTTAAATGAGTACAACAATCATTAAACCCCTATTGTACACATGGCATTGTTCTATGCACAATGGAAGCAGAAATTTGAAAGGACACTGACCAAAAACTTTAAGTAGAGTTTGAGAGTTTTGTCTCCACACTAAACACAAGGAGCAACAAAAGTGAATGGAACCCAATGTGAGAGGAAGGATGTCAGAGCTAAAAGGGTACAGGGCGAGAAAGATGACTGTGAGATGGAGCAACCATATGTCCATGAATGAGACCTTGACCTGAGTTTCAGTTTGGGTTGAACTGGATATATCCAACAGGTGAGCTATTCAGAGAAGGAAGATGATAAGCAAGGTCTTGAGTGAGGAATGGGCTTAGATTTGTGGGACAATGGAGACATAACTTTTAAATAACATGGATACTAGGGAAAAGCAAGGTGGATGAGAAGTTTAAAGTTTAGAGTAAGGTGGGAAGGGAATTGAATTCCAGAGACAAGATTTGGAACTTGCAACTTTTCTCAAATCTTTCCTGACTAAAAGCACCCTGAAATCATAGGACCCTCCTTACTTCTTTCTGGGGTAAGGATTACCAATTTGGTGTGACTCACAACAATTATACCATAAAACAGTACTCACATTGTTGTTAAATAGCCATGAAATTGTTCTCACAGTAATTCTAGAGAGAAATGTCCTTTATGTTATAATATCCTTGTGACCCATTATATCTGATCAAAGAACTAATGTATTAAGGATTACAGGACTTCCAAGAATGGATAAAAGAAAAATCAAACTCCTATTCTATGGATACATTGCAATGAATCAAACACAAAACAAATCCCAATGAGTATTTTTCTCTATTTTTCAAAGGTAATTCAAAGTCTAGATCAAATGCCTGAACCTCAAAAACCTCTTTTTTAGAGTCAGAGTGTTTTATTCTGGACACAATGCCCCCTCCCCTATCTCATTCCCAAAGCAATATCTTAAACATAGTATATATAATACTTCCCAAATAGTCTGACATGAAAAAGGCTTAGTTGCCTATGTGACCCCTTTGCCCATAGTTTATGATTCCCTCTCAGGAATAATAATTGTAGCCTATATTTCTCAAGGGTTTTCCTATCTTCTGGGCTCAATGAAAGGTGCTTTATTGATTTTTTTTCCACATAACAACCCTGTGAGGTAAGTACTATTACTCACACTTGTCTTACAGATAAGGAAGCTAAGACAAAGGAAATTTCAATAATATGTTCACTTTCACAAAGCTAGTAAGAGAGAGGGTCTGCCTAGGCCATAGCATGACTCATCTCTTATTCATCTTTGTCACCCCCGCTGTGTCAAGGTTAGCAGCTGGCACACAGTGGTATTCTGTCATCACCGACTGGTATTGAACAGAGGAGAAATGTCAAGGACAGTGAGCACGTCGCTGTGACCTTCTGGTAACAGACTTTGCCCTCAATTGAGCACCTTCCTCTGGCTCATGGCTCTCTGTCTTGCCTCTTCTGTACTGCTTCTCTACCATTCCCACCAACTCTAACAAATAAATGGGCTGTCAAAAGTTAGTGCAGGCAAAGAGAAAACAGAACTCTTTTCTACTTTTGTGGGGTTGGGGAACAGATAAATACAAAATAGTAAAATGCAAAGTGATTAAATTTTATAGGTAAGGAAATATGTTACCTAAGGAAAACGAGACATCTGAATTTGGCATACTGCAAAATTGAGTTGTGAATATCAGTTCAGTGTCCTTTCCTAACTGATTCTATTTGGGCTGAGAATAAACTAGTGGGTGTGGCTTAAAGATCCCTGATCACATATGTAGAATTGGGCATTACACAAGCAAACAAAATACCTGACAGCATCTGCTTTGTGTCCCTGATCAAGGAGGAAGTCCACAAGAATTCACCAGTCCCCTGTCTGCAGAGAAGACAGAAACATCATGAGCACAGCAGGAAAAGTAAGCAAATAAACTTTATTGTTAAGTATTTTGTCTGTTATATAATAAATACAAATTTATTGTACTTATTGCATAGTAAAAGCATTGAATTTGAAACAAATAATTTAACCTTCATATATACAAAAATATATAGTAAAATAAAATATACAATTTTTCTAAAAATTTTATTTTTATACCTATGTATATTTGCCATAATATATATCATGTGTATTTACTGTTCTCTCCTTTTGTTAAATAAAATATGGCTCAGTAGTTAAGATATAGTTTAAACATATCAATGGCTAACTTAGAAACCTAAATCAGAAATGTTTTTGTTTTTGTTTTTTAATACATGGGCAGGCACTGGGAATCGAACCCGGGTCCTCTGGCATTCCAGGCAAGCGTTCTTGCTGGCTGCGCCACCGTGGCCCACCCCAGAAATGTTTTAATCAAGCAATTATGGGATATTAAAAAAAAAGAATTTAAATGTGTTATACGGTAATGAAAACATAACAATGGATGCATCTTTTTTCTTTAGACAGCCAGATTTAAGACTTTGGGAAAACTACTCAATCAAGTTTAGCCTCAATATTTCCATTTGTAGAATCAGGCCAGGATTCGAGAGTTGCCCCCAGTAGCATCCCAGTAAAGTTTAAAAATCTAGCATGGAAAGCCCCAGGAACAGGACACAGTGTGCCTATCAATCATATACAACAACATTCAGGACCCATTACCATCAATGTACATTTTCCAAGAACTCTCATATTTATTGTGTCATTGGAAGGATTTAAAAAATAAATAATGGAAATGAATTTCAATATAATTTATTTTATCATAATTATACGTATGTTGTTTTACTATTGAAAAGGCACTAAATATATACAAATTTGCCACCTTGAAAGCAGGTTTTAAAGGCTTTCTCAAACCTTGAAAATATATTTTATCTCTTAATTTGAAGAACATCTGTGGTTAAGCTATTTGCAATAGCAAATCAAAAAAACAAGCACAGATTTCCTAATTTTAAATTATATGTGTATTCATGTGGGAATGTTTGTTTTTGCATTTACCAGTCTCCAGTTTAACTTGTCAATTTTGGTCCAAATGTATTCTGAAAGAAGTGGTTACTCATAAATCACACAAGAAAACAGTTTTGGAAAGACTATGCTCCAAATGAGTAACACAAACAGAAACATACAGAAGTGGTGGGGAAGGAAAATAAATCAAAGATAGAAGCAGGCAGGGAAACAGTGAGACAAAGAAAATATTCCCAAACAGAAGACAAATTGTACTTGTTATCATAAATTCAGATGCTTTTGGCTTAAACAAACAAACAAAAAAAGCAACAAGAGTGCAACAGGTTTTACATGAATAATAGAAAATCTTTCTGTGAATTACAGTGACACAGATCTTCATGTATAAGCCAACAGTTGTGGGTCAACAAACCATTAGAGGCTAGCATTAGAATATATCAAGAATAAATATCCATGGAAAAAAGACGATATGTAAAAATGACCTAGAAAAAGTATGCGCAAATGTATCTTAATGTCTCATTATGACTAATTCTCCTATTATTTCCCTATGTTATGCTTTACATGCTTAAAAATTATTTTTATTATTTTCCTACCCAGAACTTGCCCGTTTCAATACAGCAATTGTTTGCACTATACAGGCAGCTAACTGTTGCAAAGCAAAGACAGAAAGACAAAATCCCTGACTTCAAGATGGGGAGAAAACAAGCATTATATTCTGTTTGATATTCCAGGTAATAAAATGCAAAGCAGCTGTGCTTTGGGAGATAAAGAAACCCTTTTCCATTGAGGAGGTGGAGGTCGCACCCCCAAAGGCCTATGAAGCTCACATCAAGGTAAAACCATTTCCTACATTTATTTAATTTAGGTTTATTAAAACCAAAGAATATGAAAAAGTGGAAATACATTAAATCCATTAAAAGGAAGTTTTTTGTGAATTATAGTAATCAGTGCAATGGAATTACATTGGTTGTCAAGAAAAGATATAAATGGCATATTTCATTAAATATTTTAAAGCAATCAAAGTAACCCTAGAAAAAAATAAGGACCAAACCTAAGAAATATAAAAAAGAATGTATGTGTTTATAGAGGAATACAGTACAAAAGGATATATATCAAGATTTCAAAGTCAATCAGCAGCTGATTGAATATAAAGGTCTATTTTCTTGATATCAGTTTAAATTTCTACTGCATTATTGTATATTGTAGAAGTCATACAGATTACAGAAATGTTTATCTTGTAGATTACTCCAGATTGTCTAATGCAGGAAAGGAAAGTATAAGATGATCTTAGACTGAAAATCTGAATTTTTAATTTGTTAAAAGTATGAGTGGGCTAAATTCTTTAAAACTGTTTAGAAGCCCCCTTTAGGGAATGGGAAACTTTAAGACTATCCTGGGGACATAAATTTTTCTGAATGTAATTATTTTCCCTTTCCCTCACAGATGGTGGCCACAGGAATCTGTCGCTCAGATGACCATGTGGTTAATGGGAATCTTTCTACACCACTTCCTGGGGTCTTAGGCCATGAGGGAGCCGGCATCGTGGAGAGCATTGGCGAGGGGGGTGACTGCAGTCAAACCAGGTACAGGATTCACTCAGGGATGTGTCTGCATTCAGTCCTCCCAAGGTCAAGCAGCCTGGAGGAGGAAACTGAGGCAGTGAGACATGAAAGACCTGCACAGGTCCCAGCAGCAACCAATGGTGGAACTGGAACTAGACAGGGGTGTCCTTGTTTCCTCTCTCCCTGCCTGACTTCCTTCACGTGTCCAGACAGGTCCCCAGGACAGACCTCATGATTCTCCCCTTCAGCAGTGACTCCTGGAGCCCCTCCTGGATGTCAAGCACCAGGTTAGATCCTGGGACACTGGAAGACCAAGGAGACAGAGCGACTGCCATCCTGGGGGGGTTCATATTCTAATGCTATTTTAGAGCTCCGGAGCACCATCTTCCTTCAGGTCCCAAAACAGAACCAGAAATGGGGCAACAGAAAAGCTGTAGGAGTTGAGGAACAATGATATGTCTATGTCCCAAGACACTGGACTAGTATATGGAAATTGTGATTCACTGAGTTCAGAGGGTGGCACTGTGCAGCTATGGCTGAATCTACATGAAAACTTTTATGTCCTGTAGTGGAACCTGTTCACATTTTCCTCTTCCTATGTAGCCTCTCTTCTTGAACATGGAGCAAATGAAACAGACCAGATGGAGGAGATCTAACAGAAAGCATCCTGCCCGAAGAGTGTCTATTTCATTACCTTTAATCATTGATTAAAATGTCTGCTTATGAGCTATTGACTAAATATTTCATTTTTGGTATTTAATTTACCATAATTATATTGTATTATCTATCCTAATTTTATTAATATAGATCAATAGTTTAGAGGTGAAGGGTAAATGCAACAGAAAATGTCCATGCTATCATTTCTGGCTAAATGTTATCTATTAGACATAATTGTCAAATCATTTTTTGATCATAAGGAATAGGCAGTTTGGTGGATTAAAAATAAAAATGATGTTTAATTCTAAAAAATTCTTTTTAGGCAGTGGATACACTCTCTCCTTCTGAAATATGTATCAAAATGACCTGTGAAGACAAAAAAATAAGTTGTTTGGAATGAGATTGAACTTTTAGCATTTCCATTTTACAAAAATCTAAATAACAAAATGACAGCCTCGCTTTATACCTCAACTCCCTCCACCACCACCCAGGGTACAAATAGATCATTCCAAACTTCAAAACCTCCTAAATCCAGTTCGCTGATACGTCTATTCTACAAGGTAGTGCCTGACTTGGGAAGGATTGCAGTATTCATAGAGTTTCTTGAATTCCAATTGTTTGAAAAATTCTTGTTAGCTTTCCAAGAAAAGAACTAAATTAAAAATAAATATTTACTTCAAAAAAAGAAAAGGAAGGATTTTGGATATCATATTTATGAAAACACTCAATGTTATTGCAATCAAACTCTTACAAAATATCCCCATAATGTCAGTCTACTTACATCTAAAATTTATGCTAAAGCTTACATTGAGAATAATTAAGATTTAATTAACTAAGATTAAATGAGAGTAAGTATATAAAGCCCTAGTAGAAATCTGGACATAGTAAATGATACTTATCCATAAGTAGAAATAATACAAATTCATGTTGTTTGCCACATTTGCATTTCTTCTTTGGGAATCCTCAAGCCAAAATAAAACCAAACTGATAAACATTGCTGACAGTGACACGGTGGTGTTTGTACTCTATGTCTTGGGAGATTTTTACAAAACTTTTGACTCTGATATATATATATACCAAAGCTTGTTCTTGTTCTAATAATTCTTGGATAGAAATTTAAAAAGCATTTGTTTTATCCTCTTCCAGGCAATAAAGTCATTCCATTGTTTAAACCCCAGTGTGGAAAATGTGCTGTTTGTAAACACCCGGAAGCCAACAACTGTGTGTAATTGGGGTAGGTTTCTGATACATTGCAGATGGAGCCAAAGTGTTTGTACAACAGGTGAGCTCCTGCCTCATGCCCTTCTGTTTCTCTCTGCTACACTGACCAGTCTGACCAACCCTCCGGGGACCATGCAGGATGGCACCACCAGGTTCTCCTTCAAAGGGAAGCCCATCCACCACTTCGCCCACACCAGCACCTTCTCTGAGTACACAGTGGTAGATGAGATCTCAGTGGTCAAGATCGATGCAGCAGCACCGTTGGAGAAAGTCTGCCTCATTGGCTGTGGATTTCCTACTGGCTATGGGTCTGCAGTTAAAGTTGCCAAAGTAAGAATGACCACATGTGATAACTCCACATCTACTCCAACTGTCAGAAACACTTTTTTCACAGGAAATCTTGGATCATTCCTCTAAATTGTGACAGCTTTCCCCCTGCTACTGTTATAGTATCCATATATCCTTTAGAAGTTGGCATGTGATTTTAGGAAGAATATGGTCCCAGAAGGAATTGAAAGCATATCCTAAAAAAAAAGTCACCTGCCTGTCAAAGAACAAGCTGTTGATATTTAGGAGAGTTGGGCATAAGAGTACAAGTAATTCTGATAGCATTCAATAGCAGCACCTTACCCAGTTTAGACGTTTCCTAACAGCATTTCTTATTTCATTTTTGTCCTCTCTAAAAATTCAGGTCACCCCAGGTTCCACCTGTGCTGTGTTTGGCCTTGGAGGAGTCGGGTTGTCTGTCGTCATTGGCTGTAAGGCAGCTGGAGCAGCCAGGATCATTGCGGTGGATATCAACAAGGACAAATTTGCAAAGGCCAAAGAGGTGGGGGCCACTGAGTGCATCAACCCTCAGGACTTCCAGAAACGCATCCATGAGGTGCTGAAGGAAATGACTGGAGGTGGTGTGGACTTTTCATTTGAAGTCATTGGTCGGATCGACACCGTGGTATGTACCACGACATGCTCTGATTCATGATTTTTTAATTAAGGGAATGGTTTAAACAGCAGAATATTAATATTTTGTATTAGTTCTATTTTGAATTATTAATTGCAATATTCTATCACTTGTTTTTTACTGATGATTATTTTATCCATTATTATTGATAATAGTCTTTCATTCTATCAGCTAAGGAAAAATGTCTCAAACCAAAGTTGCCCATTGGAGGTTGTTTTATATTAAACCATTATAAATGTATTTTATTAACTTCAGTAAAAAAAACTCAAAATGAAGGAAATAGAAACAATAAACATTCTTTTCTCCAAGAAAATTGCATTTTCCCCATATTCTTGAAAATGTGTTAATAATTTGAATATGTCTGTGAATTAAGATTTCTCTTCACATGTCCTATTTGATGAAAAGTAATAATGATCACTTTTAGACCAAAAAAATCATTAGCCAAACATGCCCTAAATAATGTCACACTTTTAATGGCTGCTGGGTAGCCACATAACATGCAGCACTTGGTACTTAATAGTCACCGAACCTCTATATGTAGTGTTGAAACTATAAAAGATTGACAGATTTTCCTGCCAAACAAATTTAAGGCATACATGTTTCACAGCTTTATATGCATAAAATAGCATTACATACAATTACATTCATGAAAATTCTTAGCATACTGCCACCTGGCTAGTAGTAAAGCACTCAATAAATGTTAGCTGGTCTTATTATTTTAAGATACGGTATCCAATCTTGAAGTGTTTTCAACATCTTTAGAATGTCCATGATATTATTTCCATAAAATAGTATATGAAATTATATATAAATATCATGAATTGTGGTGGATAACATATCTCTAGCTCCATTCCACCTGACCAGAATTCTCTAGAACCTAATGAAAAAGTTCCCAGATCAATCAATTCTCATTGTTTACATTACCCAATAAATTCAAGCAGCATTAGTCCTATGGAGCAACACCCTGAGAGTAATGATCTTTACAGTCTTGATCTAGGAAACTATGCTTAGACAACTGAAGTTCCAAGGGAATCCAACATTTTGCAAGATGGCAGTTTTACCTCATAGGTTCATATTATATTTCTCCCATGTACTCACATGGACTGGATTGCTATTTTATTTGATGATATCAAATATCTGATAACTACTTGTTCTATGAATAGCTGGCCTTTCAAATGATATGCCAAAATAGAGGATTAATAAGTGTATATTCCTGGGGAATCCTAACCAATTTTCTTAGTGGAGAATTTGTTCAAATACCTTAACCGAGGGCAAGTCTTGTGGACTATCTTTTAATTTTCAAAATAACAGGTGAAGTTTAAAGTAAAACCAACGTACATTTTGGGAGATATACAACATTTATAACATGCCCAATTTAGAGATGATTAATAAAATAGGAATCCATTAAAAAATGTGCATGCAGTGGACTAGAGACTAACTTTATTGATGTAACTAACACTAAATCTTTTTCACCATCTCAATACTTGATCTAAGTATAAGGTTAAAAGTGACTCTAAATATATAAATGAAAAATGATAAACCACCTCATAGATGGCCTAAGGTTCATTTGATAGTGAAACATTACCCACTTGCGGGGAGCCTCATAGATGGCCTAAGGTTCATTTGATAGTGAAACATTACCCACTTGCGGGGAGCCAACTTTATCTATAATGTTGTAATAATGACTGCCTCTTTAATACTTTACAAGACAAGTTATGCATACACAAACACATCCTTTAATTCTCTCATCTAAAAATATTTTCTGCCCATTCCCTAATGCCACAGCACTTACAGAGACACAAAGAAGCAAACCACAAAATTTATACCCTTCACTACACATAACCTAGGCTGATATTATGTGAATTCTTAGAGTGTATTATGAGTGGGAACTATCAGAGGCCCTATTTTACAATGCTGAATATTAATATCATTCCAGATGGAGGCCCTGTCATGCTGTCACGAGTCATACGGCACAAGTGTCATTGTAGGGGTGCCTCCAGATTCCCAAAACCTCACTGTGAGCCCTATGCAGCTGTTGACTGGACGCACCTGGAAAGGGGCAATTTTGGGGGGTATGTTGTTAGATTTAAGGGGGTGAATTCTTATTGACCACAGGATTTGTTCCATTTTACAAATAACAAGGCCAGGTTTTGGATAGCAATGTGGTCAATAGTCCTCATGTATCTTTAGGCTACAAATCCACTAGTGATAGAGTGAATGCAGCCTGAAGCTCCCAAGGCACACGTTCTAATCACGAATAAACTAATAGGACATATACCAAAACCTCGTTGGAAAATGGTGAGCAGATAAAGGCACCGAAGTACTCAGCAGGACCCAGGAAATCCATAGCTCAAAGGTTCCTGTCTTCACTCTTTGCCCAAATTTAGATAACTCTTAAATTGATCACCTGAATTTGGGCATAATCATCTTAGTACAATCTCTGCATAAAACAGTTGATAGTGAAGAGCAATAGTTTATTAGAGGGTAAACAACACACAAATAATTCAATTTTCTGCAGAAAGGTATTGAAGTACTTTATCTCCTACTAACCCCAGTAAAAGCAGTCTGTGGAATGCAGCTCACTCTATACTATTTGATTTTAATTATCTTTAAAACATTCCTTCTCCAATTCTCCTGCTTATTGCTGCCTGAATCTACCAATGATTTCTTCTTCTTTCTAGGCTTTAAGAGTAAAGATTCTGTCCCCAGACTTGTGGCTGATTTTATGGCCAACAAATTTCCACTGAATCCATTAATAACCCAAGTTTTACCTTTCGAAAAAATCAATGAAGGATTTGATCTGCTTCGCTCTGGAAAGAAGTAGATTATTTTTCCCTCTCTCTTTATGGGGTGGGTTAGGCTTGCAGATAAAATTTTATTTTCTCAGAGATTTGACATATCTATGGGATGATAGAAGGATAAGAAAAACAGTGAAACAGAGTGCTTGGTTTTTTCTTAAGTTCATCTGCATGTAGAACATTTTACATCTTATTATGAAAAGCCAAGAATAGGTACTTTCATTTCAGTTCTACCAAAGCCAAATTTTGTGGTTTGTCACAAATATAAAAGATCAGAGCAGTTCAGCCTCTTGACAGTAGAACACTTACCCTTGAAAGGAAAGAGGGTCAAAGCCACACAGTCGTCATCAGACCATGGAGCCCGTGCAGCCTCTGCCTGGCCCCTAATACAGGCTGAGCACTGATGGTTGGGAATTTATATTATAATCAGGATGTCCCAAATGTTTCACTATAGGTGTAAGTGAAGCAGCACTGGGAATGTTTCCTATACGTATCATCATAGTTCTTCCTAAAAGACACTATTACTGCTAATTTCATTTTTCACTATTCAAAGTATGTTCACAAATCAAGTTATTAGAGTTAGGGTTCAAAATACTACTTAAAAAATGTTTAGGAATATAAGCCAATACTGTTTTCAACCTCCAACATGTAACTCTTACCGTCACTCAAAAAGATGAATTTTGTCACCTGCATTGATATGAGGCACAACCAGTAATAGGTCATTTTATTTAAACCCAACCCTCTAGCTCAACAGTCCATGCTTTTTCTGCAACCTCACTCCTCCTATGAGGGTTTCAATTTAAATAGCATATCTTAGGTAGCCACATGCATATAATGTTATGTTAGATATTGCATCTGACAAAAAAATAGGACTATGTACAAATATATTCTTGAAAAAGCTAAAAAGCTAACATCCACATATCACTAGTTACTGTACAAAGGATCTTATCTGCATTACCTCTTGTGTTTTTTAAGGAATGCTGATATCTGTTCTCAATTTCACTATTTAAGAAAGGAGAAAATGAGAATCAAACAGGACTAACAATTAAGGGGGGGCAAGAATTCAGAGTTAGAACTGTTTCATTGCAAAGCCAATTTATTTTCTATTATACTGCACTGACTCACAAGACCTCATATATGCATACATACATATGCATATATTGACATACAGATGTATGTATGTGAGGGGATATATATATGGGTGTACATATGACACAATAGTTAGCAAATCTTAGTCATTGCTCCATGGTGGGCATATTTGTTAGTTTAAGGTTTAAATGCATGAAAAGTATCCACAAGGTTCATGGCAGAAAGCAAGAATTAATTATAACTTATTACCCATTGTTGGTTTCAGGCACTCAGAAATTAAAAAGATGACTTTTTAAGATGCTAATATAGAATGAAGTTTAGAGGAATGCACATTATGAGATGATGTGTGAGCTTAAATTTGAAGAAAACAGGAGAGAACAATTAAAAGATGAACTTCCTTTTTACTTGTTTGAGCTAAATGCGTTAGGATGGGAGCAGAGTGGCTAGAAACACAGTCAGGCTTCCACTGAGACATAAAATCCTCCTTGGACTCTCAAATGGAAGCCACCAAGTGCTGATGTTAAAATAATTAACATATTTTCTTTTTATTTCAGTATCCGGACTGTCCTGACATTCTGAGGCCTTCACTTGCACCTACCTTCTGGCTGCCCCAGGCTCTCCTCATCTTGAACACCAGACCAATACCATTAGTGACCCTGCCCATCATAGATGTCATCAATAAATGCATTCCAAAAGAAAACAGAAATTGTTGTGAAAATATGATTTTCTGGAGTTTTAAATATAAATATTTTCTTAGAGAACCTTCAGGTTTACACAAAAACTTGCACAGGAAATACTTTCCATGTACTCATTCTCCTCCACCCATGTGGGCAATTTCTCATATTATTGGCATTTTACATTAGAGTGATAGATTTGTAAAAATACATTACCCGATATTGATTATTATTATTATCATTATTGACATAAGTCCATGGGTTACTTTAGTTTCTCTCTTTGTGTTTCACAGTTCTGTGGGTTTTTATAAATGCACAGTTTCATGTTCCACCATTATAGTAGCATGCAGAATAGTTTCACTGCCCTAAAAATGCCCTGTGCTCTGTGAAATCACTTCTGTAGCATGTCTGAAAGGCATGTGAGTCAGATGAAATGGCAAACATTACCTGTGTAATTGAGATCAGTAAACCCTTCTTCTTGATCATTTTATATGGGTTGTCTTTACCATTGAGCAAAAATTTTTCTTGTGACTTTATACCCTTTTTTGTATTTCTTGCTTCCCTTAATAATTGAAGCCCACTGGAGGGAACTCTCATTATCTCTGCCCTCTACACACCCATGACAAGCTATTGTGCATGAAGCCATAGACTTCTTCTCTATTCCCACTACCTGTTTATTTCCATCCTGTCGTGGTCTGCTTCCTGTGTCAACTTGGCCAAGTGGTGGTACCTGTTTTTCTCCTTGGGCAAGTGCTGGCCTGTCTGTAGCAATGAGGACATTTCATAGAATTAGATCTCACAATCACTTCAGCTGCATCCTCAGCTGATTCCATTTGTAATCAGCCAAGGGGAGTGTCTTCTACAATGAATGATGCTCACTCTAATCACTGGAAGCCTTTTAAGGAGGATTCATAGGAGACAGACTCTCTCTTTCTGCTTCGGCTGGCAAGACTCTCCTGTGGAGTTCATCCAGACCCTCCATTGGAATCGTTGGCTTCACAGCCTGCCCTGCAGATTTTGGCTCTGTGTTCCTGCAGTCACGTGAGACACTTTTATAAATTTCATATTTGCAAGTGTTCCCTGTTGATTCTGTTTCTCTAGAGAACAATAACTAATACATTGAATATTATAAAATATTCAAGTCTAGGGTAAAAACTACAAGAGACCGTACAGATTCAGATGTATATAGAGAGAGGTTCTAGACATTCTAAATTCAGTAAAATTCTTAGTAATTCAAGGGAAACACCAATCATTTTCATAAAATAAAGGAAATTAGTTTTTATTGTTTCTATTGTTATCTTACAGAGAATATAGAATTTCCTTTGAAATAAAAACAGGTTTCTTGCTACATATGATATAGTGAGGTTCAGATATTAAAGAGAAAACTGAACTATTCCTAGAGCCATATTGAAACATTGGCAGTTTTTACTCATTGACATGCTTTACTGGTTAAATAGTCTTCTTGATTAGAATTGACGTAGAATTGAGGTATAAGGTAATTTAAAATGTAACAAGGTTGTTTGAAGTACAGAGATAGTAATGAAGCCAATGGGAACTCAGGATGTAAACTGGGATATTAAGAAATGGCACAATCATCCAAAACATAGATGTACATTTTTACAATATTATTTTCAATCTATTGGCTTCTATGTCTTAAATCATTTTCTACCCTGGAATTAGTTGAATAATATGAATATAGAAAAACTATGCTACCAGTTTGACATTGTTTTCCAGTTGCAGCTGAACATTTGTATTTTGAGCTTTATTTTTCAGGTGTTTTGAAAAGTAAAGTCATATATTTATTTCCAAATGCGTTATTTGTTAGCAAATCCACTAACTACTTGATATTATAGAGAAGATGCCATTATTACAGAAAATTATATTCTGTTTGCTGTATTACCTTCAGTGAGTCACTCACACATTCTGAGCCTGTTTTGTCTTTTATTTATAAAAATTACTCCACCAACCTTTTAAATATTTAGGAAGATTACAGAGATGATGCTCATGGAAGTGTTGTGTAAATGCAAGGTGCCATGTGAATTTGGAAATAGTTTGATTATGATGTCAAAGACAATAATGGAAATATTGAGGGTCAAGAGAGTCTTAAGAATATCCCAGAAATAAGACATGGGACATTGCCTGCTGCTGGTTCTCTTAGATTTTTATATTGGTGGTGATATTGTGGGATAGAGCAAAAAGAGAGGGTGTTCAAAATGCATGTGACAGGACAGTGGGCATAAAATCCCTCTGGTTGCACAAAGGCTAGCCCTCTAACCCCCCTCCTTCCTAGATGAAGGGGAGTAGAGAAGTCGTGGGGAATAGGAGTGCAGCGTCAATGTTGACTTCATTCCCTCAAAATACCTGCACAGAATCTGCACAGTGATATCACAAACATCAAGAACATCCAGATGTTGCTCACTAACTCACCTACAAAGATAACCACAAGAGAAAACTATCTAGTGTCCTTTTCCAAGCTCGTTCTTTGAGGTATGTAGCCTGTCAACAAATAACTCAGTAGTGTTATGATGACTGAAAGATCAGAATATCACCAGATAATACTTACCGAATTAGGATGTTTTGGAACACCCACTAACCAAGCAAGCAGTAATTTGCAGTGTTTTTGGAAGCATCCAATTGTCTTGAGGGATATAGCTACAATTTCAAAGCAAAAAATTCAGTTTATTCTAAATTAAAATAATAAATACTTCCTAGGTGACATCATCTTACAAAGTGGGTGGGAGGGAGATGTTGAGAAGACCCTTCAGAACTAAGTATTTCTGAAGTCAAGTTATTGAGAACTAGATATCAAGGAAAAGCTAGAATGAAAGAAATTCCTCTATCAGTGGAAGGAAATATGATGGCATTTGGTTTCATCTCTCCAAAATCTTCAAACAATAATGAGTAGCAGATTTTTATTGTAGTAGCATATTAGATGTAAGGAGAGTTGACATGTTTTGGAAAACTGTACTTGGAAAGTCAAGGAGTGGCTTCAGTGACAAGGACACTAATGAAGCTTGTTTGCAGCTGTTATCACCCCAGAAAAGGCCATGTTCTTTTAATCTATTCCCTTGGGTGCAGACCTATTGTGGGTCAGACCTTTTGGTTAGGTTATTTCAACTGAGATGTGCCCAAGGTAGGTGTTAACCATTTTACTAGAGTCCTTTATGAGGATAAAATAAAAACTCAGAGAGAAACACCTAGAGAATTTTGGATAGAACTTAGAGAGAAAAGCACCAGAGATGCTAAGAGAGGACAGAAGCTCAGCGAGAAGGCCCCTGGAATAAGAGGCTGAAAACAACAGCAAGACCTGGGAATAAAACACCAGCAGACGCTGGTCATGTGCCTTGTTACCTAACAGAGGAAAGACAGATGTCAGCAGCCTGTCTTCAGTGAAGTCATCCTGTTGATGCCTTAATTTGGACATTTTCATGGCCTTAGAACTGTAAATTTGTAAGCTATTAAATCTCCATTATAAAAACCAACCCATTTCTGGTATATTGCACTCCTGCAGCTTGAGCACCAAAACAGACACTATTGATAAACATTCATCTTTTAAAAGTGATAATAGGGGCACTTATCTCATATAGGTATAAATGAGTTGTTAAATGTAAAGCAATTGCAAAGGTACGGAACAATAGTAAAAGTGATAATGATGATGATAAGGAAGATGATGATTAGTGGAAGGTGATAGACTCTGGAGTTAGGCCTCTGGAAATTCTGGCTCCTCCTTTAGCTATGCTATGTTACTTTGAGAAATTTAGGGAAACTCACTAAGCCTCAGTGTTTTCATTTATAAAATGTGCATGGTGATAATATCTATCTCATCAATTAATTCTATGAATTCAAGTAAATGATACAATGTTGGATACCATTTCTTGTCTTCCTGCTAAATGCTGAGAAAACGTGTACTAATTTGTCCCATGAACTAGAAAATGAATGAAACAAACATGGCCCTGTAAGACACTTCAGCCTCTCTAAACAGCCTGGAATGATTCTCCAATTTTGAGATCATTATGATTAGATAGGGATCCCTTGGTAAATGCAGTATAAATGCAACATTATAAAGTCCTTACCTTAATCATATCTACAAAATCCCTTTTATTCTGTTAGGTGGTAAATTCAGTTTCCATGGGATCGGATGCAGACACTTCTGGAGATGATGAAGGGCCTTGAAGTACAGACCAAAGACTTGGAATTTTCTACATTCCTCAAATGTTTTCTAACTAGTAGTGCCCTGAAATCCTAGGACCTCTCTTGCAGCTCTGCTGGGGAAGGGCTTGCCAGCCCTGGCATGACTCTCAAGAACTGCATCATAAAACCTTGCTCACAGAGCTGTGAACTAATCATAAAATTTTCCCTGGCAATTCTAGAGAAATATGTCCTTTATGTTATAGTTTTGTTGAAATAGATACATCTAAATGAATAGAAATATGTCCTATAGGTTACAGGACTTCCAGTGCAGATTAAAGAAAAATCAAAGTCATATTCCCTGGAAACTCTACGACATTGTAGTTACAATAAATCAAAGGAAACGGAAATGCCATAGTAAGGATTTTCCCCTAATTTCCAAGATAAGTTAAATCTAGTTCAAATTCTTGCTCCTCTACAAAAACTCTTTTTCAGACTCAGATTCTTTTATTCTGGGCACAACACCACATGGACCCTTCTTGCTCCCAAAGCACAGTCTTATACCTCACAT
This sequence comes from Tamandua tetradactyla, assembly GCF_023851605.1. NCBI lineage: Eukaryota > Metazoa > Chordata > Mammalia > Pilosa > Myrmecophagidae > Tamandua > Tamandua tetradactyla. Next base: position 26,081,578 of record NC_135350.1, read on the forward strand.
GCAGTAATTCCTACACAGGCTGACATAGAAAAAGGCTTGGTTGCTCACCTGTCTCATTTGCCCATAGATTGTGTCCTTTCATGAATAATAATTGTAGCCTACATTTATGGACAGTTTTCCATTCTGTTGGGATCCATGAAAAGTGCTTTATATCGATTTTCTCATTTATTCACCAAACAGTCCTGTGAGGTAGGTACTATTATTCATCCTCATTTTAGAGAAAAGGAAACTAAGACAAAGAACATTTAAATACTGTGTCCACATTTATACAGCTAGGAAGTGATTGGGTAGCCTGGACCCAAAAGCCATGAACTTAGCCCCTTCCCAATATTGACTCTTTATTTGGGTAGACAGAGAGTCTCTTACTCACCTTTGCCATGCCCATACTACCTAGATTACTGCCAGGCATAGGGAGGTTCCCAGTCACGGTTGACTGGTATTGAGTGAAGCAGAAATGCCAGGCACAGTGAGCAACTTGCTGCAACCTTTTGGATGCCCGGACTCTCTGCTCTGCAGAGGAAGGTTCTGAATCAAACACCTTTTTCAAGTTGGTAGCTCTCTCAGCCCTGCCTTATCTGCCCTGCTTCTTCACTCCCAGTATCTTGCTGCAACAAATAGATTATAAGTTGGAGTTTAGTGCAGATAAAGGGAAAAGAGAACTAGTTTTTTGAGAAAGAGGAAGGAAAAACAGGAAAATGAGAGTGATTAAACTTTATGTGCAGGGGGTGCATGAGTAATTCAGTAATTAAAATGCTTGCCTTTCATGCAGGAGATTGGGTTCAATTCCGGGACTATGCACCGCCCCCCCCCCCCCCGCAAAAAAAAAAAAAATAGTAGTGCAAGGAAATGTTTAACCTAACATAAAGATGTTATCTGAATTTGACATTCACAAAGTCCGGTTTTGAATACTGGCTCAGCATCCTTCCCTAACTAATTCAACATGGACTGAGAAGAAACTGGAGCTGTGCCTTAAAGACTGGAGATCACATGGGTTGAAGTGACTTACTAAAGCAACAAAATATCTGGCAATATATCTGCTTAGTCCATAAGAATTCACCAAGCCTGAAGAGAAGACAGAAAGAACATGAGCACAGCAGGAAAAGTAAGCAAATAGCAACAACAAAACTTATTTTGGAGTTAATTTCTCTTATATATAATAATTAAATATAAAATATTATATTTATTGTATAAGAAGTAAAAGTGTACAGTCTTTAAGGAATGATTTAAATTTTCTATTTAAACTAAAAGGAACATATTATAAAACATAAAACTATGCTACCATATACAATGCTTTTAAACTACTTGGAAATAGGCTACTTTCAAATAACTTTATTAGATATATTGCATCTGTTTGTCTTCTTTCCTACCATTAAATTAGCACATACTAGTTACTGTGATAGTTTACCCAAGCAAATCATGAGTAAGTTATAAATTGAAATCTAAAAGTGTTTTAATTAGTAAATTATCTTTGTATTATAAAAACGTAATTTAAATGTACTAATCTGTGTAATCATATTCTCTTTATAAGCACAGGAATGTTCAGTCTGTCTGACAAAAGATTTATAAGAGTAATTTGATTCCCAGGAGTCTAAAAATATCCTCTGAAATTTAATACAAAGCCTCTTACAAAATGCACTTTGATTTCAAAGTATGAAAATCATCAAGGTTAAGCAGTCAACAGCTACACAAATTCTGATTATTAATGTTTCATTATTGCACATTTTTAAAAATCTTGTAGAACAATATCTTGTCAATACAAAGTTTCAGAAAATTAATGCTGATATAGTTCAAACTACTCATTAGAACTGGAAACAGAGATATTTGGTTCTGAGGCTCCTCGTTGTTCATTGTGTTGGCAAGTTAGAGAAATGCATGTGCTCATTCAATATAATCAATTAGTTTTTTAATTGCAAAAAGCCTGTGCAAGTCTTTCTGTTACATTTTATGTTAGGAGTGAATCACATTGTATAATATCCTGCTATAATAACCCAATTTAAAGTTTCTGAGGCTTCTACATGGATACTTTGTGACATGAGGAAAGCCTATTTCCATAAAATGGATAGACAATCCCATGAGTGGCCAATTGTCAATTTTCTTACTCCAATACAATGGAGTAAGAGAGTACCAATACAATTCCAGATGAATTGATACAATGGTACATTTCAAAATGAAAGATAGCAAGGAAAAGGAAAGATTAAATACAACAAATAGCAGCTTAAAAAGAAATAATAGGAAAGAGTTCCTAGAGCAAAAGAGTAAACTGATTGCTAATGAAAATGATAAATAAATATGTGATCAATCCTTCTGCCTATAATGCAACATCAATTACTTTTAGCTTTGTGATAAAACTTCATATGTTTACACTTCTGCATTTTTTACCTCAAATATTAAATAGGAATAATAATAATACCTACATCATAAAGTGATTGTGAAAGTTTAATGAATTAATATTCTAGAGCACATAGATTAATACCTGCTACATAGAAAGATCTCGATAAATATTAGCCAATACTGTTACTGGTGTTAATGATGTTATTTAATGTTCTGTGAAAGTACTTGGACACCATCAGCTGGGAAAAAGATAATGATGGATTTATCTTAATTCTCTGAACAGCGGTTTATGGTGTTTGGAAAAATTACTCAGTCAATTCAAGCCTCAATAGTTGCATCTTGAAAATAATACTAATAGTCCAATATAGGGATCTGGCAGCATCCTCGTCAGGGTTAAACATCAAGCATGAAAAGCCCCAGAACAGGTCACAATGTGCCGGTCTGTCATAGACACCAACAGTCAGGAACTACCACCATAAGTGTACATTTCCTAAGAATTTGCATACTAACTGCTGCATTGGCCATAAGAAAAAGCTTGAAAATTGGAAGTATTTGAAAAATAATCATGTTAATGAGTTTCAAAAGAATACATTTCAATCAAATTGTTTTTCTCCTATCTGCAGTTATCCCAATTTGCTATTTAAAAGCACTCTTAATTGTACACGCCACACTTTAGAGCAATGGAAAGATCTTAAATATATTCTCAAAGACTGCAACATTTGAACTCAAACACTGTTCAACTTTTATTTTGAAACACATCTCTGGTTTAGCTCTTGTAGCTAGAAATTCAAACACAAACACAGTTCTCTTATTTAAAAATGTATAGGTATACGTATGGAAGTGCATGGTTGTAATTTGGTGCAAATGTAATCTGGAAGGAATGCCTGACACACACATCTAAAAATTAAACAAGGCTGCAAAGCTAAGTGCCAAAAGAATGATGCAAACAAGAATGCACAGCAGTGGGTGTCAGTTTTTAGATGGTAGCTGACTGAGAAATCAGAGAACCTGAGTCCGAGTTTGAAATTTTATTGTCCTGGGGCGAGGTTCCCGGTCTGGGTGCTCAGGGTGCAGGCCCTGGAAGTTGTGACCCCCTAGGAGCGGCAGGGTTAGATATAGGCTAGCTAGTGGGGGGGTGCTGACGATGCCTACAGGGCCTCTTGTGGTAGGTGAGGTGTTTCGCACACTTTAGGGCCAGGGGCAGAACTAAGGGCCGTGTGCCGTGGGGGTCCTTTGTTTGTCAGGGCAGGTCCTGATTGACTGAGTTTGAACAGCTGTATGCCTGGATGTTCATGGGTTCTAGTTTGGGTGGGGGCCTTTCAGCCAGAGGCTACCGGGCCAGGCCTGACAGTTGTGACCCAGGACTCCATACACAAGCCAACAGTTGTGGATAAACCACAAATTTCAGGACAGAATTAGAAAGAAAGAATAAACTTATAGCATTATCTAGAATAATAGTCAACTTTATCTCAATGTCTTCTTATAGCTACGTCTGTTTCTTCTTTCTTTATTCTTTATAAGTTTATCTGTTTGTTTAATATTTTTATTCTTTTGCCAAAGAGAGATTCCTCTTTTCTGTACAGCAGCTTTTGTATAGACTTGAAACTACATGTTGGAATAAAAAGATGAAAAGACAAAATCCCTGGTTTGAAGGGGGAGGCAGGGATTAGAATCATCTTTTTGTTTGATTTTCCAGGTAATAAAATGCAAAGCTGCTGTGCTTTGGGAGCTAAAGAAATCCTTCTCCATTGAGGAAGTGGAGGTTGCACCCCCCAAAACTTATGAAGTTCGCATTAAGGTGAAACACTTTTTTCTGCTTCTATTTAATTGAGGTTTTATATAATTTTTAAAAATCAAAGAATATAAACATATGGAAACAACCAAAATCCATTAAGAGAAGCTCCATATATAAATCATGGTAATCCAGACAATGGGATTATATTGGTTGTTAAGTAAAGGTATCAGCAAAGTTCTTTGAAGTGGTTAAAGAGCAGGGAATGTATTTATTCCCCCAGCAAAATAAAGAGTTTGCCTTTCTTCAGAAAAAAAAACTGCAAAGTAAAATATATTAAGATAAAAATTAATTAGGATTTGATTATATAATATAAATGGTCATTTTCTAGGTGCTAATCTTAAATTTTTACTTCTGTAAAACGCATGCATTCCTGTACACTATAAATAAGATTTACATATTAAAGAGAAAATTTTTTCACACATTATTCTATATTTTTAAAGCAGGAAAGGGAATCAGTTGAGGGTCTATATTGAACAATATAAAGGACAAAAAATGTTTTATTTGGTCAGAGTGAGGAATCAGCAAAATCCTTGAAAATTCTTTAGAAACCCAAATTCAGAGAAGTAGTGGGTAATACATTTTTCTGAATGTAAATATTTTCCCTTTCCATCACAGATGGTGGCCACAGGAATCTGTCGTTCAGATGACCATGGGGTCACTGGGTCTCTTGTCACACCACTTCCTGTGATCTTAGGCCACGAGGGAGCCGGCATCGTGGAGAGCGTTGGTGAGGGGGTGACTGCATTCAAACCAGGTACAGGTTCACTCAGGGGATGTGTCTGCATTCAGCCTTCCAAAGGTCAAGTGGCCTGGAGGAGGAAACTAAGACCTTGAGACGTGTAAGACCTGCGCAGGTTCCAGCAGCAGCCAATGGTGGAGCTAGAACTAGACAGGGATGTCCTTGTTTCTCTCTCCCTGCCTGACTTCCTTCATGTGTCCAGGCAGGTCCCCAGGACAGACCTCATGATTCTCCCCTTCAGCAGTGACTCATGGAGCCCCTCCTGGATGTCAGGCCCCAGGTTAGATCCTGGGACACTGGAAGACCAAGGAGTCAGAGTGACTGCAGTCCTGGGGTTCACACTCTAATTAAAATTACTTTAGTATTCTTAAGCATTGTCTTCCTTCAGGTCCCAAAACAAAACAATAAATGGGACAAGGGAAAAACTATAGAAGTCAAGGAATAACAAAATGTCTACATCCCAAGACTCTGGGTTAATATATGGGAATCATGATTCACTGAGTTCACAGGATAGGCTGTGAAGCTAAGACTGCATCAACGTGATACCATTTATGTCCAGCAGTGGAACCTGGTCACTGATTCTTCCTCTTATGTGGCCTCCCTTCTTGAATGTAGAACAAATGAAACAGACCAGATAGAGGAGTTTTGGCAGAAAGAATGCTGCCCAAAGAGTGTCTATTTTATTACCTTTAACCATTGATAAAAATGCCTGATTATGAACTATTGACTAAATATTTCATTTTTAGTATTTAATATCTTAATTGTATTGTGTATTAATATTCACAAATATTTAGGTAAGGGGTGAATATGATGGAAAATATCCACACTATCCTTTCCACCTAAATGTTATCTAATAGATATAATGGTCCAATCATTATTTTGATCATAGGGAATAGGTAGCTTGATTGATTAAAAATAAAAATGGTGTTTTATTCTAAACACCAGTAGACATAATCTCTCCCTTTGAAATACATGTTAAAATGACCCGTGAAGAGAAGAAAATAAGTTATTTGTTTGAGGTTGAACTTTTATTTCCTTTTTACAAAAATAAAGTGATGCCTTTACTATATACCCCTGCTCCCTCCAACATAGGAGAAAACATAGATAATTCAAAAATTAAGTAACTGTATAATCCATTTCGGCCATATTTCTTATTCTACAAGAAAGTGCCTGACTTGGAAATGAATAGGATATTCAGAGAAATATCTTGAATTCCTCTTGTTTGACACATTCTTGTTAGTTTTCCAGGAAAAGAACCAAATTAAATGACCTTCAAAATAAAGATAAGGAAGAGATTTTGTAATCATATTTATGAAAACACTCAATATTATTGCACTTCAAGGATTACAAAATATCACATCTCCATTTTAATGGTTAGCTTGCAACTAAAATTTATATTAATGCTTACAGTGAGAATACTGAAGGTTTAATTAACTAAGATTATATGAAAAAAATGTGTAGAGACCCAGCAGAAATCTAGACATGATAAAAGATGATTATTCATAAAGTATAAACAATACAAATTCAGATTGTTTGCCACATTTGCATTTTTTCTTTGGGAATCCTCAGGCCAATATAAAACCAAACTGATAAGCTTTGTTGACAGTCAAGGATACAGTGGTGATTGCACACTATTTATTGGGAGATGCTTCCAAAACAAATAAGTTTAATATATACATCAAAACTGTAGGTTCTGGTTGCAACAATTAGGTAGAAATTTTTAAAGGATTTGTTTTATCCTTTTCCAGGTGATAAAGTCATCCCATTGTTTACACCCCAGTGTGGAAAATGTGCTGTTTGTAAACACCCAGAAGCCAATTTCTGCATGAAAAACGAGTAGGTTTCTGATAGTTTGCACATAGGGCCAATGCATTTGCACATCAGGTGAGCTCCTGCCTCATGCCCTTCTGTTTCTGTCTCTGTTTCACTGGCCAGTCTGACCAACCCTCGGGGGACCATGCAGGATGGTACCACCAGGTTCACCTGCAAAGGGAAGCCCATTTACCACTTCGTGCACACCAGCACCTTCTCTGAGTACACAGTGGTGGATGAGATCTCAGTGGTCAAGATCGATGCAGCAGCACCACTGGAGAAAGTCTGCCTCATTGGCTGTGGATTTCCTACTGGTTATGGGTCTGCAGTCAAAGTTGCCAAAGTAGGAATAACCAGATGCATTAACCCCACATATACTCAAGCTCTCAGAAACATTTTTCTCACAGGAATCTTAGATCATTCCTCTAAACTGTGCCAGCTTTCCCCGTTACCATATAGAATTTATATATACCTTAGAATTTGGGGTGTGATTAAAGATAGAATATGGCCCCAGAAGGAATTGCAAGCCTATCCTAAAAAACCAGTCACCTGCCTGTCAAAGAACAAGCTGTTGATATTTAGGAGAGTTGGGCATAAGAGTATAAGTAATTCTGATAGCATTCAATAGTGGCGTCTTATCCAGCTTAGATGTTTCCTAACAACACTTCTTATTCCATTTTTGTCCTCTCCAAAAACGCAGGTCACCCCAGGTTCCACCTGTGCTGTGTTTGGCCTTGGTGGAGTTGGATTGTCTGCCGTCATTGGCTGTAAGGCAGCTGGAGCAGCCAGGATCATTGGGGTGGATATCAACAAGGACAAATTTGCAAAGGCCAAAGAGCTGGGGGCCACTGAGTGCATCAACCCTCAGGACTTCCAGAAACCCATCCATGAGGTGCTGAAGGAAATGACTGGAGGTGGTGTGGACTTTTCGTTTGAAGTCATTGGACGGTTTGACACCATGGTATGTACCATGACATGCCCAGATTCATGCTTCTTTAATCAAGGGGATATTTTTAAATAGCAGAATATTAATATTTTTATAAGTACTATTTTTAAATAATGAATTGCAATTTTCTATCACTTGTTTCTTACTGATGATTATTTTATCCATTGTTATAAGGAATCCTTCATTCTATCAGCTAAGGAAAAATGTCTCAAGTCAAAGTTCCCGTTACAGGTTGTTTAATAATAAGGCATTATAAAGTTATTCTATTAACTTTGGTAAAAAATCTCAAAATGAAGGAAATATAAATAATAAATATTCTGCCCTCAAATTCAGAAAATTGGATTTTCCCCATATTCTTAAAAAAAATGTGTTAATTTTTAATATGTCTGTGAATTAAGATTTCTCTTTACATGTCATACTCTGACTAAAAATAATAATGATCACTTTTAGACCAAAAAATCATTCTATTAACCTAAATATGCCCTAAAGAAAGTTACACTTTTAATGTCTCACTAGATATCCCCATAACAGACAGCATGGTGCTTGGTGCTTAATAGTCAGCCAATTCTATGTCTGATATAAAAAACTATGACAGATTTTACTACCAAACAAATTTAAGTCAAACATATCTCAAAACATTTGTTCTGGTTTGCTAGTTGCTGGAATGCAATATACCAAAAACAGAATGGCTTTTATAAAGGGGAATTTAATAAGTTGCTAGTTTACAGTTCTAAGGCCAAGAAAATGTCCCAATTAAAACAAATCTATAGCAATGTCCAATCTAAAGCATCCAGGGAAAGATTCCTTGGTTCAAGAAGGCTGATGAAGTTCAGGGTTTCTCTCTCAAGTGGAAGGGCACATGGTAAACACAGTCAGTGTTTCTCTCATCTGGAAAGGCATCTGGTGAACACAGTCATGGTTTCTCTCTTGGCTGGAAGGGCACATGGCAAGCAAGGCATCATCTACTAATTTCTCTCCTGGCTTCTTGCTTCATGAAGCTCCCCGAGAGGCATTTTCCTACTTCATCTCCAAAGGTCACTGGTTTGTGGACCCTCTGCCTCATGGTGCTGCACCATTCTCCTCTCTCTCCGATTCTCCCATTCTCCAAAATGTTTCCTCTTTTTTAGGACTCCAATAAGCCAATCAAGACCCACCCAAATGGGTGGAGACATGTCGTTACCTAATCCAGCTTAACAACCACTCTTGACTAAATCACATCATCAAGGGAGATGATCTGATTACAGTTTCAAACATACAGTATTAAATAAAAATTATTCTACCTTTATGAAATGGGATTTTGATTAAAACATGACTTTTCTAGGGGGCATACATCCTTTTCAACCAGCACAGGATTACATGCAAAAAATAGCATTACTACAATTACATTCAAGAAAATTAGGTTACTGCCCACTGGCTAATAGTAAAGCACTCAATAAATGTTAGCTGGTTTTATTTTTTTCAGATACTATTACCAACCTTGAAGTGCTTTCAACATCTTTGGAGTTTCCATGATATCATTTTCATATAAATATAAATATCATGAATTGTGATGGATAACATCTCTAGCTCTATTGCACCTAACTAGAATTCTCTAAAACCTAAAGAAAGAGTCCTTGCATCAATCAATCCCCATTGTTTACATTACCCCATATATTCAAGCAATGTTATACATATAGAGTAGCATTCTGAGAGTAATGATTTTGCAGAACTAATCTAGTAAAATATGCCATAGACAACTGAAGTTCCAAGAGAATCCAACTTTTTGCAAGATGGCAGTTTTTCTCCTTAAATTCTTATTGTATTTCTTCCATATTCTCACATGGAAGAGATTGTCACTTTATTTAATGATGTCAAATGTACAAATTTTATGGATATTTGATCTTCCAACCCATACTCCAAACCCAAAAGATTAATAAGTATACATTACTGGGAAATCCTAAACAATTTTCTTACTAGAGAATGTATTCAGAACCTCAATGGAAGATAAGGCCATTACATTTCAAAATAATGGGTGAAATTTAAAGTAAAACCAACATACATTTTGAGAGATAAATGTAACATAATATGTCCAATTTAGAGATAGATACTAAAGTAAGAATCCATTAAAAGGAAGTAAATAAAGTAGACCAGAGACAAATTTTATTAACGTAATCAACATTACATTTTGTTCACTATCAAAATATTTGTTCTAAGTATGAAGCTAAAAGTAACTGCTAAATAAATAAATGAGAAATTATTAACTACCTCATAGATGGACTTAAGATTCACATGATGATAAAGTATTACCATTTGGGGGGGACCAACTTTATCTATGTCTATAATAATGTTTTCCTCTTTAATACTTTATAATAAAAATCTATGTACAAACAATACATCCTTTAATTCTCTCATCCAAAAATATTTTCTGCCCATTCCCTAATGCCACAGCAATTACAGACACACAAAGGAGAATAAAGAAGGAAAACACAAAATTTCTACTCACAATCTAAGTTGATTTTACATGAATTCTTAAGTGTATCATGAGTGGGAACTATCAAAGGACTTATTTTACAATGCTGAATATTAATTTCATTCCAGGTGGAAGCCCTGTCATGTTGTCACGAGTCATACGGCACAAGCGTCGTTGTAGGGGTGCCTCCAGGTTCCCAAAACCTCTCCATGAACCCTATGTTGCTGTTGACTGGACGCACCTGGAAAGGAGCAATTTTTGGGGGTATATAATTTGTTTTAAGGGGGTGGATTCTTATTGAGCAGGATTTGTTCCATTTTACAAATAATAAGGCCAGGGTTTGAAAAGCAATGTTGTAAAAGATCAGTTAAAAGTCCTAATACATCTGTAGGCTAAATATCTACTAGATTGAAAATGAATGCATACTGATGTTCCCAAGATTCACCATCTGATGTCCCAAACTAGCTGAGACGTATAGCAATACCTGTTCTGATACTGGTGACCCAATAAGGCACTGAAATACTCAGTAGTACCCAGGAAATCCATAGCAATAGTTTGTGATCACATTATTAACCCAAATTAGATAACCCTAAATTGACTCACTGAATTTGGGCATAATCATCTGAACTATAATTACTCTATAAGAGTGTTGGTAATGAAGGGTCCTAGTATACCAGGGGTAAACAAAAAAAAAATGCAATTTACTACACAAGGATATTTAGCACATTATCGCTTACCAACCCCAGTTATAGCAGTCTGTCCAATGCAGCTCATTTTATACATTTTGATTTTAATTATCATTGAAAGCTCTCTTCTCCAATTCTACTGATTGCTGCCTGAATCTACAAATGATGTCTTCTTCTTTCTAGGCTTTAAGAGTAAGGATTCTGTCCCCAAACTTGTGACTGAGGTCATGGCCAACAAGTTTCCCCTGGATTCATTAATAACCCATGTTTTACCTTTTGAAAAAATCAATGAAGGATTTGACCTACTTCGCTCTGGAAAGAGGTAGATTATTGTTTCCTTCTCTCTTTATGGGGTGGACTAGGTTTACAGAGAAAATTGTATTTGCTCAAAAATTTGACATATCTATAAGAAGTAGAAGGATGAGAATAAAAGTGGAGTGCTTGATTTTCCCTACCAGTTCATTTGCATGTAGAATATTTTACATCTAATTGTGAGGAACCAAGAAATGGTACTTCTCATTTCAATTCTGCTAAAGCCAATTTTTGTGGCTTCCACAAATATGTAAGATCAGAACAATTCAACCTTTTGACAGTAGGACACTCAGCCTTGAAAGAAAAAAGGATCAGAGTCACACAGTCATCATCAGACCATGGAGCCCTTGCAGCCTCTGCCTGGCCCCCAATACAGGCTGAGCATTAATGGATGGATATTTAGATTATAATCAGGACATCCCAAAATTTCTTTCTAGAAGTAAGCAGAGCTACATTGGGATTGTTTCCCATACAAATATTAGTAGTTCTTCCTAAAAGACACTGACTGTTACTGTTATTTCATTTTGTAGTATTCAAAGATATGTTCACAAATAAAAATTATTGGAAAGGGTTAGGATTCAAAATGCTATTTTTAAAAAATTGCTTAGAATATAAGAAACCATTTTCACCCTCTAACATGTGACTCTTGCTATCACCCAATAAGATGAATTTTGTCATCTGCCTTGATATGAGGCACAACTAGTAATAGGCAATTGTATTCAAACCCAACCTTCTAATTCAACAGTCCTTGCTTTTACTTTACCCTCACTCTTCCCATGAGGTTTTCAATTTAAATAATATATCTTAGGCAACATGGATGTAATATTATACTAGATACTATATCTGACAAAAATATGCAAGTATATTTTTGAGAAAGCTAAGAAGCTAATATCCACATATCCTTGGCTACTCTACAAAGGATCTTATCTGTATCACCTCATGTGCTTCCCAAGGAATACTGCTATTTTGTCTTAATTTCACTGTTTAAGAATGGAGATGAAACTCAGTCAGGGCATGCACTTAATAAGCACAGGAGCCAGAATTCAAAGGTAGATCTGTTTCTTAACAAAGCTGATTAATTTTCTATTACAGTACACTGACTCACAAGAGCTCATATATATGTACACACACTCATATACATATATATACACATATTTAAGTATCCAGTTGATCACAGTAGTCAACAAATTTCAGTCATTGTCCCATGGTGGGCATTTTTTGTTAGGTTGAGGTTTAAATGAGTTAATGCATGAAAAGTACCTACAAAGTTCATGGGAGTTAGCAAGAATTTACCCATAGTCATTATTCACTGTTGGTTTATATTCGTTAATTTGCAGGCACTCAGAATTTCAAAAGTTATTTTTTGAGATACTAATATAGAAAGAAGTTTATAGGGATGTATATCACAAGGTGATGTGTGAGCTTTAATTTGAAGAAAACATGAGAGAGAACAAGTAAAAGATGAGTTTCCCTTTTATTTGTTTGCACTAGAAAGTATAGGGATGGGAATGGAGTGGCTAGAAAAACAGCCAGGCTTCCACTGAGACAAAGAAATCCTCCGTAGACTCTCAAGAGGAAGAGATCAAATATCTGATGTTAAAATAATTAATGTATTTCCTTTTCTATTTCAGTATCCGTACCATACTGACATTTTGAGGCCATCACTTGCATCTATCTTCTGACTGCACCATGTCGTCATCAGCTGGAACACCTGACTAACACCAGTATTGACCCTACCCTTCAGAGAGCTTATCAATAAATAAACATGTGAGCGTTCCAAAAGAAACAGAAATTCTGTGAAACCTTTTTTTGTTTGTTTTTTACCACTAAAAACAATTTGTTGGCATGAAATACTATAATTATAGATGTGTGAAAATTTTAAATCTTAAAGTCTCTTAACATAATCATGTATATTTATGTATAAAACATACATAAAGTTTACTTTATTTAAAATATATAAAAGAAGTCATTTTAAATTACACTAGACATAATAAATATGGAACTTGCTTTGTTAGAAATCTACAGTATTCATCCAAGCAAAGGCTAAACTTCCAATGCCAACTAGACAAAAATTAAAGATTTACAAAAACCAGTTTCCTAAAAGTACTATTTTTAATACCTATAAGAGGTATACTTAATACCTATAAGATGAAACTCATTTTGGTGCTTTTGTTTCCATTCAAACATTTATACATTCATTTTTTTCATAGAACCAGATGTTTCTGTTACTAGAAACATGTATCCAAAGTCTTTTTTTTATGTCATGGGTAGACACCAGGAATTGAACCTGGGCCTCTGGCATGGCAGGCGAGAACTCTGCCACTGAGCCACTGTTGCCCACCCCCAAGTCTTTTATATCTTTTTAAATCAATTTAACATTCTAGCTCTTCAAAACAAGGACAGAGAAATCCAAAGAAATAACTCAGACCATCTGTGTTAAATTATGAAGAGATGATTGACTTCATGACAAACCTTGTTTCAACTTATACGTGAAATATTATGGACAGATTATTGAAAAAAATTCAGGTCCACATATCTAAGGTAAGTTCTCTTTACCTTAGAACTCTACAAATTCTCATGTGGAGCATCTGCTTTAGCAACCTTCCCATGATATGGGTCTGGATGCCACATTCAATGTCTGGCTTATACATTCTCTTTCAACTTGATTTGGTTTAATTTCTTCAGGAGTTAGTTATATCCAGCACGTTGCTTGAACTATGTTCAAAAACACAGGAATGTGCCTGGCAAAAGTCTGAAGTACACAATTTATTTCTTAGAGCACTTTCAAGATTACATGAAGTTTGCACAGATGGTATTTTCCATATACTCACTCTCTCCCACACCAATGGGCAATTTCTCCTATTAATGTCATCTTGCATTAGTTTGATACATTTGAGAAATTCATTACCAATATTGATACATTATCATTATTAACTAAAGTCTATGGAATATTTTGTGTTTCTTTTTTTGCTTTTTGCTTTTTGCTTTGCACAGTTCTATGGGTTTTTTACAACTGCAATATTTCAGATGTTTTACCATCATGATATTGTACACAATAGTGTTACTGTCCTAAAAATGCACTGTGCAAATGAGAGGCATATGAAATGGTGAATATCAGCTGGATTTTTGAGTCTAGGAAACTTTCCTCCTCCTTACAATTGAATAATATTCCCTTGTCTATATATACCACTTTTTTATACTGGTGCAATGATGATGAATTCTTTTTATCTTTTATTTTTATTTTTTTATTGAGAAATCTTCACACACATACATTCTATATACATATCATGTACATATTTATTGTATGATACAATATCATCACATAGTTGTGCATTCATCGCCATGATCATTTTTAGAACATTTGCATCACTCCACAAAAAGAAATAAAAAGAGAAAAGAAAAATATCATACATTTCATACACCTCAACCCTCCCTCACATTGACCAATAGTGTTTCCATCTACCCAATTTATTTTACCCTTTCCCCCTTATTACTTATCTTCTTATCCATACTTTTTACTCATCTGTCCATACCCTGGATATAAAGAGCATCAGACACAAGATTTTCATAATCACACAGTCACATTGTAGATGTTATATCTTTATACAATAGTTTTCAAGAATCAAGATTATTGGAATACAGCTCTACAGTTTCAGGTACTTCCCTCTAGTCACCCCAATACACCATAAAGTAAAAATAGATATCTATATAATGTGTGAGAATAATCTTCAGGATAACCTCTTGACTCTGAAATCTCTCAGCCACTGAAATGCTATTTTGTCTCATTTCCCTCTTTCCCCTTTTGGTTAAGAAGCCTTTCTCAGTCTCTTGATGTCAGGCCCCAGCTTATCCTGGGTTTTCTGCCCCATGTTGCCAGGGAGATTTACATCCCAGGAGTCAAGTCCCACATGGGGGGAGGGCAGTGAGTTCACCTGCTGAGTTGGCTTAGAGAAAGAGGCCATCTCTGAGCAACAAAAGAGGTTCTCTCAGGGTATCTTTTAGGCCTAATTTTTTTTTTTAAGGGGAACCAGCCACCCACACAGAACGGCGCCTGTGCACGAGCATGGAAGGCCCGCCCCCTAGGCCTAATTTTAAGTAGGCTTAGCTTATCCTTTGTAGAAATAAGTTTCATAGGGTGAACCCCAAGGTCAACGGCTTAGCTTATTGAATTAGTTTCCCCACTGTTTGCGAGAATATCAGAAATTCTCCAAATGGGGAAGTTGGATATTTCCTCCTATCTCCTTAGCTCCCCAAGGGCACTTTGCAAATACTTCTTTATTCACTGTCCAAATTACTCTTGGATTTATCAGGGCATCACAGTAACCTGGACAAATCAACAAAATCTCTTGCCCTATTCAAGACTCCATGTACTTATGGTGTTAAACTAAACTGATCATACAAGGTAAGTTAGGAAATGCACTATCCAAAATATAAGTTTTGCACCAAATAAACATCTCTCCCTTTGGTCTTACAGAGAAGTTTAAGCTTTAAAATGTATATAGCACATTTTGATAATCTATTCATCAGTCGATGGACACTTGGGTTGCTTTCATCTTTTAGCAACTGTGAATAATGTCACCATGAACATTAGTGTGCAAATATCAGCTTGTAATCCTGCTTTCAGTTTCTCTAAGTATATACCTAGTAGTGGAATTGCCAGATAATATGGCAATTCTATACTTAACTTCCTAAAGAAATTCCAAACTTCCACAGTTACTGCACCATTTTATATTCCCAACAGCAGTAAATGAGAGTTCCTATTTGTCTACATCCTTTACAACACATGTAATTTTCTGTTGCTTTAATAATGGCCATTCTAGTAGGTGTGAAATAATATATCATTTTAGTTTTGATTTGCATTTCCTTAATAGCTAGAGATGTTGACCAACTTTTCATATGCTTTTAGTCATTTGATTTCCTCTTTGGAAAAATGTACAGTCAAATTTTTCGACCATTTTTAATTGCATTGTTTGTCCAATTAAACAAATTGGATTTGTTTACTGTTGAGTTGTATAAATTCTTTTATATTCTGGATATTAAACCCTTATTGGATATGTGGTTTCCAAATATCTCCTGCTATTGATTAAGCTGCCTGTTCAGTTTCTTGACAAAATCCTTTAAAACACAAAAATTCTTTAATTTTGAGGAGGTCCTATTTATCTTTTTTTTTTCTTTCATTGCTTCTGTTTTGCATGTAAAGTCTATGAAACCACTGGGTACCACAAGATCTTCAGCATATTTCCCTATATTTTCTTCTAGGATTTTATGATCCTGCTCTTATTTTTAGGCTTTGTTCGATTTTGAGTTGATTTTTGTATAATGTGTGAGAAAAGGGTCCTCTTTCATTCTTTTGGATATGGATATCCATTCTCCAACCACCATTTGTTGAAGAGAATCTTCTGTCCCAGTTGAGTGGACTTGGCAGCCTTGTCAAAAATCAGTTGACCACATATGTGAAGTTGCATTTTGAACTCTAAGTTCAATTCCGATTATTAAAATGCATATCTGTATGCCAGTACCATGCTATTTGACTACTAGTAGCTTTGTAATATGCTTTAAAGAAAGGACCCATGACTCCTCTAACTCTGTTCTTCTTTTTCAAGATATTTCTGGCTATTTGGGGCCCCTTAAATTTCCAATCCTTTGATAATTGGATTTTCATTTCTGTAAAGCAGGCCACTGGAATTTTGATTGGGATGCCATTGAATCAGCAAATTAATTTCAGTAGAATTGATACCTTAATGTTATCTCATATACCAATCCATGAACCCAGAAAGTTCTTCCATTTATTTAGGTCCTCTTTGGTTTCTTTTAGCAGTGTTTTATAATTTTCTGTGTACAGGTCCTTTACAGCCTTAGTTAAATTTATTCCTAAATATTTTATTCTTTTAGTTGCTATTATAGATGAAATCTTTACTTCATTTCCTTCTCAGCTTGCCCCTACCTGTGTATAGAAACACTGATTTTTGATTGTTGATCTTGTACTCTGCCAGTTTTCTGATCTTATACTAGTTTAGTAGCGTTCAGGACTTTCTACATATAAGATCATCTCATCTGAAAATAGTGAAAGTTTTACTTTTTTCTTTTTTAATTTGAATTCCTTTTATTTCTTTTTCTTGGCTAACTATTCTAGCTAGAACTTCTAGCATAATGTTGAATAGCAGTGGTGACAGTGGGTATCCTTGTCTTGTTCCAGATCTTAAAGAGAAAGCTTTCAGCCTTTCACCACTGAGTATAATGTTAGCAGTGGGTTTTTCATGTTTTCTCCTTATCATGCTGAGGAAGTTTCATTCTCTCCCTCTCTTCAAATTATTTTCTTCAAAAAAGGATATTGTCGAATGCCTTTTCTGCATCAATCAATATGATCATGTAGTTTTCCCCCTTTGATTTGTATTGAGGTATATTACATTAATTGAATTCCTTGTGTTGTTGAACACACCCTTGAACACCTGGGATAAAACATACTTGATCATGGTGTATAATTGTTTTAATGCCCTGTTGGATTCTATTTGCAAGTATTTTCTTGAGGAATTTTTGCACCTATATTTATTAAGGAAATTGGTCTGCAATTTTCTTTTCTTCTAGGATCCTTACCTGGCTTTAGTATTGGGGAATTTTGGCTTCATAGAATGAGTTAGATAGTGTTACCTTTTCTTCATTTTTTTTTAACGTTTGAGCAAGATTGGTGTTAATTCTTCTTGGAATTATTGGTAGAATTCACCTATGAAGCCACCTTATCCTGGTCTAGAACACTAAAACATCATCCATTAATGACCTTCAAGATAGAACCATCATCACCAGGGGCAAATGTTGCGAGGAGGACAAGGGAGAAAAAGGAATTTACTGAGTTTGGCTACAAGTTGTTATTACTGGAGATCTTTGCAAGAACAATATTCATGGAGTTTTCAGGTTGCTTTCTAGATGGGAGCACTTGAAAGTAATGTTTTCCTCCTGCTGAATTGTACTTTCCCATTAAATAGTCTGAAATGATGCTGAGATGGCCACAACAGCCTAGAAAATGTATTCAACCCATATGTATTAGTTTGTTAAAGCTGTTGGAATGCAATATACCAGAAATAGAATGGCTATTATAAAAGGAATTCATTACAAGTTTATAGCTCTAAGGCCATGAAAATGTCCAAATTAAGGCACCAACAAGAGGTTACCTTCTTTCAAGAAAGGCTGATGCTGTCCAGAACACCTCTATCAGCGAGAAGGCACGTGGCTGAAATCCGCTGGTCCTTTGTCCCCAGTTCCGTTGCTTCCAGCTTCTGATGTCAGTGGTTTCCTCTCTAAGCCTCTGTGCGCCTTCACTTTGTTTCTCCAGGACACAACTGTGGGTTCTGGCTTGCGTAGTATCTCATGGGAAGGCACATAGTGACATCTGCTGGGTTCTGCCAGTGTCGGCACTCCAAGCATCACCAAATGTTTCTGTAGGCTCTGAAGCAACTGTCCTCTAAGTGTATGCATCTGAGCCTTTTACAAAATGTTCTTCCATTTAAAGGACCCCAGGAAACTATTCAAGACCCACGCTGAATGGGTGGAGTCACATCTCCACCTAATCAAAAGGTCACACCCAAAATTGGGCACATCCCATTTCTGCGGAGATGATCAATCAAAAATATCTGCCCTACAATATTGAATTAAGAATAAAAGAAATGACTCCCCTACAAAATTGGATCAGATTAGAACATGAATTTTCTGGGGTACATAATAGTTTCAAACCAGCACACCATACCATGTTATACACAAAGTAATTTGAAATAACATAATTGTCTACAATTTTTCCTCACAGCCTTATAACTTATTGGCCATTGACAAGTATTTATTGAGGGTCCACATATGCAAAGCATTGCTTCTCTGAGGAATATACAGATTTATGACAAGTCTCCTGCTTTTGAGAAGTTTAAAATCTATTGAGAAAACAACCAGTGAGTGGTAAGAATAGAAGAGTGTGAGGTGTGTTGGGAGGGAGAAATAAAAATGTGGTCTGAGGTGACTATATGGAGAAAAAAACATGTGATTGGGCCTTGAAGAAAGGTTAGACTATATATGAAGGAGGATCAGAAAGGGCATCATGTCAGGGAGACAGAAATACCTAAAGGTCAAAGAGACAAGTATTCACACTGTCATCTGTGGTACTATGAGTGAGTTGCTTGACTGAGAAATAGGAGGTATGTTTGAACAGAGACAGTCATCAGGGATGAGAGACCCTCAGCTCAGGATTTGTTCGTTCTGCATATAAGAGACAGGGAAAGTGGAGCATATGTGCCAATCCAGAAAATTAATATACCAGTAGTGGTAGATAGATTGAGGTTGTAAAAGGAGATCAACTATGAGAAATTATCATGAGACATCAGTTGGAGAAATGATAGAGATCAGACCACAGAGATGAATGCAAAAAAAAAAAAATCAGGTAAAAATCATGAGAATTGGTGTCTGTCAAGTGAGAAGACCCAAAGATGACCATAACCCTGTGGTTCAAGGGAGAGGTGAAATTGATGAGTGGGGAACATCAAAAGAAAATGGCTTTAGAAAAGGAAGGAAGTGGGCTCTGTCCCAGAAATATGGATATTTGATGTAACAGGGACATTGAACAGATGTCCAACAAGCAGCCATAGGACTTCAGGTCCAAGATGTCAGAGGAGATGTGGAGGACATTCCAGGCAAAGGCAACAATAAGAAGTATGAAAATGAAAAGCATATCTCAAGATAAAGAACCAGAATATGTCCACATATCTGGAGTGAAAGAAGGAAAGATTTCTTTCAATAATGCCCTTCAATGCTTTTTAATTTAAATTGCTGCTAAAATTTAGTTTTCCTAATGCCCTTGACCAATTTGAACTTGAGCACCATTAGCTAGCCTAGTCCTCCCTGATATGAGGTATCCAAACATAAAGTGCCATTGAATTCCCACACTAAGTTAACGAGAAAGGTTACTATTATTAATACAGTCCATATCCTTTCATATACAAAGAAAGCAAATTAAAAACCAAAATATTTTTGTAAGAGAAACCAAAGCTGCTTTACTGTGAAAACAAATTCCCCCAAATGAGAATATGGCACCACAAGACACAGGAATGGTAAGATACCTCCTTTCTGAGCTCCTAAACGGAGTTAACAGTTTATAGGTCAGGTGTTCATGTGTCACCTTACACATAGCCTCTAATATTGTCCTGAACTGTTACTCCTAGATAACATTTCAAGGGCTTGTGTTTTACTATTGCAAAAACAAAGTTATTGCCTATACCTAATTCCCCCAGTATCTAACATAATACAATGCATACCAGTAGGGAATAAAAAATAAAGCTATGTTACTAAATCTTTTGCCAGTTTGACATTACAATTGGCAATAATTCACATATTACTGTAAAGTCAAATTTCACTAGGTCTACCACGCCTAGGCTACAACTTTAGGATGAAAACTGGGATAACAGAAGCAGAAAGTATACTTAGCAATCAGGCTGAGAGTGATGAAGGAAAGCCCAGTTCGAATAGGTAACAGACATTAATGTAAAAAACTAGAGCTGAAATGGAAACAGCCTAGCAAAACTGAAATCTCCAAAAAGACTGTAGAATCAATTTCCTCAATACTTATTAAAGAGATGAAAGTTAAAATAAAACAAGTCTCCATTTTGTGTATTACTGCCACATAATTTAAAAATATAAACATGTACTTTTCCAAAGTGGTCAAATTATAGTAAAATTGTCGCACATGCCCCAGACCCTTGGCATTAGCATATTCAGTATCTTAAGTTTTGATTATCAAAGAAAGGTGTGCTGGTCCACAGCATGTAGTGTTTTCAATGTAGCTATGGCATAAATGTGAATTATGAGCCATGAGAGCCAAACTGCAGGGACAATTAAGGCTGTGAGTAAGCCTTATTGCCTGCCCAGGATCCTTATTTCTATTCTGTTTCTGTCTATACATCATTAAAGATACTATCATCCCTGTGAAATAGCCATAAAATGTTATTCCCTATAAAACACTTTGCATGGTGTTTGGTTTAGCAAGTGTTGAGAAAACAGAAAATTTTAACTAATTCACTGACTAATAAAAATTCATTTTATATAAAGAAAGAATAATAATGGAAGTGATCTTATTGGCTGGTATGATGGTTAGGTGCTGTGTCAACTTGGCCAATTGATGATGACCAGCTGTCTGGTCAGGCAAGCACTGGCCTGACTGTTGCTGCAAGGATGTTTCATAGCTGGTTGATAAACCAGAAGGCTGGGGTATTAAATCATCAGTCAGTTGATTGCATCTGTGGCTGATAACATCTGTGATCAACCAAGGTGTGCCTCCCACCCATGAATTAATTCAATCAGTTGAAGGGTTTAAAGGAGGAAGAGAGACTTTTTATGTTTATCTGGTGTCATGTATAAGGAAATATAATCATGAAAGTGACCCTCACATCACCACTTATTCACCAGATAATAGAATCTATCATGGGCATGGATATCCCGTCATATTCACAGGGTCCATCCGCACTTAACTGTAAGACCTACCAGGCATGCACACCAGGGTATGGAAGCTTGGGAATCCTCTTAGATTTCTGCCCAACACAGCATGACAGTAGAATTCATACCTAGTTATCCACGATGCCAAGTGCCTATAATCTATTAAAGCATGAGATTGACAGCAATTCAGTTAACATGTTTCACTTCAAGACTTTCAAGAATATCTGGTCAATCGTTAGTTTTATGAATCAGTGTGGTTAGGCTGTAGTACCCAATTATACAATTAAACATGATTCTAAGTATTGCTGTGAAGGTATTTTGTAGATGTAGTTAACATCTGCAGCCAGTTGACTTTAAGGAAAAGGAGATGACTTCTTTTGTAGGTTCAATAGATTTTAGGTTTAATAAGGTGGCTAGCTCTCATTCAATCAGTGGAAAGACCTTACCGGCAAAACCGAGGTTTCCCTGATGAAGAAGAAATTCTGCCTCAATACTACAGCACAGGCTCCTGTTCAAGAGTTTCCAGCCTGCTGACCTATGCTACGCATTTTAAACTTGCTTTATAAGCCACCATAATTGCATAGGCTAACTCCTTGAAATAGGTCTGTTACCTTACCCAAAGACTGGTATATTTGGCAAAGTAATTTTTACTATGGGGCAAATTGTTTAAATATTTAAGTATATACATGTACATATGAAGCTATCCCAGCACTGAAATTAGTCATTAAGTTTGTAATCATATATTCACATGGAAAAAGGGCAGAGGTGGGGAGATTATGTAAGTGTGGAAAATAGGATTTGGGAGCAAAAGAGAAAAGGTGAACAGACTGGAGAAAAGATGCAGGCTGTGTGAAAATATATTGCTGTGATTCCTTTACTTCTCATGAGACTTTATTAATTCAAATAGAGAGGGAGATTGACCGTAATAATTTCATGAAGTTTTTTTTAATTGACAACCAATATTATTGACAAAGAATTTTTATCTTCATAAGAAAACAACAAACAACTCAAGAACAAAATGGCCAATAATAGGAAATTCATAGCAGAAGAAATAAAAATAGCTAATAAGCATTTGAGAAGGTGCTGAGCCTCTTTGGTAGTAAGCATTGGAACAGAAAATAAAAGTAAATTAAAAAAAAAAAGTAAATGAGATATCATTACCCACCTGCTAGTTTATACTCCTGGTGGAAATTTAAATTCATCATATTAAAAATCACTATAGCAGGAACGAATATACTGTAAATTTAAAAACCATTTAAAAAGCACTCATCTATACAAACATTGCTGCCTTGAAAACAGATTTTAAAGATCTTCTCAAACATTGAAAATATGTGTCTAACTTATTTTGAAGAACGTCTCTGGTCAAGCTTTCTGAGCTAGAAATTCAAATACAAGCAAAGTTCTCCTGATTTTAAATTATATATACATTCATAAAGGAGTATGTATATTTTTCACTCTCTGTTTTAACCTGTGTATTTTCCATTCAAATGTATTTTGGAAGGAGTTCCTACACATAAGTAAGGTAGCAAAACAAATACACATGGGCAAAGTTCCAAATAAGTAATGAAAAATGAAGCACACAGAAGTGTTGGGAAGGGAAAAATCCAAGAAAGAGGCACGGAAGGAAACTGAGACAGAGAAAAAGTTTCCTAACAAGGAAGCAAATAGCACAGTATCTGCTTCATAAATTAACAGTTTCTGCTTAAGCAATAAATTGAGCAAGAGGGCAGTAGGTTATAGATGAATAGACAGTTAATCTTCCTGTGAAAGGCAATGAAGTAACAGTAACACAGGTACAGGCCACAGAGTCAACAAAACTTTGTAGAACAGCATGAGAATATATCAAGAATAAATGTCCTTGAAATTAAAAAAATGTTTTTTGCATGAGAAAGAACAAAGGAATGTCAGTATTGTAGGGTGTTCAAAATAGATGGTTATCCATATTTTAAAATTTCAACTTCTGTGTGAGACTAAAATTTATAGTTTGACTAGTGCATTTTCTAACTTAACTTGTATGGCCAGTTTAATTGAACAACATAAGTACATGGAACCTTGAATAGGGCATGAGATTTTGCTTGTTTGTCCAAGTTTCTGTGGTGCCCCAATAAATCCCAGAGTGATTTGAATAGTGAATAAAGAAGTATTTGCAAAGTCCCTTTGGAGGAATGGGGAGAGAGGGGGAAAAATTCAATTTTCCCATTTGGAGAATTCCTGATATTCTTGCAAGCAGTGGAGACAATCAAATCAATTGGCTGAGGCCTCGATCTTGGGTCTTTTGCCCCTATCAAATTTATTCTCTAAAGGATAGGCTAAGCCTACTTAAAATTCAGCCTAACAGTTACTCCCAGAGAACCTCTTTTGTTGCTCAGATATGGCCTCTCTCTAAGCCAACACAGCAAGTGAACTCACTGCCCTACCCCCTCTACATGGGACATGACTCCCTGGAGTATAAATTTCCCTGGTAACATGGGACGGAAATCCTGGGATGAACTGGGACTCAGCACCAAGGGATTGAGTAAACCTTCTTGACCAAAAGGTGGAAGAGAGAAATGAGACAAAATAAAGTGTCAGTGGCTGAGAGATTTCAAACAGTCAAAAGGTTATCCTGGAGGTTATTCCTATACATTTTATAGATATCCCCTTTATAGTTTATGGTATATTAGAATGGCTAGAGGGAAGTACCTGAAATGTAGAGCTGTGTTCCAATAGCCATGTTTCTGGAAGATGATTGTATAATGATATAGCTTTTACAATGTGACTGAGTGATTTTGAAAACCTTGTGTCTGATGTGCCTTTTTTCTGGGGTACGGATAGATGAGTAAAAAATATGGATAAAAAATAAACAAATAATAGGGGGAACAAAGGTTAATATAAATTGAGTAGCTTGAAATACTAATGGTCAATGAGAGGGAAAGGTAAGGGATATGTTATATATGAGTTTTTTCTTTTTTCTTTTTTATTTCTTTTGCTAGAGAGATGCGAATGTCCAAAAAATAATCATGGTGATGAATATAAAACTATGTGATGATATTATGAGCCATTGATTGTACACCATGTATAGAATATTTGTATGTCAAGAGAGTTTGTATGTTTGTTAAGTTTACAATAAAAATTAAAAAAAAAGAATAAATTTCCTTGGAGAAAAGAAGGCATGTAAAAATGGTCTTCTTCTGGCTAACTCTGCTCCTATTTCCTTATGTTATTACTTTACAGTTTAAAGTGTATATATATATATACATATATATATATGTACATATATATATATGTATATATATATATATATATATTCTTTTGCCAAGCAAGTGTTGTTCATATCGATATGGCTGTTATTCATACCGGACATGGGGTTAAATATTGAACATGCAAAGATAAAAAGACAAAATCACTGACTTCAAGACTGAGCGAGAACAAGTATTATCTTGTGTTTGATTTCTGTGCTTTGGGAGCTAAAGAAACTCTTTTCCACTGAGGAGGTGGAGGTTGCACCTGTGAGACCTATGGAGTTCACATTAAAGTGAAACATTTTCTGTCTCTATTAAATTAAGGTTTATGAAAATCAGAGAATATTACAAAGTGGGGATAAATGAAAAATCTTTCAAGAGGTGCTTTTTATATAATTTATGATAATCAGGAAAATGGAATTACATAGGTTGTAAAGGAAAGATAAATAGCATATATTGTTGATTTTTTGAAATAGTCAAAGTAATACCAGTAAAATATAAAAAGTATTAAGTGCTTTACAGAATTATGGTAATATCAGGATTTCAAAATCAATTAATAGTTGATGGTAGGCTATAAATGGCTATTTTCTCAGTTCTATTATTAAATTTCTACTTCTATAGAAAGCATGCATTATTATACATTATAAAAGATGCACATATTACAGAACAATTATTTTGTAGAGCATTCCAGATCATCTAAAGAAGGAAAGGAAAGTACCGGATGATCTTGGACTGAATAATCTCAGGAGTAAACTTAATTTTTTTATTTAACAGTAGTAGGTATTAGGCAAATCCTTGAAAACCTTTTAGGAGCCTGACTTCAGAAAACTGGAAATCTGCCTAAGGAGTAGGTGTGTCTGCCATAATTGGCTGTAAGGCAGCTGGAGCAGCCAGCATCATTGGGGTGGATATCAACAAGGACAAATTTGCAAAGGCCAAAGAGCTGGGGGCCACTGAGTGCATCGGCCCTCAGGACATCCAGAAATCTGTCCATGAGGAGCTGAAGGAAATGAGTGGGGGTGGAGTCATTGGTCAGCTGGACACCATGGTTTGTATGACCAGATTCATGCTTCTTTCAGAGAGAGGATTTGAAACAGCAGAATGTAAATATTAGGAATAAGTACTAGTTTTTTAAATTATGAATTGCAATATTCTATCATCTGTTACTTCACTTATAATTACTATATTATTATATATGGAATCTTTCATTTCATTAGCTAAGAAAAAATGCCTCAAATCAAAGTTCCCCATTAGATGTTATTTTATATCAATATTGCTTTTAAATTTTATCTAAGGGAATATTAATATTTTTGTATTATTTATATTTAATAAATTTAAATAATTAAATTTATTTTAGTAACTTGTAAAAAATATTTCAAACTGAAGGAAACGTAAATTATAAAATTCTCTTTTCAGCCTTAGAAAGTTTGATTTTTTTCCTATATACTCATTTAAAAAATCAATAATTTTTATGTTTAATGAGTTCAGATATGTTTTCTCATATCAAACTTTGACCAAAAGAAATAATGTGCAATGTTAGGCAAAAAAAAAAAAAATTATTTTATTAACTTAACATGCACTAGAGAATGTTATTGCCTTAATGTATCCCTAGATATCCCCACAGCAGGCAGAATAGTGTCTAGCTTTTAATAGACATCCAGTCTCTATGTGTTGGGCCGAAACTTATAATGCATGATGAATTTCACTACCAAATAATTTAGGACATACATACTGTGTAGCTTATAGCATTATGTGCATGTAAAATAGTATTAAAAGTGCATACATATCTCATAGCATTGCAAGCATAAAATAGCATTACATACCATTACATGTGTGTAAAACACTGAGCATAGGGCCACCTGGCTAATGGTAAGTACTCAACAAATGTGAGCTGTATTATGTCATTATAGTGAAATATTTTACTCTATTCTATTCTATTTATTCTATTATATTATATCATTATATCAAATACTACTCCCAATATTTAAGTGCTTACAACATCTTTGGAATATTCATGAAAATCCTTTCAAATAAATATAAATATCATCAACTGCAATCAGTAACATCACCAGCTACATTATTCCCACCCAGAATTCTATCAAACCCAGCTGAGAAAGTCCCCAGAGATTAATCAATCACCGTGGTTGAGATTCCCAGCAGGTTCAAGCAGCGTTAGTCCTATGGAGCAGCACACTGAGGGTAATGACCTTTGTGCTTTGATCTGGGACAATATGCCACACATAACTGAAGCTCCTAGAAAATCCAACTTTTTGCCATATGGCAGTTTTTCTCCTTAGGTTCTTTTATAATGTTTTGCTCCCATTTTCTCCATGGACAACACTGTTACTCCACTTCATAATATGAAATATCTGATAGCTACATATTCTGTGGATATCTGGTCTTCCAAACTTCATACTTCAAACTGAAAGGATTAATTACTATATATTTATAGTAATTCATATATATATATATATATATATATATATATATATATATATATATATATATATATATATATATATATATACATACATACACCTGGGGAATCCTAAACTATTTTCTTACTACAGTATGTTTTCAAAAACCAGAGGGGAAGGAAGAAGGCTCTCTGAAATGGCTTTTGAGATTCAAGAATAATAGCTATAGTTTAAGGTAGAGACAATAAACATTTTTTGGAGATAAATGTAGCATTTACACCATATTCATTTTAGAGATGGACAATAAAATAGGGATCTGTTAAAAATGGAGAGCATCACGGGAACACAAGACAAATTTTTGTGATGTAGTCAATATCACATCTTGTTAACCGTCAAAATACGTACCTTAAGAAAGGTACAAATTGCCCCCTCAATTAAATGAAAAATGATTAGCCAACCCATAGCCTAAGATTCATGTGGCTAAGAAACATAACCATTGCCTCAAGAACCAATTTTATATATTTATGATGTATAAATGTATATTTATAAGCAAATATTATGTAGACAAAAATTCATTCATCCATTCTCTCAGCCAAACATATTTTCTGGACATTACTAAAGTCACAGCACTAACCTACACACAAAGGTGAACAAAGAAGCAAAAGACATTCTTTATACTCCACATAGTCACAATCTAGATAATACATGAACTGTTACTGTGTATTATGAATGGGAACTATCAGAGGACCTATTGTTACAATGCTGAATATTAATTTCATTCCAGATTGAGAATATTCCCAAAAGACATATAGCATAGGCATCATTGTAGGGGTCTCTCCCTGTCTCAAATCCTCTCAGTGGGCCCTATGTTGCTGTTGAGTGGATGAACATGGAAAAGGGCAATGCTTGGTGGTATGTAGTTAGGTTTACAGGCTAAATTCTTAATTACTTCAGGATTTGTTCCATTTTGTAAATGACAGAGAAAGTTTTGCAAGTAATGTGCTCAAAGATGAATTAAAGGTCCTGCGGTATCTTTAGGCTCCATATCAACTAGATTTGGAACTACTGCAGGCTGAAATTCCCAGACACACTATCTGATGTCCCAAAACAAACTAGCTAGGTGCTTGTATACAACTTGGTACTTTGCAGAACATTTGGGTAACTCTGACACTCGGAGTTAGACCTCTGAAGCTGTGAAAGTCAGCAATGCCCCATACAGGAACTATTTAAAAAGTTGAAAAATGGATCAGACTTTGTGCAGACACACGAAGGAAGCTGATCTGGATAGAACTACAGTAGAGCAGAATCCAGGATAAAGGATGCTATTATCCATACTTTAAAACTCCAACTTCCGTATAAGACCAAAAGGAGAGATATTTATGTGGTACAAAATTTATAATTTGAGTAGTGCATTATTTGTATAGTCAGTTTAGTTCAACACTATAAGTACATGGAATCTTGAATAGGGCATGAGATTGTGCTTGTTTGTCCAAGTTAGAGTAATGTCCCCATATATCCCAGAGTAATTTGTGCAGTGAATAAAGAAGAATTTGCAAAATCCCTTTGGGGGAATGGGGAGAAAGGAGGAAATATTCAGCTTCCCCATTTGGAGAATTTCTGATCTTCTCACAAGCAGTGGGGACAACCAATTCAATAGGCCAAGTCCTCAATCTTGGGGTTCACCCCTATGAAACATTCTTGCAAAGGCTAGCCTAAGCTTACTTAAAATTAAGCCTAAGAGTCACCTCCAGAGAACCTCTTTTGTTGCACAGATGTGGCCTTCCTCTCTAAGTCAACTCAGCAGGTGAACTCACTGCCCTTCTTCCTATGTGGAATATGACTCCCTGGGTTGAGCTGGGACCCAGCATCAAGGGATTGAGAAAGCCTTCTTGACCAATAGGGGGATGGGGAAATGGGGCAAAATAATGTTTCAGTGGCAGAGAGATTTCAAACAGAGTTGAGAGGTTATCCTGGAGATTATTCTTATGCATTACATAAATATGTCTTTTTAGTTTATGATGTATCAGAGTGGTTGGAGCAAAGTACCTGAAACTGCTGAGTTGTATTCCAGTAGCCTTGATTCTTTTTGTTGTTGTTGTTGTTGTGGGCTTTTACAGCAGTCATATTTATTCCTGAGCTTTAAGTGCTATTTTTAGATTTTTAAAAAATTTTTTTAATTTATTTATTGTTATTTATGATACATAACCACATACAAACACAAACATTCTTATCATATGATCATTCCATTCTTGTTATATAATCAATAACTCATACTACCATCACAGTTGTATATTCATCTTCATGATCATTTCTTAAACATCTGCATCAATTCAGAAAAAGCAATAAAAAGAAAACAGAAAAAATTCTTACCTACCATACCCTTTGCCCCTCCCCTTCACCAATCACCAGCATTTCAATCTACCAAATTTATTTTAACATTTGTTCCCCTTAATATTTATTTATTTTTAATCCATATGTTTCACTTCTCTGTCGATAAGGTAGACAAAAGGAGCACCAGACACAAGGCTCTCACAACCACACTGTCACCCTGTGACAGATATCATCATACAATTATCTTCAAGAAACATGGCCACCGGAGCACAGCTCCACATTTTCAGGCAGTTCCCTCCAGCCTCTCCATTACACCTTAACTAAACAGGTGTTATCTGTTTAATGCATAAGAATAACCTCCAAGATAACCTCTTGACTCTGTTTGGAATCTCTCAGCCACTGACACTTTAGTTTGTCTCGATTCGCTCTTCCCCCTTTTGGCCGAGAACACTTACTCAATCCCTTGATGCTGAGTTCCAGCTCACTCTAGGATTTCTGTCGCACACTTCCAGGAAGGTCAACACCCCTGGGAGTCATGTCGCACATAGAGAGGGGGAGGGCAGTTAGTTTGCTTGCTGTGTCAGCCAAGAGAGTCCACATCTGAGCAACAAAAGAGGTTCTCTTGGGGGTGACTCATAGGCCTAATTTTAAGTAGGCTTAGCCCATCCTTTGCAGAGTTAAGCTTCATATGAACAAACCCCAAGATTGAAGGCTTGGCTTATTGCTTTGGCTGTCCCCACTGCCTGGGAGAATATCAAGAATTCTCCACTTGGGGAAGTTGAATTTTCCCCCTTTCTCCCCATTCCCCCTAGAGGACTCTGCAAATACTTCCCTATTCACTGTTCAAGTTGCTCTGGGATTTATCTGGGCATCACTCTGGACAAATCTAAAATCTCATCCCTATGCAAGGTTGCAAGTAATATGGTGTTCAATTAAGCTGTCCACATGAGTTACATTAGGAAATGCACTAGTCAAAATGTAAATTTTGTACTAAATAAACATTTTTTGTTTGTCTCACACATACATTATAAAGTTTTTAAGCATTAATTACCATCTATTTTTAATACCCTGCATTATTAACACTCCTTTGTTCTTCTTCCTGCAGAAACATTTTTAAATTTGCACATTTAGTCACTATCGTTATACACTCTAGGCATTCCTAGATTATATGAACTCAGTCTTTATTGTCTATCTTTCCTTTTGATTTCATTTGTGCCCCCAGGCCTCCTCTCTCTATCACTCTCACATTCAGCTTCATTTCAGCGTTCTAACATTACTGCATTACAGTTAGGTAGTATTGTGCTATCCATTTCTGAATTTTTACAATCAGTCCTATTGCACAATCTGTATCCCTTCAGCTTCAATTACCCAATATCTACCCTATTTCTATCTCTTGATGGTCTCTGTTACCAGCTGAAATTCTCCACATTTGTTCCCTAATGTCAGTTCATATCAGTGAGACCATACAGTATTTGTCCTTTTGCTTCCAATCTCACTCAGCATAATGTCATTAAGGTCTGTCCATGTTGTTACATGCTTCATGACATTATTCTGTCTCACAGCTGCATAATATTTCACTGTATGTGTATACCACAACTTGCTTAGCCACTCATCTGTTGATGGATATTTTGGCTGTTTCCATCTCTTGACAATTGTTAATAATGCTGCTATAAACATTGGTGTGCAAATGTCCCTTTGTGTTCTTGCCCTCTTGTACTCTGAGTAGATACCTAGCAATGGTATTGCCAGATCATATAGCAGTTCTATATGTAGCTTCCTGAGGAACTGCCACACTGCCCGTGGTTGTACCATTTGACATTTCCACCAACAGTGGATAAGTGTGCCTCTTTTTCCACATCCTCTCCAGCACTTGTTGTTTTCTGTTTTATTGATAATGACCTTCTAGTGGGTGTGAGATGATATCTCATTGTGGTTTTGATTTGCATTTCCCTCACAGCCAGGGAAGTTGAACATCTTTTCATGTGCATTTTGGCCATTTGTATTTCCTTTTCTGAGAGTTATCTGTTCATGTTTTTTGCACATTTTGTATTTGGGTTGTCTGACTTTTTGTTGTTGAGTTAAACAATCTCTTTATATATTCTGGATGCTAGACCTTTATCTGATATATCGTTTCCAAATATTGTCTCCCATTGTATAGGCTGTCTTTTTACTTTCTTGAAGAAGATCTTTGATGCACAAAAGTGTTTAATTTTGAGGAGTTTCCATTTCTTTCTTTCTTTCTTTGCTCTTGCTTTGGTGTAAGGCCTAGGAAACTGCCTCCTATTGTGAAATTTATAAGATATTTCCCTACATTTTCTTCTAAAAGTTGTGTAGTCTTAGATCTAATGTTTAGGCCTTTGATCGATTTTTAATTAGTTTTTGTATAGGGTGTTAGATATGGATCCTCTTTCATTCTGTTGCATGTGGATATCCAGTTCTCTAGGCACCATTTATTGAAGAGACAGTTCTGTCCCAGGTGAGTTGGCTTGACTGCCTTATCAAAGATCAATTGCCCGTAGATGAGAGAGTCTATATCTGAACACTCTATTCAATTCCATTGGTCGGTATATCTATCTTTATGCTAGTACCATGCTGTTTTGACCACTGTAGCTTCATAATACGCCTTAAAGTCAGGTAGCGTGAGACCTCCAACTTCATTTTTCTTTCTCAGGGCTATTCAGGGCACCCTGCCCCTCCAGATAAATTTGGCTATTGGTTTTTCTGTTTCTGAAAAGTAAGTTTTTGGGATTTGAATTGGTATTGCACTGAATATGTAAATCAATTTAGGTAGATTTGACATCTTAACTCTATTTAGTCTCCAAATCCATGAACACAGTATGCCCTTCCACTTACTTAGGTCTTCTGTGATTTCTTTTGACAATTTCTTGTAGTTTTCTTTGCACAGGTCTTTTGTATCTTTAGTTAAATTTATTCCTAAATATGTTATTCCTTTCATTGCAATTATAAATGAAATTGTTTTCTTGATTTCCACGTCAGATTGTTCATTACTAGTGTATAGAAACACTACAGATTTTTGAGTGTTGATCTTGTAACCTGACACTTTGCTGTACTGATTTATTGGCTCTAGAAAATTTGCTGTGGATTTTTCAGGGTTTGGCATATAGTATCATATCATCTGCAAGCCGTGAGAGTTTTACCTCTTCCTTTCCGATTTTGATGCCTTGTATTTCTTTTTCTTATCTAATTGCTCTGGCTAGAACTTCCAACACAAAATGTTGAATAAAAGTGGTGATAGTGGACATCCTTGTCTTGTTCCTGATCTTAGGGGGGATGTTTTCAGTTTTTTCCTGCTGAGGATGATGTTAGTTGTGGGTTTTTCATAGATTCCCTCTATTATGTTGAGGAAGTTCCCTTCTATTTCTATCCTCTGAAATGTTTTCAACAAGAGAGCATGTTAAATTTTGTCAAATGCCTTTTCTGCATCAGTCAAGATGATCGTATGTTTTTTCTGCTTTGATTTGTTGATATGGTGTATTACATTAATTGATTTTCTTATGTTGAACCATTTTTGCATATCTGGGATGAATCCTACATGGTCATGGTGTATAATTTTTTTTAATGCACTGCTGGATTCGATTTGCAAGAATTTTGTTGAGGATTTTTATATCTATATTCATTAGAGAGATTGGTCTGTAGTTTTCTTTCCTTGTAATATCTTTGTCTGGCTTTGGTATGAGGGTGATGTTGGCTTCATAGAATGAGTTAGGTAGCTTTCCCTCCTCTTCAATTTTTTTTGAAGAGTTTGAGCAGATTGTTACTAATTCTTTCTGGAATGTTTGGTAGAATTCACCTGTGAAGCCATATGGCCTTGGACTTTTCTTTTTGGCGAGCTTCTTAATGACAGATTCAATTTCTTTATTTGTGAGTGGATTGTTGAGGTCGTGTATTTCTTCTTGAGTCAATGTTGGTTGTTCATGCCTTTCTAGGAAGTTGTTCTTTTCATCTACATTGTTGAGTTTATTAGCATAAATTTGTTCAGTGTATCATTTCATTACTTCCTTTATTTCAGTGGAGTCAGTGGTTATGTCTCCTCTTCCATTTCTGATTTTATTTATTTGCATCCTCCCTGTTCTTCTTTATATCAACCTTGCTAAAGGTCCACCAACTTTATTGATTTTCTCATAGAACCAACTTCTGGTTTTGTTGATTTTCTCGATTGCTTTCATGTTCTCAATTTCATTTATTTCTTTTCTAATCTTCATTATTTCCTTCCTTTTGCTTGCTTTGGGAAGCAAATTTGCTGTTCTTTCCATACTTCTTCCAAGTGGACGGTTAATTCCTTGATTTTTGCTCTTACTTCTTTTGTGATATAGGCATTGTTCTAGTTTGTTAGCTGCTGGAATGCAACACACCAGAGCTGGATTGGCTTTTAATAAAAGGGGATTTATTTAAGGCACCTAGTAAACTAGAACAAGCATTTAGGGCAATAAATTTCACTCTTAGCACTGCCATTGCTGCATCCCATAAATTTGTATATATTGTGTTTTCATTTGCCTTGAGATATTTACTGATTTCCCTTGTAATTTCTTCCTTGACCCAATGGTTGTTTAAGAGTGCGTTGTTCAGCCTCCATATATCTGTGAATTTTCAGCCACTCTGCATATTATTGATCTCCAGCTTCATTCCATTATGATCTGAGAAAGGGCTTTGTATGATTTCAACCTCTTTAAATTTCTTGAAATTTACTTTGTGATCCAGCATATGGTCTATCCTTGAGAATGATCCATGAGCACTTGAAAAAAAGGTGTATCCTACTGTTGTGGGGTGTAATGTTCTATATATGTCTGTTAAGTTGTATTAGTTAGCGTTCTCTAGATTAACAGAATCAACAGGGAACACTCGCAAATATAATATTTATAAAAGGGTCTCACATGACCATGGGAATGCAGGGTCCAAAATCAACAGGGCAGGCTGTAAAGCAATTGATTTGGATGGAGGGTCTGGACGAACTCCACAGGAGAGGCTCACCAGCAGAGACAGGAAGAGCTGTCTCTTTTGCATCCTCCTTATAAGGCTTTCGGTGATTAGATT
This sequence comes from Tamandua tetradactyla, assembly GCF_023851605.1. Classification (NCBI taxonomy): domain Eukaryota; kingdom Metazoa; phylum Chordata; class Mammalia; order Pilosa; family Myrmecophagidae; genus Tamandua; species Tamandua tetradactyla. The sequence goes on from NC_135350.1 coordinate 26,116,130, forward strand.
AAGCATCAATCATTGCAGAAGACACTCCTCTTTGGCTGATAACAAATGGAGTCGCTGTGAACACAGCTGACATGATCATGATTTAATTCTATGAAATGTCCTCATTGCCTCAGGCAAGGCAGCACTTGCCCAACCAGACAAACAGGTGCCACCACTTGGCCAAATTTTCACATGAACCTGACCATGACAGTCCATCCCTTGTCAACTTGGCAGCTATACAAACCTCCTTAAATAATACCTAATTTCTAAACAAAAAACAATAAAACACACATTTTTTTCTATCACCTAACAATATGCAACTGTCCTGCATATAATTGGAAACACATTAAATCTCTCCAGAATAGGGGGAAACCCTTGGATAATATTCATTCTTAAACTTGATATCTTACAACTTAAATAGTATAACATGAACAAAACAGCATCACAGTCCTCGTTTCTGAAACTGATCACATGAGCATAGTTCGTACTTAACACTACCTTCTTCCACTACCCATTCCATGTTCCCTTTACCATCAGCAAGCACTTCAGTGGCTCTTTGCCTGGTGGGGTGACCCAAACATTCATTCCTGAAGTTTCAGAGCCACTGGTACTTCTGCCTGGATTGGGTTGTTGCAGTGTTCCATTAACTTTAATCACAGGGCATGGCAGCACAAAAAGATGCCCTAGGGAATCTCCTATATTCCAAGGAAACTCTTCATTACCCCTATTATGTAGGTGCAGTCATACTTCCCCCAATAGTCAGGGTCAATTACCCCAGACAATAATGTAATTCCCTTCTTGACTTGTTGATTGAGTGGTATAAGTAGCCCAAAGTGACCAGGTGGCAGTCTTAACTTCCAGCTCAATGGAATCATTGTTGTTTCTCCTCAACGAAGCACTCCCCCTTTTGGAATTAAAACCTGTACACCAGCAGAGCTCAGTGTCACAGAGACAGGAAGCAAAAAATTTCCAGTGGATCACTAGGGGTATTAGTGAGTGGAACCACTCCCATTTCCACCCTTTGGTTCCTGGACCCATGGATCCTAGCTATGGGAGAAACAACATCATACAGCTGACGCTGATTCAGAGCATATACAGCTTCCTGGAGAACATCAGCCCAGCCTTTCAAGGTATTGCCACCTAGGTGGCACCATAATTGAGTTTTCAAAAGGCCACTCCACTGTTCCATCAATCCAGCTGCTTCTGGATGATGGGGAACATGGTAAGACCAGAGAATTCCATGCGCATGTGCCCATTCCTGCACTTCATTTGCTATGAAGTGTGTTCCTTGATCAGAAGCAATGCTATGTGGAATACCATGACGATGGATAAGGCATGTTGTAAGCCCATGGATGGTAGTTTTGGCGGAAGCATTGTAGTGCAGGGAAAGCAAAGTCATATCCAGCAGCTGTTCACTTTTGGGTGGTACCTGCATATCCCGCTGAACCGTCTGTAAACTGCACCTGAGTTTTCTCTTCCTCAGTCAATTCATTGTAAGGAACTCCCCAAGAGGCCATAGCTCTGGACTGGGAAATAGAAGGTAATGTGGCAGGAGTGAACACCATGAGCATTTGGGCCACTTCTTCATGTAACTTACTTGTGCCTTCTGTACCTGCTCTGGGCCTATCTTGCATATACCATTTCCATTTTACAATAGAGTGCTGCTGCACATGATCAACTTTATGGCTTGGTGGGTCAGACAACACCCATCTCATGATAGGCAACTCAGGTCTCATGGTAACTTGGTGGCCCATGGTTAAGTGTTCAGTCTTGACTAAAATCCAGTAGCAGGCCAAGAGCTGTTTCTCAAAAGGAGAGTAGTTATCTGAAGCATATGGTAACGCTTTGCTCCAAAATCCTAAGGGTCTGCATTGTGATTCTCCTCTAGGGGCCTGCCAAAGGCTCCAGGCAGCATCTCTATTTGCCACTGACACTTCCAGCACCATTGGATCTGCTGGATCATATGGCCCAAGTGACAGAGCAGCTTGGACAGTAGCCTGGACCTGTCACAGAGCCTCCTCTTGTTCAGGTCCCCACTCAAAATTAGCAGCTTTTCTGATCACTCGATAAATGGGCCAGAGTAGCAAACCCAAACGAGGAATATGTTGTTGCCAAAATCCAAAAAGATCAACTAGGTGTTCTGCCTCTTTTTGGTCATAGAAGGAGCCAGATGCAGCAACTTATCCTTCACCTTTGAAGGAATATCTCCACGTACCCCACACCACTGGACACCTAGAAATTTCACTGAAGTGGAAAGCCCCTGTTCTGTTGTTGGATTTATCTCCCATCCTCTGACACACAAATGTCTTACCAGTAATTCCAGAGTAGTTGCTACATCTTGCTCACTAGGTCCAATCAACATGATATCATCAATATAATGGACCAGTGTGATGTCTTGTGGGAGGGAGAAATGACCAAGGTCCCTGTGGACAAGATTATGACATAGGGCTAGAGAGTTGATATACCCCTGAGGTAGGACAGTGAAAGTATATTGCTGACCTTGCCAGCTGAAAGCAAACGCTTTCTGGTGGTCCTTACTAATAACCATTGAGAAAAAAGCATTTGCCAGATCAACAGCTGCATACCAGGTACCAGAGGATTTATTGATCTGCTCAAGCAATGACACCACATCTGGAACAGCAGCTGCAATTGGAGTTACCACCTGGGTGAGCTTATGATAATCCACTGTCATCCTCCATGACCCATCTGTTTTATGCACAGGTAAAATAGGAGAGTTGAATGGGGATGTGGTGGGAATCACCACCCCTGCATCCTTCAAGTCCTTAACAGTGGCAGTAATTTCTGAAATCCCTCAAGCAACTGGTGCTGCTTCTGATTTACTATTTTGCTCAGTAAGGACAATCTAGTGGTTTCTACTTGGTCTTTCACACCATAATAGCCCTCACTGCATGAGTTAGAGAGCCAATGTGAGGATTCTGCCAGTTGCTCAGTATGTCTATACCAATTATACATTCTGGAACTGGGGAAATAACTACAGAATGGGTCCGGGGGCCCACTGGACACGCTGTGAGATGGACCTGAGCTAAAACTCCATAGATCACCTGGACTCCATAAGCCCCTACTCTGACTGGTGACCAGAGTGACATGTTGGGTCCCCTGGATTTAATGTCACTTCTGAACCAGTATCTAATAATCCCTGAAATATCTGATCATTTCCTTTTCCCCAATGCACAATTACCCTAGTAAAAGGCCATCAGTCTCCTTGGGGAAGGCTTGGAGGAAGATTAACAGTATAAATTTGTGGCAGTGTAACAGGGTTCTCCCCCAAAAGGGATTTGGCCTCCCCTTCATTCAAGGGGCTCTGGGTCTGTAAACTGTTTCAAGTCTGGAAATTGATTAAGGGGCCATGACTCTGTGTATTTGTAATTCAGGTTAGACTTCTGTTCACTTGACCTAGAACACTTTTGTTCATACAGCTCAAACAAGAATTCAGTAGACTGCTCTTCTATTGTATTTCTAGGTACATCATGATTTACTAGCCAATGCCACAAATCTCTGTGAGTCATATAATTTTGATGCCTGCTTTGAGTTTGCTGTCTATTATGATAGCCACGTCTACACTGTCTTTGGTGATTAAGTGCTTCCACCTGGCTTCTGCCAACTTGGGATCCCATCATCCCCTTGTGTTTAAGGATTCCAGCTCAGTGACAGCAGTTCCTACAGTAATATCTGACTTACACAGTGGTGCAACCACAGAGCTCTTCAGGAAGGATAGTGCTAGTCTCACAAATTTGTTTCTCACTGTTCTGGTAAAAATGCATTCTCCGGACATTCCTGGGGTGGAAGAGCAGGTTTTGCATGATAAATCTAGTCTAACATTCCAATCTCTCTAAGCCTCTGGATCCCCTCATCTACATTATACCAGGGCAGTTCTGGCATTTCAACCTCACATAATGTCAGCCACGTTTTGATCCATGTTTCAATGAACCATCCAAACAAACTATTAATACATTTTCTAACCATTCAAGCTATAACATTGAATGCAGAATCCCTGCTTAGTGGGCCCATATCAATAAATTCAGCCTGATCCAGCCTTATATTCCTCCCACCATTATACCACACCCTTAAAATCCATTGCCACACATATTCCCCTGATTTCTGTCTGTATACATTGGAAAACTCACACAGTTCTTTTGGAGTATAATGTACCTCCTCATGTGTGATAATTTGTACCTCACCTTTAGGGCCTGTTGGAACTTTAGTCTAGTTATAGGTCTGGAAGAAATGAGGGTGGTGGGGCTGGGTCATGAAAAGAATTAGAAATATCTTCCAAGCCATTTGCTTCAGGGCATTCATTTGAAGTTTCATCTGGTGAAACAGGATTAATCACTCTAGGGCTAATCCCTTCAGAAGGAAGTTGGGTGGCCAACTCCTCAAGGCAGGCTGGAGGTGGGGCAGCTATTCCTCAGGGCAGACTTTTACAGGGTTATCTAGAGATGACTCAGCATGGCCTAGGGTTTCAACCTCACCCCAACATCATTATCAATCCATATGTCACCATCCCGTTTTTCAGGGTCCCACTCCTTTCCAATCAATGCCCTCACTTTAATGGCAGACACCATGCAAGATTGAGATTTCAGTTTATGTTGTAAAGTTGCTACTCTAACAATAAGATTCTGAATCTAATTTTCAGATTCAGAACCTCAAGACTACAGCTACAGGAAATAAGATTTTCCTTCAGGATACTCATAGAAACATCTACATCTGTCAGACGGTGCTTAAGCTTCTCGTTTCAAGCCTTAAACCCATCCCTTTTACTCCTTAATGTAGTTTATCTAACAACAACCAGCCAACATCTCTATATCTCTTGTTTCCACAAAACTCTGTAATGGTGTCAAAAACATTATCCCCAGAGCCTGGCTTCGTACAAGCAAAGCATTAGGAGAATCGAATGATGATATTTTGACTATCTCTTTTGCCAACTCACTCCATGGTTTGGGAGAGTCTTCCTTATTATGGGAATCAGAGTCCTTAGTGCCGTTGAGTCCTGTGAGAGTAGAAAACCATTCACAAAAACCCATTTTTAAGATTCTTTTTCTTAAGAACCACCCCACTCTCAGCACCAGGATGTATTAGTTAGGGTTCTCTAAAGAAACAGAATCAACAGGGAACATTCGCAAATATAATATTTATAAAAGGGTCTCATGTGACCATGGGAATGCAGACTCCAAAATCCACAGGGCAAGCTGTGAAGCTGATGATTCTGATGGACGGTCTGGATGAACTCCACAGGAGAGGCTCACCAGCTGAGACAGGAAGAGCCTGTCTCTTCTGAATCCTCCTTATAAGGCTTTCAATGATTGGATTAAGCATCATTCATTGCAGAACACTCCCCCCTTTGGCTGATTACAAATGGAATCAGATGTGGACACAGCAGACATGATCAGGATTTAATTCTATGAAATGTCCTCATTGCAACAGACAAGGCAACACTTGCCCAACCAGACAAACAGGTACCACCACTTGGCTAAGTTGACACATGAACCCAACCATGACATAAGTGTAGCTCATTCATTGTATTATTCAAATTCTCTGTCTCTTTATTTACCCTCTGTCTATATGTTCTGTCCATTGATGAGAGTAGGGAATTGAAGTCACCAGCTATTATGGTAGATGTGTCTATTTCTCTTTTCAGTGTTTTCAGTGCTTGCCTTATATATTTTGGAGTATTTTGGCTCAGTGCATAAATATTTATGATTGTTATGTCATCTTGTTTAATTATTCCTTTTACTAATATACAGTGTCTTTCTTTGTCTCTTTTAACTGTTTTACAGTTTGCTCTTGTTTGCTAGCTGCTGGAATGCAATATATGGGAAACAGAATGGCTTTTAAAAAGGGGAATTTAATAAGTTGCTCATTTACAGTTCTAAGGCTGAGAAAATGTCCCAATTAAAACAAGTCTGTAGAAATGCCCAATCAAAGGTATCCATCCAGGGGAAGATACCTTGGTTCAAGAAGGCTGATGAAGTTCAGGGTTTCTCTCTTAAGTGAGAAGGCACATGGCAAAAACAGTCAGGGTTTGTTTCTCATCTGGAAGAGCACATTGCAAACACAGTGTCATCTGTTAGCTTTCTCTCCTGGCTTCCAGTTTCATGAAGCTCCCCAGGAGGCATTTTTCTTCTTCATCACCAAAGGTCACTGGTTAGTGGACTCTCTGCTTCATGGTACTGCAGCCTTCTCAGGTTTCTCCAAACCTCCAAACTCCAAAATGTTTCCTCTGTTATAGGACTTCAGAAACTAATCAAGACCCACCCTAATGGGTGGAGACATGTCATCACCTAATCCATTTTAGCAACCACTCTTGATTACATTACATCTCCAGGGAGATAATCTATTTACAGTTTCAAGCATACAATGCTGAATAGAGATTAGAAGAAATGGCTGCCTTTACAAAATGGGATTAGGATTAAAACCTGGTTTTTCTAGTGGACACACATCCTTTCACACCAGCACACATTTGAAGTCTAATTTGTTGGATATTACTATTGCTACTCCTGCTCTTTTCTGATTATTTGCATAAAATATCTTTTCCCAACCTTTCACTTTCAACCTATGTTTATCCTTAGGTCTAAGATGTGTTTCCTGTAGACAGCATATAGATGGGTCCTGTTTTTTAATCCATTCTGCCATTCTATGTCTTTTGATTGGGGAGTTTAATCCATGGACATTTAGTGTTATTACTGTATGGGAAGTACGTTCTTCTACCATTTTTCCTTTTGGATTTTATATCTCATATATAATTTTCCTTTTTTTTTACCTTTACTCATAATCTTCCTTTCTACACTCTTTCTACACTCTCTCCTGTCTTTCCATATCTGTCTCTAGTGCTCCCTTTAGTATTTCTTCCAGAGCCATCCTCTTGATCACTAATTCTTTCAGTGAATTTTTATCTGCAAATGTTTTAATTTCCCCCTCATTTTTTAAGGACAGTTTCGCTGGATATAGAATTCTTGGATGGCAGTTTTTCTCTTTTATTATCTTAAATATATCATCCCACTGTCTTCTCGCCTCTATGGTTTCTGTTGAGAAAACTATGCATAGACTTATTGGGCTTCCCTTGTATGTGATGGATTGCTTTTCTCTTGCTGCTTTCAAGATTCTCTCTTTCTCTTTGACCTCTGACATTCTGATTAGTAAGTGTCTTGGAGTACACATATTTGGATCTATTCTATTTGGGTTATGCAGCACTTCTTGGTTTGTAATTTTCAGTCTTTCATAAGAGTTGGGAAATTTTCAGTGATAATATCCTCTATTAGTTTTTCTCCTCCTTTTCCCTTCTCTTCTCTTTCTGGGACATCCACAACATGTATATTCCTGCACTTCATGTTGTCATTCAATTCCCTGAGTCCCTGTTCATATTTTTCCATTCTTTTCCCTATGTTTTCTTTTGCTTGTCAGATTTCAGATGTCTGATCCTCCAGTTCACTAATCCTATCTTCTGCCTCAGGAAAGTTGACATTGTAGGTTTCCATTGATTTTTTTCATCTCTTCTACTGTGCCTTTCATTCCCACATGTTCTGAAATTTGTTTTTTCAGACTTTTGATTTCTTCTTTTTGTTCATTCCTTGCCTTCTTTATATCCTCCCTCAATTCATTGATTTGATTTTTGATGATGTTTTCCATGTCTGTTTGAAATTCTGAATTACTTGTTTCAGCTCCTGTATCTCATTTGAATTGTTGGTTTGTTCCTTTGACTGGCCCATTTCTTCAATTTTCTTAGTATGATTTGTTATTTTTTTCTGGTGTCTAGGCATTTAATTACCTTAATTAGTTTATTCTGGAGACTGTTTTCACTTTTTTTCCCCTAAGATTTTCTTGCTGGATGACTTTGTTGTCTATCTGTTCTTTGACAGTCAGTTCAGCTTATTCTAGTCCTCTAGCTTAGATTTTGTTTAAATCAGAATTTTGTTTAGATCAGAATTTTTCAGTTCTTGTTTTTTTTGTTTCTTGCTCTGAGTGTATGGTGCTTTCCCCCACCCCTTAGGAGGGTCTATTTAGGTATTATATACCCTAGTCAGATTTTCCCAGACCAAACTGGTCTCCCCTCAGGAGGAAATTGTCACCTGCATCAGTTTTCCCTAAGGGTGAGACCCAGAAGATTAAAAGGCTTTCCTCTGAAGTCTCTGGGCTTTGTGTTTTTCCTATTCTTCCCAGTATGTGGTGCTTTTCTGCCTGCAGTTCCCACCAGCATAAGGTGATGCAACACCTTTAACTCCGGCAGACTCTCCCTGCTGGGGGCATGGTGGAGACAGAGGAGAGGTTGTAGGCTGGCTTTAATTGCTTCACTTTTCCAGCCCCTGGGGTCTGAATTGTTTGTCGGAGGGATTCACCTGAGCTGGGCCACACCTCTCTCCTGGGGAAGGCACAGGCTCCAGACAAGTTCTCAAACAAGCTCAATTATGCCTATGCCTGGGGCAGTGGAGTCTGAGAAGCCCTGCAGCTGTATCCAAAGAGTAATCAATCCATAGAAACATAACCACAGAAGAGAAAAAGAAAACTCCTTTTCAGATCAGGATCCCGTTCCTTGAGTTTGCCAATCAAGAGCTTAAGTTGGTTCATTGATCTGTGTATATCCAGGTTCCATGTGCCCCTCCTTTCCTACAGGGCCCAGACATTTTCAGATACAAAAAAATCCTCTGCTTTTATTCTTTTTTTCTTTTTTTGTCAGCCCTGCCCCCTCTGCACTGGGGCAAAAATAAGCCACCTCTGCTTTTACTCGAGGTTCAGTTGAGCTGGGGGCCTATTTTAGTAGTCAGAATTTGTTAATTAATTCCACAATTGGAATTTCATTGCACTCAGCCCCTGCTGCTAGTAAAGTCTCTTTGCTTTCTCTTCTGGGAAGCAGCCTGTGGGGGAGGGGTGCTGCCTGCCATGGCTTGGGTAACAGACGGTTCTGGGTGGGCTCGCAGCCAGTCCAGTTGGTCCAGACTGGGGTAAGCTATGTGTCCAGTCACTGACATGGCCCCAGAAGTTGTTCTGTACTGTTCCTGGCTATTTACTAGCTGCTCTGGAGGATGAACCATATCCCACCCCTTGCTAAGCCACCATCTTGGCTCCCCTCTATGTTTCTGGTTTTTCTAACCTTGATTCTTAAAGAAGTCTTTAAGGGTAAAGATTCTGTCCCCAAACTTGTGGCTGATTTTATGGCCAACAAGTTTCCACTGGATCCATTAATAACCCATGTTTCGTCTTTTGAAAATATCAATGAAGGATTTGACCTGCTTTGCCCTAGAAAGAGGAAGATTATTTTCTGTCTCTCTTTATGGGATTGGGTTAGGTTCATAAAGAAAATTGTATTTGCTTACAGATTTGATATATCCATGGGACTGTAGAAGGAATAGAAAAATAGTGGAATGGACTGCTTGGTTTTCCCTTACAGTTTATCTGCATGTAGAACATTTTACATCTTACTGTGACAAACCAAGAACTGTTGCTTTGCATTTCCTATTCCACTAAAGACAAATTTTGTAACTTGCATAAATCTGAAATCACCAGAGCAATTCAGCCTCTTGACAGTAGGACATTCACCCTTGAAAGGAAGGAGGATCAGAATCACACATTCATCATCAGACCACAGAGCCCCAGCAGCCTCTGCCTGGTCCCTAATACAGGTGACCACTGATGGATGGAAATTTAGCTTATAATTAGGATGTTCCAAAACTTTCATTATATGAGTAGTTGGAGCTACATTGGGATTGCTTTCTGTACAAATCTTAACAGTTTTCCCTTAAAAAGAACACTATTATTGCTATTTATTTTTGCAATTTTCAAATATTTTTCACAATTAACAGCTATTGTAAAGGGTTAGAGTCCAAAATGTTATTTTAAAAAAATAACTCAAGAATATAAGTCGGGCGGGCCACGGTGGCTCAGTAGGCAAGGACGCTTGCCTGCCATGCCAGAGGACCAGGGTTTGTTTCCCAGTGCCTGCCCATGTAAAAAAAAAAGGAATATAGCCAATACCGTTTCGACTTCAACATTTAAGTTTTACCACCACCCAATAAGATGAATTTTGTTAACTACAACTATGAGGCACAACTATTAATAGGCAGTTTATTCAATCTCCACCTTCTAGCTCCATAGTACATGTTTCTTCTCACTCTTTTTTCATGAGGTTTTCAATAAAAATAGTATATCTTAGGCAACCACAAGCATATAATATTGTACTCAACACTGCATCTATCAAAAAATATAAATATGTATATGTGTCGTTTTGGGAAAGTGAAGAAACTACCATCCACAGAGAACCTGTTACTACACAAAGCATCTTTTCTGCATTACCTCATATAAGTCCCAATGAATGCTGATAGTTAATCTTAAACTCACTATTGAAGAATGGATAAAATGAGACTCAGAGAGAGTATGCAGTTAATAAGCAGAGGAACCAGAATTCAAACTTGGACCTATTTCTTAACAAAGCCAACTTATTTTTTCTTACACTGTACTGATGCACAAGAGTTCATATATGCACATACACATATAAACATATGTATACCCAAAAGTGTACATATATAGAAGAAAATAGCAAATCAACAAATCTTAAGCACTGTGCCATGCCATTTTTGTTTAGGTTGAGGTTTAAATGGGATAATGCATGAAAAACATCTACAATGTGCATGGCAGACAGCAAAAGTTTATTACACATAATTAACCATTGTTCTTTCATACTTATTAAAATGCCAGGTGCTCAGAATTTCACAAAGATACTTTGAAAATATATCAAATGAAGTCTAAAGAGAAAGATATGATGAGTGAATGTGAGTTTGATGAAAACAAGAGTGAGGCACAATGAAAGACGGACTTCTTTATACCTGTTTCCACTTGAATGTATAGAGAAGGGAGTGAAATGGTTGAAAACACATCCAGGTTTCCACTGAGACATGCCAAATCCTCCTTGGACTCTCATGGGAAAGAGTATCAAATATCTAATTTTAAAACAATTAATATACTTCATTTTCTATTTCAGTTTCCATACCATCCTGATACTTTGAAGCCATGCAGGAGCCTTCACTTATACCTAACTTCTGGCCACCCCATGCCTTCATCATCTATAACACCAGACAAAAACAGCATTGACTCTGCTCTTCTGAGAAAGATGCTATCAATAAATACATATGAGAGTATTCCATAAGAAATAGAAATTAACGTTAAAACTTTTTTTGAGTTTTGAAAATAAACTTCTTTCTTTGAACACCTTTGGGTTTATAGAACAATTTCACAGTAAGTACTCCCCATGTACTCACTTTCCCCCACTTATAGATAATGTCTTCTTTTAATGACATCTTGCATTACTATGATACATTTTTAAAAGTTTCTTATCCAGTATTGGTACATTATTGTCATTATTATTCACTAAAGTCCCTGGGTTACTTTAGATTCATGTTTTGTATTGCAGTTCTATGCATTTTGCAAATACACAATGTATCCACCATTACAATAAAATACAGAAGAGTTTCATTAATGAACTATGCTCCCTGAAATTTTTTCACAAATGTTTGAAATTCAAGTGAAAGCCATATAAAATTGTGAATATTAGCTGGGTATTTGAGGCCAGTAAACTTTCTGTCTTCATCATTCTACCTATGTTGTCTTTCCCATTGAGCAAAGGTATTGATGGTAACTTCATACTCTTCTTGTACCTTTGCTTCCTTAATCACTGAAGCCCTGTGGAGGGAATCTTCATTAGTCATGTCCCCCAAAATATATGATGGGCTACTGTGCTTGAAGCTATGAACTTTAATCTCCACTTGCACTGCCTGTATTCTCCTACTTAGGAAATTATCAAAGTGTAAAAGATCCAGAAGTGTAATCCAGGGAATTTCTTCGTAACTTAGAGAAGTGTCACCCATTTTAATCTGGTAAACAGATTGATTTTTATTGTTTATTCTGCTACTTTACAGTAAATATAGAATTTTCCTTTGAAATAAAAACAAGTTTCTTGCTACATGTGATGAAGTGAGGTTGGATAGTTAAGGGAAAAGTGAAATATTTCTAAAACCATGCTCAAAATATCTGTAACATTTTCTCATTGAAGTGCTTAATTGTTGTGGTGGTTAGATTCAGTTGTCAACTTGGCCAGGTGAAGGCAACTAGTTGTATTGTTATGGACAGGAGCTGACGGTATGTGAACCTCACCTGTTCCTGATTACATCTGCAGTCGGCTAGGAGGCGTGCCTGCTGTAATGAATGATGTTTGACTTAATCGGCTGGTGTTTAAATGAGAGAGTGCAATGTAGCACAGCCCAAGCAGCTCAGCATGCCTCATCTCAGCCCTCACAGCTCAGCCCAGGCCTTTGGAGATGCAGAAAGGAATCGCCCTAGGGAAAGTTGTTGGAACCCAGAGTCCTGAAGAGAAGGCCAGCAGAGATCACCCTGTGCCTTCCCACATAAGAAAAAACCTCAGGTGAAAGTTAGCTGTCTTTCCTCTGAAGAACTAACAAAATAAATCTCTTTTTATTAAAAGCCAATCCATCTCTGGTGTGTTGCATTCTGCAGCTAGCAAACTAGAACAATTGGCTTAATAGTTTTCCTGATTAGACTTGCTAGGAATTTAGGTATAAGATAATTAGAAACTAATAGAGAGTGTGACATCATCAATATAGTGATGTAAGACAGCCCCTGAAAAAGCCTCCTCAGAGATTCAGTGAAAAAAAGGACAAATCTCACTTGCTTATAATTCTGAAAGAAGGTAAAGACAGGAGAAGGATTGCACAAACACTGAATCAAAGAAAGAGAAAAATATCAGGTAGAAAACTTACACCTTGGACTGTCCAATCCACTTGTCTTCTGCACACTTAGTCCCACAAAGCTTAGGAAACATATAGATGCAGTGAGTCCATGCATATCCAGACACAGGGATCCAAGTCCACAGAGCCCCAGAGCAGAACACACGCTGCTGAGGAGCGCTGAATTACAAAAGGGCCTGAGGAGGAGCTTCCAAAATGGAGGAGTGATTAGGGAAGAAGCAGCAGGACCTACTTCTCTCCACAAAGCAGATAGTAGCCAAGCAGAGACAGTCTGAATGAACTGTTTGGGGATCCAAGGAACAGGGATGTTCAGTACAATGCTCAGAGAAGTGCAGGACTGAGACTGATTAACCATGGTCAGAGACCAGGAGCAAATCCATCTGTGACTCCTGGTGCCCATCCCCCTCCCTTGAGGAAAGCAGCAGCAGGCATTGGCAATTTGAACCCATTAAAACCAGCCTACAACCTCTCCTCTGTCTCCACCATGCCCCCAGCAGGGAGAGTCTCCCAAAGTTAAAAGTGCTGCAACATCATTTGCTGGTGTGACCTGCAGGCAGACAAGCACCACATACTGGGCAGGATAAGAAAAACAGAGCCCAAAGACTTCACAAGAAAGTTTTTTAACCTCCTGGATCTCACCCTCAGGGAAAACTGATGCAAGTGACTCCTTCCACCTGATAGGAGGCCAGTTTAGTCCAGGAAAACCCAGCTGGAGTCTATAATACCTACATAGACCCTCCTAAGGGTGGGGAAGGGAAAGCCACCATACAAGCAGGGCAAGAAACAAGAAAACAAGAACTGAAAAATTATCCTCGGTTAAACAAAACCTAAGCTAGAGGTCCAGAAAAAGCTGGACTGAAGGTCAAAGAACAGATAGACAACAAACTCATCTAGCAAGAAAACCCTAGGTGAGATAAGTGAAAGCAATCTCCCAACTTGCCTTGGGGGATGTCTACAGAGATGCCTACCACAGCCCAGGACAGAGCCAGATATCAGCTGATGAAGTATAAAATGGGATCCCAACAGTTTGAATGAGATCGCTTCCATTCAAACACCACTATGGGCCACTGTTTCAACACTTCAGAGGTGGATTTACAGGGGACTAGGTACTCAAAGTGCGTCATCTGCTGGGCAGACTTGAAAGTGCAGGAAAAAGGGCTTTTGGGGGTCTTTCCAGACCCTATACCAGGGTCCATTAGATCAGCTTTATGCCTCCTGCATGGGTACCCAGCCCTGTTTTGTCTGGGAAATACTAACAATCCAACTGTTAAAGAAGAACCTTAACAAGATGAAGGCTTAGCAATGTGCACATTTTAGTTCATCCTCCAGAACAACTACTAAATAACCAGAAATAGTACAGAACAGTTCCTGAAGCCAAGATAGTGACTAGACACACAGTGTACCCCAGTCTGGACCAGCTGGACTGACTGTGGGCCTCCCCAGAACCGTGAGTTCCCCAAGCCGCAGCGGCTGGTGCCCAGCACCCCTCCCCCTCAGGTGGCTTCCCAGAGGGAAAGGAAAGAGACTTTAACAGCAGCAGGGGTTGAATCCGACCAAACACCAATTGTGGCATTAATTAACAAATTATGACTACTAAAAATAGGCCCCCCAGCTCAGGCGAACCTGGTCAAGGCAGAGGTTGCTTACTGGGCTAATGAAAAGAGAGGAAAGTGGAGGAAACAGAGGTTTTTGTGGCTGCGTTTCTACAGAGACTTGGCTGCCTCTGGATTCAGTGGCAGGACTACTCGAGTTGCAACTGCCCCAGGCATAGGCACAAACGGACTGCTTTCAGGGTTGTCTCCCAACTGTGCCTTCCCCAGGGGAGGGGTGAAGCCCAACTCAGGTGGAATCCGTCCCACAAGGACTTCAGAACCCAGGCCTTGGCAATTTGAACCCATTAAAACCAGCCTACAACCTCTCCTCTATCTCCACCATGTCCCAAGCAAGGAGAGTCTCCCAAAGTTAAAAGTGCTGCAACATCATTTGCTGGGGTGACCCGCAGGCAGACAAGCACCACATACTGGGCAGGATAAGAAAAACAGAGCCCAAAGACTTCACAAGAAAGATTTTTTACCTCCTGGATCTCACCCTCAGGGAAAACTGATGCAGGTGACTCCTTCCACCTGATAGGAGGCCAGTTTAGTCCAGGAAAACCCAGATGGAGTCTATAATACCTACATAGACCCTCCTAAGGGTGGGGAAGGGAAAGCCACCATACAAGCAGGGCAAGAAACAAGAAAACAAGAACTGAAAAATTATCCTCGGTTAAACAAAACCTAAGCTAGAGGTCCAGAAAAAGCTGGACTGAAGGTCAAAGAACAGATAGACAACAAACTCATCTAGCAAGAAAATCCTAGGTGAGATAAGTGAAAGCAATCTCCAGAATAAACTAATTACAGTAATTAAATGTCTAGATGCCAGCAAAAAATAACAAATCACACAAGCAAAGTTGAAGAGATGGCCCAGTCAAAGGAACAAACCAATAGCTCAAATGAGATACAGGAGCTGAAACAATTAATTCAGAATATACGAACAGACATGGAAAACCTCATCAAAAACCAAATCAATGAATTGAGGGAAGATATGAAGAAGGCAAGGGATGAACAAAGAGAAGAAATGGAAAGTCTGAAAAAAAAATCACAGAACTTATGGGAACGAAAGGTACAGTAGAAGAGATGAAAAAAACAGTGGAAACCTACAATGATAGATTTCAAGAGACAGAGGTTAGGATTAGTGAACTGGAGGACAGAATATCTGAAATCCAACAAGATACAGAAACTATAGGGAAAAAAATGGAAAAATATGAGCAGTGACTCAGGGAATTGAATGATAATATGAAGTGCACAAATTTACATGTGGTGGGTGTCCCGGAAGGAGAAGAGAAGGGAAAAGGAGGATAAAAACTAATGGAGGAAATCATCACTGAAAATTTCCCAACTCTTATGAAAGACCTAAAATTACAGATCCAAGAAGTGCAGCACACTCCAAAGAGAATAGATCCAAATAGGCATTCTCCAACACACTTACTAGTCAGACTGTCAGAGGTCAAAGAGAAAGACAGAATCTTGAAAGCAGCAAGAGAAAAGCAATCCATCACATACAAGGGAAGCCCAATAAGACTATGCACAGATCTCTCAGCAGAAACCATGGAGGGGAGAAGACAGTGGGATGATATATTTAAATTACTAAAAGAGAAAAACTGCCAACCAAGAATTCTATATCCAGCAAAATTGCCCTTCAAAAATGAGGGAGAAATTAAAACATTTTCAGACAAAAAATCACTGAGAGAATATGTGACCAAGAGGCCAGCTCTGCAAGAAATGCTAAAGGGAATACTAGAGACAGATATAAAAATACAGAAGAGAGAGGTGTGGAGAAGAGAGCAGAAAGAAGGAAAATTAGATATGACATATAAAATACCTAAGGCAAAATGGTAAAAGAAAGTACTACCCATACAGTAATAACACTAAATGTTAATGGATTGAACTCCCCAATCAAAAGAAATAGACTGGCAGAATGGATTAAAAAACACGATCCTTCTATACGCTGTTTACAGGAAACACATCTTGACACAAAGATAAACATAGGATGAAAGTGAAATGTTGGGAAAAGATATTTCATGCAAATAACAACCAGAAAAGATCAGGAGTAGCTATACTAACATCCAACAAATTAGACTTAAAAAGGAAAACAGTTAAAAGAGACAAAGAAGGATACTATGTACTAATAAAAGGAACAATTCAACAAGAAGACATAACAACCATAAATATTTATGCACCGAACCAGAATGCCCCAAAATACATGAGGCAAACACTGCAAACACTGAAAAGGGAAATAGACACAGCTACCATAATAGTTGGAGAATTCAATTCCCCACTCTCATCAATGCAGGAAACATCAAGACAGAGGATCAATAAAGAAACAGAGAATTTGCATACGAAAATAAATGAACTAGACTTAACAGACATTTATAGGACATTACACCTCACAACAGCAGGATACACCTTTTTCTCAAGGACTCATGGATCATTCTAAAAAATAGACCATATGCTGGGTCACAAAGCAAGTCTCAACAAATTTAAAAAGATGGGAATCATATACAACACTTTCTCAGATCATAAAGGAATGAAGTTGGAAATCAATAATAGGCAGAGCACCAGAAATTCACAAATACATGGAGGCTCAACAACATACTCTGAAACAACCAGTGGGTCAAGGAAGGAATTACAAGAGAAATCAGTAAATATCTCGAGGCAAATGAAAATGGAAACACAACATATCAAACCTTATGGGACACAGCAAAGGCAGTTCTAAGAGGGAAATTTATTGCCCTAAATGTCCATATCAAAAAAGAATAAGGGGCAAAAATTCAGGAATTAACTGTCCACTTGGAAGTACTGGAGAAAGAACAGCAAACTAACCCCAAAGCAAGCAAAGGGAAAGAAATAACAAAGATTAGAGCAGAAATAAATGAAATTGAGAACATGAAAACAATTGAGAAAATCAATAAAACCAAAAGTTGGTTCTATGAGAAAACCAATAAGATTGCTGGGCCCTTAGCAAGATTGACAAAAAAGAAGAAGAGAGAGAATGCAAATAAATAAGATCAGGAATGAAAGAGAAGAAATAACCACTGACCCCAAAGAAATAAAGAAGGTAATAACAGGATACTATGAACAACTTTATGCTAATAAATACAACAATGTAGATGAAATGGACAAGTTCCTAGAAAAGGATGAACAACAAACTTTGACTCAAGAAGAAATAGATGACCTCAACACACCAATCACAAGTAAAGAAATTGAATCAGTCATCCAAAACTTCCCAAATAGAAAAGTCCAGGACCAGACAGCTTCACATGTGAATTCTACCAAACATTCCAGAAAGAATTATTACCAACCCTGTTCAAACCCTTCAAAAAAATTGAAGTGGAGGGAAAGCTACCTAATTCATTCTATGAAGCCAACATCACCCTCATACCAAAACCAGGCAAAGATATTAAAAAAAGAAAACTATAGACCAATCTCTCTAATGAACATAGATGCAAAAATCCTCAACAAAATTCTAGCAAATAGAATCCAGCAATACATTAAAAGAGTTATACCTGATGACCAAGTAGGATTCATCTCAGGATGCAAGGATGGTTCAACATAAGAAAATCAATTAATGCAATACACCGTATCAACAAATGAAAGCATAAAAATCACATGATCATCTCAATTGATGCAGAGAAGGCATTTGACAAGATTCAACATCCTTTCCTGTTGAAAACACTTCAAAGGATAGGAATACAAGGGAACTTCCTTAAAATGATAAAGGGAATATATGAAAAACCCACAGCTAATATCATCCTCAATGGGAAAAAACCGAAAACTTTCCCCCTAAGATCAGGAACATGACAAGGATGTTCACTATCACCACTGTTATTCAGCATTGTATTGGAAGTTCTAGCCAGAGCAATTAGACAAGAAAAAGAAATACAAGGCATCAAAATTGGAAAGGAAGGAGTAAAACTATCACTGTTCACAGATGATATGATACTACATGTTGAAAACCCTGAAAAATCTACAGCAAAACTATTAGAGCTAATAAACGAGTACAGCAAAGTGGCAGGTTACAAGATCAACATTCAAAAGTAGTGTTTCTACACACTAGTAATGAACAGTCTTAGGGGAAATCAGGAAATGATTTCCATTTACAATTGCAACTAAAAAATAAAATACTTAGAAATAAATTTAACAAAAGAGACAAAAGACCTATACAAAGAAAACTACAAAAAAAACTGTTAAAAGAAATCCCAGAAGACGTAAATAGATGGAAGGGCATACCGTGTTCATGGATTGGAAGACTAAATATAGTTAACATGTCAGTTCTAGCTAAATTGATTTACAGATTTAATGCAATACCAATCAAAATCCCAACAACTTACTTTTCAGAAATAGAAAAGCCAATAAGCAAATTTATCTGGAAGGGCAGGGTGCCCCGAATTGCTAAAAGTATCTTGAGGGAAAAAAAAAAGCTGGAGGTCTCACGCTGCCGGACTTTAAGGCATATTATGAAGCCACAGTTGTCAAAACAACATGGTACTGGCATAAAGATAGGTATATTGACGAATGGAATCAAATAGAGTGCTCAATATAGACCCTCTCATCTATGGACATTTGATCTGTGATAAGGCAGTCAAGCCAACTCACCTGGGACAGAACAGTCTCTTCAATAAATGGTGCCTAGAGAACTAGATATCCATATGCAAAAGAATGAAAGAGGACCGATATCTCACACCCTATACAAAAGTTAACTCAAAATGGATCAAAGATCTAAACATTAGGTCTAAGACCATAAAACAGAGGAAAATGTAAGGAGATATCTTATAAATCTTATAATTGGAGGCAGTTTTATGGACCTTACACCTAAAGCAAGAGCACTGAAGAAAGAAAGAAAGAAATGGGAACTCCTCAAAATTAAACACATTTGTGCATCAAGAAAGTAAAAAGACAGCCTACACAATGGGAGACAATATTTGGAAATGACATATCAGATGAACGTCTAGTATGCAGAATTTATAAAGAGATTGTTCAACTCAACAACAAAAAGACAGCCAACCCAATTACAAAATGGGAAAAAGACTTGAACAGACATTTCTCAGAAGAGGAAATACAAATGGTCAAAGGTACATGAAGAGATGCTCAACGTCCCTGGCCATTAGAGAAAGGCCAATCA
This sequence comes from Tamandua tetradactyla, assembly GCF_023851605.1. Lineage (NCBI taxonomy): Eukaryota > Metazoa > Chordata > Mammalia > Pilosa > Myrmecophagidae > Tamandua > Tamandua tetradactyla. The sequence continues at coordinate 26,135,596 of NC_135350.1, forward strand.
AAACCACAATGAGATATCATCTCACACCCACCAGAATGGCCATTATCAACAAAACAGAAAACAACAAGTGCTGGAGAGGATGTTGAGAAAGAGGCACACTTATTCACTGTTAGTTGGAATGTCAAATGGTGCAACCACTGTGGAAAGCAGTTTGGCGGTTCCTCAAAAAGCTGAATATAGAATTGCCATATGATCCGGCAATACCACTGCTAGGTATCTACTCAGAGAACACAAGGGTAAAGACACAAACAGACACTTGAACACCAATGTTTATAGCAGCATGATTTAAAATTCCAAAGAGAAGGAAACAGCCAAAATGTCCATCAACAGAGGAGTGGCTAAACAAACTGTGGTATATACATATGATGGAATATTATGCAGCTTTAAGACAGAATAAATTTATGAAGTATGTACCAACATGGATGGACCTTCAGAACATTATGCTGAGTGAGACTAGCCAAAAACTAAAGGACAAATACTGTATGGTCTCACTGGTATGAACTGATATTATTGAATAAACTTGGGATATGTCATTGGTAACAGAGACCATCAGGAGATAGAAATAGGGTAAGATAGTGGGTAATTGGAGCTGACGGGATACGACTGTGCAACAGGACAGGATATAAAAAATTAAGAAATGGACAGCACAATACTACCTAACATCAATACAATTATGTTAAAACACTGAGTGAAGCTGCATGTGACAATGCTAGAGGGAGGAGCACTGGGGACATAAATGAAATCAGAAAGAAAGATAGATGTTAAAGATTGAGATGGTATAATCTACAAATGCCTAGAGTGCATAATAATAGTGAACTGTACAATGTACAAATTTTTAAAATGTTTTTGCATCAGGAAGAACAAAGGAATGTCATTATTGCAGGATGCTGAAAATAGATGGTAATTAATATTTTAAACTGTCACCTTATGTGTGAGAATAAAGCAAAAAATATTTATTTGTTAAAAATTTATATTTTGACTAGTGCATTTCCTAATATAACTTATGTAGATAGTTTGATTGAATGCCATAAGTACTTGGAATCTCAGGTAGGACATGAGATTTTGTTGGTTTGTCCAGAGTGATGCCCCGATGAATCCCAGAGTAAATCAATCAGTGAGTGGAAAAGTATTTGCAAAGCCCCTTTCAGGAAATGGTGAGAGTGGGGAGAAATTCAACTTCCCCAAGTTGAATTCTTGATATTCTCACAAGCAGTGTGGACAACCAAAGCTATAGGCTGAGCCCCCAGCCTTGGGGTTTATTCATATGAAACTTAACCCCACAAAGAATAGGTCAAGTCTACTTAAAATGTAGGCCTAAGAGTCACCCCCAAGAGACCTTCTTTTGTTGCTCAGATGTGGCCTCTCTCTCCAGCCAACATGACGAGCAGTCTCACCACCCACCCCCTCTCTGCATGGGACATGACTCCCAGGGGTGTGGACCTTCCTGGCAATGTGGGACAGAGATCCTGGAATAAGCTGAGACTCAGTAGCAAGGGATTGAGAAAAACCCTAGAATGAGCTGAGAATTAACATCAAGGGATTGAGAGAATCTTCTCAAACAAAAGGGGGAAGAATGAAATGAGACTGCTAATGGCTGAGAGATTCCAAACAGAGTTGAGAGGTTATCCTGGAGGTTATTCTTATGCATTAAGTAGATGTCACCTTGTTGTTCAAGATGCAGAGGAGAGGCTGGAGGGAACTGCCTGAAAATGTAGAGCTGTGTTTCAGTAGCCATGTTTCTTGATGATGGTTGAGCAATGATATAGCTTTCATAATGTGATTTTGTGATTGTGAAAACCTTGTGTCTGATGCTCCTTTTATCTACCATATCAACAAAGAGTAGAACATGTGGAATAAAAAAAAATACTAGGGGGAACAAATGTTAAAATAAATTTAGTTTGAAATGCTAGTGATCAATGAAAGTGAGGGATAAGGGGTATGGTATGTATAATCTTTTTTTCTCTGTTATCATTTTATTTCTTTTTCTGTTGCCTTTTTATTTCTTTTTCTAAATCGATGCAAATGTTCTAAGAAATGTGAATATGCAACTATGTGATGATATTAGGAATTACTGATTATATATGTAGAATGGAATGGTATCTTAATGTTTTGTTTGTTTGTTGTTAATTTTTTTAATTAATAAATAAAAAAAGAAGAACCTTAATATAAATACAAGGAACAAGAAAATCCTAGACAAGAAAGATAAACCAACTTCAGAATAAAACCATCATGATAATCAGATGACTGGGTATCAGCAAAAACTCACAGGGCATGATAAAATGCAGGAAGATATGACCCATGCAAAGGAACAAATTAAAAAGTTCGAGAAGTCACAGAATTTGGAACAATTAATCAATGATGTTCAAACAAATTTTCCAAACAAATTCAATGTGATGGATAAAAAGACAAAGAATATTAAGAAGACACTTATGTAAGTGTAAAGAAGAATTTGAAAGAATACATGGGAAAAAATAAGAGATCTTATGGAAATGAAAGATACTAAAGATGAAATTTTAAATATACTAGAGACACAGAACAGCAACTTGAGGAGGAAGAAAAAAGGATCAGCAAGTTAGAGACAGAGATACTGAATTCAAACAGATAAAAGAACAAATGAATAAAAAGGGAAAAATTTGAGCAGGATCACAGGGAAATGATTGGCAATGTGAAGTGCATAAACATATGCATCATGGGTGTCCCAGAGAAGAGAAGGGAAAAGGGTCAGGAAGAATATTTCAGGAAATAATGGCTGAAAGTTTCCCACCTCTTATAAAAGACATAAGTGTGCAAATTGAAAAAGCCCAATTTACTCCAAATAAGAATAACTCTGAATAGACCCACTCCAAGACACAGACTGATCAAACTGTCAAATGACAAAGAGAAATTCTGAAAGCAGCAAAAGAAAAGCAATTCACCACATACAAGGGAAGCCAAATAAAATTAAGTGCTGATTTCCCATCAGAGATCATAGGGGCAAGACTTCTATCATATAATGTATTTTGAAAACTGAAAGAAAAAAAATGCGAGCCAAGAATTCTTTTTTTTTTTATTAATTAAAAAAAATTAACTAACACAACATTAGAAATCAATCCATTCGAGCCAAGAATTCTTTATCCAGCCAAGTTATTCTTCAAAAATGAGGAAGAATTTAAAATAGCCACAGAAAAATGGAAGCTGAAAGAGTTCATTAACAAAATCTCTATGACAAACACTAAGGGAGTTCTGCTAGCTGAAAATAAAAGACAGGAAAGAAATGTTGGAGGGCAGTATAGAAATGAAGATTATTAGTAAGGGTAACTATAAGAATAAAAGAGGAGCAAAAATAGATCTGATAAACCCAGCATCCTTTCCTGATATAAAATCTTCAAAAGATAAGAATTGAAGGAAACTTCCTCAAAATGATAAAGGTCATACATGAAAAACACACAAGATTGTATGCAATGGTGAGAGACCAAAAGCTTTCCCTCTAAGATCTAGAACAAGACCTGGATTCCCACTGTCACCAATGTATTCAACATTGTGCTAGAAATTTTAGATAGAGTAATTAGACAAGAAAAAGAAATAAAAGACATCCAAATCAGAAAGAAAGTTACAAGAGACTCATTTTAGACAATACAAATGGTTGAAAGTGAAAGGATAGGAAAAGATATTCCATGCAAGCAGTAATAAAAAGAGTCTGGGATAACTAAAACAATATCAGACGAAATAGACTTCTTTAAATGCAAAAGTGTTATAAGAGGCAAAGAGTGACACTATATATTAACTTTCACTATTTGTAGATGACATGATCCTATTTTTAAAAAGTCCCCAAAAAAACTATGACTAAGCTTCAAGATTAATAAGCATGTTCAGCAAAAGGGTGTCATAGCAGATCAACATGCAAAAATCAATAGTGTTTCTATACACTAGTAATGAGCTACCTGAGGAGATAATCAAGAAAAAATCCACATACAATAGCAACTAAAAGAATTGTGCTGAATTGAAACTTCATAAATGAAAACAAAAGCATAACATATCAAACCTTATGCAGAAAAGAGCTCAAATCAAAGACCTAGGTGCACACCTGGAGAAACTGGAAAAAGAGCAACAAAAGAGAATGAAAGAAATAACAAACATTAAAGTAGAAATAAAATTCAGAACAACAAAAACAATAAAGGTAATCAATAAAGGTCTTCTATTTCTTCTAGAATCAATGTAGGTTTGGCATGTATTTCAAGGAAATTATCCATTTCATCTTAGTTTTCTAGTCTGTTGGCATACAGTTGTTCATAGCATCCTCTCATGATCCTTTTACTTTCAGGGGATCCATGGTAGTGACTCCCCTCTCATCTGATTTTACTATTTGCATCATCTCTTTTTTTTTGTCTTTTTTCTTGTAAATGGCATACAGATGTAACATTGTTTTATTCTTTTGCCAATTTGTGTATTTTGATTGAGGAGTTTAATCCATTAATATTCAATATTATACTATGAAAGTTATACTCACTTTAACCATTTTATCCTTTGGCTGTTTACGAGAAACTCATTTTAGGCCCAAAAATATACATAGGTTGAAAGTGAAAGGATGCAAAAAAATATTCCATACAAGCAGTAATCAAAAAAAAAAAGAGGTGAAACATCAGACAAAATAGACTTTAAATGCAAAAGTATTATAAGAGTCAAAAAAAAAGAACATGGTATGTTAATTTCAAAAGCAAAACTATGTAAGCTAAAGTCTAAAGCCAAGAAACCTTGGCCCAGGAGAGTAGATCCACTCACGCACTTATAAAGGGTGAGTTTGCCCTAAGGGCAGAGAGAGGCCCTCCCACCTCAATGTTCAGGAAGAGTTCTGGTGCCCCAGGCCTCAGAGAGGGTGAGGCACATTCCTTGGGGGTTGGGGAGAGCCTTGCTGCTGCCCCATTGTTCTGAGGGGGTTGAGAGTGTGCCTTGGAGATGGTCGAGGACCTGAATGCTGTACCAAAGCTTGGAGAGGGTGGAGCTGAGAAAAAAGGGTCTTTCCAAAGTTCCCCAAGGTTGCAACCCTCACCCCAGTGTTTGGAGAGAGAAGGGCCACTTGACAGACCCTTGAAAAGGGCAGGATTGCCACTTTCTAAAGCTGCTAGGATAAGTAACTCTCAGACTTTGAAATCTAATGGGGTTTGCCCTGCAGGTTTCCAAAACTGTTTAGGTACAGTAACCCATGTTTTCCTTCCACTATCCCCCTATAGCAATGGGTTTGTTTATCCTATGACTCTTCCTCTTCTGTATAGTAGCAGCAGCTAAGTTTTACAGATCCAGAGCCCAATAGGAATTTTGCCTGAGGACACACCATGCCTGTAACTGACCTAGATGAGATTTTGTACTGCTTCTGACTTTGTACTATATGTGTATTGTTACTGATAAAGTTCAAGGCTTTGTGATATTGTGATGGGATGAATGTATTTTATATATGGAAAGATCATGTCTTTTTGGAGTACAGAGGGTAGAATGTGACAGTTTGAAACTGTTGTGTATCCCAGAAAAGTCAAGGTCTTTTATCTTGATTCAGTATTGTTGGGTGCAATCTTTTTATTGAGTTGTTTCCATAGAGATATGATCCATCCAGATATGGGTAGGACCTTTTTATTGTGGGGTTTCCTTGGAGATGTGTCTCCATCCATTCAATGTGGGTCACTTACTAGAGTCCTTTAGGAAGAACCACTTTTGAAAATACTTCAGAACTGACACATATAGAGACACTTAGAGATGCAGAAAGAAAAGCCCCTGGGAAAGCCATTTGAAGTGAAGAGAGAAAGCTAGCAGATGTCACCATATCCCTTCCCAGCTGACAGAGAAACCTGGAATGTCATCAGCCCTTTCTTGAGTCAAGGTGTCTTTCCCTGGGTGCCTTAGTTTGGAGATTTTTATGGCCTTAGAACTGTAAACATGTGACTTAATCAATTCCCTTTATAAAAGGCAGCCTATTGCACTCTGGCAGCTATAACAACTAAAACAAGAATCAAATGTCTAGGAATAAACATAATGAAGAATGTTTTCTGTAGATAGAAAATGAATAAAATGTTGCTGAAAGTATTCAAAGAAGACCTAAATAAATGGAAGGACATTCTGTGTTCATGTATTGTAAGGCTAAATGTTGTTAAGATGTCAGTTCTATCCAAATTGACCTACAGATTCAATGCAGTACCAATAAAAATACCAACAGCCTTCTCTGCAGAAAAGGAATAGCTAATTATCAAATTTATTTGGAAGGGTTGGGAGCCTTGAATAGCCAAAACTATCGTGAAAAAGAATGAAGAGAAGGATTCACTCTTCTTGACTTTAAAGTATATTATATACCTCAGTAGTCAAAACAATGTAGTAGTGGGATAAAGATAAACATTGCTCATCAGAATCAAAGTGAGAGTTTGTAAATAGACTCTCACATCTATGGTTAATTGATTTTTTATAAAGCTTTCAAGTCCCCTCAACTGGGACAGAACAGTGTCTTCAATAAATGGGGTTGGGAGAACTGGATAGTCATATCTAAAATAATGAAAGAAGACCTTTATCTCACACCCTATACAAAAATTAACTGAAAGTGGATCAGAGACTTAAATATAAGAGCAATTACCACAAAACTCCTAGAAGAAAATGTGGGGGCTCATCTTCAAGATCTAGTGATAGGTAGTACCTTCTTAGACCTTATACTTAAAGCACAAGTAATGAAAGAAAAAATACATAATTGGGATCTCCTCAAAATTGAATGATTCTGTGCTTCAAAGTATGTTGTCAAAAGGGTGAAAAGGCAGCCAATTTAATGGAAGAAAATATTTGAAAACCACATATCTGATTAAGGCTTGATGTCTACAGTACACAAAGCAATCTTATAACTCAACAATGAAAAGACAACCTAATTCAAAATGCTCAAAAGACATAAATAGATATTTTTCCCAAAGAAAAAATACAAGTGGCTAAAACACTTCAAAAAGATGTTCATCTTCACTAGCTATTAGGGCAATGCAAATCAAAATCACAATGAGATCATTCACACCTACTCTAATGGCCACTATTAAACAAACAGGAAACTACACATACTGGAGAGGATGTGGAGAAAAATAGGAACACTTATTCACTGCTGATGGGAAAGTAAAATGGTATAGTTACTGTGAAAGGTGTTATGGCAATTTCTCAGAAACGTAAGTATAGCGTTGCCCTAAGATCCAGTAATCCTAGTATTCAGTGTATACCCAGAAGAATTGAAATCAGAGATGCAAACAGACATTTGTACACCATTATTCATAACAGCCTTATTCATGAATTGCCAAAAGATGAAAACAATCCAAGTATCCATCAGCTAGTGAATGGATTAAAAAAATGTGGTATGTGTTTATGTGTGTGCATGTGTGCATATGATGGGAAATTATTCAGTAGTATTAAGGAATGAAGTCCTAAAACATGCAGCAACATGGGTGAAACTTGAATACATCCTATTGAGTGAAATAAGTCAGACATAAAAGGACAAATAGTGTATAATCTCACTAATATGAACTCATTATAATATGTAGACTCATCGAGTTAGAATCTAGAATACAGGTTACCAGGAGACAGAATGAGACTGGAGGATGGAGAGTGGTTGTGTAATACACGCAGAATTTTTAACTATGTTGAATTTAAATGTTTGGAAATGAATAATGGTGTTAATAGCACATTATTGTGAGTCTAATTAACACTGCTGAACTGTGGGTGAATGTGGTAGAAAGGGGAATTAGAGTCATGTATGTCACCAGAAGGAAAACTAAAGGTTAAGGGCATAAATATATAACACAGTGAATCTTGTAGTAGGTGGTGACCATGATTAATAGTACAAATATACAAAGGTTTTTCATGATCTAGAACAAATGTACACTATTACAAGGAGTTAATAATAGAGGGGTATATAGGGGAAAATGTACCTATTACAAATTATGAACTATAATTAACAGTAATAGCTATCTTTTTATTCTTTCATCAACAGGAACAAAGGTGCCACATCAATGCTAGGGGTAATAATGGGGAGGGGGGAAATAAGGGGTATAAGATGTATTGGGTTTTCTTCTTTTTAAAAAAAGGAATGAAAATAGTCAAAATTGTTTGTAGCTATGAACATACAACTATATGATGCTATTGTGAGTCATTGTTTATATACTTTGGATGGATTGTATGGTGTGTGAAGATATTTCAATAAAAGTTCATTAAAAAAAACTAATAGGATGGTTTGAAGTACAGGGATAGCACTGAAACCATTGTGAATTCACAGTGTAAAATGGTTACTAAGAAATGACACACACTTCCAGGCATAAAGATATATACATATATGCAGATGTATGTCTTTATAAGATTATTTCCATCTATTAACTACCTTACATAAAATCATTCTATAATGCTGATATTAGTTGAATAATAAGGTGAATGTGTAAAATCTATGGTACCTGTTTGATATTGCTTTGTCACTTGCAGGGGAAGATTTGCAACTTTGCTTTATCTTTAAGGTGTCATGAAAATTTTATAGGTATGTATTTATTTTCAAATGTGTTATCTTTGCCAAATCTACCTTCTACTTGATATTGTGGTGAGGACTCCAGATTTTGAGAAAATAGTCTACTACTTACTGTGTTTTATGAAATAAATCAATCAAACATTCTGAAATTACTTTATCTCTTGTTTAAAAAAATTACTCATTGCATCTTTATGAAGATTACAGACATAATGCTAGTGGAAGGGTTATATAACTATGATGCACCGTGTGAATTTGGGAATAGTTAAATTATGCTGTCAAAGGTACCAAAGAAAATATTGAGCATCAAGGGAGGCTTCAAGATGTCCCTGAAATAAACCATGGGACACTGCCTGTTGCTGGGTTTCCTCTGATTTTTATATTGGTGATGATGGTGTGGGATTCAGAGAAAAAAGAGAGTTTTCTAAATGCACATGAAAGGAGAGTAGACATAAAATCCTGCTTTTTTAAATAAAGAATACACCCACCAATAGACTGTGGGGAGTAGAGGAGAGTTGGGAGTAGGAGGGCACTGTCAGTGTTCTCACAGGCTGCAAAAGTCCATGGTGTGTGGAGTGTGGGCACAGGTGCCTACTGTAACATCAGCTTGCACTTTCAGCCACATTTGGAACATTTAGCTAGAGAGAAGAACATGCTCAAAGTTTAACGATAAAGAATTTCATGTTGACAGTTCAAATATCAGCACTGATATACTGACTACATCGCTCCAGCAACAGTGCATAAGTAATGCAAATACATGCAAACTCTGGATTGCCCTTTGCTACTTTACAAATCACATAAACTGTTCTAGGATTAGCAAGAAAGTCAAATTGAGAGAATCAGTAAAACATTACTCAGAATTTAAAGTAGAAGGAGGACAAACCTGTATTTGATTACCTACCAAAACACCTGACATTTAATTTATTAGCAAAGGATTGTTGCACAAATAACTACTCTTCAGTGTCCTCTGAAACTTAAAAGTCCCAATTTTTTAAAACTGGCTTAAATTATATTTGTCTATCAAATACGTCATCATATTTAGGAGTAAGCCATTGCATAAGAAGAGAAACCAAAGTGAAATGTAAAGAGAATGGGAGCTCTATAGTTGGAACCAAACACTCTTTTAATGAGATTAAAGGTTGTATCAATGGACTTGGTTTGCAATTCAACTCCCATGGGACTCAAGGTGCAGAAAATTATCTGCACAGTACTGTCACAAATATCAAGAACACCCTGAGGTTGCTTACTAACTTGCACACAAAGATAACTGGACAGAGAAAATAGCTAGGGTTCTTCTCCAGGCTTGTTCTTTAATGTATGTAACCAATCAACAAATAACTGCTTAGAATCCTTATTACTGATGGCAGGTCAGGAGACCACCAAATGGAAGTTTCTAAACAGAGTTTACAGTTTATATTCAAGTGTTTATGTGTTGTCTTACACATCACCTCTAAAAATGTCTTAAACTGTTATTCCTAAATAACATTTCAAGGACATGGCAATAAATGTGTTCCTATATATATCTAAATCACCCACCCAGTACCTAACATAAGACAAAACATACTAGTAGGAGACAGAAAACAAACATAGTACAACACATACTAGTAGGAGACAAAAAATAAAGACACATACTAAATTTTCTGTCAATTTAACATTGCAATCAGCACCAAACGACATATTACTGTGGAGTAGTCAAATTTCACTAGATCTAATGAATGAAAACTAGGATAAAATTTACAAGGAAAGCTGGGACAACAGAAGCAGCATGTACACTTATCAATCAGGCTGAGTGATGAAGAAAACATTCTTAGTTTGAATAGATAATAGATACTAATGCAAAAACTAGAGCTAAAATGGAAGTGACCCAGCAAAACCAAAATCTCAAAAAGAATTTAGAATCAACTTCCATAATACTTATCAAAGAGATAAGTTCAGGCTCCATTTTCTGTATTAATTCCACATAAATTAGAAACATAAATATATAATTCCCCAAAGTGGTTGAGTTATAGTGAAATTGTTGTATATGCTGCAGACCCAATAGCATGTTTAACATGTTGAGTACTGATTATCAAAGAAAGCTGTAGCAGTACATGGCATGTACTGCTTTCAATGTAGCTGAGGTATGAATATGAATTATAAGCTCTCATGGCTCATAATTCACTGTGCATGGGACAAGTTCATCAGGACTTGAGTAAGGCTTATTGCCTACACAGGATCTTTATTTCCATTTAATTCTGTTGCTGTCTACACATCATTAAATATACTATCATTCCTGTGAAATAGCCATACATTTTTATACCCCATAAATCACTTTTCAAAGAGACAATTATATTTCCTTTTAGTTTTGCAAGTGGTAAAAAAAAAAAGAGGCTTAATTAATAAGTTCATGAACGTATTAGTTCATTTTAGATAAAGAAAGGAATAATAACAATGGAAGTGATTTTATTGTATAACACCAACTAGCCCATGTCTGGGCAAGTGGTAACAAGAGGAAATGATTCATGAAACAGAATGTCCTACCCAGTATCAAAATTAAACATCAAGTAAGAAATAAATCGTAAAGAGTCCAAACAAATACATTTAGTTTACTCAGATACTTCCCTGCATTTTGGGAGCTGGGGGAGAGGGGGAAATTTATATGAGATCTACAAAAGTTGAGAGTTTGCAACACCTTGAATATAAAACAGGCATTGCTTAGAGAAGTGTGAATCTCTGCTAGTCTATGGGTGAGTAAGAGTCTTAGAGCTTCCACCACACTCTTAAAAAGAAAGGAGAATCAACAGACGAGTAAAGTGTATGGAATAAAAATAAATAATGGGGGAACAAATGTTAAAATAAATTTAGATTGGGATGCTGGTGATCTGTGAGTGGGAGGGGTGGGGGGTGTTGTATGTATGAATTTTTTTTCTGTTGTCTTTTTATTTCTTTTTCTGAATTGATGCAAATGTTCTAAGAAATTATCATGATGATGAATATGCAACTATGTGATGATATTATGAATTATTGATTATATATGTAGAATAGAATGATCATAAAAAAATACCCAGTGAGTAAATAAGTAAATAAATAAACAAAATGTCCAAAATTTTGCTGTGAAAAAAAAAGAGAGGAGTGAAGACCCAAAATACTCCCCACTAAGATAAAAACTCATGACTCCAATAATTTGCCCTTTTCCCTTTCCAATTTTCCAGATATATTGGGAGAATGGGAGGGTCATTTGGCTTAGTACTCTATGGGAGGAACCTCTAGTCTCAATTGATAGAGGAGTCCATAAGCCATCTTTATTATATTTCCAGAATTTGTAAAAATAATTGTTTAATCCTCTAATTAGAACTTCTGTATAAAAATATCAGAAGTAGAAATAAATTATTTTAGCATTTACCTAGCATACAGGGCTTTCTGAAACATGTTAGAACTTGTTTCTACTTTTTCCTTGAATTATAATATTTTCTTCCTTAAACTAAACTTTCATTTTTTAAAAATTTTTAGCAAGTACAATTTTATTGTCAGTTTCTTCTATGCCCTCCTAGAAGTCAAAATCTTATCCATAGTGAATTTCTCATCACTGCTCAGTAGTCTCCCTCATGTTACTCAGGAAGTTCCAAAAATTTACTCTCTTCCTTGAAGCCTTTCCTTATTAAGAGAAACTGATCACTTTCTAAACATCATCTCCCTTCATTACATGTAAAATTTTACTGTAAATTTATAAAAGCATGTTTACAAACATGGTGTAAATGATTAATATTCTGAAACATTTCTTCAAAAGTGTGAGGTTTTGGGTGCATGGGTGGTTCAGTGGTAGAATGTAGCCTTCCATGCAAGGAGACCAGGGTTCAATTTCCAGACAATGCACATAAAAAATTTTAAAAATTAAAATAAAAAATTTAAAAAGTGTAAGAGTTTTCTGTTGCTATGGAACAAACATGTTTCTATTTAAGGTGCTATATTCCAAAATTAGCATCTTAGAACAATAGTCATTTATTATCTCACAGTTTGTGCAGGTCAAAACTGCAGGCATGGCTTAACTTGTACACTATCTTGCAAGGCTGAAACCAAAGGGTATCTGCTCTGCATTCCTCTCTGGAGCTTGGAATTCTCTTTCAAGTACATGTGGTTGTTGGCAGAATTCAGTTCCCTGAATCTGTAGAACTGAAGAGCATCTTTTGCTGACTATTCACAAAGGGTTATACTGGGCTCCTAGACGCTGCCCAGGATTTCTTGTCATGTGACTCACCCCACATGCCCTCTCACACTTTGACTCTTCTGACTTCCAAATAGCCCTCCAATGCTAATATAAAGTCTTATATAAGGAAACATTATCCCGAGAGTGACCCTCCCATCACCACTTATATGCCATATAATAGAACCTATCATGTACGTGAATATCCCATCGCATTCACAGGGTCCATCCAAACTTAATTGTAGGGGCTACAAGGCATGCACACCAGGGTATGGGAAGCTTCAGAGACCCATTACACTTCTGTGTAGCACAACATTACCATAGGATGCATAACTGGCAATCTGTGAGACCAAGCTCCTATAATTTGTCGAAGCATGAGATTGACAGCAATTAAAATTACCATATCTCTCTTCAATACTTTCAAGAATATCTGGTGTGACAGTTTTATGTGTCAACCTGGCTAGTCTATAGAACCCAGTCATGCAATCAAACACAAATCTAGTTATTTCTGCGTGAAAATATTTTGTAGATGTGGTTAACATCTGAAATCAGTTAATATCTTTGAAGAGGGATATTTCATATGTTTCACAGAGTAAAGAGCAAGGTACAGAGTAATGTGTAAGGTATCATATTAAATATAATCCAACTTTTGCAATAGACAAAATAAATGAATTAAAATCCTCATACATTCATTTAAAGGTTTATATAAGTGTGGATAAAGAAAACGAAATGCACAAAAAAGGCTGATAACCTCAGCACCTGAAACTGAAGGGACCTGCAGATCTAATATTAACTTTTAACCACAACTGTTCAGTTCCATATGTCAAAATGATCTTTAGAGTTAACTTTATTATTTTATTACTCTGTTATTTTATAGACAGGAAAAAATGAAATATAGATTTAAGTTGCAAGGTGTCATACACAATTGTGAAATTACTTAAAAGTACTGTGATTCTTGTTTTCATTATTTTAAAAAATAAAATTAAAAAACACCATCTGACCAAATAATTGTTAAAATAAGACAAACTGACATCAGTTGCTTCTAAATCTTTGATAAGATTTTCAAATCCTATTTGTCCATATCGCATATTACTTACAGAGTTATAGACATGTTTATTTTCTTAGTAGATCACTAAGAGACTGAGCTTATTTAAAGAAGATATACGAAGCAAGATATATGAAAATTTTCACAGATCTCAAAGAAAACATTTTGAGCTATCAAAGATTAGAATTTTATATTATCTGATTTTTGGCTAATGGTTTTTAGAGATTGCTCTAGTTTGCTAGCTGCTGGAATGCAATATACCAGAAATGGAATGGCTTTTAGCAAGGGGAGTTTAATGAGTTGCTACTTTACAGTTCAAAGGCTGAGAAAATGTCCCAGTGACAACAAGTCTATAGAAATGTCCAATCAAAGGCATCTGGAGAAACATACCTTGGTTCAAGAAGGCTAACAGTGTTCAACATTTCTCTCTAAGCTGGAAGGGCACATGGCAAACGTGGCATCTGCTGGCTTTCTCGTGGCTCTATCAAAAAAAGGGACTCTCTCCAAAATGTTCCCTCTTTCGAAGGATTCCAGTAAGCAACTCCACCTTCAGTGAGTGGAGACACACTTCCATGGAAATCATCTAATCAAAAGTTACCACCCATAATTGGGCGTGTCACATCTTCATGGAAACAATCAAAATGCTCCCACCCAGCAATATTGAATGAGGATTAAAGAAAATGGCTTTTCTGGGGTCCCCCACAGATTCAGACCAGCACAGAGATGAATGGAACAGACTTTCTCAATTTTGCCTTTTTTTCCTAGATGACTCATATTTGGCTCTCCAAGCTCCCTTGTAATAGAATGAATAACTAGGCTGATCTTATTCCCAGTTCCTGGGAAAGAACCCTCTAAAAATTTGGAATTTCCTATAAGAGGAGGGTCTTTTGTTCTTCATGGAGGGCCAAAGACAACACCAGATAGTTACAGGGTGGAGCCACCAAGCCTGCAGTCTTGGGGTAGGGACAAGCCACACTGGTAAGACCAACTTTGTGATTAGGTGGTTGGGGCTTTAATCCAGATCATATCACCCCACCTTCCAGGCCTCTGGGAGGACAAGGGGCTACAGATTGAGTGCAATTGTCCTTTAACATCCTTAAATCCATGGATGTTAAAGGACATCTCTATGCGAAGAGGGGGATATGTTCTGACTCCACATGGGGAGGACACAGAATTTTGCATTTGAGACCTGTACTCATCTTCCTGTGTGTGTCTTCTTTTGGCATCTTCTTATTTGTATCATTTTAGTATGTAAAACTATATTTAATATGGTGCTTTAAGTGAGTTCTAGGAGTCATTCTAGCAAATTTTTAAAGCTGAGGAGCTGTTGGAAAACATCTATATATAGTCAGTTCATCAGAAGTGAGGTTGGCCAAGCCCCAGTACCGGTGATTGGAAATTGAAGGGCATCTTGTAGAGGATTGTCCTTAACATGTGGAATCTGGCCTATCACTGGCTAGTTAGTGTCAGGAGTGTATTCTGTTACTCCAATATCTACAGTTGTCAGAAGCTTCTTTGCTAAACCTGTGGAAGTTGTAGAAGTTTCTGTAACCTGCACAGACCCCATAACTCAGTTGGACCCTAGAATGTTAGCAATTGAGCATGTATCCTACACACTGGATAGTATAACAACCTTTGAAGATCTGCTCAACCCATAAGAAAATATCTAAATCTCCTGACATTGCAGATTCCCCAGCAAATGAATATGATGAAACCAATAGTCGACAATACCGCTCCTGTGTTCATTGACTGCAGACAATTTGCTAGTGTCCCATTCTTCAACAGTAGTAAAACAAATTCACCAAATATCTAAGTTGATTCTATCTTTCTAATTTGAAAGTTAGAGAAGAAAGCCACATAAAGAAAAAAAAAAAAGAAATTGGAAGAAGTTGGAAAGTTGGAAAGATTCCTTGAGCTCCCTCATTTAGTTTTGGAACCACATTTCTTTACTCTCCACCAGGCTGGAAAATGAAAATTAGATCCTCAGCCTTACCAGCTTCTGCTATATCATCAGGTGATCCATTTTTTTAGCTCAGCTTTTGATAATGGTGAAAAGAACAGTCACTAGTTTCACTCAGACCTGCCAGCTCTCAAAGTCCTTGGTTAAATTTGGAGAAAGGCCACATGAAGTTGCTTATAAGTGCACACAATCCCTCTGAATGGTTTTCTTTTCTTGTAATTGCTTTTGATTTTAAAAATTGAAGTTTTTAAAAAGCAGTGCCCTCATTTGGTCACTCTTACAATCCATTTGTAATCTGACAACTGAAACAAAAAGATCCTTAAATTAGCTGTATACTTTGATTTTGGTGTTGCTGCCTCTCACAAACACCAGCAGGGATTAAGAAATAACTCAATATACAAGCAGAAGCCTGAAATTGGTGGGCTTCACTTCTTGAAAAATTGTAGCATTTTACCATTTCTCTCTTCAGAACCACTAAATGCTAAAATGTTGATCCATACAGAAATAAAAGCAATTCATTATGTCCTAAAGTTTTTGCTCTTCTTTTAATTTAGTAATTGTGTAAAAACACCTTTCAAGGCAGAAAATATCAAGTCTTAAAAGTGATCAATATCTCCATTAATCTCTTCCTAGGGAAAACCTTAGCTCTACAGGTTTAACAGTATTCCATAAGTAGCATTGTTACTGTCAGATCATTGCCTGATTTTTTCATAAGAGAAAATAGTTTAATTGTCCTCATTGTCAGCTTCTAAATATCATGGATATTTAGCTCAAATCAAAAACTTATTTTGAAATAACAGGCAGTTAAATGACAATTTTATCAGAAGCAACGATGTCAGAAGGCTTGACTCTCTCGTGTGTCATTAACCACAGAGGGAAGGAAACAGTTATGCCCATGTCATATGTGAACTGTAGAACTATCCAGTAGTACAAGATCATCTGCAATACATCTGTGTACTCTCCTTCATTTAAGTTCAAATTCTAACATTCATCATTTCAAAACTTGGTATTGTGGGCTATATGCATTGAATGAAAAAATAATGTTTGAGGGTGTTCTTGAATTTGATAGGTTCTAAGCTCTCTTTGGACTCTAAGGTAACAGATTCTATAACATTGCCTGATTTTAATGCAATAAAAAAGTGCACATTACTCAAAAACAAAGCTATTGGGTTTAAAATTATCATAGCAAAAAGGAACCTCCAATAGAAACTTCAGAGACATTCCAGTACACTGATTCTCAGAAATCTACCTGAGGAAATGGGCCCCAATTACTCAATTAAGTTAAGAAAAGGAAAGAAACATGATCTGGAAAGATTACGCTCATCCTGGAGAAACTGTAGAGATTATTGAAGAAGGGAATGGGGAAGCTCTTTGCACAATAATGTGCCAAGAAGCAGAAAACATCCTGGAAATACAAGTGACAGATTAAGAGAATATGGGTGGCTGAGTATGAAGTTTTCAATGATTGTATCAACTCTCAATTGGAAATAAACTTGGTTTTAAGCACCATAGATGGAAGAAACAGTAACATGATCTAGAAAACTATGATAGAAGACCAAAAATGTGACTTCAATGTTTACAATGAAAATGTTTTTTAAAAATTCATGTTTAAAAAGGGATAACAGGAGAGACATCATCAATATGGCATGAAAATCTCCTCCCGGAGATTCAGTGCAAAAAGAACAATTCTCACTTGCTCAGAACTCTGGAAGAAGGTATATACCAGAGAAGGATCCCAGAAATGCTGCACAAAGAAAGAGAAAACTATCAGGTAGGAAAAATTTCATCCCAAATTAGCCAGTCCTCCCTCCTCCCCCTGCCTATTCAGTCTCACACAGCTCAAGTAGTGCCCAGAGACAGCAGCTGGGATCCCTCCCACCTCCCACTGGGGACACAGACTATAAAATCTCTCACAGCAGGGAGACAGATTCACACCTGTATCTGGACACAGAGAGTCAAACCCACAGCAACCCACAGCAGGACTTAAGCTATGGGAGAGAGTGAAACATAAAAGGGTAAGAAGAGGAGTTTCCTAAATGGAGGATTATGGAGACAGTTTTTCCCAAAAGCAGCAAGTAGCTAGGTAGAAGCTGTCTAAGTCAACTGTTTGATGACCCAGGGGACAAAGGAGGACTGCTCAAGAACCAGGTCACTGAGGGATGAAAAATCTGACCAAATGTGGACTGTAGACTGTATTTCCATCCATGGATCCTGATGCCCATCCTCCACTCTTGAGGAAAAATCAACGGGTTGCCTGATCCCTGCCTGGAGGAGAGCTGCAAACTTGGTCAGCTGGGGGGATTCTCTCCCACACGCAACGTGGAGGACACAGCCCCACGTTGTGCCTGATTTTGGCTGGCAAAGTGAGGGCACAGAAACCCTGCAGCTTTTGCCCTGCCCAGTTAGATGCTGCCCTGGCTCCAGGAGTAAACAGCTTCTGAGGACAATTAAGTTGCCAAACAGTACCATCTGCTGGACAGGTTGGAAAGTGCAAGGGAATGGCAGGGATTTTCAGAGCCTCTCCAGACCCCATCCCAGACCCACTGGAGCTGGTTTCCACCCCCTGCATGGGTACTGCTCTAGTTTGCTAGCTGCTGGAATGTGATATACCAGAAACGGAATGGCTTTTAAAGGGGAGAATTTATTAAGTTTCTAGTTTACAGTCCTAAGACTGTGAAAATGTCCAAATTAAAGTGAGGTTATCAAAATGTCCAATCTAAGGCATCCAGGGAAAGATAGTTTGGCTCAAGAAGTCTGACGAAGTTCAGGATTTCTCTCTCAACTGGAAAGGCACATGGCAAACATGCAATGTCTGCTAGCTTCCTCTTCCAGTTTCTTCTTTCATGAAGCTTCCACAGGGGCATTTCCTTCTTAATCTCCCAAGGTCTCTCACTGCATGGGCTCTTGTGGTTTTTATGACTCTCTCATGGTTCTCTGAAATGTTTCCACTTAAAATCCTTTTAAAGGATTTCAGTAAACTAATCAAGACACACCTGGAATGGTTGGAGTCACATCTCCCTCTACTCAAAGTTAATACCCACAATTGGGTGAGTCACATCTCCATGGAGATAATCTAATCAAATTTCCAATATGCAGTACTGAATAGGGCTTTAAAGAATCTGCTGACTCCACAAGATTGGATTAGGATTAAGGTATGTTTTTTTAAGGTCCATAAAACCTTTCAAACTGGCAGAGGTAGCCACTCATGATTTGGCTGAGAAATACTGATGACCCTACTGGCAGAGCAGTGCCTAATGCAAACCCAGGCAGCAACTAAATGCTAGACAAGAGAGAGAAAACAGCTTTTAGAAATGACTCAAAAAGATAATCAGATGAAAAAATAACAGCAAAAATTCACAAGACATACTAAAACTCCAAAAGAAATGGCCTGTCAAAGGAAAAACTCAAAAAGTTGGAGGAGACACAGAATATGGAACAACCAATAAAAGATGTGCAAACATATCTGTGGACCCAATTCAAGGAAGTGAAGGAAAATGTGTATAAAAAGATAAAGGATATTAAGAGGATACTGAGCAAGCATAAAGAAGAATTTGAAAGAATACAGAGAAAAATAGCAGACATTATGGAAGCAAAAGTCATGATAAATGAAATACAAATAAATACTGGGGATGCACAACAGCAGATTTGAAGAAGCAGAAGAAAGAATCAGTGAGCTAGGAGACAGAGAGACAAAATTTGAACAGATACATGAACAAATGGAGAAACAATGGAAAAATTTGACCAGGGTCTCAGGGAAATGATTGACAACATAAAGCATGCAAAAATATGCATCAGGGGTGCCCAAAAAGGAGAAGAGAAGGAAAAAGGACCAGAAAGAATATTCAAGAAATAATGGCTAAAAATTTCCCAATCCTTAAAAATGACATATTATGCAAATCCAAGAAGCCCAACATTCTCCAAAGAGAATGAATCTGAATAGACACACTGCAAGACACATAATAATCAGAATGTCAAATGTCAATAAGAAGGAGAAAATTCTGAAAGCAGCAAGAGAAAAACGATTTGCCACACACAAGGTAATCTAAGTAAGACTAAGTGCTGATTTCTCCTCAGACACCATGGAAGGCAGTGCTGAGAGGGAAGTTTATAGCCCTAAATACCCAGATTAAAAAGGAAGAACTAAAATCAGCAACGTAACTAAACAACTGGAGAAACTGGTGAAAGAACAACAAACTAATCTTAAAGCAAGCAGAAGGAAAAAAATAACAAAGATTAGAGCAGAAATTAATGAAATGGCAGCGAGAATCAATAAAACCAAAAGTTGGCTCTTGAGAAATTCTATAAACTCTACAAACCCTCAGCTAGACCGAAAAAGACAAAAGAGAGAAGTTGCAAATACATAAAGTCAGAAATTACCACAGACCCAGAGAAATAATAAAGAGCATAAAAAGTTCTGTATGTATGAACAACTGTATGCCAACAGACTAGAAAACTTAGATGAAATGGGCAACTTCCTAGAAACACATGAACAACCTAAAATGACTTGAGAATAAATAGAATACCTCAACAAACCAATCAAAATAAAGAGATTGCATCAGTTATCAAAAACCTACCAAGAAAGAAAAGTCCAGGACTGAACAGGTTTACAGGCAAATTTTACCAAGCATTCCAGGTAAAATTAATACCACTCCTGCTCAAACTCTTCCAAAATAATGAAGAAAAGGGAACACTACCTAACTCATTCTATGAAGCCACCATTACTACAAGAAAACTACAGACCAATATCTCTAATGTATATAGATGCAAAAATCTGCAACAAAATATGTGCAAATTGAATTAAATAGCACATGAAAAGAATTATACACTATAACCAATGGGTTTATCCCAGGTATGCAAGGTGGCTCAACACAAGAAAATCAATTAATGTAATAAACTCCACTACAAATTAAAGGGAAAAAACACATGATCATCTCAATTGATGCAGAGAAAGCATTTAACAAAATTCAGCATCCTTTCATGATAAAAACACTCAAAAAGTAGGAATTGAAGGAAACTTCCTCAACATGATAAAGGGCATATGTGAAAAACCTATAGATATTCAGTGGTGAGAGACTGTCCCTCTAAGATCAGAAACAAAACAATGGATGCCCACTGTCACTACTGCTGTTCAACGCTATGATAGAAGTTCTAGCTAAAGCAATTAAACAAGAAAAAGAAATAAATGTATCCAAATTGGAAAGGAAGAAGTTAAAGCTGTGACTATATGCAGAAAACATGTTCCTACACTTAGAAAATCCCAAAAAGATGACAGCAAAACTACTTGAGTTCGGGGTGCAAGTAGTAGGATTCTCACCTACCATGTGGGAGACCTGGGCTCAATTCCTGGTCCATGCACTTCCCAAAACACAAATAAACAAGAAAAACAAACAAGCAAAAATTCAACAAATGATGCTGCAATAACAGGATACTCACATGGAGAAATAATGAAATGTGTTCCTGCCATACAACATGCAAAAAAAAAAGCTAGTTGAGCTAATAAATAAGTTCAGCAAAGCAGCAGGATAAAAGATCGACATGCAAAAGTAAAATATACACAGAAAACTGCAAAACATTTCTAAAAGAAGTTTTAAAAGGTGTGAATAAGTGGAAAGACATTCCATGTTCATGGATTGGATGGCTAAATGTTGTTATTATGTCAATAGTACCCATACTGATCTATAGATTCAAATCTATTTGGAATAGAAGGGGCCTTGAATAGCTAAATACATCTTGAAAAAGAAGAATGAAGTAGGAGGTATCAATTTAAAGCATATTATAAAGCCACAGTGGCCAAAACAGCATGGTACTAGCATAAAAACAGACATATTGATTGACCTGAGAGTTCAGAAATAGACCCTCAGATTTATGGTCAATTGATTTTGACAAGGGCCCCAAGCCCACTCAACTGGGAGAGAAAAATCTCTTCAATAAATGGTGTTGGGAAAACTGGATATCCATAACCAAAAGAACGAAATAGACACCTATCTCATACATTATACAAATATTAAGTCAAAATAGATTAAAGATCTAAATATAAGAACTAGTACCATTAAACTCCTAGAAGAAAATGGAAGGAGACATCTCTAAGATCTAGTGATAGGTGAGAGCTTTTTAGACTTTACACCAAAAGCAAAAGCAACAAAAGAAAATATGGATAAATTGGAACTTCTCAAAATTGAATACTGCAGTGCTTCTAAGAAATCTATCAAAAGGGTGAAAAGGTAAATGACTCAATGGGAGAAAATATTTGGAGACCATGTACCTGATAAGGGTTGATAGTCAGATCATATCAAGAAATCCTACAACTCAACAATAAAAAGAAAAACAACCCAACTATAAAACAGACAAAAACATAAATAGACACTTTTCTGCAGAGGAAATACAGATTGCTAAAAAGCACATGAAAAAGATGCTCAGATTCACTAGCCATCAGGAAAATGCAAATCAATGAGACACCATCTCATACCTCTTGGTATGGCTGCTGTTAAACAAACAGAAACTACAAGTGTTGGAGAGGATGTGGAGAAATGGGAACACTCTTTTACTGCTAGTGGGAATGTAAAACAGCAAAGCCACTGTGGAGGATGGTTTGACGGTCTCTCAGAGAGCTAAGTACAGAGTTGCCTTACTGCCCGGCAATTTCACTACTCAGTATATACCCAGAATATCTGAAGGCAGGGACATGAACAGACATTTGCATGATATACATAACAGCCTGATTCACAAATGCCAAAAGATGGAAAAAAACCCACTTGGGCAAAAAAACCCACATGGACAAAGTGTGGTATATACATATAATGTAATATTATTCAACAGGAAGAAGGACTGAAGTCCTAAAGCACATGACAACAAGCATTAAACTTTAGGACATTATGCTAAGTGAAATAAGGCACACACAAAAGAGCAAATATTGTATGATATCACTAATATACATCTGATTATATTAGTTCTATTAGACATAAACTATAAAATATTAATTACCATGATATAGAATGAGGCTAACAAATATGGAGTGGTTGCTTAATATGTACAGAATTTTTAAGGAAGTTGAACCTAAAAGTTTGAAAAGGGACAGAGGTCGTGGTAGAACATTATTCTGAGACTAATTAACAGTGCTGAATGGTGTTTGATGTGATACAAAGGGGAAGTTTAAAGTCATGTATGTCATCAGAAGGAAAGGTGGAGGTTAAAACGTGTGAATGCATAACATGATGACTTTGGCAGTGGGCAATGTCCATGATTTACTGTACAAATATTAAAAGTTCTTTCATCAACTACAGCAGATGCATAACACTATTCCAAAGAGTTAATAACAGAGGTATATATAGGAAAAATATACTTAAAATTTTAGTATCCAGTGCAAAATGTATTTAGTATTTAGCATTTAGTGCTAACTATGGACTATAGTTAACCATAATAATTTAACACCCTTTCATCAACAGTAACAAATGGGCAACACCAATACTATGGGTCAAAATAGGAGGGGATATGGGGTGTGGGAGAATTGGGATTTCCTTTTTTATTTCTTTTCTGGAGTAATGAAAAGGCTCTAAAATTGATCATGGGGTTGTATGCATAACTATATGATGATACTGTGAGCCAACAATTGTATATTTCAGATGGCTTGTGAGTTTGAATGGTGTGTGACTCTATCTCAATAAAACTGCATTTTACAAAAAGGTATAATAGAATTCTTACTTCTTATAGTAGAGTGTAAATGAGCTTGTGATGTTAAGCTATTTGATTGGTACCTAAAAATATTAAGAATGACAATAATATTGGCTATGATGATGATAATGATAATGATGGTGATTAATGGTAGGTGCATAGATTTTGGAGTTGGGCTTCTGGGAATTCTGGCTCCTCTATTAGCTGTGTTCATTTGGAAATTTTAAGGAAACTCCAAACCTCAGGATTTTCATCTGTAAAATATTTGCAGTGATAGTACCTATCTCACAAGTTAATTCTGAGAATTGAAATAAATAAGACTATGTTTGATACCATTTCCTGACTTCCTGCTAACCTACCAAGACAGGGTGTGGAAATCTGTGCCAGTCGCAAAAGAAAATAATGAAGCAAACATAGTCCCCTAAGTCACATCTGCCTCTCTAAACATTGCCTGGAATGGTTCTCTAATTTTGAGACAATGATGATTAGATTGGAATCACCTGGATAATTCAGAATACTGTTCAAATTTTGTCCTGAATTTAATCACATCTACAAAATCCCTTTTGCCATGTAAAGTGATAATTCACAGGTTCCAGGGATTAGAAGGCAGACACACTTAGGGATATTCTGCCTATGACATGGGGATTTCCTGACTGTGCCAGTTTGAATCTGTGATGGATCCCTGAAAAGACATGTCATTTAATCCTCATTCAATATTGCTGTCTGGAAGCTTTTTGATTGTTCCTATGGAGATGGGGCACACCCAATTGTGGGTGGCAACTTTTGATTAGACGGCTTCATGGAGTTGTGATTTGATTAGTTTACTGGAATCCCTTAAAAGAGGAAGTATTTTGGAAAGAGAACAGCAGAGCCATGAGAATCACGAAAGCTCATGTAGCCAGAAACCTTTGGAGAGGAAGAAGAATACACACCCAAGGGAGCTTCATGAAGCAAGAAGCCTGAAGAGACAGATAGCAGACATCATCATATTCACCATGTGTCTTTCCAGTTGAGAGAGAAACCCTGAGGTTCATCCTCCTTTCTTAAGAGACTGTAACCTCTTGTTTGGGGCCTTAATTTGGACATTTCTGTAGACTTCCTTTAATTGGGACCTTTGCATAGCCTTCGAATTGTAAACTTGCAACTTAATAAATTCCCCCCTTTTAAAAGCCATTCTGTTTCTGGCATATTTGCATTCTGGCAGGTATCAAACTAGAACACTGACCAAGTTGAATCACTCCTCTCTTCTCTCCTAAGCATATAAATTTTGGAGGGGATAGATGTTTGAATAGAAATTAATTCTAAAACTGGGACTGGGTTACAGAAAGACAAAGAGGAGTAGAGGAGACTAATAGCCTGTAAACCTTGAGGGTTTTACAGGGTTACCTTTGGACAATCTATATGACATTCCAGGCCTGCATTTTCATCCTAATATCGGAACACTGGTATCCTATCTTGGGCCCTATGCTTTCCCCACTGTCATGGTCAGCTTCATGTGTCAACTTGGCCAAGTGGTGGTACCTCTTTGTCTGATTGGGCAACTGCTGGCCTCTCTGTTGCAATGAAGGCATTTCATAGAATTAGATCATGATCATGTCCACTGCATCCACAGCTGATTCCATTTGTAATCAACCAAGGGGAGTGTCTTCTGCAATGAGTGATGCTGAATCTAATCACTGGAAGCCTTTTCTTTCTTTTTCTTTATATGGGCAGGCACTGGGAATCGAACCTGGGTCCTCGGGCATGGCAGGCAAGCACTCTTACCTGCTGAGCTACCAAGGCCCACCCACTGGAAGCCTTTTAAGGAGGATTCAGAAGAGACACATTGCTCTTCCTGCTTTGGCCAGCAAGCCTCTCCTCTGGAATTCATCCAGACCCTCCATCAGAATTGTTGGCTTAACAGCCTGTCCTGTGGATTTTGGACTCTGTGTTCCTGTGGTCACGTGAGTCACTTTTATAAATTTTATATTTGTGAGTGTTCCTTGTAGATTCCATTTCTCTAGAGAACCCTAACTAATACACCCACCTACCCATCCAAAATTCTAGATGGAACAGTGAGGGGTGAGAACAGAACAAATGCCATATGGTATTAAGACAATTTACCTAACTCAAGGAAGTGTACCTCCTAGTATCTGGGGAATTTCATCAAGTCATAAGTTCCTGGGATGACAGAAGCTCATGAAAGCTATCAGGGTTCCAATTTCATGAGGGTCTTAAAAATAAGGTAGTAATGGCTATAAGTACTTCAAACTCTGGTTCTCTGGGTATGGAAGAGAAGTAAAAAAGAAACCATATAAAAGAGGGAATTAAAAGAAAATTATGGAGATCCAGGAAGATGGCAGAATAGGACAGGTTGAGTTCATCCCTGCTCCAAGGAACAGTTAGAGAAGGGATAGGAGGGTGACTGAGGTGGCAATTCCAGGGTTTAAGTGACATGAGAGAGTCTTCTGTACCACAGAGGAGGCCCTGGTGACAAAAGTTGAAGAACTGAGAAGCAGAGAACCAGAGACCATCCAGCTGGTGCAAACAGCTTAATGCAGAAGCCCAGAGCCCTCAGGAGTGCATGGACCAGGAAATGGGGACTAGAAACTAAGCCAAGCCATGTCCCTGGAACACACTAGACTCACCAGCACTGCCCTGTGACCCACCCCACACCTGATGCACCTGAACACCCTCACCTTCCCCCCATCTCAGTGCACCAAGCAGCCCTGCCCCACCAAATCCTGTGTGCGTACCTGCCCCACACCTCCATTCCAAGACTGCACATGCCTGCCCCAGCCAACTCAACTCTCTCACAAAAGTGCAGTCTTACCATACCCCTCTGTCATGGTCAGGTTCATGTGTCAACTTGGCCAAGTGGTGGTACCTGTTTGTCTTGTTGGGCAAGTACTGCCCTGTCTGTTGCAATGAGGACATTTCATTGAATTAGATAATGATCAAGTCAGCTGCATCCATAGCTGATTCCATTTGTAATCAGCCAAGGTGAGTGTCTTCTGCAATGAGTGATGCTGAACCTAATCACTGGAAGTTTTTTAAGGAGGATTCAGAAGAGACAGGCTCTCTTCCTGCTTTGGCCAGCAAGCCTCTCCTGTGGAGTTCATCCAGACCCTCCGTTGGAATTGTCGGCTTCACAGCCTGCACTGTGGATTTTGGACTCTGCATTCCCACGGTCACGTGAGATACTTTAATAAATTTTATATTTGTGAGTGTTCCCTGTTGATTCTGTTTCTCTAGAGAACCCTAACTAATACACCCTCTGTGGTAGTTAGATTCAGTTGTCCATTTGGCCAGGTGAAGGCACCTAGTTCTATTGCTGTGGACATGAGCCAAGGGTACGTGAACCTCATCTGTTGCTGATTACATCTGCTGTTGGCTAGGAGCTGTGCCTGCTGCAATGAATGATAGTTGACTTAATTGGCTGGTGCTTAAATGAGAGAGCACAATGTAGGACAGCCTAAGCAGCTGAGCATACCTCATCTCAGCACTCGCAGCTCAGCCCAGGCCTTTGGTGGTGCCGAAAGAAATCACCCCGGGGAAAGTTTTTGGAACCCAGAGGCCTGGAGAGAAGGCCAGCAGAGACCATCCTGTGCTTCCCCATGTAAGAAAGAACCTCAGTAGAAAGTTAGTTGCCTTTCCTCTGAAGAACTAACGAAATAAGTCCCCTTTTATTAAAAGTCAATCTGTCTCTGGTGTGTTGCATTCCAGCAGCTAGCAAATGAGAACACCCTCCCAAATGCTGTCTCCCCATCCCTGACCCTACAGGGAGTCACCAGTGCATAAAGGTGGTGGGCACTTAAATCCATATGCAGTCTATAACCAGCCCCAGGCCATAAAATCCTGCTACCCTGCCCAGCCCCTCCCCCAGCTGTGTGCACATGTACAATAGTTTATAGCCCTCTCAGATCTGTGCATGCACACAGCCCCACAGTCACACCCCTCAAGCCCTGGGCAAGCACTGACATGCACACAGGGTCATATCTGCCCTGAGTGCATGCAGGCACAACCCCAACCAGCTGTCCTGAGATTGGTGCCTGAGCACAAATGGCCCCATACCCTGGACCAGAGCACATGAGGGGCTTGCCACCAAGACCCACGCATCCGCACAGCCACATCCTCGCCTCTACTGGGCACCAATGCTCATAGGCACCAGTATAACATCCCAACCTGCACCTATACCTGCACTGAAATGCATCACCCAACTAGTGTGCCCCATCCCACATCCTGCATCCTGCTCCACATCCATCCTGAAAATACAAGACTTTAGACTACTGAAGGAAATCAACTTCCAGAGTATATCAATCAAAATATTTACATACTGTGAAGACAGCAGAAGATCAGTAAGCATGTCATGATGCAGACAGATATAGTACAGCCTAACAACCAAGTTAAAACACCAGAGGAGACACAGACATTGGAACAACTAATCAAAGATGTTCATATAACTCTATTAAATGAAATAAATGGGATGCCTAATGACATAAAGAAGAGCAATGAGACACTAGAAGAACAAAAAGAGGAGCTTGAAAGAGTAAGTAGAAAAATAGCAGATATCACAGACATTAAAGATGCTGTAGATCAAATAAAAAACATACTAGACACACACGGCAGATTTGAAGAGCAGAAAAAAGGATAAGTGAACTAGAGGACAGGACAACTGATTTCAAACACTGAAAACATCAAATGGCAAAAAGGATGGAAGAATTTGAATTGGATCTCAGCGAAATGATGGACAAAACAAAGCACACAAGTACAAGAATCATTGGTGTCCCAGAAGGAGAAGAGAAGGGTAAAGAGCTAGGGAGGTTACTTAAGATATAATGGGGGGAACTTCTAAACCTTTATAAAGGACAAGTCAAAGAAGCACAATGAAATTCAAAGAATATAAATCCGATTAGGCCTTCTGCAAGACAGATACTAATCAGTCTGTCAAATGTTGAAGAAAAGCAGAAAATCCTGAAAGCAGCAAGAGAAAAACAATCTACTAAATACAAGGGTAACCACATAAGACTGAGATCAGATTACTCAACTGGCACCATGGAGGCTAGAAGGGAGTAGTTTGATATATTTAAAGTTTTGAAAAAGAAAGACTCCCAGCCAAGAATTCTGCACCCAACCAAACTGTCCTTCAAAACTGAGGGGGAGGGTGGGCCACGGTGGCCCAACAGACAAAGTTCTCCCCTGCCATACCAGAGACCTGGGTTCCAGTCCAGGTCCTGCTCATGCAAAAAAAATTAAAAATAGAAAAAATAAAAAAACACTGAAGGGGAGATTAAAATGCTCATAGACAAACAAACCCTGAAATAATTGGTCAACAAGAGACTGCCCCTAAGAAATACTAAGCAGGAAGTTTGACAGTTGAAAAAAATGATGGGAGAGGGAGGCCTGAAGGAGGGCACAGAATTGAAGACTACCAGCAAGGGTAAATTAAAGGATAAAAGAGAAAGAGGGAAAAGAATATATAGATCTAACAAATAAAGCCCAAAAGTTAAGATGGCGGATTCCAGAAACCGCTTTTTCAATAATAACATTGAATGTTAATAAATTACATTTACGAATTAAAAGATACAGATTGGCAGAATGGATTAAGAAATATAATCCAGCTATATGCTGCTGTGCTGGTTTGAAAGGATGTATGTCACCTAGAAATACCATGCTTTTATCTAAATCCCATTTCATAAAGGCCGAATAATCCCTATTCAATACTGTATGTTTGAAACTGTAATTAGATCATCTCCCTGGAGATGTGATTTAATCAAGAGCAGTTGTTAAACTGGATTAGGTGACAACATGTCTCCACTAAATTGGGTGGGTCTTGATAAGTTTCTGTAGTCCTATAAAAGAGGAAACATTTTGGAGAATGAAGGAGATTCAGAGAGAGCAGAGAATGCTGCAGCACCATGAAGCACAGAGTACATGAGCCAGTGACATTTGGAGATGAAGAAGGAAAATGCCTCCCGGGGAGCTTCATAAAATAGGAAGCCAGGAGAAAAAACTAGCAGATGACAACCATGCTCACCATGTGCCTGTGGAGAGCCAGGAACAATTAATCAGGCCCATGCAGGAGTAATCAATCAATCAGGTCCAAGCAGGGAGACTCCCCTCACCGGTGGGGTGGAATGTCCTTGAGAGTTAAATAATAACCAATGCTAAGAAACTGTGGGAATGGGATAGGTTTTGGCAATGGCTAATGGCATTCTTCTGCTCCTATGAATTGCTTGCTTGCTAGCAACTTCAAAAAAAGAACACAGCATGATTTCAGCCTTTAAAGTCACCTTGAAAACCTCTAGGGGCTGCTCTTTGAATCTTCTTTCTTGGAGGTTTCTGAGGCAGTCGCTGGCTGGCTAATAAAGACTTCAAATTGGCTTGCAGTTTTGAATTTTGTGGTCTCTCTTTTGGTGTACCCCACAATATTTGTAGGCCCCAGCGAGATCATCCCTAATGGGACATCTGGTGACCACAGGTCTGGGGGATGGCCCCCAGAACTGAGGTCCGTCCTAGGGAAAGGCCTCGGAGAGATGTTTCTCTGCCCCAGGCAAGGACCAGGAACCAGACCGGTTCTACAGGACCCTCCAAAAATATACAAAATCTGGTGGAGTCATGTGTTTATGGAAACCTCACCAGTGAGTACAGGTCTGTTACTGGATTCAGTGGGGAACTCTGGAAGGCTGGACACAGCATTACTTCCAAGGTCCAGTCCCAGAGCAAGACGTTGCCTGGGATTCTGGTTAGGAATCTATTAGGGATAAGGCATTTGTTTGTCTTAGCTCGTTTTGTCCCTCCTCTTAATTGCTTGTCTTTTCACATTTTGTGTTGTTTTTGGTGTAATTGTCATGGGTCAGTCAAATTCATCTGTCTGTACTCTGCTTCAAAGTTTCTTGAAACATTTCCAGGAATTTCAGCAGAAGGCTGGAGACTACAGAGCCCCCGTCAGTGCCTCTGACTTGGAAAAATTCTGCTCATGGGTGCAGCTGACTTTTGGTTCTCAGTGGACTCCTGAGGGATCCACAGACCTATGTATAGCTTATCAAGTCCAAAGGGTGATTTTTGGAGATCCAGGCCACCCTGACCAAATCCCCTATATACTAATTTGGATTGAAATTTTAACAGAAAAACCCAAGTGGTTACAGTCTTGCCTGGAGTTCCAAAAAGAAAGGCCCCCCAGAGCTAAAGCGGCCCTCTTAATAAAAATCTCTCAAAAAGAAAAAACTAATGGGATCCCAGTATTAATAGGACCAGCGGAGGATCCACTCTTAATAGACGTTCCCCCATACCCAACAGCCCCTCCAGCTCCTGAGGGGAGAAACGGCGAAGAGGCGGCAACCAGCTCCTCTAATGGCCAGGAGGTGCCCTTCAGCACCCCCCATACCAGAAGTGGCTTTGCTTCTTCTTGTTCTCATTCACAATCACTGGGTCTTCCGGAGTTCCAGTTTTCCCTTAAGGCAGGTTGGCCCTGCCCTGGGGGATGACCACCCACCTTTCATAGTCTATGGCCCCTTTTCCTCTAGTGATCTGTATAATTGGAAAAAACAGAATCCCTCTTTCTCTGAAAAGCCCCAAGAGCTCATCTCCCTCTTGGAGACTGTCTTTTTACCCACCAGCCCACCTGGGATGACTGCCAACAGCACCTCCAGGCCCTCTTCACCTCCGAGGAATGAGATTGAGGCAGGAGAGAGGTGAGGAAGTTAATTCTTGGACCTGATGGACAGCTTACTATTGAATCAACCCATTTAGAGGCTGTGTTCCCCTCCACCTTCCCCGAATGGGACCCCAACACTGATAGAGGTAAGGAGGCTCTTGATCGGTATCGCCAGACTCTGCTCCGGGGGATACGAACGGTGGCCAAGAAGCCAAACAACTTGTCTCGGGTGAGTGAAACCATACAAAAGCTGGATGAATCTCCAGCTGCTTTCCTTGAGTGCCTCCTTGAGGCGTACCACTTCTACACCCCTATAGATCCAGAGGCACCCGAAAATAGGTGAGCTGTAATTATAGCATTTGTCATCCAGTCAGCCCCAGACATAAGAAAAAAATTACAAGCGTTAGAAGGATTTGAGGGTAAAGTGCTGTCTTAACTGATAGAGATTGCCCAAAAGACTTTTAATAACAGAGATGACCCCATGACCATGCAGTCCAAAAACATAGCCAAAATTTTAGTATCCTCAATGGCTGAACAGGAAAAACAAAAAGAAAGATGGGGAACTATTGAAAAAAGAAAAGGAAACCAAAGAAAAAGGTTGGGCCTAGGTGCAAACCAATGTGCCTACTGCAAAGAGAATGGACATTGGAAAAATGAATGCTCTAAAAGAGGACTTAAAGAATGAAACTGGCCCCTGTCCTGGTTGAAGAGGGGAATTGACAGGGCCGGGGGTCCATTCCGTTGAGCCCCTGGGAGCCCAAGGTCGAATTAGAAATCGGGGGCCAGCCTATAAATTTTCTTGTGGCTACTGGGGCGACCTTCTCCATCCTCCCGCAGAAGGGCCCATACCTAAGGTGAAAATCCCCATACAGGGGGCAACAGGAAAGACAAAGTCTTACCCATGGACTAAGACTAGGAACACTAACCTTGGGGAAGGAACTATCACCCACTCATTTCTTCTGGTGCCCAAGTGTCCATATCCCCTTTTGGGGAGAGATCCTCTCCAGAAATTACAAGCCACCATCTCTTTCAAAAATGATTCAGCTGAGCTCTCCTTCGATACAAACCCCTCAGCAATCCTCCTCACTTGCCCCTTATCGGAAGACTATTTACTTACTGCAGAGGTGGCACTGCCAGCCCCAGGTCCATATTTGCAGGAGTTTAAAGAAGAAATACCAGGCATATGGGCAGAAATTAACCTACCAGGATTAGCTGCCCACCGGCCCCCCATCATTGTCCAGCTAACTAGCACCACCACCCCAATCAGAGTCCGACAATACCCAATAAGCTTAAAGGCTAAAAGAGGCATTGCAGTCCATATCAAAAGACTCCTGGAGGCAGGTATTCTGGTCCCCTGCCATTCAGCCTGGAACTCCCCCCTTCTCCCAGTCCAAAAACCTAGAACCAATGATTACCAGCCAGTGCAAGATCTCCGAGAGGTAAACAAAAGAATTGAAACTATTCACCCCACTGTGCCTAATTCATATACACTTTTAGGTGTGTTACCTCCCAGCCAGCAGGTCTACACTGTTCTTGACTTAAAGGATGCCTTCTTTTCACTTCTCCTGGCTGTGGTAAGTCAACCCATCTCTGCTTTTGAATGGACTGACCCCAAGGGGGGGTTCTCTGGACAACTAACCTGGACTCAGTTGCCACAAGGTTTTAAAAATTCTCCCACCCTGTTTGATGAGGCCTTAAGCCAGGATCTGGCTTGTTTTAGACAAGAGTATCCAGAAATAACCTTCCTACAATATGTGGATGACCTCTTACTGGCAGCTGATGATCTGTCAAACTGCAAAAAGGCAACCGAAAACTTGTCACAGGAACTAGCCCAGTTGGGCTATTGGGTCTCAGCCAAAAAGGCCCAACTCCGTACCAGCTCAGCAACATACTTAGGGTATGAATTAGAAGGGGGAAAAAGAGCTCTGTCTTCTAGTAGGGTTGAAGCTATCCTAAAAATACCCCAACCAAAAACAAAAAGGCACATACAGGAGTTTTTAGGAGCAGCTGGATACTGCCGGCTCTGGATTCCTGGATTTGCAGAAATAGAAAAACCCCTGTACACTAGCACAGGGGGAAAGGAGGAAGCTCTAACCTGGACCAAGGCTGAGCAAAGAGCTTTTAAAACATTAAAACAGGTGCTTGTGAGTGCCCCTGCCTTGACTTTGCCTGACCTGTCCAAACCTTTTCAAATACACGTTGCTAAAACCCAAGGAATAGCAAAAGGAGTCCTCACCCAAATGTTAAGACCATGGAAAAGGCCAGTTGTCTTCCTATCCAAAAGACTAGACTATGTAGCTGCCGGGTGGCCAAGCTGCCTCCAAGCCATTGCAGCCACTGCCATTTTGGTAAAAGAAGCATCTAAATTAACTCTGGGACAGGACTTACACATAGTGGCCCCACATTCAGTAGAAACATTACTAAGGAGCCCGCCTGAGAGACGGCTCTCAAATGCCCAGATAACTCAGCATCAGGTATTGCTACTGGATCCAAGAATCTGCTTCCTAAAAACGGCAGCTCTTAACCCTGCCACCTTGCTTCTAGATGATGACCCATCCGAGCCCAACCATGACTGTCGAAAGATCTTGGAATCTTTCATGAACCTGAGGGCTGATCTCACTGACAACCCCTAGCCAAATCCTGATGAAGAATTATATAGACGGGAGCAGTTATGTCTCAGAGGGAATCAGGTAAGCGGGGGCAGTGGTGGTAACTGTGGACCGGGTCATCTGGGCTCAGGCCCTAGGACATGGGACTTTGGCCCAGAAGGCTGAACTAATAGCTCTGACTCAGGCTCTAAGGTGGGGAAAGGGGAAGGTTGTCAACATCTACACAGACAGCAGATACGCCTTCACAACTGCGCATGTCCATGGGGCACTGTATCAGGAGCAGGGTCTTTTGACATCGGGGGGAAAGGAAATAAAAAATATACCAGAGATACTCGCCTTGCTAGAGTCTATCTGGTTACCAAAAAGGGCAGCCATTATACATTGCAAAGGACATCAGACTACCGAAACTCAAATTGCCAGAGGAAATGCCCTGGCTGATAAAACAGCAAAAGAGGTTGCCCAAAAACCAGTGGGGACGTTGCAGATACTTTCCATTTTACAGGGGCGAGTGCTGTCGAGCTCTCCGGAATATACCAGGGAAAAATTAAACTAGTTGAAACACTGTGCACCAAAACAAATCCAGATGGTTGGAAAATTCTCCCAGATAGGAGAATCTCACTGCCAGAGCGCCTAGGGCACAATTTGGTTGCCCAGGTTCACCAAAGTACATATCTGGGCAGTACAAAACTAACTGAACTCTTACAAAGGGATTACTACATTCCCCAATTGCAGCAGCAAGCCCGGCAGATATCTTCCAGATGCCATATCTGAGCCCAGGTAAATTCCAGCCGAGGGAGAGAAATGCCCCAAGGAACCAGGCTGAGGGAACAAGCCCCAGGGGAACAGTGGGAAATAGACTTACAGAAATATTATCTGGTCCATATGGATACAAATACCTGTTAGTCTTCATCGACACCTTCTCTGGATGGACTGAGGCATTTCCTACCAGAATCAAGACAGCACAAATAGTGGTAAAAAAAAAACTACTTTCTGAAATTGTCCCCCGGTTCAGCCTCTTGACTGCAATGGGGTCCGACAATGTGCTGGCGTTCATCACCCAAGTTACCCAATTGTTAGCAAAAATATTAAATATCAAATGGAAATTACATTGTATTTATAGGCCACAGAGTTCAGGGCAAGTTGAAAGAATGAACAGAACAATAAAGGAAATTTTAAATAAATTAAAGCTCGAAACTGGGGAAAACTGGGTGAGTCTCCTTCCATTTGCCCTCCTAAAAACTAGATGTACTCCCTATGTTAAGGGAATTACCCCATATGAAATCATGTTTGGACGACCACCTCCACTAATCCCTAAATTGGGGGAAGATAAAATAGCTGAATTAAATAACCATTCTCTTCTAAAATCATTACAGGCCCTGCAGTCTACCACCCAGCAAACTCTGGAACCCAGCAAACTGGTGAAAGCAGCCCATCTGGGACCAACAAATCCTGCCCCTAAAAAAGACTTATTTCAGGTGCAGCCTGGAGACCTAGTCTGGATAAAGCAACTTCAGCCAGCCACCTTGGAAGCCTGGTGGACAGGACCCCTGCCAGTGATCCTCTCAACCCCAACGGCAGTGAAAGTTGTGGGAAAACGTCAGTGGATTCATCACACACAGATAAAAAAGGCCACCCCAGACCAGATCCCTGAAAAATAGACCACCCAGCGAACTGAGGATCCACTAAAGATAAGACTTTCCAGAAATCCCTCTGGGTCCTCTTAATATCCCTGGTGGGGGTCGTGGGGAAAAACCCTCAGCAGGTTATAAACTATACCTGGGAACTCACAAAAACAGTGGATGGAGTACTGGTGGCTACAACCACCACTCCCTCCCAACCAACCCTCCACTTTGATCTCTGCCAACTGTTTGGACACCTGGGGAAGGGGAGTTATGGTAACATGCTCAGATATGGGTGTGCTACCCCCCAACAAGAAAAAGGCTTATGGCATACCCAATACTATGCCTGTCCTTTGGAGGGAAGTTCTAACTGCCAAGGGGGAGGCCAATATTACTGTGCCAACTGGGGGTGTGAAACAATCACAGAATGAACTAACCAAGACCCATTCATAACTTTAACAAGGGCACCAGCCCATAACCCCAACAGTTGCACCCAAGGCGCCTGTAACCCAATGATTATTACTATCCTTTCCTGGCATAGCCAAACCTGGATGGGTGAAAAAACTTGGGGATTGAGATTAAATGTCTCAGGTCACAACCCAGGCACCATTTTTACTACTCAAAGTTTCCATTCCCATAAAGCAGACAATCCTATAGGACCTAATTGAGCTCTCAACCCTGGCATAAAACTGGCACAGCCCCCAAGACTCATAAATTCCTCTTCCTCCTCTAAGAAACGCCTGCTTGACATGTTAAATTCAGTTTTCCAGTTTATGAATCAAACCAATCCACTTATACCCTGAACCCCCTTATTACATCGGAATAGGAGCTAATATCTCCCTAGTCCTCACAGATACCTATATCAGAAACCTCTCCATCCAAGGGGCACAAAACCAACACCTATGCAGGTGGGGACAGGAACTGAAACTCACCCTAGGAGATATCCAAGGGCAGGGAACCTGTATTTATTCTGAGAATTTTAATCTAGCTAAATCCCCCTATAGTGACTCCTGTGGTCTCATCATGTCACTAAAGGGCATTTTAACTTCAACCCCAGGTGGATGGAACCACCTCCTTGTAGCCCCTGATGGTACTTGGTTTGCCTGCACATCTGGCATTACCGCCTGTATAACTCACCCACTAAAGACAGTCGAGGAGGGGTTTTGTATTTTAGTTTATATTATCCCGCAAGTATATTATTATTCTGGGGAAGGAGGTAGGGAACTTTTAGAAGCCACTTACCAGGTCAAGTGAGCCCCAATCTTAGTGCCCCTCCTTGTCGGACTGGGCATCGCAGGATCAATTAGAGTCGGGACTTCAGCCCTTATCACCGGGGACCAAAATTTTAAAACTCTTAGTAAACAAGTTGATCTGGATCTTAGTGAATTAGAAAGCTCTGTCAGCCATTTAGAAAACTCCCTAAATTTATTGGCTGAGGTCGTCCTCCAAAATCGCAGAGGCTTAGACCCCCTATTTCTGAAACAAGGGGGGTTATGCATGGCCCTTGGAAAAACCTGCTGCTTCTATGCCAATCATTCTGGAATAATTAGAAATAGTCTATCCCTAGTCCGTAGCAGGTTACGAGAGTGGGAAGAACGCTGACAAACTGAATCCAGCTGGTATGAAAACTTACTTTTCTGGTCTCCATGGCTAACCACACTCTTGTCCGCTGCAGCAGGGCCCATAATTCTCATATTATTAGGCTTAATGTTTGGACCCTGTGTAATCAACTGTCTAACTTCATACGTGCAAAGAAAAATACAAACTGTTAAACTGTTAGTTCTTGGAACCAAACATCAACAGATTTATAATCAAAATGAAGAAAAAATTATTTGATTCTCTCAAAACCAGTGGGGAATGTAGAGGGCCAGGAACAATGAATCAGGCCCAAGCAGGAGCAATCAATCAGGTTCAAGCAGGGAGAGTCCCCACACCAGTGGGGCGGAATGTCCCCGAGAGTTAAACAATAACCAATGCTAAGAAACTGTGGGAATGGATAGGTTTTGGCGATGGCTAAAGGCATTCTTCTGCTTCTATGAACCGCTTGCTTGCTAGCAACTGCAAAAAAAAACCACAGCATGATTTTAGCCTTTCTAAGCACACCTTGAAAACCTCTAGGGGCTGCTCTCTGAATCCTCTTTCTTGGAGGTTTCTGAGGCAGTCGCTGGCTGGCTAATAAAGACTCCAAAGTGGCTTGCACTTTTGAATTGTGTGGTCTCTCTTTCAGTGCGCCCCACAACGGTGCCCTTGCAGCTAAGAGAGAAACCATGACTGTGTTCACCATGTGCCTTCTCACTTGAGAGAGAAACCCTGAAATTCATAAGCCTTCTTTAACCAAGGTATATTTTCCTGGATGCCTTAGATTGGACATTTCTATAGACTTGTTTTAATTGGGACATTTTCTTGGCCTTGGAATTGTAAACAAGCATCTGATTAAATTTCCCTATTTAAAAGCCATTCTGTTTTTGGTATATTGCACCCAGGCAGCTAGCAAACTAG
This sequence comes from Tamandua tetradactyla, assembly GCF_023851605.1. Classification (NCBI taxonomy): domain Eukaryota; kingdom Metazoa; phylum Chordata; class Mammalia; order Pilosa; family Myrmecophagidae; genus Tamandua; species Tamandua tetradactyla. Next base: position 26,173,303 of record NC_135350.1, read on the forward strand.
AGCTGCTGCTTACAAGAGACTCATCTTAGACATGAGGGTACAAATAGATTGAAAGTGAAAGGATGGAAAAACATGTTATGCACAACTTCTAATCAAAAGAAACCAGAAGTAGCTACAATAACAACAGATAAAATATGCTTTAAATATAAAGACATCATAGGACACAAAGTTGGACACTACATGTTAATAAAAGGGAGAATTCACCAAGAAGAAATAACAATCATAAACGTTAAGATTGGGAGCCCAATCAAGAGGCTCCAAAGCACATAAAACAGACATTGGAAAAACTGAACGAGGTGATCGATGTTTTAACAATGATAATAGTAGACTGCATTACACCACTCTCTTCTACAGATAGAAAAACCAGACAGAAGATCAACAAGGAAATAGAGAAGTTAAACAACTTAATAAATGATTTAAACCTAACAGGCATATATAGGTAATTAGACCCCAAAACACCAGGATATACATTCTTCTCTATTCCTCATGGAACATTCTCCAAGATAGAGTAGATGCTGGGGCACAAAACGGACCTTTATAAATTTTAAAACACTGAAATTATTCAAAGCACTTTTTCTGGTCACAATGGAATGAAGCTGAATATCAATAAACACCAAAGAATGAGAACTTTCAAAAATATATGGAGATTAAATAACATAGTCTTAAATAAACAGTGGGTCAAATAAGAAATTGCTAGCGAAATCAGTAGCTATCTGGAGATGAATGAAAATGAGAATACAACTTATCAGAACTGATGAGATGTGACAAAGGCTGTGCTAGAGGGAAATTTATTCCCTAAATGCCTCTATTAAAAAAAACAAGAAAGCAAAAATCAAGGACTTAACTGCTCACCCAGGGGAACTTGAGGAAAAACAGTAAACTAACCCCAAAGCAAATAGATGAAGAGAAATAACAAAGTTTGAAGCAGAGTTAAAGGAATGGGAGAACAAAAGAACAATAGAAAGAATCAATAAAACCAAAGAAAGTCAATAAAATTGATTGTCCACTAGCAAACTAATGAAGAGAAAAAGAGAGGATGCAAATAAACAAAATCAGAAATGAGAAGGGATGTGTTACTACACACCATGAAGAAATAAAAGAAATCATAAAAGGATATTGTGAACAACTATATGCCAACAAACAAGACAACATAGATGAATGGACAAATTTCTGGAAGCATGCAAACAAGTTCCACTTCCTCAGAAGAAATAGAAAATCTCAGCAAACCAATCACTAGTAAAGAGATTCAATCAGGCGTCAAAAACCTTCCTACAAAGAAAAGCCCAGGGCCAAATAGTTTCTCATGGGAATTTTGTCAAACATTCCAAAAAGAACTAACACCAATCCTATTCAAACTGTTCCCAAAAAACTGAGGAAAAGGAACACTATCTCACTCATTCTAGGAAGCTAATATCATTTTAATACCAGAACGGGTAAAGATCCTATAAGAGAGGAAAACTAAAGGCCAATTTCCTTAATGAACATAGATGCAAAAATTCTCAACAAAATACTAGCAAACTGAATCCAACAATACATTAAAAGAATTATACACCACAACCAAGTAGGTTTTATAACAGGAATACAAGGATGGTTCAACGCAAAAAAAAATTAATTAATGCAATACAGCACTTTAAAATATAAGGAAACTCACATGATCACCTCGATTGATGCTGAAAAGGCACTCAACAAAATTCAACACTTTTTTTCTGATAAAAAACACCTCAAAAAATAGGAATTGAAGGTAACTTCCTCAATATGATAAAGGGCATATATGGAAAACCAATATCCAGCATCATACTCAATGGAGACAGATTGAAAGTTTCCCTCAGATCAGGAACAAGACTAGGAAAACCTCTGTCACCATTATTACTCAACATTGTGCTAGAAGTTCTACCTAGAGCAACCAGGAAGGATAAAGAAATAAAAGGCATTCAAATCAGAAAGGAAGAAATTAAACTTTCATTATTTGCAGAAGACATGATACTACACTTAGAAAAATCTGAGAAATCTACAACAATGTTACTTGAGTTAATAAAAAAATTCTTCAAGGTGGCAGGATATAAAATTAATGTGCAAAAAATAGCAACGTTTCTCTACACAAGCAATGACCTAAATGAGGAGTCAGACAAGGAAAAATCCATTCAAAATAGCAATGTAAGAATCAAGTACTTAGTAATAAACTTAACTAGGTACGTAAAGAACTTTTGCATAGAGAACTACATAACACTGCTAAAAGAAGTCAAAGAAGATCTAAATAGGTGGAAAGAAATTCCCTCCTCATGGATAGGAAGGTTAAATATAGTTAAGATGTCAATTCTACCCAAAGTGATTTACAGATTCAATGCAGAATTCTACAAATTCCAACAACCTACTTTGAAGACTTGGAAAAGCTAGTTACCAAATTCATCTGGAAAGGAAAGAGACTCCGAATAGCTAAAGAACATCCTAAAAAAGAAGAACGAAGTGGGAAGATTAATACTTCCTGACTTTAAAACTTATTATAAAGCCACAGTGGCCAAAATAGCATGGTACTGGCAAAAAGATAGAAGTATTGACCAAAGGAATTGAATGGAGAGTGTAGAAATGGACCACCATAGATCCATTAAACTGATCTTCAACAAGAGCCCCAAATCCATTGAATGGGGACAAAATAGTCTTTTCAATAAATGGGCACTGGAGAACTGGATATCAATAGCTAAAAGAATGAAAGAGGACCCTTACCCTACACCCTACACAAAAATTAACTCAAATTGGATCAAACACCTAAATATAAGAACTAGTACCATAAAGCTCCGAGAAGAAAATGTAAGAAAACATCTTCAAGACATAGTAATAGGAAGTAGCTTCCTAAACTTTATACCCAAAGCACAAGCACTGAAAGAAAAAATAGATAAATGAGAACTCCTCGAAATCAAATGCTTCTACACCTTGAAAGATTTTGTCAAAAAGGTGAAGAGGCAGCCAAGTCAATGGGAGAAAATATTTGGAAATCACACATCGGACAAAGATTTGATATCCTGTATACATAAAGATATCATACAACTCAACAACAAAAGAACAAACAACCCAATGATAAAATTGGCTAAAATTATGAATAGGCATTTTTGTGAAAAGCAAATACAGATGGCTCAAAAGCACATGAAGGAATGCACAAATTCATTAGCTATAAGGGAAATACTGATCAAGACTACAATGAGCTACCACCTCACATCTATAAGAATGACTGCTATTAAACAAACAGGAAACTATAAATGTTGGAGAGGATGTGCAGAGACTGGGACACTTATGCACCACTGGTGGTAATGCATAATAATACAGCTGCTATGGAAGAAAGTTTGGTGGCTCCTTAGGAAACTAAATATCGAGTTGCTCTATGACCCAGCAATAGCACTACTCAGTATATACCTCGAAGAGCTGAAAGCAGTGACACAAACAGACATTTGCACACTGATCTTCGTAGCAGCATTATTCACAATCACCAAAAGATGGAAATAATCCAAATGTCTATGAATAGACAAGCGGATTAACAAAATGTGGCATGTACATGCAAAGGAATATTATGTAGCAGTAAGATGAAATGACGTCCTGAAGCATACAACAAGATGGATGAGCCTTGAGGAATAATGCTGACACAAAAGAATAGATACTTTATGACTCCAATTTTATGACCATGGTAAAGATAAAATCAGAGGTTTATAATAAAGACTATAGGGGACTTAGAGGTACATAGATGCTAGAGATGGGTGAATGGTCAGCTAATGAAGTTGAACTCCAATGTAAGGGGATAGATAAATGTGAAGGTGGTTCTCTAGTGGGTCTATAAGTAATATTACCATATTGATAATGAACAAGATCGAAAGGGGTTGTATAGCTCTACATGGCCAACTGATTAACACTACAAATATAAATTATTTCTTGCAAGAACTACTTCAAAGGTATGATTCATGTACAAAGAATGGTTAAGTCCAGGGTACAGGGGTGCTCTAATTTGCTAGATGCTGGAATGGAATATACTAGAAATGGAACGGCTTTTTAAAAGAGGAATTTAATAAGTTACAAGTTTACAGTTCTAAGGCCGTGAAAATGTCCCAATTAAAGAAAGTCTATAGAAATGTCCAATCTGAGGCATCCAGGGAAAAATACTTTGATTCAAGAAGACCGATGAAGTTCAGGATTTTTCTTTCAGCAAGTGCACATGGCAGAGAGAGTCATGGTTTCTCTCTCATCCGGAAAGGCAAATGGCAAACATGGCATCATCTGCTAGCTTCCTCTCCAGGCTTCTTGCTTCATGAAGGTCTCCCAGGGGCATTCTCCTTCATCTCCAAAGGTGGCTTGCTGGTGGACTCTTCTTCTGTCGTCCTTATCTTCTCTCTCAGAATCTCCAAAGGTCACTGGCTGGTGGACTCTATGGTCCTCTCGTCCTCATGGCCCTGCTCAGCTCTGCTGTGGCTTTCTCATCATGATCAAAAGGCACTCTCTAAAAAAATGTCTTCTCTTTTGTAGGATCCCGGTAAAGTATTCAAGACCCACCTGGAATGTGTGGGGAGCATCACCACCTAATCAAGTCTAATACCCACACTTGATTTAAGTCACATCTCCATGGAGATAATCTAAGTAAAGTTTCCAACATACAGCACTGAATAGGGATTAGAAGAAATGGCTGTCTATATAAAAAGGGATTAGGATTAAAACACGACTTTTCTAGGGTACATAAATTCTTCCAAACCAGCACAAGGAGGGAAACTGCTCTTGCATGCTATAGACTATGTTTAACAGGAAAACATCAGCAGTACCACAGCCACAGCAGGGGTAGAAAATGGGGGGAGGGACAAGAGTTAAGGGGAGGTTTAGAAACCCTATTTGGTGAGGGTGTGTTTATATTTTATATTTCTCTTCAGAACAATAAAATTGTCTAAAGTTGAGAGTGTTGATGGACTGTGAACTTTGGGCATTATACATGATGCCTAATGAATGCAGATGACTGAAGGATGCACTGACGGAGAAGTAGATTCACAAACGATGGTGTATCCATATGATTGAATATTGTGCTGCTACAAAAAGGAATAAAGTCGTGAGTCATGCAATGATGTGAATGAACTTGTGGGACATTTGATGAGGCCAAATAAGCCAGAAACAAAAGAATAATTATCGTATGGCCTCCTTGAGAAAATGCTTATAAGAAAACAGGGGCATAGAATGTAAGTCTTTATACCAGACACATTTAGTCTGGTGTGGTAATTATTATTTCTGGATTTTGAAATCTGTTTTATATATATATATAACTTGATATTTAGAGATAAGAATGAAGCCAATTAGGTCAGGATTAATTAATTCAGAACACAGGGTAAGAAGGGCATTGTCTATATTTTAGAACCACACCTACTCTTTGAGACCAAAGGAAGAAAAAACTTTTGTATAGCACATAATCTAACTCAACATGTCTGGATAGCTCATCTAAACAATTGAAAAAAAAATGGAGCCCAGAATAAGAATGAGGGCCTTTAATCCTGTATAGTTTAATGTAATGCCTGGATACATCCTAGAATACATTAGGCAGATATCAAAAAGTATTGACAAAGTCCTTTGACAGGTGGGAGAAAAAATATGGAACTGTTAAGATTTACCATTAGGGAATCCCCTGATACTGTGCCTAATTTGGGGACAACCAAATCAATAGGCCAAGCCCTTGATCTTGAGGCTTACTCTTGTGAAGCTTATGTAGGTAGTGGAGAAGCTTAGCCTACCTATAGGTATGCCTAAGAGTTACTTCTGGAAGACCACTTTTGCTGCCCAGTTGTGGTCTCACTCTCTCTAAGCCCAATTCTGCAAGTGAAATCATAACACTTCCCCCTACACGAGACATGACATCCAGGAGTGAAAGTCTCCCTGGCAGTGTGAGAGATGACTCCCAGGGATGAGTCTGGCCCTGGCACCATGGGATAAAAAATTCCATCTGGACCAAAAGAGGGAAAAGAATTGTAACTAATGAAATATCAGTGGCTGAGAGAGCTCAAAGAGAGTCAAGAGTTACTCTGGAGGTCACTCTTACGCAAGCTTCAGTTAGACCTTGCTACCTATCATAACTTGTCAAAACTCCAGTCAAAACCTTTCTGGCAAATCTTAAAGAACCCCTAGGACAATATATAAGATTCTACAAATGTTCCATGCACTAGGGTAACTTTCCAGAAACCTATAACCTCCAGATGGGTCCCTGGACCAGATAAGTCCTTAAATTTAGAGGAGTCAGCCCCTCCAGAATATCAGCTAGTTCCATCTCTACCCCATATTACTGACAGTGTTTCCAACATGAAAAAAATTAAAATGACCATAGCCCAAATACCCTGAAGGAGTCGATAGAAAGATCAAAGGTGATGGTGAAGTTACACAGAGAAAGTAGGGTTGAACAAATGAATATGATTGTTGAATCATTAAATTGATATTTCTTTTAGTGCCCAGTATCTTAGAGCAGCTAGAAGTAAAAACCTAAAATTGTGGAATTGTAACCTATACCAAACTCTGAAATCTGTTCTACAACTAACTGTTGTGCTGTGCTTTGAAATTAATTGCTATTTTGAATATATGTTACTTTTCACAAAAAAAGAAATTGATGGTGATGATAAAAAAGTATCTACTCCTTCTAGCTTGCTATGTTCTGGAACAGCTGGAAGGAAAATCTGAGATGATGGCATGGTGGCCCATGACAAAATCTGGGATCTGTCTCTTACTACTTGTTGAAGAGTGCTTTGAAAATGTGCATTTTTCTTTCTTTGCTTTGCATATATGTTATATTACACAATAAAAAAGTTTAAATATATATATATATATTTGCCCAAGGTTCTTTGTTCATGATGTTGGATTCATCTATTTCATTTCCAACTCACGTTTTGAGACAATTCTTTAAAAAAAAAATCTTACTTTCTTTCAAGACTTCCCTGAGTGAAAGTAGAATTGGCTCCTTCAATTTTCTCAACAAATATGTAAGCACTCACAGGGTGCCTTACTTGAAGTCACATGCCAAGAAAGCCCAAATGAAAATACACACTGGGATCATCCTCCTCTGAACTCCACTTTGGACTCTCCTGGCACTGACCAATTCAGTCCTCAGAGGAGAGTACTCTGTCCTGTCTACATGTTCTCTGCTGACCCACTGCTGATCTTAATGCCCTTAAAAAGAAGGAACTGGATCCTATTCATTATAAGATTCCTAGGTATTTCTGTGCGAAGGTAAATAAGCACAATTATTCAACAATCCTTAAATAACTTTTGTATGCATGGTGTTCTGGTTTGCTGTCTGCCAGAATGCAATATACCAGAAATGGAATGGCTTTTAAAAGAGGAATTTAATAAGTTGCTAGCTTGTACTTCTAAGGCTGAGAAAATGTCCCAATTAAAACAAGTCTATAGAAATGTCCAATCTAAGGCATCCAGGGAAAGATACCTTAATTCAAGAAGGCCGATGAAGTTCAAGGTTTCTCTCTCAAGTGAGAAGGCACATGGTGAACACAGTCAGAGTTTCTCTCTCATCTGGAAAGGCATGTGGCAAACACGGTGTCATCTGGTAGCTTTCTCTCCTGGCTTCCTTTCATGAAGCTCCCAGGAAGCTTTCTCCTTCTTCATCTCCAAAGGTCACTTGCTGGTAGACTCTCTGCTCTCTAAGAAATCTCTAGCTTTCTCCAAAATGTTCCCTCTTTTATAGGATTCCCATAAACTAATCAAGACCCATCCAAATGGGTGGAGACATGCCATCATCTAATCTAGCTTAACAATTACTCTTGACTGAGTCACATCTCCAGGGAGATGATCTAACTGAAGTTTCAATCATACAATACTGAATAGGGATTAGAAGAAACAGCTGCCTTTACAAAATGGGATTCGAATCAAAACATGACTTTTTAGGGCACATACATCTTTTCAAACTGGCACACATGGCATTGTAGTAGATGCAATTGAGACTGTAAATGAAATATAAGAAGGCCTCTGATCAGAAATTTCTAGTAGAATGTGAGAGATTGATCTCTACACTAACACAGAAAGCAACAGAAGGGGGAATGGGTCCCAGCGCCACAGGAGGGATGCCTGAGCTAAAGGGATGCAGGGAGAGAAGAGTGACTGTCTCATGGAGCAACCATAACTCCATGAGGGGGGCCTTGATCTGGGTCTCAGTTTGGGTTGGAGTTGATGGAGCCAGGAGATGGAAAAGAGGAGAAGAGACCTGATGAGCAGGGCTTGAGTGAAGAACTGGTTTAAATTTGGAAAACAATAGAGATAAAGATTTTTTTTTATTAATCAAAAAAAAAGAAAAGAAATTAACACAACATTTAGAAATCATTCCATTCTACACATGCACTCAGTAATTCTTAGTATCATCACATAGATGTATGATCATCATTTCTTAGTACATTTGCATCGATTTAGGAAAAGAACTAGCAAAACAGCAGAAGAGATAAAGATTTTTTAAATTATGAATACTAAGGATGAGCTTAGTAATACCTCTCTACTTGGAAAATGCTTTCCAGCCTAGGTTAGACTCTGAATGAATACGTCAAAAAGCACTACTCCCTCTGCCATAAACCAGTCATGAAATTCTTCCCTGGGCAAGTCTAGAGAGATATGTCATTTCTGTTATAATATCATGTGAAAATTACATCTAATAAAATAATGACATGCATAATAGATTACAGGACTACCATGTATGGAAAAAGAAAACTCAAATTCCTGCACTCCCTGCACATATCAGTTACAATGAATCAAAGACAACAGAAATGACAAAGTGAAAAGTTTTATCTCTATTTACCAAGATGAATTAAAGTCAAGTTCAAATGCCTGCTCCTCTAAATAGCCTCTTTTCTAGAATTAGAGTAGAAATTTTATTCTCAGGACAATATCTCTCCTCCCATTCTCGTTTCCAAAGCACCACCTTATTTCGGATACACAGTACTTCCCAGGCAGGGTGATGTGTACAAGACTAGGCTGCCTGTCTGTCCCAATTTCCCATCAATTGTAACATTCTTTCATGAATAATAATTATAGCCTACATTTATTGAGGCTTTCCTTATTTACAGTGCTTCATGAGTGCTTTATGGATTTTCTCATTTGTTCACCAAACTGCCGTATGACGTGGGTAAAATTATTCTTCCTTGCTTTACAGATAAGGAAATTTAGGCAGAGAAAAGTTAAATAATATCTTCATGCTCACACAACTAGTCAGAGAAAGGGTTTATGCAGACTTAATGACCATAACTGTTCCATACTGGCTCCTGGTCTAGGTAGAGGCCATCTCTTACTCAACTTTGCCATCCACACGGTACCTCGAACAGCCTGACACAAGGTGGCACTCTGTCGACAACATTAATTGGTATTGAATGGGGCAGAAATTATCAGGGACAGTGAGCACTTTTCTGTGAACTATTAAAATGCCTAATTTTTCTGCTCTGAAGAGGAGGGTGTGAAATCAAACACATTCTTTTGGCCCCTATCTCTCTCTTTTTTACTTCATCTGTTCTGCTTCTTTACACCTTCTTCTGAGCTACAACAAATAGATTGGAAGTTGGAGATTATCACAGACAAAGAGAAAACAGAACTCTGTACTAATTTTGTGGGATTGAGGGTGAAAAATGTGAAATATAAATATTTATAAATATGAAATGACAAAAAAAGAAGGGGTTGATTAACATTTATGTGTAGGAAAATGTGTAATATTATGTGTAGGGAAACTGAAGAAAATCAAAATATCTGAATCTGACATGCTGGTGAAGAAAGTTGGATTTTCAATACTCTTCAGTCAGTGTCCTTTCCTAACTGATTTCATGTTGTCTGAAAAAAGCAGGTGTGGCTTAAAGATCCCTGATCAAATGTGTAGAATTGGGTGTTACTCAAGCAAATGAAATATCTGGCAATACATCTACTTTGTGTCCTCAAACAGGCAAGAAGTCCACAGGAATTTACCAGTGTCTGAGCCTGCAGAAAAGACAGATGCAACATGAGCACAGCAGGAAAAGTAAGCAAAAAGAATTTTACTTTAGAAATATTTTTTCATTATAGATAAATAAATATTAATTTATTATATTTATTGTATAAGAAGTAAAAGAATATAGTTTTATTGAATAATGAATTTTCATATCTAATTGGAAACAATGCATACTGAAGTACAATATACAATTGTGCTACAATACACAATGTATCCTAGCCCTCAGTCCCATTTCCATTTATCTTTAACAGAATAGATATCATCTATGTTTACTAAGTTTTCTCTTCTTCCATTAAATACATATGCACTAGTTAGAGTGATATTTTATCAAGTCTATCATGACTAATTTGAAAACTTAAATTAGAAATATTTTAATCATAAATTATCACATATTCAAAAACCATAATTAAATGTGTTATGTGATAGTGAAAAGGTACCTATGGACATACTTCATTTCTTTGGACAGCCAATTTGTGACTTTGGGAAAACTAATCAGTGAATTTTAGCCTCAATATTTACATCTGTAAATAAGGCCAGAATCCAATAGCTCCCACCTGGTAGCATCCCTGTAAGGGTTAAAGATCAAGTATGGAAAGTCCCTTGGACAGGGCAAGGTAAGCCTGTCAATCACAGGCAACACTCAGAACCCACTGCCATCAGAGGACACTTTATAAGTACTCTTGTATTTATTGTGGCATTGGCCACAGCAAAAAGCCTGAAAATAGGAAGGATTTGAAAACTATGTAATATGTAATGGAAATGAATTTCAAAGGAAAAAATTTCAATGTAATTGTCTTTACCATATTGTCAGAGTATGTCTAATCTCTACTTTAAAAGCACAGTTACTGCACAAACTTTGTAGCCTTGAAAACAGGTTTTAAGGATCCTTTCAAACATTGGAAATATATGTTTATCTCTTATTTTGAAGAACATCTAGGGTGAAGTTATAGAAATTCAAGCACAAGCACAATTCTCTTGATTTTAAATTACATATGTGTTCATGAGGGAGTGTGTGTTTGTATTTTTCACTCTCTGGCTTTAACGTGCATTTTTTATTCCAATGTATTCTGGAAGGAGTTGCTATGCATAAATCAGATAATAAAACAAATATTCAAAAGCAATGTTCCAAATGAGTATTACAAACAAGAAACACACAGAAGTGGTAGGAAGGCAAAAGTCAAAGAAAGAGGCAAGCAGGGCAACTGTGAAACAAAGAATAGATTGCCTAGGCAGGCGACAAACAGTACCTGTTCTCATAAATTAATATAGTTTTGGCTTGGGCAAAAAACTGAGCAAGTAGATAGTAGGTTTTCACATGAATAGACAATCTTTCTGGTAATGTCAATGAAATAATAGTGACAGGGGTCTTCACATACAGCCAAGAGGAGGAGGTCAAAAATCCTTTGCAGGACAGCATTAAAATTCATCAAGGATAAATTTCTTTTGAGAAACAAAGACATGCAAAAATGATCTAGAAAAATATATTTACTTCAGTGTCACCCAATTACTTTTTCTGCTTCTATTTCCTTGTTACATATATATATATAATTTTATTCTTTTGCCAGCCAGGTGTTGCTCATATCTATACAGCAGTTGTTCATACTAGACATGAGGTTAATATTAAACATACAAAAAAGAAAAGACCAGGTCCCTGACTTGAAAATTGAGGGAAAACAAGTATTATTCTGTGTTTGATTTTTCAGGTAATAAAATGCAAAGCAGCTGTGCTTTGGGAGCTAAAGAAACCCTTTTCCACTGAGGAGGTGGAGGTTTCACCCCCCCAAGGCCTATGAAGTTCGCATTCAGGTAAAAATTTTTCTGCCTCTATTAAAATAGGCTTATGGAAATGAGAGAATATTAAAAAGTGGAAAAAACAAATATTCATTAAGCGAAGATTTTTATATAATTTGTGATAATCAGGACAATAGAATTACATTGGCTGTTGCAGAAAAATATAAATGGCATATATTGTTAAATTTTTTTAATGACCAAAGTAATCCCAGTAAAATACAAAAAGAATTTATGTGCTTGTATAGAAATACAGTGCAAAATTATATATAAGATTTCAAAATCAGTCAGCCTTACATGGTAGACTATAAAATAGTTCCCTTGGGCTATTATGCAATTTCTACTTTGGAAAACATGCATTATTGTATATAAGTCTTACATATCACTGAAACAATTATTTAGTAGATTATTTCAAATTGTCTAATACAGGAAAGGAAAGTGCAGGATGATTTTAGATTGCATAATCACAGGGTAAACTGAATATTTTATTGGGAAGAGTAGGTATTGGCAAAAACTTTGAAAACTCTTTAGAAGAAGCCCAATTGAGAGAATTCAGTAAAATAGGCCAATTTGGGGACATAATTCTCTCTGAATCTAATTCCTCTCCCTTTCCCCCACAGATGGTGGCCACAGGAATCTGTGGCACAGATGACTTTGTGATTTGTGGGTACTTTTTCACACCACTTCCTGTGGTCTTAGGCCATGAGGGAGCCGGCATCGTGGAGAGCATTGGCGAGGGGGTGACTGCAGTCAAACCAGGTACAGGATTCACTCAGGGATGTGTCTGCATTCAGGCCTCCCAAGGTCAAGCAGCCTGGAGGAGGAAACTGAGGCAGTGAGACATGAAAGACCTACACAGGTCCCAGCAGCAGCCAATGGTGAAACTGGAACTAGACAGGGGTGTCCTTGTTTCCTCTCTCCCTGCCTGACTTCCCTCATGTGTCCAGGCAGGTCCCTGGGACAGAACTCATGATTCTCCCCTTCAGCAGTGACTCATGGAGCCCCTCCTGGATGTCAGGCACCAGGTTAGATCCTGGGACACTGGAAGACCAAGGAGACAGAGTGACTGCCATCCTGGGTTCATATTCTAATGCCATTTTAGAATTCCCGAGCACTGTCTTCCTTCAGGTCCCAAAACAGAGCTACAAATGGGACAAGAGAAAACTACATGAATTAAGGAACAAAAACACATACTAATCTGAGACTCTAGGTTAGTATGTAGTAATTGTGATTCATTGAGTTCATAGGATAGGATGTGAGGCTATGGCTGAATCAATATGAAATTTTGTATGTCCAGAAGGTGGAGCCTGTTCATTATTTCTTCCTCCTTTGTGGCCTCCCTTCATTTGTGGAACAAATGTAACAGAGCAGATAGAGGAGTCCTGGCTGAAAGTATCCCGCCCAAAGAGAGTCTATTTTATAACTTTTAACCACTGATGAAAATGTCAGATTAGGAATTATTGAGTAAATATTTGTTTTTAATATTTAGTATATACTAACTGCATTTTACCTTAATATAGATGAGAATTTTAGAGGTAGGGGGTGAATACAATTAATATCTCCATACTGTCATTTCCACTGAAAGTCTATCTATTACAGATTTTGGTTCAATCATTATTTTGATAGTATGTAATAAGTAGCATGGTTGATTAAAAATAAAAAAATACATAATTCTCAAAAATTTCTTTATCCTGTAAAATGTAATCTCTTCTTTTACCAAAATTTAACTTGTCCTGTGAACAGAAAAAATAAAACAGTTGTCTGGTTTGAGTTTGAAATTTTAGTATTTCGTGTTTACAAGAATGTAAATAATAAATGAAACAAAGCCCTTACTTTACAACAAGGCTCCCTACACCACAGAGAAAAGTAGATAACTCACAAATTAAATTAACAGCCTAAATCCACTTAAGTCAGGATTTCTGATTCTAAAATAAAATGCCTGCCCAAGATTGAAGTATTTAAGCAAATTTTTCAAATTCCTCTTCATTGCCCCATTCTTTTTAATCTTCCTTTAAAAGTACTAAATTAAAAAATAAGTATTCATTTCATAAGAAAGATAAGCAAGAGATTTCATAAACCATTATAATCAAAATTCTCAATATTATTGCAATATGTAATATGAATTGCAAAATATATTGCCGTTATGATGGTCAGGATGCAAATAAAATTTATATTAATGCCTACATTAAGAATATTTAAGAATTAATTAACTAAGGATTAAATGGGACAAAGTGTATAAAGCCAGAGTAGAAATTTAGATACACCAAAAGATAATTAATTATACATACAATAAAATAATACAAATTCATGTTATTTTCCACGCCAGTTTTTCTTTCCCAGAATATCCAAGCCCATAAAAAAACTAGTTGATAAACAATGCTGACAGGCAATCCAATGACATAGCGATGACTGCACTCTCTTTCTCGGGAGACCTTTCCAAGATGTATGCCACTAATAGATGTACTTATGCTTAATTTTTTACTCTATTAGTTATTTGGTAGAAATAGAATAATAATTTGCTTTATCCTCTTCTGGTAATAAAATCATCCCATTCGGTGTTCCACAGTATGGAATATGCAACATTTGTAAATACCCAAAAGCCACCTGCATGAAAATGGAGTAGGTTTCTTATACTTTGCACATCAGGTGAGCTCCTGTCTCATGCCCTTCTGTTCCTATCTCTGTTAAACTGCCCAGTCTGACCAACCCTCGCGGAACCATGCAGGACGGCACCACCCAGTTCACCTGCAAAGGGAAGCCCATCCACCACTTGCTCATCAACAGCAGCTTCTCTGAGTACATGCGGTGAATGAGTGATCAAGATCGATGCAGCTGCACCACTCGAGAAAGTCTGCATCTTTGGCTGTGGATTTACTACTGATTATGGATCTGCAGTCTAAGTTGCTGAAATAGGAATGACCACAGGCAAACTCCAGATATACTTAGACTGTCAAAAACATTTTCTTCCCAGGAATCATGGATCATTCCTCTAAATTAAGTGATACATTTCCCCATTTCCCTTTGCTACCATTGTAGCATTGATATACTCTATAGAATGTGGGGTGTGGTTTTGGATTTAATATGGTCCAAGAAGGAATTGAGATAATGTCCTGAAGAAATTCACTTGCTGATCAGAGATCAATAAGCTGTCGATACTTATTTGAACAGAGGAGTCCAAATAATTCCTCCCAGATCTAATTATTGGATCAACAGTTGGAACCTTATCTACCTTAGACTGGTCCTAACAGTTGCCACTTAATCCATTCTTGTCCTTTCTGAAAATACAGGTCACCCCAGGCTCCACCTGTGCCATGTTTGGCCTTGGAGGAGTCGTCTTGTCCGCTGTCATGAACTGTAAGGCAGCTGGAGCAGCCAGGATCATTGGGGTGGATATCAACAAGGACAAATTTGCGAAGGCAAGTACCCGAGGGCCTCTGAGTGCATCAACCCTCAGGACTTCCAGAAACCCATCCATGAGATGCTGAAGGAAATGAGCGGGGGTGGTGTCGACTTTTTGTTCAAAACGGTTGGTCAGCTTAACACCATGTATGCACCATGACGCACTGATTCATGCTTCTTTAATACAGGGTATG
This sequence comes from Tamandua tetradactyla, assembly GCF_023851605.1. NCBI lineage: Eukaryota > Metazoa > Chordata > Mammalia > Pilosa > Myrmecophagidae > Tamandua > Tamandua tetradactyla. The sequence continues at coordinate 26,188,651 of NC_135350.1, forward strand.
TTTTTAATAGCAGAATATTAATATTTTGTATCAGCACTATTTTAAATTATGAGTTGTAATAGTCTATCTCCTGTTTTTATTTATGATTATTTTATTCATTATTATAAGGAAACTTGCACTCCACCAGTTCAGCAAACATGTTTCATTATAGTGTCCCTTGAGAGGCTTAATATTAAATGATTATAAATTTATTTTAGTAAATTTTAGTGAACAATTTTAATCTGAAGAAAATTATAGATGATAAAAAATTTTATTTCTCAAATTGAGAAAATTTTATTTCCCCACATTTACCAACAATTTTTAAATAACTTTATATGTTTAATGAATTTAAATTTCTTTTTGCATGTTATACTTTCATCAAAATGAATAATGATAACTAATTAAACTAAAAAAGTATTCTGTTATAATAAAATATGCCCTAATGAAAGTTATTGTTTTAATATTCCCATAGCAGACGCACAGGGCCTGGTATTGAATTGGCACCTAATATCCATGCATGGAACTAAAATCTATAAAGGATTAATATATTTACTACCAAACAAATTTAATGCCTACAGTTGTCGTACAATTTCATGCATGTAAAATAGTATTAAAAGACCATACAGGGCAGTCCACAGTGGTTCGGAAGGCAGACTTCTTGCCTGCAAAGAAAACCAAAAAAAAAGACTATATATCTCATAGCATTACAAACATAAAATAATATTGCATACTATTGCATGCATGTAAAATAGCTAGCATAGGGCCACCTGGCTACTGATAAGCTCTGAATGAATTTCATCTGATGTTATAATAAAACATTATTTCCAGTCCTGAGTTTTTCATCTTTGGAATGTTCATGATATCACTTTCATATAAATATAAATATCATCAACTCTCATAGCTAACATCTTTCCAGCTAAATCCTACCTAACCAGAATTCTCTAGAACAGTAATGAAAAATTCCCCAAATCAATAAATCCACATTGTTTCATTGCCCCAGTAAGTCCAAGGTTCATCAGTCCTATGGAGCAGCACGTTGAGAGCAATGATCTTCACAGCCTTGATCTTGGACAAGACAACACAGACAACTGAAGTCCAAAGATTTCCACTTTTTGCAATATGGCATTTTTTTCTCCTTAGGTTTTTTTTCTATAGTTTTCTCCTGTATTCTCACTTGGACTAAATTGTCACCTTAGCTGATGATACCAAATATCTGTTAACCACCAGTTCTGTGGATATCTGACCTTCCAAATCTTACTCTAAACCCAAAAGAGTAGGAAGTACATATTCCTGAGCCATTTTCTTTCTACAAAACATGTTCAAAAGCCTGACTGGAGGACAAGGCCTCTGGTCTGTTCTTTTTTTTTTTTTTGACTGTCTTTTGAGATTCTAGAATAAAAGGTGATGTTTAAAGTAAAACCAAAATACCTTTTTCAGAGGAAAAAGTAACAGGTACAAAATGTACAATTTAGAGATGGACAATAAAAGAAGGATCCACTAAAAGGGAGAACATCAGTTGGACAAGAGACAAATTTTGATTATATAATCAACTTATATCTGGTTCAACATCAATAAACCTGATCTAAGCATGAGGTTCAAAGTATCTGCTAAATAAATAAATAAGAAATGATTAACCACATGATTGATGACCTTAGATACATGTGATGATGAAACATTACCCTTTTGTCAGGGATCAAATATGTCTATTTTTGTAACAATGTTAGCCTTTTTAATACATTATGAGAAAAAAATGTGCACACATAATTACATCCACATATTCTCTTATCCAAAAAATATTTTCTGTGTATTTCCTAATCCACACCTACTAATCTTCACACAAAGAAGAAAAAGATAAGCATCTACCCTCCACATATGCTTAAGCTAAATTGATACTATATGAATGCTTTCAATATATTATGGGCAGGAACTATCAGAAAACTTATTTTTACAATGCAAAATATTAATTTCATTTCAGCTAGAGGCATTTGGTGTGAGTATCATTATAGGGAGGCTTCCAGAATCCCAAAAACCCTCCATGAACCCTATGTTGCTGTTGGCTGGATGCACATGGAAAGGGACAATTTATGTTGGTTCATTGTTAAGGTTAAGGACCAAATTTTTATTAGCCCAAGATTTATTTCATTTTGTGACTGACATGGCCAGGTTTTGAAAATAATTTGATCAAAGATAAGTTTAAAATCCTAATGTATCTTTAGGCCCCAGATCCACTAGATGCGAAACTATTTCAGACTGAAGATCCCAAGACACATCTCTGATTGCCCCCAAAACTAGCTGAGACCTATAGCAAATCCTCTTCTGATACTGATGACTGGAAAATGAACTGAAATGTCCAGTAGGACCCACGAAATTCATAGCAGTTCATGTTTGCACTCCTTGCCCAAATTTAGACAACTGCTTAAATTGGCCCCTTTACTTTGGACGTAAGTATCTGTACTATAATTTCTCAGTGAGAGGGCTGATATTGAAGGGTCAGAGCCTACCAGGGCATGAACACTGAAACACAAAAATGTCAAATTGCTGCAGAAAGGTATGAAATATTATTAGCCCCAGTAACAACAATCTGTGGAATTCAGTTAATTTTATACACTATGATTTCAATTCAATTTGAAAAGTCTCCTCTACAATTCTTCTACTTAGCCCTGTCTGAATCTGCAAATTATGTCTTCCTCTTTCTCGGCTTTAAAAAAAGTTTTAAGAGTAAAGATTCTGTCCCCAAACTTGTGGCTGATTTTATGGCCAACAAGTTTCCACTGGATCCATTAATAACCTACGTTTTACCTTTTGAAAAAAAATAAATGAAGGATTCAACCTCCTTGCTCTGGAAAGAGATAGATATTTTTCCTCTTTTGTTGGTTGTTGCTTCCCACGGACCCAAGCTCAAAGGATATTAAGGAATGAGGAGTGAGACAGATGGGACCAGGGGGTCTGAAGATTAGTGACAACAGACAACAGACAACTTTATCCTTAACTAGTTCCTGCTTATATACTGCAGGGTGACAAAAGGCATGCATGCATTTCCTGAGGGAACAGAGTGCTTATCTTTCAGTGCTCTCTTCCTTCATACTTAAGATAAGCATTTGGGGTTAACAAACTTTCTCTTCCTCCCAGACTGTTCTCCTTAAGGCAGGTAACAATCTCCACAGTTTACTGCCTCCACCACCCTGACACCAGCTGCTCCCAACAAATTTCACAGGTCTTGTTTTAACCCTTGCTCCTACAGTTGGTGGGGGGTAAGCTAACAGAGAAAATAAATTTTTGCTAAGTGTTTAGACACATCAATGAGAAGGTAGAAAAATGAGAAAATACTGGAATGCTGGGTATCCCATACCAGTTCATTTGCACATAGAGATTTCGCATATTATTATGAGAAGCCACAAACAGTTGTTTGTCATTTCAATTCTGTGAAAGCCAAATTTTCTGACTTGCCACAAACCTGAATCATCAGAGCAATCCAGCCTCTTGACACAGGCTCACCGTTGAAAGGAAAGAGGATCAGAGTCACACAGTCATCAGACTATGGAGCCCCTGCAGCCTCTGCCTGGTCTTTAATACAGGCTGAACATTGATGGATGGAAATTTAGATGAAATCAGGACATTCCATAGCTTTCATTGTATCATTTCCTACTCATTATAGGAGTAAATAGAACTACATTGGAACTATTGTCTCTACAGATCTTAGTAGTCCTTCATAAAAGACACTATTACAGTTATTTTTTTTTTGCAATATTCACAGATATTTTCACAAATAAAAGTTACCATAAAAAGATAGTGTCCAAATCCTATTTTTTAAAATGGCTTATGAATATCAGCCAATACCATCTTCAATCTCTAATATTTAACTTTTAACACTGCCTAATAAGATGGATTTTTACCTGCATTAAGAAGAAGTGCAAATGGTAACAGTTAAATCAACCCCCTCCTTCTAGCTCTACAATCTATGCATTTTCTTGCATCCTCAAGTCTACTTTTCATGAGCTTTTCAACCTCATTCTACCTCTCCTGAAGTTTTCAATTTGAATAGTGTATCTTAGGCAACCAGAAGCATATAATATTAAACTACACACTACATCTAATATATATACACATATATATTAAGATTTTATAATCTTGAGAAAGCAAAGAAACTAGCATTGACAGTATACCAGCTACTATCCAACGTGTCTTATCTGCATTATCTCTTGTGATTCTCAATGAATGCTAATTTCTAGTCTTAATTTCATTATTTAAGAATGGGAAAAATGAGACTCAAAGAAAATGTGCGGTTAGTAAACAAAAGAGCTAGAATTCAAACTTAGACCTGTTTCTTAGAAAAGCCAATTTATTTTCTATTACACTACACTGACTCACAAGAACTTAAACTTGCATACGAACATACATATATAAACATAAATATGCATATGTACATGTATGTATATATTTAAATGAATAATATGGAACACTGTATTCAACAAATTTCCTTCCTTGTCTCTTGGTATTTTGCTTAGTTTGAGGTTTACATGAGATAATGTATGAAAAGCATCTACAAAGTGCATGGCAGATAGCAAGAATTTATTACTTGTAATTACCCATTACTGTTTTATATTCATTAATATGCCAGATACTAGGAATTTCAATAATGTTATGTGAAGATGCTACTACAGAATGAAAGTGTAAAAGAAAGTCATAGTATGATGAGTGAGCTTATGTTTAAAGACGGCATGAGACAACCAGTAAAAGATGAGCTTCTTTTTCAGCTGTTTGTACTTGAATGTATAGGGATGGAGGTGGAGTGACTGAATATGTAACCAGACTTCCACCATGATACATCACATCCTCCTGGGATTCTCACAAGCAAGTGTATCAAATATCTTATATTAAACATTAATATGTTTTATTTTCTATTTCAGTATCCATCATTTGCTGCCAAGCAAATGCCTTCAATTGCACTTGCCTTCTGACTGCTCCAGGTACTCACCATCTAGAACATCAGACCAACCAAAGTATTGGCTCAGCTCTTCAAAGATGTTATCCACAAAAACACATGGGAGCATTACAAAAGAAACAGAAATTTCTGGGAAATTTTTTTTTTTTTTTGAGTTTTTAAAATGTAATCTCCATAGCATGCTTTCAGGTTTACAGAAAAATTGTACAGAAAGTACTTTCCATATATTTACTCTTCCCCACACATATGAGGCAATTTCTCCTAGTTAGTATTAGCATCTTACATTAGTGTGACACATTTGTAAAAATGCATGACACAAATATTGATACATTAATATTATTGTTATTATTATCATCACTTTTGTTAACTAAAGTTCCTGGGTTACTTTAGCTTCACTATCTGTGTTGCACAGTTCACAAGAGTTTTTGTGAATGCATAATTTCATGTATCCACCATTACAGTATCATACAGAATGGTTTTACTATTAAAAATGCCCTGTGCTCCATGAAATATCTTCACAAGCAAATGTCTGTGTCCTGACAGACTGGTAAAGGCCTCCATACGCCATGAAGGGGAGACATAGGTGTCTTCTTCACCCAAACCTGACTCTCTGTTCTCATTAGTGTTTTACGGGAAAGAGGCCGGTTAAAGTCAAAGTCAAAGGGGAACCCGAGTGGCTCATATCCAGATGGGTCTGTAACGGGATACACAGCAAGGGTGTCCTAGTGACTCCTAGACATTTCATTTCTACTTTAGAATGTTATTTATTTCTGGAATCAAGAACTTTAATAATGATTGGTCCACTCTAAAATATGTAACTCTATGAATGTACATACACTTGCACTCTTAGCCACCATTGTAACACTCAGCCAGAAGGGGGAAATTTTTCAAAGTTTGAAGATGAAGAATTTCATGTTGACAGTTAACTAACAGCTCTGACAAATTAACTAAATCCCTTGAGCAATTGTACAAAAACAAATAATGAAAGGGGAACTCTGGACTACCCTTTGCTACCTTACGAATTACATAAACTGATTCAGGCTAAGAAAGTAATTCAATTTGGGAGAATGTACTCAGTAATCAAAGTAGAGTGAGGGCAAAACTGACATTTAGTTTATTAGAAAATGATTATTGCACTAACCTTCTTTGTTCAGTTCCCTCTGAAAATTTAAAAGTAACAATTGTATTGAAGTGGGTTAAATTTTATTTATTTATTAAATATTTCACAAAATTTAGGAAGAGAAATGAAAATTAGTGGGCCAAAAATAAGATAGAAATCTAATGAGGACTCTATAGTTGGGGACAAATAGTCCCTTGATGAGATTAATGATTTGATATATATATATATATATATATATATATATATATATATATATATATATATCGGCTTTTTTTGTTCACTTTATTCTTTTGGGAATCAGGGTGCAGAGAAACATCTGCTCAGCACCATAACAAACAAGAAGAACACCCAGAAGTTTCTTGATACTTCTTACATTTAGAAAACAGAAGAAAGAAAAATATCGAATGCCTTCCTTAGACTTTCCTTTTGAAGTAAATACCAGTCCCAAAATAATGCAGTAGAATTTTGATGAATGAAAGCAGGTCAGAAAATCACCATATAATTCTCATCTAATTATGAGGTTTAGAGACTAACACTCACTGAGAAAACAGTAATTTTCAGTGTTTTTGGAAGTACCCAATTGTCTTAAAGGATATGATTACAATTTCACGTCAAAAATTTGTCACTTATTCTAAATTAAAATAATAGATGTGCCCTAGGTGATACCATATTTTAGAGTGCTCTAGCTTGCTAGTTGCCAGAATGTGATATACTGGAAACAGAACAACTTTTAAAGTGGGAATTTAATAAGTTGCAAGTTTACAGTTCTAAGGCTGCAAAAATGTCGCAATTAAAGCAAGTCTATAAAAATGTCCAAATTAAGGTGCCCACAAGAGGTTACCATCACTCAAGAAAGGCCAGTGAAATTCAGGGTTTCTCTCAACTGGAAAGGCACATGGTGAACATGGCAATGTCTTCTAGCTTTTTCTCCAGGCTTTTTGTTTCATGAAGCTACCCCCAGGGATGTTTTCCTTCTTCATCTCCAAAGTTCTCTGGTGGCATAGGCTCTCTGCCTCATAGCTCTTGGGACTTTCTCACAGCTCTCATCATTCTGTCACCATTCTCTGCTCTCTCAGAATCTCAAGCCTTTTCCAAAATGCTTCCTCTTTTAAAGGATTCCAATAAAATAATCAACACCACCTGGAATGCCTGGAGTCACATCTCCCTCGAATGAAAGGATAATACCCACAAATAGGTGAGTCACATCTTTGTGGAAATACTTAATCAAGTTTCCAGCCTACATTATTGAATAGAGAGTAAATCAAATGGTTTCTCCCACAAGATTGATTAGGATTAAAACATGGCTTTTCTAGGGTACATAAATTCTTTCAAACCAGTACATACAGTGAGTGGGAGAGAGGGTTGGGGAAGCACATTCAGGACTAAATATTTATGAATTCAAGTTTTAGGGAAATGGATACTAAGGAAAAGCTGAAGTAAAAGAAATAAGAAGACATTTGTTTTTATCTTTCCAAAACCTACAGCTGTAATGAGTAGCAGAAAGGGTTTAGAGTAGCCATTGACCATTTATTTTGAATTCACATCCATTTTTTCCCTTGGGAACATTCTAAGACAGGGTACATTCAAATGGGGATTTATTGGGTGTTATATATCTCTAGGCTGCACATAGTAAATGCTATGAAATGGGTCAGTTAAACAGTAGGAATATATTCACTCATGGTTTTGTGGCCAGGAAAATGTTCAAATCAAGGCATCATCAAGGAATTGCCTTCTCTCCAAAGACCAGCTATAGATAATCCTTGGCGCCTCTGTCACATGGCAAGGGGCATGGCATCTCTGAGACTCTCCCTTCCCTTCTGGGTTTTCTGGATTTCAGCTTTTTGCTACTATGATTTTTTTCTTGCTTTGTCTGAATTTTATTCTCTTATACATATAGCAAATTGAAACAGATTTTGATGCCAGAGAAGTGGGGTCTGTGATTTGCAAATACCAAAATTGTTGGAATGTTTTTATAAATGGAAAAGGGATGGGTGGGCTACAGCTGCTCAGTGGCAGAATTCTCACCTACCATGCCGGAGACCCAGGTTCGATTCCCCATGCCTGCCCATGCAAATAATAATAATAATAATAATAATAATATTTAAAAAAATTTATTTAATGGATAAGGGTTAGACCTTGGAAGAATTGTAAGATGCTTAATAAGAGAGGCTTGGATTGCTTTGACCAGACTGTTGAACCAGCACAAGGTATAACCCACCTGAATCAGGAATAACACCCAGTCGATTGAGATGGGTCACACCTTGTGCTGGTTTGAAACTGCTATGTACTCCAGAAAAGTCATGTTCTTCTAATCCATTCTTGCAGGTGCAGAACTATTTTTAGGTGAAACCTTTTGATTAAATCTTTTGTTTCCGTGGAGATGTGACCTACCCATTTCAAGGTGGGTCTTAATACTTTACTGGAGTCCTTTATGATAGGACATAGAGAGTTCAGAGCTCAGAAGTATTGGGAGACAGAGACAAAATGCACCAGGAGAAGGTAAGAGAAAAAGAAATGCCCAAAGACATTTTGGAGACATCACTGGAAGAAAAGGACAAGCAGAGGTGGCTATGCAGTTTTCCATATGACAGAGGAACCCTGAATGCCATCATCCTTTCTTCAGTAAAGGTATCCTGTTATTGATGCCTTAGTTTGGACATTTTTATGGCCTTAGAACTGTAAAGTTGTAACCTAAAAAATTCCCATTGAGGAAGTCAAGCCATTTTTGGTATATTACATTCTGGCAGCATTAGCAAACTGAAATAAACCTTAACTGAATTAACGTCATCAAAAGGTCCTACTTTTAATGGGTTTATGCCCACAAGAATGGTTTACATTTTTAAACAGACTGAAATAGATTTTGGTGCCACAGAAGTGGGGTACTGCAGTTTGCAAATACCAAAAATGTTGGAACAGCTTTATAAATGGATGAGGGAAAGATGCTTGATAAGAGAGGCTTGGATTTCTTTGAAGAGACTTTTGATAGAAATATGAACTCTAATGATATTTCAATGAGGCCTTAGACAAAAACAAGGAATGTGTTGCTGCAAACTTAAAGTAAGGTGATCCTTGTTTTAAATGGCAGAGAATTTGGCAAAATTGAATACTGTTACTGAATGGAAGGCAGAAATTGAAAGCGATGAGCTGGGATACCTAGCTGAGGAAATTTCCAAACTAAATTTGGAAAATGCAGCCTGGCTTCTTCCTATAACCTTTAGTAAAATGTAAGAAGAAAGGGTTAAGCTGAGAACTGAACTCTTGGGTACAAAGAAACCAGAAACTAATAGTTTGGAAAATTCAGAGTTTTTTGAAAATTAGCTCCCAGAGAATAGTGCCCTATGTGAATATTTAACCAAACATGGAAACAGCAGCCATTTCTGCACAAGACAGGATTCAAAATAGAGTTATCCAGAAAGAATTTGTGGAAAGTCATATAGTTATAGTCTTATGGTTGTGACCCTATATGCTGTATGGAAAACTGACAAGTTTGTTTGGAGTTCTTTATAAATAAAATCACTGCTGATCTGGACAAAAAGGGATGAATGGAAAGAAAAATGACTTCAAAAGCAGAACCATGGAAGCCAAGGTCTGTAGCTAAGGCACCTTGGACCAGAAGAGTGGACCCAAACATGCTTGTGGAAAGGATGAATTTGCCCTGGAGTTTACACAGAATGTGCCCTACACCCCAATGTGTAGGAAGAGTTTTACTGCTCCAGGAAGAGCACATTCCCTGGGGACTGGGAGAGCCTGGGCACCACCCAATTCTTCTGAAGGGGTTGAGCATGTGTTCTGGCAATGGCAGAGAGTCCAGATGCTGCCCAATGCATGGAAAGGGTGGAGCTGAGAACAAGGTGTTGCCCCCAATTCTTAGAAATGTTAAAACCCTCACCCCAATGATGGAATGAATGTATTTTGGTATATTGAAAGAACATGTCATTTTATGGTCCAGAGAAGCACTGGGAATGGTTGATCTGATTGTGTATATCTGCCTCTGACTAGTTATTTCAGATTGCTGAGTACTGGCTCTAAGAGCAACCATTATTTCAAACCTCCTGTGGCAAAGGCTGCAGTGTAATCTTAATGTCATTAACCTTTCTCAAAACTATGGAAGATGATTAATGGGTTACATTAATTGGGCAAGTGCTTAATTAATAAAATGCATTTCAAAAGTCATAGATGAAGCTCCTGCTGTGCTTACTGGCGCCCCCACAACCCCTCCACAACACAAGACAGAGCAGCTTATGGTTTCTTTTTGAGTCCCTGGTCCTGTTTCAGAAGGAGGAGAATATCCCCTGTGTGCACACTGGAGTGCATGTATGTCAGTATTAATCTATCAAAGGAATGTCTGAGAGAGTGAGTTGAGGAATGTGTCTTGGACCAACTCTTCCATAGTTTCTCCTCAGGGCAGAGAAACTTTCTGCAGACAGGTGGGAAAGTGTGAGAAACAGTTAAGTTACAACATTCTGGGGAAAAGCCCCACCTGCCTTAAGTCCCTTAAAAGAACACCCAGGATGGGAAGGAGATCTATTTCAAAGGGAATAAAGGGAGCCCTCACTCAAACTCTTATGGACTATAAACAGGGATATTCTGGAGCTTGTAATAAGCACCAACCTAAGAGAAAAGGCAGGCTTCCCAGCTGAGTCTCAATGCAGTTCAGACAAGACAGAGAGAACCCTGCTCTTCCCATTTTCCTCAAGCTGATGTTTTTTACTGGAAGGCTAAGCTTGGGAGATCACCAGCAAAAACAGAGCTAATTTTCAAAGAGAGTGAAAAGGGCCTTTTGCCTTCATTTGTTTTGATTAGCTCCTGGCATTCAAGAAAATCTCTATTATACCTCTAGCTGAATGCAAACTTAAGGGACAGCCCATGGAATAAACCCAAATTAGCATTTTAAAATGCTAAAATATACAGTGTATAATGAAAGATTTCAAAGCATACAAAGGAACAGGAAATAATGGCTCATTCAAAGGAATAAAATAAAGACCAAGAATACATCAATGAAGAGGGCTAGGTTTTAGACTTAAAAGACAGAGATGTTGAAATAATGATTCTCTCTATATATCTTCTCAAAGAGAAAGAGGAAAATACATAAGAAGAACTATAATACACATGGAGAATAGTTAATGAACAATATAGCAGTCTCTCCAGAGAAATACTGGAGTTGAAGAACACAAAAACCAAAATAAGGGGGTGCAAGGGTGGTTCAGTGGTAGAATTTTTGCCTGTCATGTGGGAGACCTGGGTTCGATTCCTGGTCCATGCACTACCCAAACAAACAAACAAGAAAACAAACAAACAAAAATTCAACAAATGGCACTGCAATAAGGGGATTCTCACATGCAAAAAGAAAGAAATGTGACCCCCACCATACAAAAAAAAAAGAAAGAAAAATTCCCTAGATAGCTTCAATAGATTTGGAGGTGGCTGAAGAAAGAATCAGTGAACTTGAAGACAAGAAAGCTGAAATGATTCAGGTTGAGGAGCATAGATTTAAAAAAACAAAATGAACAGAGGTAACACCATCAACATGGTGATGTAAGACATCCCCTGGAAAATTTTACCCTCAGAATCAATTAATAAATGGATAAATCCTACTTGCTTGGCTCTCTGGAGTTCAATGAAGAATGGAGAAGAACTCCACAACACTGAATGGAAGAAAAAATAAAAATGAACATAATATCAAATAGGAGATTTCCATCCCAAATCTGCCAGTCTGGACACCTCCATTTCAAGCAATCCTGCACCAGTTGGGGGTCACACAGAGGCAATATGACTTAGACCCTCCTGCCATAAATGCAGACTGAAAAGCCATTCACAGCAGTGAGTTAAAACCCCACACAATTTCTGGATTGACCCTATCAAGCTTCCTCAGTAAGGATACCCTAATGGTAATGAAACTGGAGGCAGAAAAGCCTCACAGAAAACTAAAAGATTGTGCAGTGGGGGGAGGGCTGACTGAACTACTGTAGGGTAGAATGGATTTCAGACCTGGAAAATGTAATGAAATGGGGAGAATGAGTGCAGGGTAAAATTTAAATGAGTTATAGGATCTAAAGAGATAATTCTCCCCAAAACAAACATAAAAGATGAAGATTCCCAGAGAAGTAACTGAGGAAGGGATACTTTCTCCTGGAGGTGTACAATTGCTTTCAAAAACTGAAATCTTAACATTTCCATTGCATATCCAGGATAAGAATCACATGAAGAAGAGCTGAGAATATCTAAACAGTTATAAACAGTCTATTGTAAAGGTCAGAATAAGTTGGACCAAGTGTCAAAGAAAAGCCTTAAGACAAAGCCAATCAACAATTAAACCCTTGGTAAAAGGGAGAAACTGAACTTGGAGTTAATACATCAAAAAATCAAAGGCCCAAACATCAGAAAAAAAATTGCAAGGTATACCAAGAAAAAGGCAAATATGGCTCAGTCAAGCAAGCAAATTTAAACTTCAGAGGAGACATAGAACTTGGAACAACCTATCAAAGAAATTTAAACAAATCTAAATCAATTCAAGGATATGAAGGAAATATGGATATATAGCTAAGGGACATTTAAAAGAAAATATGTGAGCATATCCAGAATGATTTGAAAGTTTAAAAGAACCATAACTGAAAATATGGGGATGAAAGACACAATAATGAAGATTACAAATATGCCCAATGCATATAACAGCAGATTGATCAAGCAGAAGAAAGAATCAGTGAACTAGAAGACAAGACTATCAAAATTATATTGGTAATGAGTCAATGCTTATTACACAGAGTTTCTATTTGGGTTAATCATAAATTATGTTAATAGATTGTGCTGATAGCAGTATAACATTGTGAACATAATTAGCAACACTGGATTATTTGTGGAATACGTTTAAAGAAAAATTTAAGATTATGTATATGTGTATTAGGTTTCTTTAGAGAAACACAATCCCTAGAACTAAAATAAGAATTAAAAAAAAAAAAGCTAGGGGTGCAAGGGTGGTTCAATGCTAGATTTCTAACCTTCCCCCCCAAAAAAAAGGAATTCAACAAATGGTGCCACAATAATTGGATTGTTATATGGAAAAAAATGAAATGCGACCCACCCACACAGCATACAGAAAAAAAAATCTAGAACTCTAAAACACAGTGAACCCTATTGTAAACAATGGACATCAGTTAATATAATCCTAAAAATATTCTTTCATAAATAGTAACAAATATACCACACTAATGAAAGTATTACTATAAAAGTAATAAAGGGGAACTATGAATTTTATGCGTGATTTTTCTGTAAATTTACAAATTCTCTAATCAAAACCAAAAAAAACCAAAAATTGGGTTTTCTTATGAGCTTGAGAGTAATTTGAGTCTCCCTAGGCTATCAGAGTTTTCATCTCTCCAGTATTATGAGAAAAAGAAAGGAATGAGGAGTTAAGAGAGGGTTAGCAATCACAACCAAGTAACAACTAAAGGAAAAGTCAGACATTTTTACCTAGAATTCTGTCATTATATGATTGCTACCTAGAGACAGGGATTTATGCCTAAATCTCTAGGTTAGTGATGAGTGTACAAAAAAGAAAATTGCCAAAGGACATCTCAGGCTTCTGGCTCCTCAATAAGGGGAAGATTGTGTTTAGAAAGTTGCAAGTATTTAGTATTGCTGCCTGTTTTGGTTTGTTAAAGCTACTGAAATGCAATATGCCAAAAATGGATTGCCTTTAAATGGGGATTTATTAACTTCAAATTTACAGTTCTTAGGCTGTGAAAATGTCCAACTCAAGGCATCAACAGATGATACCTGGACTCTGAAGTCAGGCTGCCAGCATCAGAGACACCTCCGTCACATGGACAGGCATATGGCCAGCATCTGCTGGTCCTTCTCTCCCAGGTTTTTTTGATTTCAGCTTCTGGCTTCAGTGAGTTTTTACTTGTTCTCTTGGCTTCTTAGGGGCTTTTTCTATAAGCTTCTCTTAATTTCATTTCTTAGCTTCTCTATATATTTTGTCTTATTATAAAGGACTACAGTCAGAGGATTAAGATCCACCTCATTCACATCTCAGTTGAAATAACCTAATCAAAAAGTCCCACCCATAGTATGTCTACACCCACAGGAATGGATTAAAAGAACATTATCTTTTCTGGGCTACATAACAGCTTCAAACTACCACACTGTCCTTAAAATTCATGATGGGAAATGTCTGGGCTCAAGTAACAGTGATTCATGAACTCTGTGTACAAGCTTTGGATTTTATCCTTTGAGCAATGGGACCTCTATTAAAAGTTTTTTGAAGGCAAGCCATGGTGGCTAAGCAGGCAGAGTTCTAGCCTACATGCTGAAGACCCAGGTTTGATTACTGGTGCCTGCCCATGCAAAAAAAAAAATTCTTTTTCAGCAAATTGACAATAGGATCAATTTGGCACATGGTAAAGCACATTCTTGCATCACTGAGGATTGTATTCTGGAGGTAAGGAAAAGAACAGAGAGAGTGATGAGGCTTTAGCTTAGTAAGGAAGAAGAGAATTTAGTCTGAATTAGAGTAGTGTTGATATAGAAGAAGACAACTAGATCTATGAGACATTTCTTGGATGTGCACAAAATATGATTTAGCATCAAGATCACATGAATGTGGCGGGCCGCGGTGGCTCAGCGGGCAAGAGTGCTTGCCTGCCGTGCCGGAGGACCCCGGTTCGATTCCCGGCCCCAGCCCATGTAAAAAACAAGCAAACAAACAAAATATAATAAAACAAGAAAATGTTTAAAAATGTTTCCCTTTCTTCCTCCCATCCTTCCTTCCTTCTCTGTCTTTCCTTCCTTTCCTCCCTAAAAAAAAAAAAAAAAAAAAAAAGATCACATGAATGAGATGTACAAAGTGCAGTTGGGGGAATCAAAGCAGATTGGAATATGTTTGTCCTGAACACTAAGTATGGATAATAAGCCCATTCACCAACTTGGGCTCTAAACACAATCATACATTTAAGTGATGGATATGGGTATTAAAAATTATCTAGCAGAAATGAAAATCCTATAGAAACTAAAAAACATAAAAAATTCCTCTCCCAGTGCACCATTTCTCTGGACTCTTCCTGAGAAAGTGGACCCTAATTAATCAATTAATTCAAGAAAAAGAAAGACACAAGATCAGGGAAGATTTTTCTGATCCCAGAGAAAGTATAGAGATTACCAAAGAAGAGGGTGGGGAAGCTCCCAGGACAGCAAATGTGCCCAGGAGCAGAGCTCATCCTGGCAATACTCCAGCAAGTCTGAGATTCCAGGAAGATGTGTGACTGGGTATAAAATTTCCAATGATTATATCATCTCTTGACTGAAAACAAATTGTTTAAAGTACCACACTGGAAGGAAATTTGGCATAGTCTGGAAAACTGCATTAGAAGACCTAAAAATTAGCTTTAATGATGGCACGGACATTAATGATAGATATTCACTTGTAAAAAGTGATAATAGCAGTGCTTACGTCATATAGAAAAGTGTAAATGAATTGATAAATGGAAATCATTTAGAACAATACCTTACAATAGTAAGAGTTACAATGATTTAGCTGTGATGATGATAATGCTGATGATTATGATTAGTGACAGGTGTATAGACTCTGGTCTAACTGCCTCTTGGTATTCTGGCCCTTCCATTAGCTATGGTTACTCTGGGAAATGTAGGGAAACTTTGTAAGTCTCAGTGTTTGCATCTGTAAAATGTGTGTGGTACTGGTTTCTATCTCATAAATTATTCCAAGAAATGAATTAGATGAAACAGTGTTGGATGCAATTTCCTTAATTCCTGATAAGTTACTGAGAGAGTGTGTGGCATTTTGCTCCAGGAACACTGGAAAAAGAATGAAGCAAACATGGCCCTCTAAGACACATCTGCTTTTCTAAACACAGCCTGGAGTGGTTCTCCAATTTTGAGGCCATTACAATTAGATTGGGTTCACCTGGATAATGCAGGGTAATGTCCATATTTTAAAGTCCTTAACTTATTCACATCAACGAAGTCCCATTTGCCTTTTAAATGTGAAAAATTCAGTTTCTAGAGATGAAGACACAGACACATTTGGGGGCCATTATTCTGCCTACACATGGAAATTCCCTGACCACGTTGAATCACTTATATCCTTTCTCCAGAGAGCCTACATTTAGGAGGTAATAGATTCTTGATTTGAAACGTTATGTAAAACTGGAACTGGGTTAGAGAAAAAAGAGAGAAGTAGAACAGAGTGATGCCCTGTGAACCTTGAGAGTTTTACCACATTGCCTTTGGACAATTGAGTTGATGTTCCAGGCCCATCTTGATCCTCCTGACACTGGAGAACTGATACCCTATCCTGTGACCTCTGCATTCTCAAACTGCCTATCTAAGCCTCTGGAAGGGAGGACAAAGGGTGAAAACATAACAATTGCCTGATGGGTGTCAAGGAAGGTAACCGGACACAGGGAGTTTATCCCAAAGTGTCTGAGAAATGTGAAGTCATGTGTTCCTGGAGTGACAGAAGCTCATGAGGGCCTTTTAAGTACCATGGTAATGGGAGAGGAGTATAAAGGAAAACATGTTAAAGATGGGATTAAGAGAATATGATTTGCTTAGGGTACCTTACTCATGCTGTTGATTCCATCCATACTTCTCATTTCCAGTTCACAATTTGAGGCAACTCTTAGGAAATACCTTACTCTTTCAAGATTTCCCAGACAGTAAGTAGAAATTGCTCCTTCAGTTAGTCAACAAATATCTGAGCACACACTGTGGGCTTAGCATGGAGTCACATACTGGGAAAGCCCAAATGAAAAGATTGGCTGATGTCTTGCTCCTCTGAGCATCACTTTGGAACTCTCCCCATGTACTGATCATCGCATCCTTCACAGGAGAATTCTCTGTTTGAGTGATCTGACATCTACTTAACAGCTGTTATTAAGAAGGTGCTGAATCCTATTCATTTTGAGATTCTCAAGAGTTCCTGCTCTGCGTTAAATGAGCACAACAATCATTAAACCCCTGTTGTACACATGGCATTGTTCTATGTACAATGGAAGCAGAAATTTGAAAGGACACTGACCAAAAACTTTAAGTAGAGTTTGAGAGTTTTGTCTGCACACTAAACACAGGGAGCAAGAAAAGTGAATGGATCCCAATGCTGGAGGAGGGATGTTAGAGTAAAAGGATACAGGAAGGGAAAGATGACTGTGAGATGAAGCAACCATATGTCCATGAATGAGACCTTGTGCTGAGTCTCAGTTCGGGTTGAACTTAGAAATATAGGCTACAATTATTATTCATGACATCTGAATTTGGCATATTGCAAAATTGAGTTGTGAATATCAGTTCAGTGTCTTTTCCTAACTGATTCTATTTGGACTGAGAATAAACTAGTGGGTGTGGTTTAAATATCCCTGATCACATACGTAGATCACAGGTGAGCTATTCTGAGAAGGAAGATGATAAGTAAGGTCTTGAGTGAGGATTGGACTTAAATTTGTGGGACAATGGAGACATAACTTTTAAATAACATGGATACTGGGGAAAAGCAAGGTGGATGAGAAGTTTAAAGTTTAGAGTAAGGTGGGAAGGGAATTGAATTCCAGTGACGAGATTTGGAACTTGCAACTTTTCTCAAATCTTTCCTGACTAAAAGCACCCTGAAATCATAGGACCCTCCTTACTTCTTTCTGGGGTAAGGATTACCAATTTGGTGTGACTCACAACAATTATACCATAAAACAGTACTCACATTGTTGTTAAATACGCATGAAATTGTTCTCACAGTAATTCTAGAGAGAAATGTCCTTCATGTTATAATATCCTTGTGACACATTATATCTGATCAAAGAACTAATGCACTAAGGATTACAGGACGTGCAAGAATGGATAAAAGAAAAATCAAACTCCTATTCTATGGATACATTACAATGAATCAAACACAAAACAAATCGCAATGAGTATTTTTCTCTATTTTTCAAAGGTAATTCAAAGTCTAGATCAAATGCCTGAACCTCTAAAAAGCCTCTTTTTTAGAGTCAGAGGTTTTTATTCTGGACACAATGCACCCTCCCCTCTCTCATTCCCAAAGCAATATCTTAAACATAGTATATATAATGCTTTCCAAATAGTCTGACATGAAAAAGGCTTAGTTGCCTATGTGACCCCTTTGCCCATAGTTTATGATTCCCTCTCATGAATAATAATTGTAGCCTATATTTCTCAAGGGTTTTCCTATCTTCTGGGCTCAATGAAAGGTGCTTTATTGATTTTTTTTTCACATAACAACCCTGTGAGGTAAGTACTATTACTCACACTTGTCTTACAGATAAGGACGCTAAGACAAAGGAAATTTAAATAATATGTTCACTTTCACAAAGCTAGTAAGAGATAGGGTCTGCCTAGGCCATAGCATGACTCATCTCTTATTCATCTTTGTCACCCCCACTGTGCCAAGGTTAGCGGCTGGCACACAGTGGTATTCTGTCATCACCGACTGGTATTGAACAGAGGAGGACAAGTCAAGGACAGTGAGCACATCGCTGTGACCTTTTAGGTAACAGACTTTGCCCTCAGTTGAGCACCTTCCTCTGGCTCACGGCTCTCTTTCTTGCCTCTTCTGTACTGCTCCTCTACCATTCCCACCAACTCTAACTAATAAATGGGAAGTCGAAAGTTAGTGCAGGCAAAGAGAAAACAGAGCTCTTTTCTACTTTTGTGGGGTTGGGGAACGGATAAATACAAAATAATAAAATGCAAAGTGATTAAAGTTTATAGGAAGGGAAATATGTTGCCTAAGGAAAATGAGACATCTGAATTTGGCATATTGCGAAATTGAGTTGTGAATACCAGTTCAGTGTCCTTTCCTAACTGATTCTATTTGGGCTGAGAATAAACTAGTGGGTGTGGCTTAAAGATCCATAATCACATATGTAGAACTGGGCATTACACAAGCAAACAAAATACCTGACAGCATCTGCTTTGTGTCCCTGATCAAGGAGGAAGTCCACAAGAATTCACCAGTCCCCTGTCTGCAGAGAAGACAGAAACATCATGAGCACAGCAGGAAAAGTAAGCAAATAAACTTCATTGTTAAGTATTTTATCTGTTATATAATAAATACAAATTTATTGTACTTATTGCATAATAAATGGATTGAATTTGAAACAAATAATTTAACCTTCATATATACAAAAATATATAGTAAAATAAAACATACAATTTTTCTAAAAATTCTATGTTTATTCCTATGTATATTTGCCATAATATATATAATGTGTATTTGTTGTTCTCTCCTTTTGTTAAATAAAAATATGGCTCACTAGTTAAGATATAATTTAAACATATCAATGGCTAACTTAAAAACCTAAATCAGAAATGTTTTAATCAAGCAATTATGGGATATTCAAAAAACAGAATTTAAATTGTGTTATATGGTAATGAAAACATAACAATGGATGCATCTCTTTTCTTTAGACAGCCAGTTTTGTGACTTTGGGAAAACTACTCAATCAAGTTTAGCCTCAATATTTTCATTTGTAAAATCAGGCCAGGATTCAAGAGTTGCCCCCAGTAGCATCCTAGTAAAGTTTAAAAATCTAGCATGGAAAGCCCCAGGAACAGGACACAGTGTGCCTAATAATCATATACACCAACATTCAGGACCCATTACCGTCAATGTATATTTTCCAAGAACTCTCATATTTATTGTGTCATTGGAAGGATTTAAAAAATAAATAATGGAAATGAATTTCAATATAATTTGTTTTATCATATTTATAGGTATGTTGTTTCACTATTGAAAGGCACTAAATCTATACAAACTTTGCCACCTTGAAAGCAGGTTTTAAAGACTTTCTCAAACCTTGAAAATATATTTTATCTCTTATTTTGAAGAACATCTGTGGTTAAGCTATTTGCGATAGCAAATCAAAAAACAAGCACAGATCTCCTAATTTTAAATTATATGTGTATTCATATAGGAATGTTTGTTTTTGCATTTACCAGTCTCCAGTTTAACTTGTCAATTTTGGTCCAAATGTATTCTGAAAGAAGTGGTTACTCATAAATCATACAAGAAAACAGTTTTGCAAAGACTATGCTCCAAATGAGTAACGCAAACAGAAACATACAGAAGTGGTGGGGAAAGAAAATAAATCAAAGATAGAAGCAGACAGGGAAACAGTGAGGCAAAGAAAATATTCCCAGACAGAAGACAAATTGTACTTGTTATCATAAATTCAGATTCTTTTGGCTTAAGCAAAAAAAAAAAAAAATGCAACAAGAGTGCAACAGGTGTTACATCAATAGAAACCTTTCTGTGAATTACAGTGACACAGATCTTCATGTATAAGCCAACAGTTGTGGGTCAAGAAACCATTAGAGGCTAGCATTAGAATATATCAAGAATAAATATCTATGGAAAAAAGACGATATATAAAAATGACCTAGAAAAAGTATGTGCAAATGTATCTCAATGTCTCACTATGACTAATTCTCCTATTATATCCCTATGTTATTCTTTACGTGCTTAAAAATTATTTTTATTATTTTCCTACCCAGAACTTGCCCGTTTCAGTACAGCAATTGTTTGCACTATACACGTAGCTAAATATTGCAAAACAAAGACAGAAAGACAAAATCCCTGACTTCAAGGTGGGGAGAAAACAAGCATTATATTCTGTTTGATATTCCAGGTAATAAAATGCAAAGCAGCTGTGCTTTGGGAGATAAAGAAACCCTTTTCCATTGAGGAGGTGGAGGTTGCACCTCCAAAGGCCTATGAAGTTCGTATCAAGGTAAAACTATTCTCTACCTCTATTTAATTTAGGTTTATTAAAACCAAAGAATACGAAAAAGTGGAAACTACATTAAATCCATTAAAAGAAAGTTTTTTATGAATTATGGTAATCAGTGCAATGGAATTACATTGGTTGTCAAGAAAAGATATAAATGGCATATTTCATTAAATATTTTAAAGCAATCAAAGTAACCCTAGAAAAAACATGAGGAACAAACCCAAGAAATATAAAAAAGAATGTATGTGTTTATAGAGGAATACAGTACAAAAGGATATATATCAAGATTTCAAAGTCAATCAGCAGCTGATTGAATATAAAGGTCTATTTTCTTGATATCAGTTTAAATTTCTACTGCATTATTGTATATTGTAGAAGTCATACAGATTACAGAAACGTTTATCTTGTAGATTATTCCAGATTGTCTAATGCAGGAAAGGAAAGTATAAGATGATCTTAGACTGAAAATCTGAATTTTTAATTTGTTAAGAGTATGAGTGGGCTAAATTCTTCAAAACTCTTTAGAAGCCCCCTTTAGGGAATTGGATACTTTAAGACTATCCAGGGGACATAAATTTTTCTGAATGTAATTATTTTCCCTTTCCCTCACAGATGGTGGCCACAGGAATCTGTCGCTCAGATGACCATGTGGTTAATGGGAATCTTTCTACACCACTTCCTGGGGTCTTAGGCCACGAGGGAGCCGGCATCGTGGAGAGCATTGGCGAGGGGGTGACTGCAGTCAAACCAGGTACAGGATTCACTCAGGGGATGTGTCTGCATTCAGGCCTCCCAAGGTCAAGCAGCCTAGAGAAGGAAACTGAGGCAGTGAGACGTGAAAGACCTGCACAGGTCCCAGCAGCTGCCAATGGTGGAACTGGAACTAGACAGGGGTGTCCTTGTTTCCTCTCTCCCTGCCTGACTTCCTTCACGTGTCCAGACAGGTCCCCAGGACAGACCTCATGATTCTCCCCTTCATCAGTGACTCATGGAGCCCCTCCTGGATGTCAGGCACCAGGTTAGATCCTGGGACACTGGAAGACCAAGGAGTCAGAGTGACTGCCATCCTGGGGGTCATATTCTAATGCCATTTTAGAGCTCCTGAGCACCACCTTCCTTCAGGTCCCAAAACAGAACCACAAATGGGACAACAGAAAAGCTGTAGGAGTTGAGGAACAAAGATATGTCTATGTCCCAAGACGCTGGGCTAGTATATGGAAATTGTGATTCACTGAGTTCAGAGGGTGGCACTGTGCAGCTATGGCTGAATCTACATGAAAACTTTAATGTCCTGTAGTGGAACCTGTTCACATTTTCCTCTTCCTATGTAGCCTCTCTTCTTGAACATGGAGCAAATGAAACAGACCAGATGGAGGAGATCTAACAGAAAGCATCCTGCCCGAAGAGTGTCTATTTCATTACCTTTAATCATTGATTAAAATGTCTGATTATGAGCTATTGACTAAATATTTCATT
This sequence comes from Tamandua tetradactyla, assembly GCF_023851605.1. Classification (NCBI taxonomy): domain Eukaryota; kingdom Metazoa; phylum Chordata; class Mammalia; order Pilosa; family Myrmecophagidae; genus Tamandua; species Tamandua tetradactyla. Next base: position 26,210,924 of record NC_135350.1, read on the forward strand.
TTTAGTATTTAATTTATCGTAATTATATTGTATTATTTATCCTAATTTTATTAATATAGGTCAATAGTTTGGGGATGAAGGGTGAATGCAATAGAAAATGTCCATGCTATCATTTCTGTCTAAATGTTATGTATTAGACATAATTTTCCAATTGTTTTTGATCATAAGGAATATGCAGTTTGGTGGATTAAAAATAAAAATGATGTTTAATTCTAAAAAATTCTTTTTAGGCAGTGGATACACTCTCTCCTTCTGAAATATGTATCAAAATGACCTGTGAAGAGAAAAAAATAAGTTGTTTGGAATGAGATTGAACTTTTAGCATTTCCATTTTACAAAAATCTAAATAACAAAATGACAGCCTCGCTTTATACCTCAACTCCCTCCGCCACCGCCCAGGGTACAAATAGATCATTCCAAACTTCAAAACCTCCTAAATCCAGTTCGCTGATACGTCTATTCTACAAGGTAGTGCCTGACTTGGGAAGGATTGCAGTATTCATAGAGTTTCTTGAATTCCAATTGTTTGAAAAATTCTTGTTAGCTTTAAAAGAAAAGAACTAAATTAAAAATAAATATTTACTTCAAAAAAAGGTAAGGAAGGATTTTGGAAATCATATTTATGAAAACACTCAATGTTATTGCAATCAAACTCTTACAAAATATCCCCATAATGTCAGTCTACTTACATCTAAAATTTATGCTAAAGCTTACATTGAGAATAATTAAGATTTAATTAACTAAGATTAAATGAGAGTAAGTATATAAAGCCCTAGTAGAAATCTGGACATAGTAAATGATACTTATCCATAAGTAGAAATAATACAAATTCATGTTGTTTGCCACATTTGCATTTCTTCTTTGGGAATCCTCAAGCCAACATAAAACCAAACTGATAAACATTGCTGACAGTGACACAGTGGTGTTTGTACTCTAAGTCTTGGGAGATTTTTACAAAACTTTTGACTCTGATATATATATATACCGAAGCTTGTTCTTGTTCTAATAATTCTTGGATAGAAATTTAAAAAGCATTTGTTTTATCCTCTTCCAGGCGATAAAGTCATTCCATTGTTTAAACCCCAGTGTGGAAAATGTGCTGTTTGTAAACACCCGGAAGCCAACAGCTGTGTGAAATTTGGGTAGGTTTCTGATGCATTGCACATGGAGCCAAAGTGTTTGTACAACAGGTGAGCTCCTGCCTCATGCCCTTCTGTTTCTCTCTGTTACACTGACCAGTCTGACCAACCTTACGGGGACCATGCAGGATGGCACCACCAGGTTCACCTGCAAAGGGAAGCCCATCCACCACTTCGCCCACACCAGCACCTTCTCTGAGTACACAGTGGTGGATGAGATCTCAGTGGTCAAGATCGATGCAGCAGCACCGTTGGAGAAAGTCTGCCTCATTGGCTGTGGATTTTCTACTGGTTATGGGTCTGCAGTTAAAGTTGCCAAAGTAAGAATGACCACGTGATAACTCCACATCTACTCAAACTGTCAGAAACACTGTTGTCACAGGAATCTCGAATCATTCCTCTAAAGTCTGACAGCTTTCCTCCTGCTACTGTTATAGTATCCATATACCCTTTAGAAGTTGGCATGTGATTTTAGGTAGAATATGGCCCCAGAGGGAATTGAAAGCATATCCTAAAAAAAAAAGTCACCTGCCTGTCAAAGAACAAGCTGTTGATATTTAGGAGAGTTGGGCATAAGAGTACAAGTAATTCTGATAGCATTCAATAGCAGCACCTTATCCAGTTTAGGCATTTCCTAACAGCATTTCTTATTTCATTTTTGTCCTCTAAAAATTCAGGTCACCCCAGGTTCCACCTGTGCTGTGTTTGGCCTTGGAGGAGTCGGGTTGTCTGTCGTCATTGGCTGTAAGGCAGCTGGAGCAGCCAGGATCATTGCGGTGGATATCAACAAGGACAAATTTGCAAAGGCCAAAGAGGTGGGGGCCACTGAGTGCATCAACCCTCAGGACTTCCAGAAACCCATCCATGAGGTGCTGAAGGAAATGACTGGAGGTGGTGTGGACTTTTCATTTGAAGTCATTGGTCGGATTGACACCGTGGTATGTACCATGACATGCTCTGATTCATGATTTTTTAATTAAGGGGATGGTTTAAACAGCAGAATATTAATATTTTGTATTAGTTCTATTTTTAAATAATGAATTGCAATTTTCTATCACTTGTTTCTTACTGATGATTATTTTATCCATTATTATTGATAATAGTCTTTCATTCCACCGGCTAAGGAAAAATATCTCAAGCCAAAGTTGCCCATTGGAAGTTGTTTTATATTAAACCATTATAAATGTATTTTATTAACTTTAGTAAGAAAAACTCAAAATGAAGGAAATAGAAATAATAAACATTCTATTCTCAAAGAAAATTGCATTTTCCCCATATTCTTGAAAATGTGTTAATAATTTGAATATGTCTGTGAATTAAGATTTCTCTTCACACGTCTATTTGGTGAAAAGTAATAATGATCACTTTTAGACCAAAAAAATCATTAGCCAAAACCTGCCCTAAATAATGTCACACTTTTAATGGCTTGCTGGGTAGCCACATAACACGCAGCACTTGGTACTTAATAGTCACCGAACTTCTATATGTGCTATTGAAACTATAAAAGATTGACAGATTTTCCTGCCAAACAAATTTAAGGCATACATATTTCACAGCATTATATGCATAAAATAGCATTACATACAATTACATTCATGAAAATTCTTAACATACTGCCACCTGGCTAGTAGTAAAGCACTCAATAAATGTTAGCTGGTCTTATTATTTTAAGATACGGTATCCAATCTTGAAGTGTTTTCAACATCTTTAGAATGTCCATGATATTATTTCCATAAAATAGTATATGAAATTATATATAAATATCATGAATTGTGGTGGATAACATATCTCTAGCTCCATTCCACCTGACCAGAATTCTCTAGAACCTAAGGAAAAAGTTTCCAGATCAATCAATTCTCATTGTTTACATTACCCAATAAATTCAAGCAGCATTATTCCTATGGAGCAACACCCTGAGAGTAATGATCTATACAGCCTTGATCTAGGAAACTATGCATAGACAGCTGAAGTTCCAAGGGAATCCAACATTTTGTAAGATGGCAGTTTTACCTCATAGGTTCATATTATATTTCTCCCATATACTCACATGGACTGGATTGCTATTTTATTTGATGATATCAAATGTCTGATAACTACTTGTTCTATGAATAGCTGGCCTTTCAAATGATATGCCAAAATAGAGGATTAATAAGTGTATATTCCTGGGGAATCCTAACCAATTTTCTTAGTAGAGAATTTGTTCAAATACCTTAACCGAGGGCAAGTCTTGTGGACTATCTTTTAATTTTCAAAATAACAGGTGAAGTTTAAAGTAAAACCAACGTACATTTTGGGAGATATACAACATTTATAACATGCCCAATTTAGAGATGATTAATAAAATAGGAATCCATTAAAAAGATGTGCATGCAGTGGACTAGAGACTAACTTTATTGATGTAACTAACACTAAATCTTTTTCACCATGTCAATACTTGATCTAAGTATAAGGTTAAAACTGACTCTAAATGTATAAATGAAAAATGATAAACCACCTCATAGATGGCCTAAGATTCATTTGATAGTGAAACATTACCTGCTTGCGGGGAGCCAACTTTATCTATAATGTTGTAATAATGACTGCCTCTTTAATACTTTATAAGACAAGTTATGCATACACAAATACATCCTTTAATTCTCTCATCTAAAAATATTTTCTGCCCATTCCCTAATGCCACAGCACTTACAGAGACACAAAGAAGCAAACCACAAAATTTATACCCTTCACTACACATAACCTAGGCTGATTTTATGTGAATTCTTAGAGTGTATTATGAGTGGGAACTATCAGAGGCCCTATTTTACAATGCTGAATATTAATATCATTCCAGATGGAGGCCCTGTCATGCTGTCACGAGTCATACGGCACAAGTGTCATTGTAGGGGTGCCTCCAGATTCCCAAAACCTCACTGTGAGCCCTATGCAGCTGTTGACCGGACGCACCTGGAAAGGGGCAATTTTTGGGGGTATGTTGTCAGATTTAAGGGGGTGAATTCTTATTGACCACAGGATTTGTTCCATTTTATAAATAACAAGGCCAGGTTTTAGAAAGCAATGTGGTCAATAGTCCTCTTACATCTTTAGGCTACAAATCCACTAGTGATAGAGTGAATGCAGCCTGAAGCTCCCAAGGCACACGTTCTGATCACGAATAAACTAATAGGACATATACCAAAATGGAAAATGGTGAGCAGATAAGGCACTGAAGTACTCAACAGGACCCAGGAAATCCATACTCAAAGGTTCCTGTCTTCACTCTTTGCCCAAATTTAGACAACTCCTAAATTGATCACCTGAATTTGGGCATAATCATCTTAGTACAATTTCTGTATAAAAGGGTTGATGGTGAAGGGCAATAGTTTATTAGAGGGTAAACAACACACAAAAAATTCAATTTTCTGCAGAAAGGTATTGAAGTACTTTATCTCCTATTAAACCCAGTAATAGCAGTCTGTAGAATGCAGCTCACTCTATACACTTGATTTTAATTATCTTTAAAACGTCTCTTCTCCAATTCTCCTGCTTATTGCTGCCCGAATCTACCAATGACGTCTTCTTCTTTCTAGGCTTTAAGGGTAAAGATTCTGTCCCCAAACTTGTGGCTGATTTTATGGCCAACAAGTTTCCACTGAATCCATTAATAACCCACGTTTTACCTTTCGAAAAAATCAATGAAGGATTTGATCTGCTTCGCTCTGGAAAGAGGTAGATTATTTTTCCTTCTCTCTTTATGGGGTGGGTTAGGCTTGCAGATAAAATTTTATTTTCTCAGATATTTGACATATCTATGGGATGATAGAGGGATAAGAAAAACAGTGGAATGGAGTGCTTGGTTTTTTCTTACCAGTTCATCTGCATGTAGAACATTTTACATTTTATTATGAAAAGCCACGAATAGGTACTTTCATTTCAGTTCTACTAAAGCCAAATTTTGTGGCTTGTCACAAATATAAAAGATCAGAGCAGTTCAGCCTCTTGACAGTAGAACACTTACTCTTGAAAGGAAAGAGGGTCAAAGCCACCCAGTCATCATCAGACCATGGAGCCTGTGCAGCCTCTGCCTGGCCCCTAATACAGGCTGAGCACTGATGGTTGGGAATTTATATTATAATCAGGATGTCCCAAATGTTTCACTATAGGTGTAAGTGAAGCAGCACTGGGAATATTTCCTATACGTATCATCATAGTTCTTCCTAAAAGACACAATTACTGCTAATTTCATCTTTCACTATTCAAAGTATGTTCACAAATCAAGTTATTAGATTTAGGGTCCAAAATGCTACTTAAAAAAATGTTTAGGAATATAAGCCAATACTGTTTTCAACCTCCAACATGTAACTCTTACCGTCACTCAAAAAGATGAATTTTGTCACCTGCATTGATATGAGGCACAACTAGTAATAGGTCATTTTATTTAAACCCAACCCTCTAGCTCAACAGTCCATGCTTTTTCTGCAACCTCACTCCTCCTATGAGGGTTTCAATTTAAATAGCATATCTTAGGTAGCCACATGCATATAATGTTATGTTAGATATTGCATCTGACAAAAAATAGGGCTATGTACAAATATATTCTTGAAAAAGCTAAAAAGCTAACATCCACATATCACTACCTACTGTACAAAGGATCTTATCTGCATTACCTCTTATGTTTTTTAAGGAATGTTTATATCTGTTCTAAATTTCGCTATTTAAGAAAGGAGAAAATGAGAATCAAACAGGACTAACAATTAGCAGGGGGGCAAGAATTCAAAGTTAGAACTGTTTCATTGCAAAGCCAATTTATTTTCTATTATACTGCACTGACTCACAAGACCTCATATATGCATACATACATATATTGACATACACATGTATGTTTGTGAGGGGATATATATATGGGTGTACATATGACACAATAGTTAGCAAATCTTAGTCATTCCTCCATGGTGGGCATTTTTGTTAGGTTAAGGTTTAAATGCATGAAAAGCGTCCACAAGGTTCATGGCAGAAAACAAGAATTAATTATATCTTATTACCCATTGTTGGTTTCAGGCACTCAGAAATTTGAAAGCTGACTTTTTAAGATGCTAATATAGAATGAAGTTTAGAGGAACGCACATTATGAGGTGATGTGTGAGCTTAAATTTTAAGAAAACATGTGAGAACAATTAAAATATGGACTTCCTTTTTACTTGTTTGAGCTAAATGCATTAGGATGGGAGCAGAGTGGCTAGAAACACAGTCAGGCTTCCACTGAGACATAAAATCCTCCTTGGACTCTCAAATGGAAGCAATCAAGTGCTGATGTTAAAATAATTAACGTATTTTCTTTTTATTTCAGTATCCGTACTGTCCTGACATTCTGAGGCCTTCACTTGTACCTACATTCTGGCTGCCCCAGGCTCTCATCATCTTGAACACCAGACCAATCCATTATTGACCCTGCCCATCATAGATGTCATCAATAAATACATTCCAAAAGAAAACAGAAATTGTTGTGAAAATATGATTTTCTGGAGTTTTAAATATAAATATTTTCTTAGAGAACCTTCAGGTTTACACAAAAAATTGCACAGGAAATACTTTCCATGTACTCATTCCCCTCCACCCCTGTGGGCAATTTCTCATATTATTGGCATTTTACATTAGAGTGATAGATTTGTAAAAATACATTACCCAATATTAATTATTATTATTATCATTATTGACTTAAGTCCATGGGTTACTTTAGTTTCTCTCTTTGTGTTTCACAGTTCTGTGGGTTTTTATAAATGCAGTTTCATGTTCCACCATTACAGTAGCATACAGAATAGTTTCACTGCCCTAAAAATGCCCTGTGCTCTGTGAAATCACTTCTGTAGCATGTCTGAAAGGCATGTGAGTCAGATGAAATGGCAAACATTGCCTGTGTAATTGAGGTCAGTAAACCCTTCTTCTTGATCATTTTATGTGTTGTCTTTCCCATTGAGCAAACATTTTTCTTGTGACTTTATACCCTTTTTTGTATTTCTTGCTTTCCTTAGTTATTGAAGCCCACTGGAGGGAACTCTCTTTGTCTCTGCCCTCTACACACCCGTGACAAGCTATTGTGCATGAAGCCATAGACTTCTGCCTCTATTCCCACTGCCTGTATATTTCTGTCCTGTCATGGTCAGCTTCATGTGTCAACTTGGCCAAGTGGTGGTACCTGTTTGTCTCCTTGGGCAAGTGCTGGCCTGTCTGTTGCAATGAGGACATTTCATAGAATTAGATCTCACAATCACTTCAGCTGCATCCTCAGCTGATTCCATTTGTTATCGGCCAAGGGGAGTGTCTTCTACAATGAATGATGCTCACTGTAATTAATCACTGGAAGCCTTTTAAGGAGGATTCAGAGGAGACAGACTCTCTCTTTCTGCTTCAGCTGGCAAGACTCTCCTGTGGAGTTCATCCAGACCCTCCATTGGAATCGTTGGCTTCACAGCCTGCCCTGCAGATTTTGGAATCTGTGTTCCCACAGTCATGTGAGACACTTTTATAAATTTTATATTTGCGAGTGTTCCTTGTTGATTCTGTTTCTCTAGAGAACACTAACTAATACATTGAATATTATAAAATATTCACGTTCTAGGGTAAAAACTACAAGAGACTGTATAGATTCAGATGTATATATGGAGAGGTTCTAGACATTCTAAATTCAGTAAAATTCTTATTAATTCAAGGGAAACACCAATCATTTTCATAAAATAAAGGAAATTGGTTTTTATTGTTTCTATTGTTATCTTACAGAGAATATAGAATTTCCTTTGAAACAAAAACAGGTTTCTTGCTACATATGATATAGTGAGTTTCAGATATTAAAGAGAAAACTGAACTATTCTTACAGCCATACTGAAACATTGGCAGTTTTTACTCATTGACATGCATTACTGGTTAAATAGTCTTCTTGATTAGAATTGACTTAGAATTGAGGTATAAGGTAATTTAAAATGTAACAAGGTTGTTTGAAGTACAGAGATAGTAATGAAGTCAATGGGAACTCAGGATGTAAACTGGGTTACTAAGAAATGGCACAATCATCCAAAACATAGATGTACATTTTTACAATATCATTTTCAATCTATTGTACTATGTCTTAAATCATTTTCTACCCTGGAATTAGTTGAATAATATGAATATAGAAAAACTATGCTACCAGTTTGACATTGTTTTCCCATTTGTAGCTGAAGATTTGTGTTTTGAGCTTTATCTTTCAGGTATTTTGAAAAGTTAGGTCATATATTTATTTCCAAATGCATTATTTGTTAGCAAATCCACTAACTACTTGATATTATAGAGAAGATGCCACTATTACAGAAAATTATATTCTGTTTGCTGTATTACCTTCAGTGAGTCACTCACACATTCTGAGCCGTTTTGTCTTTTATTTATAAAAATTACTCCACCAACTTTTTAAATATTTAGGAAGATTACAGAGATGATGCTCATGGAAGTGTTGTGTAAATGCAAGGTGCCATGTGAATTTGGAAATAGTTTGATTATGATGTCAAAGACAATAAAGGAGATATTGAGGGTCAAGAGAGTCTTAAGAATATCCCAGAAATAAGTCATGGGACATTGCCTGCTGCTGGTTCTCTAAGATTTTTATATTGGTGGTGATATTGTGGGATAGAGCAAAAGGAGAGGGTGTTCAAAATGCATGTGACAGGACAGTGGGCGTAAAATCCCTCTGGTTGCACAAAGGCTAGCCCTCTAACCCCCCTCCTTCCTAGATGAAGGGGAGTAGAGAAGTCGTGGGGGATAGGAGTGCAGCGTCAATGTTGACTTCATTCCCTCAAAATACCTGCACAGAATCTGCACAGTGATATCACAAACATCAAGAACATCCAGATGTTGCTCACTAACTCACCTACAAAGATAACCACAAGAGAAAAATATCTAGTGTCCTTTTCCAAGCTCGTTCTTTGAGGTATGTAGCCTGTCAACAAATAACTCAGTAGTGTTATGATGACTGAAAGATCAGAATATCACCAGATAATACTTACCGAATTAGGATGTTTTGGAACACCCACTAACCAAGCAAGCAGTAATTTGCAGTGTTTTTGGAAGCATCCAATTGTTTTGAGGGATATAGCTACAATTTCAAAGCAAAAAATTCAGTTTATTCTAAATTAAAATAATAAATACTTCCTAGGTGACATCATCTTACAAAGTGGGTGGGAGGGAGATGTTGAGAAGACCCTTCAGAACTAAGTATTTCTGAAGTCAAGTTATTGAGAACTAGATATCAAGGAAAAGCTAGAATGAAAGAAATTCCTCTATCAGTGGAAGGAAATATGATGGCATTTGGTTTCATCTCTCCAAAATCTTCAAACAATAATGACTAGCATATTTTTATTGTAGTAGCATATTAGATGTAAGGAGAGTTGACATGTTTTGGAAAACCGTACTTGGAAAGTCAAGGAGTGGCTTCAATGACAAGGACACTAATGAAGCTTGTTTGCAGCTGTTATCACCCCAGAAAAGGCCATGTTCTTTTAATCTATTCCCATGGGTGCAGACCTATTGTGGGTGGGACCTTTTGGTTAGGTTATTTCAATTGAGATGTGCCCAAGGTGGGTGTTAACCATTTTACTAGAGTCCTTTATGAGGATAAAATAAAAACTCAGAGAGAAACACCTAGAGAATTTTGGATAGAACGTAGAGAGAAAAGCACCAGAGTATGCTAAGAGAGGACAGAAGCTCAGCGAGAAGGCCCCTGGAATAAGAAGCTGAAAACAGCAAGACCTGGGAATAAAACACTAGCAGACACTGGTCATGTGCCTTGTTACCTAATAGAGGAAAGACAGATGCCAGCAGACTATCTTCAGTGAGGTCATCCTGTTGATGCCTTAATTTGGACACTTTCATGGTCTTAGAACTGTAAATTTGTAAGCTATTAAATCCCCATCATAAAAACCAACCCATTTCTGGTATATTGCATTCCTGCTGCTTGAGCACCAAAACAGACACTATTGATAAACATTCATCTTTTAAAAGTGATAATAGGGGCCCTTATCTCATATAGTGAGATATAAATGAGTTGTTAAATATAAAGCAATTGACAAGGTACGGAACAATAGTAAAAGTGACAACGATGATGATAAGGATGGTGATGATTAGTGGAAGGTGATAGACTCTGCAGTTAGGCCTCTGGGAATTCTGGCTCCTCCTTTAGATATGTTACTTTGAGAAATTTAGGGAAACTCACTAAGCCTCAGTGTTTTCATTTATAAAATGTGCATGGTGATAATATCTATCTCATCAATTAATTCTATGAATTCAAGTAAATGATACAATGTTGGATACCATTTCTTGCCTTCCTGCTAAATGCTGAGAAAACGTGTACTAATTTGTCCCATGAACTAGAAAATGAATGAAACAAACATGGCCTTCTAAGACACTTCAGCCTCTCTAAACAGCCTGGAATGATTCTCCAATTTTGAGATCATTATGATTAGATAGGGATCCCTGGTAAATGCAGTATAAATGCAACATTATAAACTCCTTAACTTAATCATATCTACAAAATCCCTTTTATTCTGTTAGGTGGTAAATTCAGTTTCCATGGGATCGGATGCAGACACTTCTGGAGATGATGAAGGGCCTTGAAGTATAGACCAAAGATTTGGAATTTCCTACTCTCCTCAAATGTTTTCTAACTAGTAGTGCCCTGAAATCCTAGGACCTCTCTTGCAGCTCTGCTGGGGAAGGGCTTGCCAGCCCTGGGTGACTCTCAAGAACTACATCGTAAAACATGGCTCACAAAGCTGTGAACTAATCATAAAATTTTCCCTGGCAATTCTAGAGAAATATGTCCTTTATGTTATAGTTTTGTTGAAATAGATACATCTAAATGAATAGAAATATGTCCTATAGGTTACAGGACTTCCAGTGCAGATTAAAGAAAAATCAAAGTCATATTCCCTGGAAACTCTACGACATTGTAGTTACAATAAATCAAAGGAAACGGAAATGCCATAGTAAGGATTTTCCCCTAATTTCCAAGATAAGTTAAATCTAGTTCAAATGCTTGCTCCTCTACAAAACCTCCTTTTCAGACTCAGATTCTTTTATTCTGGGCACAATACCCCACGGCCCCTTCTCTGCTGCCAAAGCACAGTCTTATACCTCACATGCAGTAATTCCTAGACACGCTGACATATAAAAAGGCTTGGTTGCTCACCTGTCTCATTTGCCCATAGATTGTGTCCTTTCATGAATAATAATTGTAGCCTACATTTATGGATGGTTTTCCATTCTGCTGGGCTCCTTGAAAAGTGCTTTACATCGATTTTCTCATTTATTCACCAAACAGTCCTGTGAGGTAGGTACTATTTTTCATCCTCATTTTAGCAAAAAGGAAACAAAGACAAAGACCATGTATATACTGTGTCCACATTCATGCAGCTAGGAAGTGATTGGCTAGCCTGGACCCAAAGACCATGAACTTAGCGCCTGCCCCATATTGACTCTTTATTTGGGTAGACAGAGAGTCTCTTACTCACCTTTGCCATGCCCATACTGTGGCATAATTTTATTTTTGGCCTGGTAGCTTAGTCTCTTTCTCTCCCTCCCTCGCCATTTTGGCATGTCCGGTTCTTCTAAGCCTCTGAATTACAAGCCTCACCAGCGACTAGTGATGATGCAGCCTTGTCTCTCTAACCCTATTGGCCTTCTCCTTAGTCCTCCACCTACCCAACATCCTCTGCTATGGGTACACTCAGGAACAGCATCTCTATGGTCACAGTCACTCATCTGTCCTCCCTGTGTGATTGGCTACCCTCCCCTGGAGGCCACGCCCTAACTCCACCTCTCCTCAAACTGTATATAATCCAGGTCTCACCGAGCCTGGTGGTCTTTAGCTTCTGGCGGCCCTGGCATAAGCGTCTACCAACAATAAAGCTACCTCGCTTCATGCCTTAATTGACTCGGCCTCCAGTCCTTTAGACCCGCAGCGAGGTCTCCTGCGCGCGCCCCTTGGACCCAGACCCTCGGCTCGAGCCCCTTTTCTGCGTGCGGCAGTGTCGTCTAGCAAGCAGTGAGAAGCTGAGGAGTAGAGGGTCCCCGATAGCCTAGCGGTTGGGCCAAACCGCACCATGTATATACTGTGTCCACATTCATGCAGCTAGGAAGTGATTGGCTAGCCTGGACCCAAAGACCATGAACTTAGCGCCTGCCCCATATTGACTCTTTATTTGGGTAGACAGAGAGTCTCTTACTCACCTTTGCCATGCCCATACTACCTAGATTACTGCCGGGTATAGGGAGGTTCCCAGTCATGGTTGACTGGTATTGAGTGAAGCAGAAATGCCAGGCACAGTGAGCAACTTGCTGCAACCTTTTGGGTGCTCGGTCTCTCTGCTCTGCAGAGGAAGGTGCTGAATCAAACACCTTTTTCATGTTGGTAGCTCTCTCAGCCCTGCCTTAAGTGCCCTTCGTCTTCACTCCCAGTATCTAGCTGCAACAAAAAGATTATAAATTGGAGTTTAGTGCAGACAAAGGGAAAACAGAACTAGTTTTGTGGGAATGAGGAAGGAAGAACAGGAAAATGAGAGAGAGTGATTAAACTTTATGTGCAGGGGGTGCATGGGTAATTAAGTAATTAAAATGCCCGCCTTTCATGCAGGACACGCGGATTCAATTCCTGGACCATGCACCACCCCTCCCCCCCCCAAAAAAAATAGCAGTGCAGGGAACTGTTTAACCTAACATAAAGATGTTATCTGAATTTGACATTTACAAAGTCCGGTTTTGAATACTGGCTCAGCATCCGTCCCTGACTAATTCAACATGGACTGAGAAGAAACTGGAGGCTGTGGCTTAAAGATCAGAGATCACATGGGTTGAAGTGGCTGTTACTAAAGCAACAAAATATCTGGCAATATATCTGCTTTGTCCACAAGAATTCACCAGGCCTGAAGAGAAGGAGAAACAACATGAGCACAACCGGAAAAGTAAGGAAATAGCAACAGTAAAACTTATTTTGGAGTTAATTTCTCTTATATATAATAATTAAATATAAAATATTATATTTATTGTATAAGAAGTAAAAGTGTACAGTTTTTAAGGAATAATTTAAATTTTCTGTTTAAACTTAAAGCAATGTATTGTAAAATATAAAACTATGCTACTATATACAATGCTTTCAAACTGCTTGGAAATAGGCTATTTTCAAATAACTTTATCAGAATACATTGCATCTGTTTGTCTTCTTTCCTACCATTAAATTAGCACACACTAGTTACTGTGATAGTTTACCCAAGCAAATCATGAGTAACTTATAAATTGAAATCTAAAAATGTTTTAATTAGTAAGTTATCTTTGTATTACAAAACATAATTTAAATGTACTAATCTGTGTAATCATATTTTTTATAAGCACAGGAATGTTCAGTCAGTCTGACAAAAAATTTATAAGAGTAATTTGATTCCCAGGAGTCTAAAAATATCTTTTGAAATTTAGTACAAACCCCCTTTACAAAATGCACCTTGATTTCAAAGTATGAAAATCATCAAGGTTAAGCAGTCAACAGCTACACAAATTCTGATTATTAATGTTTCATTATTGCACATTTGTAAAAAACCTGTAGAACAATATCTTGTCAATACAAAGTTTCAGAAAATTAATGCTGATATAGTTCAAACTACTTATAAGGACTGGAAACAGAGATATTTGGTCTTACCATTACATTTTCTGTTAGAAGTGAATCACATTGTACAATATCCTGCTATAATAACCCAATTTAAAGTTTCTGAGGCATCTACATGGATACTTTGTGACATAAGGAAGGCCTATTTCCATAAAATGGATAGACAATCCCATGAGTGGCCAATTGTCAATTTTCTCACTCCAATACAATGGACTAAGAGAGTACCAACACAATTCCAATTGAATTGATACAATGGTACCTTTCAAAATGAAAGATAGCTAAGAAAAGGAAAGATTAAATACAAATATCAGCTTAAAAAGAAATAATAGGAAAGAGTTCCTAGAACAAAAGAGTAAACTGATTGCTAATGAAAATGATAAATAATTAGATAAGTACTCGATCCTTCTGCCTATAATGCAACATCAATTACTTTTAGTTTTGTGATAAAACTTCATATGTTTACACTTCTGCATTTTTTACCTCAAATATTAAATGGGAATAATTATAATACCTACCTCATAAAGTGATTGTGAAAATTTAATGAATTAATACTGTAGAGCACATAAATTAATACCTGCTACATAGAAAGATCTCGATAAATAATAGCCAATACTGTTACTGGTGTTAATGATGTTAGATAATGTTCTGTGATAGTACTTGGACACCATGGGGTGGGAAAAAGATAATGATGGATTTATCTTAATGCTCTGAACAGCGGTTTATGGTGTTTGGAAAAATTACTCAGTCAATTCAAGCCTCAATAGTTGCATCTCAAGAATAATACTAATAGTGCAATATTGGAATCTGGCAGCATCCTCGTCAGGGTTAAACATCAAGCATGAAAAGCCCCAGAACAGGTCACAATGTGCCTGTCTGTCATAGACACCAACAGTCAGGACCTACCACCATAAGTGTACATTTCCTAAGAATTTACATACTAACTGCTGCATTGGCCATAAGAAAAAGCTTGAAAATTGGATGTATTTGAAAAATAATAAGTTTCAAAGGAATACATTTCAATCAAATTGTTTTTATCCTATCTGCAGTTATCCCAATTTGCTATTTAAAAGCACTCTTAATTTAAGCAATGGAAAGAGCTTAAAGTATATTCTCAAAGACTGCAACATTTGAACTCAAACACTGTTCAACTTTTATTTTGAAGCACATCTCTGGTTTAGCTCTTGTAGCTAGAAATTCAAACACAAACACAGTTCTCTTATTTTAAAATATATTGGTATACATATGGGAGTGCATGTTTGTAATTTGGTGCAAATGTAATCTGGAAGGAGTGCCTACACACACATCTAAAAATTAAACAAGACTGCAAAGCTAAGTGCCAAAAGAATGATGCAAACAAGAATGCACAGTGGTGGGGAAGGGAAAAGCAAAGAAAGAGGACAGCAGGCAAACAAGAGACAATGAGAAACCATTCTAGGAAGGGAAGAAAATAATCACTGTTTTCAAATACTGAATTTTCAAATTCAGATTGCTTTGGCTTCATAAAGAATTGAGCAAGAGGGCAGTTCTGTTAACAGGCACTGAATATTTCTGTCAAAGAAATACTGGTGACCCAGAACTCCACACATAAACCAACAGTTGTGGTTAAACCACAAATTTCAGGACAGAATTAGAAAGAAAGAATAAACATATAGCATTATCTAGAATAATAGTCAACTTTATCTCAATGTCTTCTTGCAGCTAAGTCTGTTTCTTCTTTCTTTATTCTTTATAAGTTTGTTTGTTTGTTTAATATTCTTATTCTTTTGCCAAAGAGAGATTACTTATTTCTGTACAGCAGCTTTTGTATACACTTGAAACTACATGTTGGAATAAAAAGATGAAAAGACAAAATCCCTGGTTTGAAGAGGGGGGGGCGGGGATTTGAATTGTCTTTTTGTTTGATTTTCCAGGTAATAAAATGCAAAGCTGCTGTGCTTTGGGAGCTAAAGAAATCCTTCTCCATTGAGGAAGTGGAGGTTGCACCCCCCAAAACTTATGAAGTTCGCATTAAGGTGAAACATTTTTTTCTGCTTCTATTTAATTCAGGTTTTATATAATTTTTAAAAATCAGAGAATATAAACATATGGAAACAACCAAAATCCATTAAGAGAAGCTCCATATATAAATCATGGTAATCAAGACAATGAGATTATATTGGTTGTTAAGTAAAGGTATCATCAAAGTTCTTCGAAGTGGTTACAGAGTATATAATGTATTCCCCCAGCAAAATAAAGAAGAGTTTGCCTTTCTTCAGAAAAAAAACTACAAAGTAAAATATATTAAGATAAAAATTAATTAGGATTTGATTATATAATATAAATGGTCATTTTCTAGGTGCTAATCTTAAATTTTTACTTCTGTAAAACGCATGCATTCCTGTACACTATAAATAATATTTACATCTTAAAGAGAAAATTTTTTCACAGATTATTCTATATTTTTAAAGCAGGAAAGGAAATCAGTTGAGGGTCTATATTGAACAATATAAAGGACAAACAATGTTTTATTTGGTCAGAGTGAGGGGTCAGCAAAATCCTTGAAAATTCTTTAGGAACCCAAATTCAGAGAAGTAGTGGGTAATACATTTTTCTGAATGTAAATATTTTCCCTTTCCATCACAGATGGTGGCCACAGGAATCTGTCGTTCAGATGACCATGGTGTCACTGGGTCTCTTGTCACACCACTTCCTGTGATCTTAGGCCACGAGGGAGCCGGCATCGTGGAGAGCATTGGCGAGGGGGTGACTGCAGTCAAACCAGGTACAGGATTCACTCAGGGGATGTGTCTGCATTCAGGCCTCCCAAGGTCAGACAGCCTGGAGGAGGAAACTGAGGCAATGAGACATGAGAGAACTGCACAGGTCCCTGCAGCTGCCAATGGTGGAGCTGGAACTAGACAGGGATGTTCTTGTTTCCTCTCTCCCTACCTGACTTCCTTCATGTGTCCAGGCAGGTCCCCAGGACAGACCTCATGATTCTCCCTTTCAGCAGTGACTCCTGGAGCCCCTCCTGGATGTCAGGCACCAGGTTAGATCCTAGGACGCTGGAAGACCAAGGAGTCAGAGTGACTGCAGTCCTGGGGTTCACACTCTAATTAAAATTATTTTAGTATTCCTAAGCATTGTCTTCTTTCAGGTCCCAAAACAAAACAATAAATGGGACAAGGGAAAAACTATATAAGTCAAGGAATAACAACATGTCTATGTCCCAAGATTCTGGGTTAGTATATGGGACTCATGATTCACTGAGTTCACAGGATAGGCTGTGAAGCTAAGACTGCATCAACGTGATACCATTTATGTCCAGCAGTGGAACCTGGTCACTGATTCTTCCTCCTATGTGGCCTCCCTTCTTGAATGTGGAACAAATGAAACAGACCAGATAGAGGAGTCATGGCAGAAAGTATGCTGCCCAAAGAGTGTCTATTTTATTACCTTTAACCATTGATAAAAATGCCTGATTATGAAATATTGACTAAATATTTCATTTTTAATATTTAATATCTTAATTGTATTGTGTATTAATATACAAAAATATTTAGGTAAGGGGTGAATATGATGGAAAACATCCACACTACCCTTTCCACCTAAATGTTATTAGATGTGATGGTCCAATCATTATTTTGATCATAAGGAATAGGTAGCTTGGTTGATTAAAAATAAAAATGGTGTTTTATTCTAAGACCAGTAGATGTAATCTCTCCCTTTGAAATATATGTTAAAATGACCCATGAAGAGAAGAAAATAAGTTATTTGGTTTGTGGTTGAACTTTTATTTCCTTTTTACAAAAATAAAATGATGCCCTTACTTTATACCCCTGCTACCTCCAACATAGAAGAAAACATAGATAATTCAAAAATTAAGTAACTGTGTAATCCATTTTGGCCATATTTCTTATTCTACAAGAAAGTGCCTGACTTGGAAATGAATAGGATATTCAGAGAAATATCTTGAATTCCTCTTGTTTGACACATTCTTGTTAGTTTTCCAGGAAAAGAACCAAATTAAATGACCTTCAAAATAGAGATAACGAAGAGATTTTGTAAATCATATTTATGAAAACACTCAATATTATTGCACTTCAAGCATTACAAAAATATCACATCTCCATTTTAAAGGTTAGCTTGCAACTAAAATTTATATTAAAGCTTACAGTGAGAATACTGAAGGTTTAATTAACTAAGATTATATGAAAAAAATGTGTAGAGACCCAGCAGAAATCTAGACATGATAAAAGATGATTATTCATAAAGTAGAAACAATAAAAATTCAGGTTGTTTGCCACATTTGCATTTCTTCTTTGGGAATCCTTAAGCCAATATAAAACTAAACGATAAGCATTGTTGACAGTCAATGATACAGTGGTGATTGCACACTATTTACTGAGAGATGCTTCCAAAACAAATGAGTTTAATATATACATCAAAACTGTAAGTTCTGGTTGTAATAATTAGGTAGAAATTTTTAAAGGATTTGTTTTATCCTTTTCCAGGTGATAAAGTCATCCCATTGTTTACACCCCAGTGTGGAAAATGTGCTGTTTGTAAACACCCAGAAGCCAATTTCTGCATGAAAAACGAGTAGGTTTCTGATAGCTTGCACATAGGGCCAATGCATTTGCACATCAGGTGAGCTCCTGCCTCATGCCCTTCTGTTTCTGCCTCTGTTACACTGACCAGTCTGACCAAGCCTCGGGGAACCATGCAGGATGGCACCACCAGGTTCACCTGCAAAGGGAAGCCCATCCACCACTTTATCAGCACCAGCACCTTCTCTGAGTACACAGTGGTGGATGAGATCTCAGTGGTCAAGATCGATGCAGCGGCGCCACTGGAGAAAGTCTGCCTCGTTGGCTGTGGATTTTCTACTGGTTTTGGGTCTGCAGTCAAAGTTGCCAAAGTAGGAAAAACCAGAGGCATTAACCCCACATATACTCAAATTCTCAGAAACATTTTTTTCACAAGAATCTTGGATCATTCCTCTAAATTGTGACAGCTTTCCCCCGTTACCATTATAGCATTTATATATACCTTAGAATTTGGGGAGTGTTTAAGGATAGAATATGGCCCCAGAAGGAATTTAAACCATATCCTAAAAAAAAAGTCACCTACCTGTCAAAGAACAAGCTGTTGGTATTTAGGAGAGTTGGGCATAAAAGGACAAGTAATTCTGATAGCAATCAATAGTGGCACCTTATCCAGTTTAGACGTTTCCTAACATTTCTTATTCCATTTTTGTCCTCTGTAAAAATGCAGGTCACCCCAGGCTCCACCTGTGCTGTGTTTGGCCTTGGAGGAGTCGGGTTGTCTGCCGTCATTGGCTGTAAGGCAGCTGGAGCAGCCAGGATCATTGCGGTGGATATCAACAAGGACAAATTTGCAAAGGCCAAAGAGGTGGGGGCCACCGAGTGCATCAGCCCTCAGGACTTCCAGAAACCCATCCATGAGGTGCTGAAGGAAATGACAGGAGGTGGTGTGGACTTTTCGTTTGAAGTCATTGGACGGTTTGAGACCATGGTATGTACCATGACATGCCCAGATTCATGCTTCTTTAATCAAGGGGGTATTTTTAAACAGAAGATATTAATATTTTTTATAAGTACTATTTTAAAATAATGAATTGCAATTTTCTATCACTTATTTCTCACTAATGATTATTTTATCCATTTTATAAGGAATCTTTCATTCTGTCAGCTAAGAAAAAATGTCTCAAGTCAAAGCTCTCCATTAGAGGTTGTTTTATAATAAGCCATTATGAATTTATTCTGTTAACTTTGGTAAAAAATCTCAAAATGAAGGAAATATGAATAATAAATATTCTGCCCTCAAATTCAGAAAATTGGATTTTCCCCATATTCTTAAAAATGTGTTAATTTTTAATATGTCTGTGAATTAAGATCTCTCTTTACATGTCATACTCTGACTAAAAATAATAATGATCACTTTTAGACCCAAAAAATCATTCTATTAACCAAAATATGCCCTAAAGAAAGTTACACTTTTAATGCCTTGCTAAATATCCCCATAACAGACAGCATGGTGCTTGGCACTTAATAGTCAGCCGATTTTCTATGTCTGACATAAAAGACTATAAAGAGATTGACAGATTTTACTACCAAAAAAATTTAAGTCATACATATCTCATAGCATTGCATGCAAAACATTGCATTACATACAATTACATTCATGAAAATTCTTAGGTTACTACCAACTGGTTAGTAGTAAAGCACTCAATAAATGTTAGCTGGTTTTATTCTTTTCAGATACTATTTCCAACCTTGAAGTGCTTTCAACATCTTTGGAATGTCCATGATATCATTTTCATATAAATATAATATATATATCCGTCACATGAATCGTGACGGATAACATATCTCTAGCTCTATTGCACCTAATTAGAATTCTCTAGAACCTGCATCAATCAATCCCCATTGTTTACATCACCCCATAAAAAAAGCAATGTTAGATATATAGAGCAGCACTCTGAGAGTAATGATTTTGCAGAACTGATCTGGAAAATATGCCATAGACAACTGAAGTTTCAAGGGAATCCAACTTTTTGCAAGATGGCAGATTTTCTGCTTAAGCTCTTATTGTATTTCTTCCATATCCTCACATGGAATAGATTGTTACTTTAACAATGTCAAATGTACAAATTTTATGGATATCTGATCTTCCAAAACCTACTTCAAACCCAAAAGATTAATAAGTATACATTACTGGGAAATCCTAAACAATTTTCTTACTAGAGAATGTATTCAGAACCTCAATGGAAGATAAGGCCATTACATTTCAAAATAATGGGTGAAATTTAAAGTAAAGCCAACATACATTTTGGGAGATAAATGTAACATAATATGTCCAATTTATAGATGGATAGTAAAATAATCCATTAAAAGGAAAGAAATGAAGTAGAGCAGAGAATAATTTTATTGACATAATCAACATTACATTTTGTTCACTCTAAGAATACCTGGTCTAAGTATGAGGCTAAATGTGACTGCTAAATAAATAAATGAGAAATTATTAACTACCTCATAGATGGTCCTAAGATTCACATGATGATAAAGTATTACGATTTGGGGGGGACCAACTTTATCTATGTCTATAATAATGTTTTCCTCTTTAATACTTTATAATAAAAACCTATGTACAAACAATACATCCTTTAATTCTCTCATCCAAAAATATTTCCTGCCCATTCCCTAATGCCACAGCAATTACAGACACACAAAGGAGAATAAAGAAGGAAAACACAAAATTTCTACTCACAATCTAAG